>NC_136596.1:15743372-16943372 GCF_910589615.1 Taurulus bubalis | reverse complement strand
TCAATGGGTGACCCAACTTCCAACTCACATGTGCACCCACCTACAAAAGTAGTACAATCAAAATAATCAGACTGCTTGCGCTGATAATGATGAATAAAATAATCCAGATGTCTATAGAGTGATGTCTCACTTGGAAACTGGGTATGCACCATGACATAGTCTTCTGAGTAAGATGAGGCATTCCTACTGTCTTGATTGGCTATTTCTTTCAGAAAGAAGCCGTGTGTGTCCTGTGTAGGCGAATACTGTGCTTTGGCTTGAAGTCGGTGCATTTCTCCATCGGAATGCTAGGAGAGTGTAAAATAAGGAACCGTTTAATCAAATATAATTATGATAGATAACACATAAACTATGAGCTTGCTGTATTTCTTTTAAAAATACATTTACATTTGACATCTTCGACTATAGTATTTTCTTTCATAAACCCAATAAAGAGAGCTGTACTCACTTGAGGGGAGGTCAGTTGGGATGTTGTAGAGCTGCTAGAGGAACTGGCTGAACCTGAACTGGGGAAAGAGATCTCGGGAACTGGAGAGCCTGTAAAAAAACCCACATAGAAATGATTGTGTTAGGATCACGGCTACAGTACCTTTATTGACTCTGAAGCTGTAGAGAGACAAGTAAGATACAGTCCATACATTTCTTTGTGGATGAGCTCGTCTCCAAGAAAGGATGGTGGAAAAACTCATCTGCAAATGTAATGATTAAGATGTAAGAGAGGCTTTTAAAAAATGTAATTCTGAAAGGAGTTTCTGAATTATAAAGAGAAGAGGCTCACCAAAGCCAATCCGTTCTTTGTGGTTTCTCTGCAGCAGCCCCAACAGTAAGTGTCTTAGGTTAGAAGAAGTCTCCTTTGGGATGCTGGGAAAAGAGGTGGAATCATGGTTTAGGTTAATTTCTGCAATCAGCTTTATACACTGTTATATGTGGAGCCTTCATGTTGATATTATATTTATCGATTATTATAGTAATATTTTGAACTTGCTGATTTTGGGTATTCACTGTGTTTGCGCGATATATGTGGTCTTAAAATGAATAATATTTAGGTCTCTTGCGTTTCATAAATTCAGAGTGAGCTGTAAAATGTGAGAATTTGTAATGTAATTCACGGCTTTGCTTCCAAACCTCAGGGCATCATGACACTGAGTCAGTAGAGACAGTGTGTTTGTGTGTGTGTGTGTGTGTGTGTGTGTGTGTGTGTGTGTGTGTGTGTGTGTGTGTGTGTGTGTGTGTGTGTGTGTGTGTGTGTGTGTGTGTGTGTGTGTGTGTGTGTGTGTGTTTAAATCTGCATAGAGGTATGTGGGTCATGTGGAAAATGATACACGTACAGGTTAATAGCTGGCAACTTGGAGCAGGTTATATATAGAATGACAAGAAAACAACAAACTATGCCCCCTCATGCTTATCACGCAGCTTTATCACTGCAAAAGATAAGCATGGCCGCGAGCCAAACAGACTGGAAAAGTACACCATAAAAACAGTGAGAAAACAACCCTCTGAACCCCTCTGCTTTCCAGGCATGTCGGCTTAAGTGTTCAAAATGACTTAAAATAGCCAAGAGAAATAACTGTAAAGGCCTTTGTCAACTGAGATTAAGGCAGAGATATAGCGATTCACTTTACACATGGACAATATCTCATACAGAGAAGTATATTATTGGCAGGACACTTGATTTAGCCTCAGACATTTGTTAGATATTTGAATATCCACTGTGTGAGAGTGGACAAAAGTTCCAGATGATTGGCCCCGTTAAGTATCTGTATATGCGTCTTCCACAATAGGACTATTTTTAGTGGTGGTATGGGATTTATTGAGTGCTAAACTCTCTGTGCATACACAGTCATTCATCAGCAAACTGGGTGCAGAGAAGACAGCTCTCACTGTAATGCCTGTTTACGCATATTGTGTATTACTGTGTATTGTGTGTGTGTACTGTACAGATGTGTGTTGGCGTGGCGTCGTCCACTAACCTGGGTAAGACGGTCATGTTGCTTTCATAAAACAGACGGAGCTCCTGCGGCGTGCTGGCCTACACAAAGACCAAGAACAGGAGTTACACTTGAAAATAAGCGTTTATATGCAAACACACAATATGATGTGCAAATGAATGCATCTGCATCCTTACAAACAAGCACATGAATATATAACAGGGGAACATTTTACTATTTATTTGACTACATTATAATTCTACAAAAACAAATTATGCCACATGAACAATATGTGGGTGTTTGATGATCCCACAAAGGGCAAAGTGGAATGCTTGGAGATGCCAGCTAAGCCAGCTAAGTAAACACCATTATCATCATCATCATCAGCAGCAGCAGCTAACCCCACACTGACCGTTGGACTGATCTCAACTCACAGACCTGCATGGTAGAAATAGAAGTCAATCTTGCCTCTCATTCTCAAGGAAAATGCTTTCAAGGAAACTGCAACATAAATAACCTCAAAATGTACAAAAGGTCAAGTGTTTCTTCTTCATGAACTGCATACAGTATATATGTGGATACAATGGACTTCAGACAAAGAAGGGACCAAATATACAAATAAATATTCAACGAACAGTTCTGCGTTGTCACCTGAGCAGCCACGTGAACAGCAGAAAGTAAGACCAAGAGTTGTGAAACTATATTTGCTTTGGGTTGGGGGAAATGGCTCATAGCCATTTCCGTATGCCCCCCCATCTGTAAACAACCAAGCTGTTCCTGCATTTTCCAACTAATAACACTGGAGTGTCACACAGCCAGCAGGTGGTGTTTAATGGTTGTTTTGTGGATCAAGTGTTTTTCTGTGTTGTGAAACGGATGTATCATGTTGTGTGTTGATAATCATGAGTCTGTGTTTCTAGGAAGTAAAGCAAAACAACTTCATGACTTAATTTGCATTACTTGTAATTTTGCAAGGGACTTAAGTGAATCTGCATGTGTATTTGTACTCACGTGAAATGGAGCCTTTCCAGTCAGACACTGGTACACAATGGTACCTATGCTCCACAGATCAGCCTTGGCATCATAGTTCTGGGACATGATGACCTCAGGAGCCTGTGTCCAGACAAACACAGCTTAGAGACACAGTGACATTTTACTTGTTGGTGCAAAAAACTCAAAACACTCACCATGTACATGGGTGAGCCACACAGCGTGGCTGCCATAGTGTTCGTCTGAAGATGACGTGCAAACCCGAAATCAGCTGGAGGGGGAGTAAAAAAGGTGAGGGACATACAGTACTGCGTGTACGTTCAGTAAGAATTTAACTAACCAACACATTTCCAAAGACATATTGTATTTTCACTTCTTCTAATACTTTGCCGAGTGAAGTCATTACCTATCTTAATAGAGGTATTGATGGGGCTGGACCTGCGCCCCTCTGGGTGGCAGAGCAAGATGTTCTGAGGTTTGAGGTCTCTGTGGAGGATGTCTTTGCTCTGCAAGACCTTCATCGCCTGACCGATCTGCTGCAGGAATACGCGGATGGTGTCCTCACTTAATGTGCCCTTAGCTGAGGTTCAGAGGGATGAATATAAAAAGATTAACATGGCAGTTAATATAAGGGTCATCATATTGCATGGTACCTAACAGGTGAAGAGGTAAAGGTATGGAAAAAAACACACCTTGTTCTAGGATTAACTGTTGTACATAGAACATATAAAGAACAATAGTTACCAGAGCCTGATGTAGTACAAATTGAATAGTAAAAAACTAAATTATCATTTGTTAAATGGGAAGATTTAATAATGTTGTGATGCTAACAAGCATAAAGGACAACTAGTACACTTGGTTAAAAGGTTAGTGTAGCGTATTAGCGTCCAGATGCTATTAGAGATTAAAAGATTAGTCAATCAATAGAACATTAACCAGTACTATTGATAAATATTTCCAAGCTATAGCTCTTGAAACGTGAAAAACTCTAATCACATCAGCGTCACTGCTGTCAAACTTTGTGGAAGAGAATTTTGTTTACGAGGGGGCTTCATTTGGATATTAATGTCAGGGCCGTCTGACACGCTCACACCACCCACTACCTTCCCAGAACATTCAGTATTTCTAGCTGCAGTGTTTTTCCATCGGAGCACAGGGGATAAGTGAGTGGCAGATGGGTGAGGTCATGTGGGTGCTCCGTGAACCTTGCCAAGTGTGACTGACTGTTGTGCTGTAAATAGCTGGATGTGCTGCCTTGGCAGGGACACAGAATAGGCCAGTCTTCAAAATAAGAGACGCTGGCAAGGTAACAGAATTAGACAGACGATCCACATTTAAATAGACACCACAGATGTGAATTAGGCCTGAGAAAAATCAACTCCATGCACTCAGCTGTGTCATGGTATCTTGGAGCAGGATTTGAAACTTGAAGCAGGAACATTTTTAGCAAGATAGACTAGTGAGAAAAGTTTTTATGTCATTCTGAGATTTCAAATGTGTTGAAATCACAAGGTGGTCTTAAAGCCAATGAACTCAAAAAGAAAAGCTGGGAGTTATTTTGGACAACGTATAACTGGCTTCTACATCATTCGTAGGAAAAAAACCATCACAATCACTTGTAAATTCTAGGGGTTTAGTTTGATCTGGGTTAAGCTCTTGGGAGTATTAGTATTAGTGATAATTTACCTATTGACCTGTTGGAACCTGAAACCTGAATTCTATGTTCATTCTGCTCTGCAGCCTCAAAATCCTATTATTCCTCCAAAACACTGAAAAAGCTTAGCCAAGCCTCTTAAAGGCCAAACTGACCTGCCAGTACAACAGCAAGCTGCTCCAAACATGTTTACAGATAACAAACTAAGTTTGACCCTCTGTTTTGACCCTGTTTGACCCTCTGATACAACAGTGAGGAGTGGTGTGAATGTTCCAATTATTTTGCTTTGACTGCAGGTGAAACAGAAAACTTTACAGTAGTGAGATGTGAGCTATATTTAGACCTGCAGGATGTAGCAAACTTACAGTGAAGGTACTCTGCCAGGTCGCCTCCATTGCAGTACTGAAAAGATGAGATAGGAAATTCGTATTAGACACCTTTGCAATGCTGCAACGTTTAGTGATTTGCATTTCCATTCTCACAGACCAGACTGACATTGCCATTTTTAACAAAACTCACCTCCATGACAAGATACACACACCCTCCTATTTCCTGTTGATGAAAACAGATGAAATCATACTATTTTCAAAAAGCTATACAGTGTAAATATATATTTGAGTCTATAAATATAATCTATTTAATTTGAAGATATAGGGAATTAGGACTTAACTCCAACAATCATTGTCTTGGCAGCTTTTCCCCAAATGACACAACAAGTGACACCATCTCATTTCTTAGACTGAGCTGACTCTTTTTGGCATGTCACCAGCAGCGAAACTCTGGGCCCTCTGACAATAGCCAACCCAGGGGCCTGAAACTGTACCCCACCGTGGCCGCTGTCCAGTCCTGCCCCCCTGAATCATTAAGGACCCCTCCCGAGTTCCATTTAAAAGTCACAGAGCGGTGATGTGACATGGGGTGGAGTAAAAAGACATTTAAGTTGTCAATCCACCCGATTGAAGTAATGAGTGGGGGGAGCTAATTGCCTCTTTTTGGCGTTTGAGTGAAATTCAATCATTTGTACTTTTGTGCAAATAACACTGGTTGTATGATGCAGTGCATGTCCCTATAACAGAAAACAGAGAGAGCAGGTTGTGCTCAGGACAGGTAAATTCACACTTTGCTGTCAACAAAAGGCTCCTGCAGCCTGACCTAGAATGTATCATTTAAAAGTATTGGGCCTTGCCTGCTGCTGTGTGTCAGCTGTGAGACGCTACAAACTCACAGCCTGTGCTTAATAAGCCATTGTTTAACCGCCTGCCATCTGTCAGGAGTAGTGAGAGATACGCTCACCCCTGTCTGGTATCTGGCAGGTGTCAGTAAGGTGAGAAGAGGAAAGCGGAGACTCACGCAAACTCACATCAGTTAATTGCCTGGATATTAATTTAGTCTAAGGCGTATGGTGAGCAGTGATACATCAATATCGTGCTAATAAAGCCGCCATACAACACGTTTTTCATCTTTTAGAATGTTTGAAGAAAGAAATAATAAACTACAGAACCACTTCAAGTCATTGAGGTCATGAGCTCCATAAAAAATCTACAACTGCTAACAACCAAATGTGTATGATATGTGCACGTGATGTGCAATGTTGTGGCAGCAAAGTCAACAATGTTGCAGGTGTGGCTACAGAGCATACGTCTGTGCTGATGTGTGTGAGAGGAGAGAGGGGAAAGAGAAGACAAACCGTATTTACCTGATAGTCAAGAAGTCTGACAATGTTTTCATGTCTGAGTTCCTAGAGGAGGTGGGAAAAACATTTGAGTTCAAGCTACACAGAGAGACTGGAACCAAATGTGTGGCAACATTAAAAGTCATCTTAGTACCTTCAATATTTTGATTTCTTTACCAAGCAAAGACTGCGATTTGGCCAAGTTCTTCTTGTTGATACATTTTACAGCAACTACCCAGTGACGTTTCTTGAAAAGTAAAACAAAAGTCGGATATGATACACAAGTCTTCCACGTATCAACACGACAATACTCAACAAGTCAGATGTAAAAGTTACCTCTTTATGTCTGCCTTTGAACACAACTGCAAAGGCACCGTGTCCTATCAGGTTTTTCCTGTTGAACTCAAACTTCCCAACAGTCTCCATGAATAATAACAAAATAAACGCGTTCAAATATCCGAGCGGGTTCAAGGGGTTGATTTCCCAGCTGAAACAGACGTACAGTCCCACGACACTTCCCTCGTACCGGTAAATCCCATTTCATTGATGGGAAATGCTGTCTTCACATGTGACAAGCCTCATCCTCGAAGAAAATATCGATGACAACATACCGAAGTTTCTGTCAACACAAAAAGTCGTAGGAATAAACAACTGTATGCAAACAAAATATTAGCGACTCACTGTGCTTGAAGTTAAAAATGACTCCCTGTTGCTTTTCTAGATCCAGTACAAGTTAAAAGCTCACGTCAGTACTGTTTGTTTTGAAACACTGAGGTCAGATATTATGGTCTTACTCACCTTTCTGGCCATACGCTAGAGTTATTCATATCTCTCGCCGAGCATGCGCAGACAGACAGGCAGCGGTTCGATGATGGCGCATTCAGGGACACCTCGTAAACTTGTAATTCAATGTCTTAATATGGCTAAGATCAGCTAAGACTTAATTATCAATGTTATATCAAGAAGGAACTATTTTCTAAAAATAGAATAATCATGTTAGCAGATATATATACTTTATTCACAATTTGTGTGTGTCTGTTATATTTATACACACAAATATTAACATAATGGTGCAAGGCATGTAATGAAAATGACGCAGAATTCTTGTCATAAACGTTTTTATTAAAGATAATTGGAAGCACAAACCATAGTACCATAAAACAACAATCATTAAAGGCCATACAAGCATAGAAATATTGAAATATTTAACATGAAATTTGACATGAAAAGTGAGCGCAGAGTGACTTACAGTAAATCCTGTTTTAGGAAACTTAATGTTGGTTCAGTGTAAGATCAATGACATTTTAAATTTGCCATCTCCCTCCATTCTCACAGTATTTAAGAAAAAAGAAAAAACCTTATCAACTCCCTCTGTTGCAGAACATATTTCATTGTACAAAACAGTTATGAAAATGTAAAAGAAATTAGCAACAGAAATAGCTAAAGACACAATAAAACTTCACAGAATTTTGTCCAAAACACACAACCAGTATTGACTATCCCTCAAAAAGCACAACAAACTGCAGCTTACTAAGATGTGAGGTACTGCAAATATACCAGTTCATTTCAAGAGAGAAAACACACAAATAAACACAGAATTTAACATGAGAATCTACCGATTGTTAAGCTGTGACACTTTGCAGAAGAAATGATACAGAATCACAAAATAAATAAATACATTATATCAGAATTACAATTGCTGCTTCATCCATTGCTTTCATGCAGTTGTTGTGGTTCTCTGTCCCCAACATTGGATTAAAGCTGCATGAACCAGGTGAATCTTGGAGAAGTTTATCCACCTAAAATAAGTAATTTGTCGTTTATGATATTAAATACTCGTAACAACTAGTGAAATCATTATGTATCTATTTTTAAGGCAGAAATCAAACACAATTTAAGGAAAATATACTGCTTTCCTTGTTTTTTTTTTCTATCCAAGTTTAGATAGGCTATTTGTAACCGACCATACCCTGAAATTACTTATTCTCTCTAATGTTACATTTTCTGCAAGTAAATTAAAGCAAAGAGTATGACGAAAAGGCTGCTACTACTCTCATGACTGTACGTTAAATAGGCTGCCAGCAGCAGATTACCGTAGCTTAGTTGGGCACAAATTATGTAAACAGGGGAAACAGATAGCTAGTCCGGCACATAACCGAGATTCCATAATGTGTCACATGTCTGTTTTGTTATATGATGTATAATAATTATTGACAGAGGCAGGTTAGCTGTTTCCATTCTTTGTACTAAGCTAAGCTTAGCTAATTAGCTGCTGGTACTGGCTTAATATTCACTGAACAGACTTAAAGGTGGTATCAATCTTTTCATCTCTCAGCAAGAAATGAAATAAGGGTATTTTCTAAGATTTCAAAAATGTTGTGACATAAAATCTTGCCAATTAGTAAATCAACTGCAATATACAGAAGGGCCATGCAACAGACAATTCCAGACGCTCCACTACACAGAGCGTTTTCACCAGACCCTGCACTGCACCCCTGGATGCTAAGACTCTCACTGACCTCCTCGGAAATCCCTGCTCTGGTTTTTGGAAACGCAATATGTTTTTATGAGACAACAATAAGGCACAGTCCTGACAGTCTGTTTGTCTTTAAAGGTGAAGCTATTATTCAGCTACACAACATCTCCTTTGGTATCACTTTCACTTGAGTGGATGAGTGTTCAATTCATTGCATAACATAGTGGGAGAATACTCTGGCCAGTGTTTGTCATTCTACACTTGTGAGCTGCAGATTGCTCTCCTGCCACAGACAGAAATGATTCTACACGGCGGAGAGGTCGATGCGATTGGCCGAGTTGGTGCTTTTGTCCCACGTGTTCATCTTGGTGGGCGTCACGCCCTCCTTGTTTCCATTCATCTAGGATGGGAAGGACAATGTTCGACTTAAGCAGAACAGCTCATTATTATTTGAAAAAAATCTTTTACACCAGCACTCACAATGTCTGAGTTGAATGGCTTCACATTGATGTTTCGGATGGAGCTGCTAGTAAGAGACCACACCTTGGTTTTGTGTTTGAAAGCAGCTCTGACCTACAGAAAGAAGCAAAGCCATAACAGATGATGGTAACAAATGTCAGGCAGAATACATCTCATCATCCTTAGTCAGAAATTGGGGTTGCAGCAGAGAACATTGTCACAATTAGAATAAATATTAAGACTAATTGATGGTTTAGGCGATGTGAAATGTTCTCATCCAAGACGTGACACAACAAAACCTTGAACTATCTATCTAATATATTTAGCATCGTACCTCAGAGTTGAGAAGGCAGTGAAACAAGAAGACAAAGAACCCCTAAGGAAAAGAGGAAAAAAGGTTAACTTTTGCATAATCTTTTAGAAATAGCTGCAAACATTTTGGAAAAGAAAAGATCCCATAGTGAAGAACTTACTTGTAACGAGTTGAATACAGCAAAAATATACAGGAACGCCAAAGAGTGTCTGTTGACAGCGAGAACGCCAAAGATCCAGGAAATGCCGAGTATGGGCAGGAGCACAGCCACTGCCTTTGCAGTCAGCCTTGAGACAAAGCAAGAAGTGACCATGTTCATATTATTTACCTTTAGAGAACAATATCAAAAGAGCACTGGTCTGATCATGAAAACAAATGAACTCACTTGACTGCATTGGCATCTCCATGAATCTTGTAACTCTCTCCGCTGATTCGAGATATGATCCTTGTCACAGATATCAGAATGCCAATGTTCACCTGGAGATCAGAAAGAGGGTTATATTAATTTAACACAGTGATACAGGAGGTAAGATCTGTGTTTGTTCCCCCTAAAATAGACCACAAGTTTATAATGAATACATATTTAATTCAAGATCAAATTACGCAACAAATTGGGAACTGTAAAAAATGACAAATGAATCATATTGGATGCAAATTTCTCACCACAATGACAAACAGAGCCGGTGCCACAAATGCCCAGATGGCTCCATTTGTCAGTGACAGCCAACAGCTGAGAAAGCAAGGACAGAGACAGGGGTAAAAAAGAAAATCACACCGTGTTCCCAAGTTCTTCAAGTAAAAATTCTCTAATGTCAATATGGAATGACATGTAGTTACTGTTAACCTAAAAACCTTTGAATAACATTGAACACAGTTATATATAATTTGCCGGATTTGTTCAAAGTGCAGGTCCTACTTACTTGTCAACCTCACCATAACTGTTCAGAGCTGATGTCATGGACACCACACATATCAACAACGGAGAGCCTGATAATATACAAAGAAACAAAGACACATGTTACTTTCACTGAAGATGCCATAGCACCCGTGATGACTGGATTAACATGCTGTGGGGGCCCTTAGACCCCGTATCCTGCTGCGTTCAAGTACCAACAAAGAACACATTTATTTATGAATATGCATCAATACGGTTGCTTCCCTCCTCAAAAAACTTTTTTTTAAAAATATTGTGAATCCTACATTGTTCACATCTATGTTTGCATGCTAGCAGTCTTCCGCCTTTAATACCTTTATTAAGGTATTTAGTACCTTTAATTTAAATACCACAAACATACATTGATACAAACTAAACCTGAGGCTGTAAGGCCCCTGTGGACCAGGGCCCAAGGCAGTTGCTGCCTTGTTAATCACAGCATCAAAAAGAGTTACAGGACACTCATATTCTTGGCTCAACAAGACTGTAATCAACAGAAATATTTAAGAATAATCTCAAAACAACAAAGTAAGCCTAAAAGGCTTTGACCAAGGCTACAGACATTTCTGATAGATCTAGGCCGAATAGTGATTACAACACAATTCATACAGAATTGTAACCTTCACAGTGTCATCTAAAGGTATGCCTCAGTTAATTTGAGCAAACAGCCTCGTGGCCCTGTTAAACATCTCGTTACAGTGTCAAGCGTGGTAAACTCCACCCACGCTCGCACCTGTCTTTGGATATACTTTAACACCCTGTGGTGGCTTAATTCATCTGCTGTGCTGATTATTGCTAACTTCCCTGAAACTAACTTCTTTCAATTTTGGCTGGCCAAGACCAAAGGTTTCCTGCATGCTCTCCTGCATGCTCTACTAGAGTACAAGGAAATGTTTACTTTGAAGGAGGAAATGAAAGATAAAGTCAACAGCCTTTATCAAATCTAATAGCAGCGACAATTAATTATAAAACAAGTATTTACTTTTGATGTATAACAGCTATACTTCTAACTGTTAGACAAGTCTCCAGTTGGCCACACAAAATGAAAAATCACTCTCGCCTGAAGAATGAAGTAATGAAAAAGGGATAATTTTTCCACTAATGGGTTCAGCATGTGAAGGAGAGACTATGCATTCTCCAACAGCCAAAGACAGTATGTCCCAGATTCTTTTTTATCTGTCCATCAAACTCCAGTTCACTCAGACCAGGAGAGGCAATTGTTATGTTGGAATGTAACTCAAATCTGATTTATTCAACAGGGTCATAGTTACTTATTTTTTACAAACAATACTTGACCAATAAGGTCGCATAAAAAATGATCAAATTCTGTTTACAGTAATGACCTGTGAGGTGTGAGGTAGGGGTAGGACATTGGAGGAAATGAGGGTCAATAAAATAAGATGACATTCTTGAACACACATACGAGAATTACACACAATCTCCAAGACAGGCATCTTTGTTATAGTCTGAAGCAAATATGGCAACTATATCATCATCTGTGTTTTTCATCAAAGTGTGGTAATTCAATACTGAGTAGACTTACCCCAGCCAATACCGTAGTAGTAGAAGTGTTTGCTGCCCTCAGAGCCAAAAACCTTGACCACCATACTGTAGAGGTGGAGACCCTCCACCAGCATCCAGGCGAAGGCGCTCAGAAAGAAGAAGTGAAGCAGGACAGCCATCACCTTACAAGGCAACTGACACAGGGGACAAAATCAGGAATTTTACGATTAAAATCTTCTCTTTACCATCATTATTCATGAATTGTTTTTTATCATAAGGTTTTTTGCTAATCGCTATTTTCCTTTTTATCTTTTTTTTTCTACTTTCTGTTGCTTCAGTGGACTGCATTTTTCTTTTATATTTACTATATTTTCTTCTGGAAATGTAATCATTTAGTGGTTGTTTAAATTAACCACATTTTACATTGTAGTTCACTCTCGTACTTTATTCTAATATTCTAAAGTAAATAACAAGACACTAATACCATCATTATCATTATAATAGTCACAACTAATTTGATCAGTTATTGTCATCAGTTTGTATTGTGGACGTACCGTGCCCGGGTCGAAGCGAGAGCTGATGAGCAGTAAGATCTCCGCCACCAGGAGGGCAAAGGACAGGTTGGCGTGGATGTGGTAGCGTTGGTTACGGATGGTACTCACTGACCTGCAGGGGGACAGCGTCACATTAACATGCTGTAGTGCTCAGGTAATAACAACACTTTGTAAACATAAAAAGTGAATGTTTTTAATACAAATGTACAGCACGGGTTGTTAAAGTGATGATACTCACGACAGAATTGCAAAAGTAACCAGAGTGATGGCGAGACAGAAGATGGAAATGGAGCAGCCGACATAACCGATGGTTGATAGTGCCACCCTGTGGCCAGTAGTGAGCTGTGTACAATGACAATTCACCATCAACAACGACCAAGACAACATGTAATAACATTATTTTTCCCACATGGGGGGTCGGTGCCACAAATGCACATGCAAATCTAGTTTAGCCTATTTCATTCAGCCTATATCATTAGCCAGGAAATTCAAAGGGGCCCTGTGGAATTTATGATGAAGAACACAATACTGAGTCTCATTAGTATTGATCAGGCAGGCTACTCTCCAACACTGGGCATACTGTCATAAAGCTGTAGCATAATGATTTAATTCCTCCTGTCTCAATTGGAAAAAAAACTGACTTTGGAAATGTTTCTATATTCAATTATTAAATCAGATTATATATTTTTTTTAGGATACATGTTTTATCAGTTTTGGAGCAAAGGTTTTTCACTGTAAATGTCTAGTCAAATACCTTTTTGTTATGATTATTGATTATGCAAAAAGTGCATTGCCCGTGAAGCTGATCGATTGTGTTTCTCCATATTCACATAATCATCACATATGGCCCAGTGTATTGACGTTGTTTTGGAGTTCAGGCTATTATGAGGGTTTGAATATGATTCGCCATTAACTGTCTTCACATATGCCTTGTCATTAACAAGGGCAGAGGAGTCTCAGCCTTCCAGAAATGGGATATGTGGGATGTTCCCTTGCAGCTGAGGGATGAGGGAGCCCACTAATTAGAGACTGGCTCAGGGAAAGTAGAGCATCAAACAGACTGCTGCGCCTTAAATACAGCGCTGGCCCTCTTCGGTGCAATGAGAAGTCCTCTTTTCTATTTAAAGAAGCCATCGCGGATGCTGACCACACTCCCATTGCACATATTCTTGGAGAACAAAACGTTATGTGTGACTGTGGTGACAATGTACACAGGGTTGGCATTCCAAACTGCTCTACATGCAGATAAAATTAACGCAAAATACTGTGCAGGACAGTGTTCAGAGAAGAGAAAGAGTGTTATCCCAGATGTTTTAAGGAGACAGTTTTTGGAGGACAGTTCAAAGGAATAGTTTCTAGTTTCTTAAGAGAGTGTGGTCTTTGAGGAATGGACCACTGACCTGTGTAGCGACCCAAAAATACCACACTTAATCATGGTTGTCTGAAGTACTTCTGTATAAAACCACCACTAAAACAGTCATTGTGACTGTGTAGGTCTGCTTACTATTGACCTACAGGGAGGAACGATAAACTGTCCAAAGGCTGAAGTGGGGACTCTGGTTGGTGGTTTACTGTCTGGTTAACCACTGCTTCCTGTCCAATTATGTTTCTACAAATGTACTTATTTTGTGACAGACACAGAGGGAGGGACAGACTTTTGAATATGGCTTGGGTATATGGATAAACCTTCCTCTAAATAGTTGTGGGAGGTTCACTGTTTCTAAAAATGTCCTTACAACAGATGAAATGAAAAGCACAGTGGTGAAAATCATCATTAGGTCTCATTCACAGCCGGCATTTTGATTTGTCATAATGGGAAAAGCACAGGTGTTACTAATAACATTAACAATGACTACGTTTAATTGATGTTTAAGGCACGGCAGTTTGACAATAAGCTGGCATGAAAAATATCAGGACCGAGGATGTATTATAAGAACTGGTTTACAGACTCAACGATGGGGCCCATTCACTTCAATGAAAATTGCTTGCCAAGCACATAAGCAAAAAGGTTTTCTGGATTCCAGGTTTGCCTCTGTGTTGTTGGCCACTGGACATAAGGGTTTCTCCGACTGGCCCCACCTGTGTGTTTGCGCGCTAGGCACATAGACTTTTTATTGTCTGATATTACTTTTCAAGGGTGTAGAAACATTTTACAAATATTAATATTCATAAACAAAGCAATAATTGACATTGTTTGTTCTCCAGCTTTTACAGAAGTCTCTTGTATAATGTTGGTCTGTGGGGAAAATGCTTCTATTGCGGTACCCTGAGTGTCAGCTGGGACACAGCAAGGCTGAAGTGCACCATGTCCAGCTCCCTTAACACATCACCAGGGCCCTGAAACTAAAGCAGCTAAATGGAATTCAGCAGTCATTTTGTTATTTACACCTGTACTTTTCCCGCTGACGCAATCCATTGTTAATATGAAAGAAAACAAATGTGAACTGCTTTAAAGAGTAGCAAAAATGCCATACCTTTAATGGCACCACTTGCATAAGTATGGCAAAGTTGGTGAGGTGGTTGCACAAACACACAGAGTATGTCATGTTTCCATCAGAGCGTACGCAACCTTCATTGGACCATACTACATCATTTGAACTGAAAAGGATGACAATTGTTTATTATTTACAGAGACTCCTGACAAGGATCTCTCAACATGATCCATTGTGGGAGGCCCACAGAGAATCTTTTTCCTGAATTTACTAGGGCAATATGACAGGGCAATCCAACAATTCATTTTCTTTTCTCTTGAGCTTCAGGACAAAGGGGAGTAAGGAGAGGACGTCTTTGAATCCAACCATCCTTTGAAAATAATCTATGCTTTCTTAATTGTGCTCTCGCTTCATTTATGTTATCGCTATATTTATATTTATTTTACAGAGGGCTGTTGCTCAAGATACACCAAACTGAAACAAGAACACATGTAACACTGGCTGCCTTTGATTTGAATGACAAAAGGGAAATACACCTTTTCTAAATCACTGATCATTACTTATGATTTACAGCATTTAAGACTTTAACAAAAAAATATGCAAAGAGTCAATAATCAGGATAAAAATTGTTTTGGCTCTACAACTGAATGAATAATTGAGACATGCTGCATCTAAATCACGAACACAGACCCACCTGTAGTCCAAGAAGGCACAGTAGAGGAAGACTTTATTGCTCTGATTTAGGACTTGTTCTTGCTGTTCTTCAGTCTGAAAAAGAAAAGTTGAGTAAAATTAGATCTGGAATTACCAGAGAAAAGTATGCGATATAGGAAAAACATTTGCTTTTGGATTTCACTGGCTCATTGAATTACATGCAAAACGCTGAGCAACCGGTTTGGAAAATGTACTTCTATGTATCTTTCCTTTAGGCTACTTGGCTTTTTTTCTATCCATATGCTGACTGATA
Organism: Taurulus bubalis; assembly: GCF_910589615.1. Lineage (NCBI taxonomy): Eukaryota > Metazoa > Chordata > Actinopteri > Perciformes > Cottidae > Taurulus > Taurulus bubalis. The sequence goes on along the minus strand of NC_136596.1, from coordinate 16,927,490 downwards.
TGTTAAATGAAAGATTAAAATATTGCATAGTTTTCTTTTGTATCTAAAGAAGAGCAAACCACTTAAAAAATGTTGCTTCTGATACAAAATAAAAACCCTTAAGTGCCAGTAAAGAAGACAAAAGAGGTCTGAGATCATAGTAAATGAGAGAGAAGACGTCGATCGACACTCAGCAGAGGTGATTATTACTCTGAGCGAAAATCCCTGCTGTCTTCAAGAATCTTATTTGATGATAACTCACTTTTTCCGTGTCATTTCTTAATATGAGATTTGGAGTCTCCGGAGACAGTGAGCTAATGGCTCCAGTGCAAGAATGCAGTAATTGGTGCTTGGCCCTGGTTTCAGGTCAAACCACTACCCTCCTCAATCTGTCATCTGAGGAAAACAACACTTTCATTGGCAGGTTGGGTGTATACTGAGAGACTGCACACCTCTTCTCATTCCCCAAGCCTTGACTCTCAGACTGAATAAGAGTATGATTAGATGGACTGTGTCTGCACTATTTCCTTCTGGAAAAAGTGAGTGAGAGAGAGAGAGTGAAACTGACACTCAGGCTGTCTGTTTCCTGGCACATGTGCTCGGTGATTCATATTACAAAGCATAGCACAAACAAAAAAATTAATAAATACGTTGACTTCATTGCATAACCAAATTGTTGCTCTCATTCTGTCTGTTTCGCACATGCAGCTATTTTGTCATCATGTATTGTGACCCTCGAGATGAATGCAATGGATGGATATGCATATGGTCCATTACAGCCGGCAACCAATGAGTCCAAGACCCATAAGAGTGCCATAAATGCAACCCGTCATCACAAGCCAGTGGCCAGCTTTGAGGAGCTGCAAGCTACCCTGTGGTTGAATTTACTGCTCCCCTGTGGGGCTTATTAAGTCGCATTGCTTGTTGGGTGTACATGAAAGCAGATGGAAGAGAAACAAACTGTAATACACTGCAAGACTTGCTTTACTCCCGTGTTTGCTCTTTAACAATCGCTGAACCTTTAAAGTTCCTGTGCAATGACGGAAGATTAATTATCCATATTCATCACAAATACAAACATTAGCTCATGGGAAATAATCAAATACTAATAATAATACAACTATGATATGTACCAGACACAAGCTAAACTATACATTAACTAACAGACCATCACACATATAAGGATTGGCCATCATTGGCCATGCTTCCTCTCTAGCAACTGTCTGTTTGTGGTACATCCAGCATGCTTCCAACTGATATCTGAGGAGAGGTGAAGGAACCTGAAAGTCATTGGTGAGTGTTAAAATGCACTTGGAGATCTGGCTGAGCTTTGCGCGCACATCGTTGTTCCCTCAGTGCCCTGAGGCCTCAGCCGCCAGCCAAGACTAGAGCTGGCGCTCCAACTCTTTATTAGCAACAGAAGGCCAGAAGACAGCGCCTTGGAAATCACTTTGAGCCTCATAAAGAGAATAGATGTAGAGAGGAAGAAGAGAGTGAAAGCTAGTTACATCAGAGTGATACAGAGTTACAGCAGAGTGATACAGAGTGACAGCTCATATATGAGAAGGGTTAGAGAGAGAGAGAGAGGCTGATGAATCCTCGATAGTCAAGGTGTCTCTAGTGCTTCTGTGTCACTGTGTCTTCAATTGGAGCACCTACAGTGCTTACTTTAACCACAACTCACCACCATGGTAGTGAAATACAAAAATTGTTAAAATGGCAATTATTAGATTGTTAATAGTGATGCATCATTCCAGATGGTGACCTAACTATTTGAGATACAGCTATAGGTAGGTAGTTTAGTTCAAGGGTTCCCAGACTCTGGGTCAGGTATACTCCAAAGGGTCACATGACTAAGGGGTCCCCGATGATCAATGTGGTAATGTGGTAAGAAAAAAAGACATAATTAAGTTCTGCTACACATATTTATATTCATTTTCTTCCACTTTTCTCTAATCTTTGCGTTTTGAGAAATATTGTGTAGTTTTACCTCTTTCAAATTAATGTAATAATACTTATAAAGGGTGGAAATAACTTGTTGGTGGATCTGCATAGACATCTGACACTTACAAGAGGTGTAAGGTGTACACAGGCCAAAAATCGTTGGGAACCACCGGCTTAGTGTTAAAAGATGTGTTGAAAAGAAAGTAGTAAAATATATGGTTCAGATTAAAAAGCATAATATCGCCTTCTTAAATGTAGTGGAGTAGAAGTATAAAGTAGCATAGAATGGAAATTCAAGTAACGTACAAGTTTTTCCTAATTGTACTAAAGTATGGTACTGGAATAAATACACTTAAATACTCTCCGTCACTGGCAGCTATAATACATGGAGTGAGAATTGGGTGTTGACTTGTATTTCAGTTGACACAGCTGCATGGGGGTATGAGAACTGTAAATTATGATGCAACTGTTTTGGAGGGATCAAACACTCTTAGCTCCCATGTGATCGTCAACATACGTATATTATGACGTTGTTTTGCATAATAGATATTTAATGGTGCAGGCTGATGACTTGCTAATAGCAACACATCCCTACCAGCCAATTACACCACCAATCAACCTCACCAATCAACTTTGATTGGGAACACCTCCTCCTTTCTCTGTTTTATACGTTGAGCCTGTTGGATAAAACGATGAGGGATGAAAAAAAACCTCACTTGCATCAGAAAAGCATTTCAGTCCCAGATGTCGCAGCAACCAGCAATTTGTATTAATGCAAGCTTCTCTGTCCTCTGTGGTGTGTTTCAGACCTACCATGACTAGCAGTGCTGGAAGCCGGAGCCCGGCTGTGGTTGAGCTAACTTCAAGAAATAGCGACAACATATGTCTCTGCAAATCCCAAGAAATTGGGCAACTCTGGCTAATTTAAATCTGAGCTTTTGACAGCTGGTTCTCAAGCAAGGCGCAAATAAAGAAAAGATGGAGAAATCTACACACCACCCATCATTATTGTTTCAACAGTCAATTCCAAACAGACAGGCTGGGGCTGGCAGAAATACAACCAAAAACACACACACACACACAAATACACACACACACACACACACACACACACACACACACACACACACACACACACACACACACACACACACACACACAGACACAAGTTTATTGAAGTAAGACTCATTCATCTGCAGCTTTTTATTTATTTAACTTACAGTGTGCTGCAGTGTAGTGGACAATAAAATAAATCAAATTCAATGCGAGCCCTAATTGACAGATTATTGAGCATGAAGGTTCATTCTTAACTTTAATTTGGAAACAGTAATTTGACATAACAAAGTCTTTCGTCCATTTACTAGTTTTTTCCAGAGCTTGATATTGGCTTGAGAACATGAGATGCAGTTGAACACTACATAAATGGTAAGTAAGTGGACCTTAAATAAATATGAAATATTACTTGCAAAAGAAATCCTGCTCACACCCACTCATTCCATCCAGCATTGGTACAAGAATATGCAGCCACAAGAGCAAAAGAGCAAAGGAATCTAAATACAGGCTTTGGTTGTGCTAAATTTAAAAAAAGCAGGGAAAAAAGACACAACCGTGTGAGTGAATAAGTAAGCGATCTTCTCCTTTTCCTTCAAACGTTCCAAATATTTGAGAGCACAGAATGCCACGGTGTAATTTGGACGGCACTTTCTGCATTTGGTATAGATATCAATTTTTAACAGGGAAGCTGTCAGCAGGGCCCATAACAGCCTTAAAACCCATCAGTCACACTTTACATAATGACAAAGCATCAATTAAAGCGACCAGCATCTTCTATTTTTGTGGAAGTGTACAGTAGGAGAAAGTTAAAATATGAGTCAACAGAGGGGCTATGATGTAGCCAGGTTTTGACAATGGCTAAATTGTTCTGCATAACAACAGAGAGGAAACCCCCAAAAGCTACATTAACTGCTCTTAAATTTAGTAAGGGAAGGAAACACTTTAATGCAGTATGTCTGGGAAAGGCACACCAAGGTATAGTGTGACATTGCTCAGTCCAGCAGGCTCAAAAAGACCAACCACAGTTTAAAACTTCACCTGGAGTTTGAGAAAAACCTGTCCGTTTAACCCGCCAACAACAAAGGTCAACATATAAAAGGATCACACTGACACAACCTGTGGCTCTGAAGGAGTACAGATGTCTGCGTTGTTATCACATGGGTTTTCAGTCAGAGGTCGGACTTAAGCTGATCCACATACAGCATATGGAGTAACAATCTGAGTCCATGCAGTAAAACACAACTGGCCTTGAGTGAGATCATGCCTTCAGGGGAAATGTAATAAGACATGCAGCTGTGGTCTCAGCTCAGTCTCTGAGGTAGACACTGAAAACAACGAGACGTGTTGATAGTTATGCAGGGTGTGAGGAAACTGGGGACAATTAAAAACCCCAAAATGACAGTTGTCTTTGATAAGGTGAGCGTGACAAATTACAGAAATACTGCACTGTGGTCATTTTTGTTCAAAACATCAAATATTACTTTTTGAAGTAAACTCACATTACAACGAGAAATGTTCCCCATGCATGAATGCATATGTTCCCACAGGATTTCATATGAGGCCACTGTTATATTTCTCTGGTTTCTGGCTTGTTTCTGTAGGAACATGTTTGCATTCATAAGTTGAGGGCTGCATATTGAGCCTTTGCAGAGAAGTTTCAACAGGGGAAATACATGAGATCAAATAAAGTTAAATACGATTGTTAGTTGATGACGTTAAGTGATATATTTTTAATCCTGGGGTTCTCTAGTGTCCTTTGTAAAGCTGTCAAAAAACTCAGCATAACAAAATGTGTCAAAATAAAATGTAGGCACAAATGATATCAGGTAGGATAAGAAAAACAATTATTTGTGACCATCTAAATCTAAATTCCTTTTAATATCAGAGAGGATAAGCCAAAAATTGATGAATAGATGAATGGGAAAAGAAAAAAAATTAAATAATGTTCTTGCTAAGATCCACACTTGACCATTATGAGACAATAAGCTTCCTAGCTACTATAGCTAGCAGTATGCTATAGATCTGATGGTGCTGACTGAAACTCCAAAAACAAATTCCTGCACACACAACCCATGATCCCAAAAATCTCAATTTTAGTTTAGTTCCTATAAGATACAAAATAATTTTCTAATTAACATTACTGCTTATGGCGGAGAATGTTTAATACCTCCTAAGCCCGTTTTTATAAAGGGAATTACATTTTGTTATTGATATAATTTTAACCTTTTTAACCCCAGTTAAGCCCGAGCCATTTTTCTAAAAAATTTCGAATGGTTTTGCATACCCATACTAAATACAGAATATCTCCTCAATCACAAGGGCTATTTGAATAATTTCAAAAGGTATAATATACAGAAAACACTTGTGAGACTAGTTAAGAGGTTCATATAGCAGTATGTGCTACTAGTTTATTGGTTGATGATAGAACACAAGAAAGAAAGAAAAAAAGAAAAGAAAAAAAACATTCACAAACAAATACAAAGGATGATTTAGAACCACAGGTTTTGCAATTATTTGTTAACATTTTCTGAGGCCATAGAGATAATCATATAAACAGAATCAGGACCCTTTGTACTTTAGTCTGGGCTCAAGTTCTGCTCTGTTCAGCACTACCAAGAGGTGGTGGTCGTGAGGTTTGAGTGGTGATGGAAAGGGGGTGCTGAATGGGAGGGGCCGTAAAGAGAGACTCTAAATCTTTTGGCAAGGGAGGAATAGCAATAGCCAGACCTCCATCTGTGATTGATCAGCATGTTGGCTCACACAGCTTGGTTTGTATGTGTGTTGCTCTATGGATGGGTGTGGGTCGTTAGGAGAGCGAGAGAGAGAGAGAGAGAGAGAGAGAGAGAGAGAGAGAGAGAGAGAGAGGGAGAGAGAGAGAGAGAGAGAGAGAGGAGAATTTGTGACCACAAGGTTTAAGCTGGGTGTGTTCTAGGAGTTATAAAAAGACTGGCAATAAAAAGCGCTTATTATTGTTTCAGAAAGGACTGATACCAGCATTGGCATACACAATTAACAGCATTGGTATCAGAAAGTGTTAAATAACCTTTTCATGTTTATTTTCAAAGTTGCTGAACAATTGATCCCCCAGCTCCAAAAAGTCTAGACGTCTTTGTAAACACAAGCCACCCAGTTTCCCCTTCTGCCACTGACCTCTTTACTCACTTCAAACTCTCTTTCCTGTTCTTTGAATCATGGGAGGCAGCCTATGGATACAGCATAATGGACAACTTAGTTACGACTTAGTTACTAATCCAGTCGCTTGGTGAATATTTGAGTAATGGATAAAGAGTAATATTCTTCATTTTGAGTGTGTGCAGAAAATAAGTTGTTTGAGCAAATATTTTGGGAAATACTGTTTGCTTAGTGGAAGAGAGTTAGATTAAAAGATTGATACAACTCTCGTGGCTGTCTGTTAAATATAAGGCTACAGCTAGCAGTCAGTTATCTTAGCTTAGCACAAAAGACTCGAAACAGAGGAAAACAGCTAACCAAGAAATTGACTGCACATGGGATTTGATATTCAGGTGTTAATTAGTGAGCCTTGGAGGTGCTGATGGGTGGATTTTGGTTTGCTTTGGACAGAGTCATGCCCCCGTCTTTAAGATAAGCTAAACTAAGCTAAAATAATCTAAGCTAATTAGCTACTAGCGGTAGTATTATATTGAACATTGCTTTATAAGCCCGTAAAGTCAGGTCCACTTGTCAAAATCTGTTTTTTAAATCCTCTGAGTTTTTGCCCTATAAAAACCCAGTTTGCTCATGAAATCAATCTTTCCATTCATTCGCTTCATACCATCAGCGTGATGCTTTTACGGAAGACGAGGACAGCGAGGAGGTGTCGGCCTTTTGTATTAATGTTTAACTACGCACCCTGATGCCTCCCACCCTCCCTTTTCACCCCTTTGCCTCTCCTTATGCTCTCTCAAACTGAACCTGAGTCAGACAGCAGTAATAAATCACTGATGGAGCCAGGGTCCAATCAACACCACCGCCGAATGGCGTGTGAAAGTATGTGGGCCTCCTGCAGCCCTGATAACACCTTGTCTGGGTATCAAACCTGCTCTGTGCCACATAATGTGTGATGGCTGCACCTCGGCTCTGACTGAGTCCGCTGGGAATGGCATGGCCTCAGCAGGATGTTTCAGTGTACTCAGAGGGCATCAATCAAGACTGCAAGGTCACTCAGACACCAACCACATGGCTTTGATCTTCAGTGAGTGGTACCTGCCACGACACAAGGTTCTTCACAAGTCTGCGACCTCATCAATCCACGGTACAATACGTGTTGGCAGGTGTCAGATAGAGAAAATGGATGACATTTGTGTCTGAGCCATGAAAGTAGGTGCCTGTTTGTACAGAACAAGAGATGGCACCCAGGACTTGTTACCATGACAGCGCGAGAAGACAGATGAGGAGGATGACACATTTCAGCTTCAGACACACTCAGTCCCCCCGCTAAGTTTTAATGAAGTCACTGGGTGTTTGTCTACTTTCTGGGGATAAACAGAGAGGTCAGTTGCAAATCATCTTGGAGGTTTAACAACCCAGTAAAGAGCGACATAAACAATGATGGGAAAGGCCGGCCTCATACTGTGTGAGCCGCCCTCCCTGCCTCCAAGCTAGGGAGGTGATAAGTATCCACCTGCTGCCAAAGACATTAAAACTCCAAAAATAGTTGTATTTTGACAAAATCCAACAACAGGTCTGTGCAGCAACGGAGTTACAGCAAAACATTTCTGAACGCGATCACAGCCAGAAGTGCTGTGTGCCAAATTACGATGCAGCTCCTACATATAAATCTTTGTCCGAGCTATGCTGCCTAAATTAAGTTGAAATATGCTGGCATGTTGCATTCCAATCAGAATGTGTCGTGTTAGTAATACGAATAACAGCTTATTCGCAATGGGATAGAGGGGAAAGAATGTAAGAAACCTGATGTATCCTTACATCAGAGGAAAACGCAATCCAACTAAAATAGAAACACCTTGACTCAACAGACAGCAGTGCTGGTGAGCATCTCCAGCACTACCATAACAAAGGAGATTTTAAGCCTTCTCCCTCGGTGTCTGCTAAAACAAACACAGTAATCACTGTCACGGGAACCAAGCCAGATGATTGCAGCATAAACATTTATTTCACTAAGGAAAATGAAGGCAAACAAAGCAGTATTACCATGGTTTCATTAAGCTGCATTGCTTTCATTTGTGCTCTTACGAGTGAGGAGAAGAAAAAAAAAAGGTATTGGTAATTTACTTCAATAGAAAGTGAATACTTATAGTAGGAACCACGTTGTTGTGGGGTTTAGTCAACTGCCTCATTAATGCTATTGTAGAAAAATAACATAATATTAACACACATCATTTAGATGAAAAGAATGGCTTCAAAATCCTGTTAATCTGCAAAAGAAAAAAATATATACACATGGCTGTGAGGAACACTGCCACATTTTTGACTTTACAGGGAAGCAAGCTAATTCAATACACATTTTTAATTTCCAACTGCATTTCCCATGGAAAAATGGCAGCTCCTGCCATAAAGCCAAAAAGAAAAAATATGCTGTTCATAAAACAAAGTTATTGTTCCATTCAAAGCGCCCTAGGTCTGCAGTTCAAATGTACATAAAAACTTGCTTTCCGGAGGCCACATGCTTCGTGAGGCAGGCTTATGAAAACCGAAATAGGCTTCATTCTTGGTGCTGGTGGGTGCCCAGCTGCACAAGCATCGGTCAGTGACAGATACTCATCTTCTTACATAAGAGAACGCCAAAAATAGAGCTGATACATTTCATATGGGGGCATCCCACTACTGTAGCCACAAGCAAACCAGCTTTGTCTTTCCTCTGATCAGGTGGATGTCCCACACCCAACAACAACACCAGCCAACTGGAAAAGTACTACACTTTCCCAGTATGACTGACTCACATAGAAAGTAAATAAAGACATGAGTCAAATAAGAAGAAACTGGGGCATCATATGGGTGTTCTTACCAGGGTGTGGGTGAGGACAATCTTGATGAGTGGCGTTCCAGAGAGGTTCACTGACAGGGCCGGTGAAGGCTCCACTTTCAGAGAGATCAGACAGCTTGCTACCTGGATCTTGTGATCCTTAAAATCAGCTGCTGCGTTAATCCTAAACGATACAAAAAGAGAAAAGACTCAGAGAATGTACGAAAAGAAAGGCAGCGCAGGAACAAATAGCGTCAGAAATTAAATTCACAGATACAAATACAAGAGAAAGAGACTGAAAAAAGTAAGGCCAAGAGAGACATAATCAAATACAGTCGGATGTGTCAGCAAAAACACTGTAATCTGGTACTCACATTAACACATAAGTGTTACACACCGGCCCAGAGCACTAGCATTTAAGTGGGACTTCGATCATCTGACTATATAATTAATCACACTGACAAGCAGCGGCATTGCATCAATAGTTTTTCAAGGCAATCTGATATGTGACATTGGGATTATACAAGCATCACCTCTCTATCGTGATACAGAGGGGACATTCTCACCCACAGAGAAGTTGGGCAGTGGGAGAGCCATATTCAAAATTATCAGTTGCAAACACCTCCAAATGTATTGTCACAAATTTAACATTTTGTACTTGAACTTCTATGAAATATAAAGTGGGAAAAACAAGTTGCTTGAAGCTGTTATGTCAGGTTTGGTAAAAAAAAATAAACACTGCAGCACGAGTGGAACAAGCTGGGCCAGTGATGAGACAATAACTGAGGGAGATATGTAGAGCTAATAGCAGGGTGTATCAGTCAGTAGGTTGAGTGGTGAGATGAGGGATAGGCAAGAGGACAGATAAGGCCATGGCCCCAGGCATCAGCCATTCTGTGTTTCAGGAAGCAGGGGCTTTTTTGGCTTCAACAATTTTGTTTAGAATATATTTTCAGCGATAGAATCCAAAGTGGTATGATTTACTTTCCCCATTGGGTGTTTTCCTGTTCTCTTACCTGTTCTTGACAGGGCTGATCTCTTTGTAGTAGTTCTGCATGTTGTGGTAGAAGAGGCCAACGATGATGGTTTGAGCTGAAGAAAAGAAGACAACATACAGTAGTTGAACGTCTTGGGACGGACTGGGAATGTAATGCAGTGCCGCTAAAATGCTCACAAAGAAGGGAAGTTAATTAGTGCTGCCTTGTCGCTGCACGCTGGCACCGAGAGGCTAACAGGACGACCGAATGCTCGCACAAGGGTGAAAGGTAGAGGGCCACAAACCATGTGGATGCTTGGAAATCTTATGAAACCTCTACATGACTTCACCAGGAGAGCAGGGGGTCTCCCCCTCCTCTAATCATCCAGCCAGTCCCACCTCAATACTGCAAGATAAACAATTAAATTGGAGGAAATCCTTAATGGTTTTGTTCATCCTTTCAAAGGCCATCTACCCAGTCCCTGCTGACTGGAACAACAAAAGTCTGCTGATTTCAAACAAATGGGTGTATGCTGCAAGAGAATGTTTAACCTTCCACAAAATTATTTCGACAGAATGCCCCCCGGCAAGTTCCCAAGAGATCTCCAAATAGCCAGTTTGCTTGTACAACTCTCTTAAGGAGGAGAGCACATAAGGAACAATATAAGAAGGTATTCAAACACACCAATGTGTGGCATGCTTTCCACTTAATTGGCTTATCAAACGTCCCCTCAAGTATTTCATATAACCAGGTATTCAGAGCTATGAGGTATTTGGTCCTGGCTCTAATGTGTCAAGCAATAACACACATTCAATTTCTGATAACAGTCCTTTAAAACGGTTTATTCCAGTGATTGTTGGCAACACTGCACATGCAGTGACCAGGTGGAGCCAAGGGAATCTGACCTGAACACAAACTCAAACAAGCAGAGTTTAATGCCCACCGTAATTACTGCTCTCCACGATGTAAGCCCATTCTTTTTAATGACAGAGGAAAGTGGAGAGAAAGTGCTCTCTCTCTCTCATTCTTCCTGCTTTGAATAAAAGGGTAACTGCCAACATTAAAGTCATAGCTGGATTTCTACGGCGCACCATAAAGTCACACAAAAGCTCTCATGCTACTCCTGTCCTACACTGTATACTATTTTAGCAGTCTTAAATCTTAGCATAATAAATCACTGGCAAATAACAAGAGCACCCATGTGCTGTATTCACACTCAGAGAAGCTACTACTTTTTAGACAGAGGACCCTCAGGCTATGACACGTCCGCCTTGTACATCACTCAAGACATGTCCCTGAACATATCTATTACTGTAATTGTTTCACTTACACTGCAAGGTGAAAGCCTCTCCAGGCACTGAGATGTAACTCTTTCCTTGGGTGGGGAAGCGATAATGTGGCAGGTTGTAGTTCTGTGGGAATTTCATCAGAGAGTAGTCTGTGGGGTTCAAAGATTAGAGAAAGCAAAAACTGTTGAGAAAAACAGACATAGAGGACAGCATCAAGACCAATCTGTTTCAACAGAGGTGGATAAAAGATGTGAAGCCACCCTTGGGAGAAAGACACAAGCAAGCTTAGTGGCAAACAAAATATTATGCAAAAAAAGAAAGACCCACACCCGTTAGAGGGAAAGTGGAGGGGTTGGACCTCTGCATATCTGACCCGCATATGTTCTCTGATTATGAAAACTAATGATGTCAGCTTGGCGCTCCATGTCCTTCTACCCTAACACACAAACTACAAACAGTGAGTCACCTTATGGAGAACTGACAGCATACTGACCTGCAACCAAAGATGTTCCAGCAAGGGAGATGAGGGAGTTCGGGCTGGGCTCCAGGTTAGTCACCATATGTTCCATCACTCTGTCCACGGTCTCGATCAGACCGCTGACCACAGGGATGGACTGCTGCTCAACAATGACCACACAGAAAAATGTTCACAATCAATTCAGAGTCGCTGCATTCAGTGTCCAGCATTGTTTCATGCTAACCCGGTGTCACATCCTCAGAGAATTTTTTCTCAAAATACAATTTTTCTCACAGGTTCCATTAAAAAATATAAAATAGGTCAAGTTAGAAGGACACATAAAGGTCAATTTTCTTTTCATGGAGAGTGTATCTTCTGTAGCTATAGAGGGAGCTTTCCAAAGTCTAAGAAACAAATCGTGTTCATGAAATCCGCATAAACTCAGCCCGAAAGCCATAAATATGTCGGCATTACAAGGTAGAAAGAAACAAAGACCTGACGGTATGAAAAAAAAGATGACCATCATTCTATAGAGGTCTATCAGAAAATTGCTTTACTTCTCACTTGATATATTACCTCAGTAAACATTGTAAAATTAGTTTATGGTTTCAATCTCTAGTTTCAAGTCTTCTTCAATACCACATGATGTTCATTTAGTAAATCATCGTCCCATTTAGCGGCCACTGTGGCTACACATGACAATTAGGGGATAATGCTTAATGCTTAAGATACTTTCTTGCATTTAGATATAATACTAAGCTAAGAAAAAGTAGCACAATTGGACTAACTTGGATCTATTCCAATTTAATTACATTAAGTACAACAAAAATGAGCACATACAAAGCTATATGATGTAGATTGAAAGTCATACAAATCTTGAGAAAGAAAGACATTTTTCTTTCTCTCAGCATTAATCTGATCAGAGACAGTAATCACAAGGGGTTTGACTGTAGCTAATGTCCAAGTTTTTGCATTCTCATATGTGAACATCTGTTTCAGCTTGCTCCTACTAAAACAAGCATGCTTGCCCTGAGAACTCAATGTGCTGAAACCCCACATTTGCTCAAAATGTCTTTCTTCCGTTTGTATATAAGAGCCTGGAGATTATGCCGGGATGAGTGTACAGTTAAGGAGGCTCCAAATTGACATTCAAAGCATTGTGTTGTCAGGTACTTTATAGTCAGCAGGGCTGTCTTATACAATTTGCACCACTGTTGACTACATACTATAATCCTGTGTGGGTAAACTGCCAGGTACTGTTATTGCTGCTGGCCCCATTTGTGCCAAAATATGCAGTGTTAAAATCTCAAACTCAAGGACTTGGATTAAAGCATTCACCAAATTGCATATGTTTCATTATGTCATGTTTAAACATTGCACAACAACAGTGTGAACTCATTTACCTCTGGCAACCCTGGAGAGGACAGCACTTCTTCTACACTTTTGAGAAAAGCCTGGATGGAAGAAAAAGGACATCACGGAACTGTTGCATCATATGCACATGGGTGGGCATTGTGTCTATGTGTGAACTTGTTTTGCAAGTTTGTGTGTGTGTGTGTGTGTGTGTGTGTGTGTGTGTGTGCGTGTGTGTGTGTGTGTGTGTGTGTGTGTGTGTGTGTTGGAATGTGCTCTAGACCTGTGTTAGGTTGTTGGCAGTGTTGTGAGGAATGGTCCTATTGGGCAGCGCCTTAAGGAAGCCCAACACCGGCAAGGACTCCGGACCCTGGGAGCTTCCAACCTCCTCTCGCTGGCTGCTGACGACAGGAGGACTCACTTCAGGGGCGCTCTGGGGAGACAACACATCAGGCATCAAATTAAGTTTACAATCAGGAGGTGGTTTCCGAAGGAGCACCCATCTCCAACATACACAGGATGTTAAATGACTGAGCTTGAGAATTTATCTTTAGACAAGTGATTCAGTGTTGCTCTTTTTCAACCTAATGCCCTACAGGGAGCCATTTTGTGCGTACTGTTTAACAGCTGTCTCCACTTTCTTCTATTTCTTTATTCGTTTTCTACCTCCAAAGCCCTTTAATAAACAGGATGGATCTGTTCACATGTGCTCTCAATATCCTTTTTTTCCAGCTCCTCTATCTTCAAAAGGAAAGAACAGCTCAATAAGAAATAAACTGTTGTCAATGTCCCCAAAACAGTATACAAAATGTTGATGCTATATTTGTGAACAAATGATTCATACATGTAGTTTATGCAATTATATGTAGGTATCACATCTGTTTTTCTTCACCAAAGAAACTTGCAAAGTCAGAGTTGACTAACTTACAGCAGTTGGTGCAGTTGAAGTGACGTCTTTGGAGACTCTGGGTGTTGTGGCAGAAACCATGGCCTGGCCTAGAAAAGACATAACAAAGAGCTCTATTACAATGTGTAAGGAACCACCCTGGTGACATGTATACATTGTGTTAAATATTACAGTTTGGTTATCCCCATTTAAGAAGCATTTTTGTTATTAGATCTTTGGTTGAACCTACATTTGTGAGGCTGCTGTAATGTAGCTGGGTTTTATCAGCTTACAGTTTATGAGTCTGGACGATGCCCAGTGAAAAAAGGAGATAGACTACAACCTCCACAAAACTGGGATCATCAACAACCACTAGCTTCTGTACAGATACATGTTATGTCTTTGTCGTCGTTTAAATAAAAAACACACTAACTAGCTACCAGAAAATGACCATATATGGACATGCACTAGAGGTATAAGTCTGAACCATTCCTGCTCTTCTTTGGTTCAATGCAACATTTTATAGGAGTGCACTGCAGAAGTAAAAATATTTTTCTGTAACCATAACAGTTAGGCTCATTGCGTCTGTTAATGGTCTCTGGAATATATTGCTTTTGGTAACTACTTCGAGGAAGAAATTAAGGCAGCGGTATCTTTATGCTTCATACATTCATACAACAGTGCACAGTAATAGTTGTCATATAATTGAACCATCTTTAACCATCACTGATCAGTTTGCTTCACACGCAACAAAAGAAGATTCTGCCTACTTGATAAAAAAGTACATTTCATCAGGTTTTGACCATTTGTCAGACTATAGTGACGTATATTAATATGTATTATCATATTTATTATTTTATTTATAAGTTCTCATACATGTCAACATGGTTTGGCACTCTACTGTAGCTCATGGGCGGCTGCAGCTCATGGGGATAAGTGGTTGTCCTGCAACCAGAGGGTGGCCAGTTTGATCCCCAGTCTCCCTATAGTTCACATGTCGAAGTTTCACTTAGCAAGACACTGAACCCTAAATTGCTTCCTGGGCGCTTCACTAGGAGCTGCCCACTGCTCCTTAAAATACTAAGGATGGGTCAAATTCAGAGAATAAAAGTATGTACTATGACAAATAAAGTTTCTTCTACTGACCAAACAAGGTTACCAGTGAGAGAACAAAAACAGTCAAGAGACAGATTTTGTTGTCCTCCTAGCCTGTCAAATTAAATCATAATGGTATGCCCCTTGCGACCCAACACGCCTCTGCACTCTTCTAAACACTTATAAGGCAGAACTATGTGAGCCAAGTCACTTAGGCAGAAGGTCATGATAATGTTTTCGGTAAGAATGTAGTGAGGACAAGGAAGCAAATTGCCTGATAACCCATTTCCTCTGAGCAGCATCAAGAGGGAGGAAGCATTATATAGATACACCACATCAGAGAATTAAGTAAAATACTTTCTAGTAGAGTGCAATGTCCTACCTATGGCTGCATTGTAGTAGAGCAAAATCTCTTTCGGAGGAAGGGCCCTTTCCCAGATGACAAACTCATCGAAGGCGCCGGTTACATAGTGACCATATGCCCTGTCGTTGCCAGTTCCAATGACAAGGTCAGGATAGGGGTCCCCATAGTTCTCTGAGACACTACCAGCTGTGTCACCAGCGGTGAAGGTTCCGTTGATGTAGACGTCCAGACCATCCTTTTTTGTCCATGTGAAGAGAATGTGGGTCCAGAAAGGCCCTGAAAAAGGAAACATACTACTTAACAGTATGTCTGATTTATGTAGAATTGCACTGCAAATGTTCAGTCAATGGAAGAGAGGGTGAGAGCAAAAAAAGAGAATGATCAAAAACTGAGCAGGTTACAGGAATTCAGGTATTAATATGTTTTTTTTAATCTAAAATATTTTTTGTTGTTGCTGATAGTGACGTGATGGAGCGTCACCACTTACTCTTTTAGCGTGGTTACTTGTGATTATTTTTATTAAATAGGCTATTAATCTGCAGATTATTTTCTCGATTAGCGTTAATCAATTCTTTCTATACAATTTCCAAAATTCATGAAAAATGTCCATTGTAGTTTCCTAAAGCATACGGTTACACATTACAATTGCTTGTTTAATACAAACAACAGTCTAAAACCCAGATGAAGCATTAACAGTTCACTGTTTGCAATATTCACCATTGTAGTTTTGAATGTTAGCATGCTCACGTTTGCTAAATAACAGAAAACACAAAGTGCTACTGAGTCTGTCAATAACTTTGCAGATTCATCTGAGTTATTAAAATCCATCGAGACGGAAGCTAACGCTAACTGAAAACGATGTTAATTAAATAGTTGCTGATCAGGTTAATTAACTTCCACAAAAAACTTGAGGTCAGGTCTGTTCTGGTCCTGCAAGCTCTCTCCAGTCAATTTTACACTACAAAGAACTTACTTTCCCCTTGTAGCTCTGAAGTAAATTGACAATGAGGTGAGTCCCATTAGGCAACACATCTGAAAACACTTCCACCCGCAGAGCAAAACACATCTCAGTTGCGGTTAGAATATAAACCATATGTGCCAAAGCCCCATTTGCATGTATTAACCCTCTCTTTCTCTTTTTTATGCAGAGCGATGTATAATGTTACATTCTCATCTTTCAGTGATAACTATATTTGTCCCAGTGCACCTCCAGGTTGAATCTATCACCCTCAAAGCTTTTCCTCCCACTTGAGAGGAACTGACAGATTTCCTGAAACTTTGACACACATATGAGACCCAGATGACGTTTGGTCCTCTGTAACTGAACATTACAATCAAAATTGAGTTATGACGCCCAGAACACAACCTTAAGTAACTGCAGCAAAAACAAAGATGACAGAGGACATTTGAGAACAAAATACTGTCTGTAAACGTTTCACATAACACAAACCCTCATGTTTTTTCTCTCCATTTTGTCAAAACACTTTCATCTCATTTAAATCCAATTTTTATTTTCAGAATTGAATTCAAAGTATTGGTCATACTGACGGATATGTTTCAAATTTCATCTAACTCAATCACCAAATATTCTTGTAGCCTATTTAAGAAGGAAATGACCGCATCTCATTAAACGTCCATAATAATTGTATGTTTTGTGATACAGCAAAAGATTTATGAAATGTATCCTCGACTTGCCAAATCAACTGTCTGCGGCTGCGGCTGGTTTCAGTTAACCAAACCATGAATGCAATTACATAACAATTTATGGTTGAAGACAAAAACATATTTCCGCGACCAAAATACATTCCTTGTATGTGCCGATGGGGAATAATGTAACATAAAGAACACTGGCTAAGGCAAATTCATCTGCAGTACCTGGGACTCTGATGTTGGCCTTCCATCGATGGTTGTTGCCTCTAGTGTAAAACTCAACATAACCTCCAAAGGGATTGGTGTAGACAGAGAAGCCATTGGAGATAACTTTCCCTCCAGAGGCTACAGCAAAACGGGACTCTGGCTCGTGATTTTTCCAAAAAAAGGAGAAGGTAATCCCTAGAGAATGATAAAGAAATGAAAACTCACCTGCAGTCATCAATACAAGAGACTCAAATGGTTTGAAAGTAATTAGTGTTTTGCCAAATCATTATATGCATAAACTATAGTGCACTCACCCTCCGGACCGCACCATGTAGGGTCACTAATACAAGAGTTCTGGTAGTTTCCAAAGTGGAGAAATGTACCGCCATTATCTCCGTTTAGAAAGATGCCTTTGTTGACCATTCCCTCAACAATATCTGCAGCCGAGCACAAATCAGGGGCATCATTTCGCTTGAAAATTATGAGCAGTGTCTGTTAGCCAGGGGTCTAAAGGGTTTCTACTCAAGTACCAAGATATTCCAAATGTTTAGTTATCTGTTTAACAAATCAAAAAGTGTTCTTAACAGTTAACTTAATTGTTTATGCAACTGATGAACATACACATTTTACAGCCTACTTGGTATCTCATAAAATAATGCAAAGGCTTTAAACAAGTGGCTTGGATGCTAATAAAAGCTAATGAATAATAACACACATTTTAAAGGCTCAGCATTCTTCATTTGTGCCGAATGGACAAAAGATTCAACAAACAGACTAAACAACTCAACTGTATGTAGACACAGAGAGGACAACAGAGAGCGGCAGGTGATGCATACATGAATTTCAGTGAGCGAAAGGTGATTGATCCTCACCTACTGTTGCAGAAATGTTAGTGTAGGCAGAGTCATTGGTATACACATAGGAAGAGTTATGGGAGGAAGGGAGCACAGTGTGGTTGTGGATTCTGAGAGCTGGACAAAGACAACGGAGAGAAACAGTGATTCACACCTATATAGACACATAACAGAGGACACAAGAGAACAGTGAGAGGAAGACAACAGGAGGGATGTGGTGTGCAGGTATGAGACAGAGTGATGTTGAGCTGATTGCACAATGGCAGCGCTCAAAGAGTTTCAGCTCTTTTCCTCTTCACTTGAGGACTTTTCTGAACTCAAGAGTGACTCCACATCATACTCAAGTCTATACCTGATCCCTCTTCAACTTTAACATTTTCATAAAACCTTGCACCGACTTATGGAGGGACAACAAGGCTGCAAAATCTATGCATGTGGAAGAAGTTATTGTCTTTCCGTCCGTCACCAATTAAAACAACTCTAAGAGCAGAATGATGATCTACTACCTACATTTCTTTACTTATTTTTCAAACATTTACCACCTCCATATTACGGAATACTGCATATAAAACAGTGCAGAATTTACGAATTCACAAGTTACGTCACACACCAGATATTCTGTTCCACAATTTCACCAATAAATCTGACCTACAATATACAGTAAACCCTCTGAAAACAGCAGCACATTTTAAAAGCACAATGGCTGTGGCTGGAAGGTGGGTGGTGAAAAAAAAAGCTTAAGACCATGCAAAGAGCAAGACATTTAGGTGGTGCATTCCCATGAGTATGTACACGTCTGTTTATGTATGTACATACTTATGTTACTTCCGTTAACATAACCTGGTCTGTTTCCAATCTGGTCCCACAGTTCATGGATTCCATCCACAGCGTCGAGAGGCCAATAATGTGAGGCCGTGGCCAACACCTGCAGGCCTGGACGGAGAGTTTACGCGTAAACAAGCATCCACAAAGGGCCTTCCCCCCAATCAAGCTCTGTCCCATTACTCAACATGTATTTTCCTGGCACTCAGTTTTGGATTTTAGGGGATTATTTTAATAATAATGAATTCAACAGCTGTTAAAGTTATACAAACTATACTGGTTAATGAGTTGGCCAGTGAACTAATCAACAACATTCTCTGGTTTGGCAGTTAGCAGACGGTAAAACACTTTTTCAGTTCACATTGTATTTCTCATCGCACAGATGCATAATGTAATCTTACTTAAATTTAGAAATTTATAAGAGCATAGAAAACTAAAAGCAATCACACCACCCATCAAAAGCAATCACACCACCCATACAAAATCAATTACTACCTGGATGCTTTGCAGGTTGTACCACTTGAGCATAAACCTGTAAAGAAATCAAATGTATCTACTGTATAAAGATGCCATACAAGAGATGATCAGACATGTGATTAATACGAAAGGTCAAAATGTATAGTGTTCGTATATGAGCTTACCTTAATACAGGAGACAAATGCTGTAAAAAGGTGAATTCGCAAAGAAAATTCCATATCTTTGGTAAAATGTACCATGTACAGTCTTTTCTAAAACAGCGGTTAAACCCCCAAATAAAGATGAATCCAGGTGGAGTCACTCATTATTCCAAGAGATGAACACTTTTGATCAGTCCAGTTTCTAAACCTAAAAATCCAGATACATATTGAACAGTACTAGAACAAAACAAAAAAAGAATAAATTTAGTCTTCTGGCATGAGCAGAAAAACTTAAGAAGTTTCTCTTCTCATGATAAAAATCTGAACACCAACTTCCATGCAGAAAACCGTAATCCGTGATCGTGTCTCCTACAGTGAACTATTACTTGTTGCTTTGAGTTTCTGTGGCTGCATCTGGAAATGGCAAGAAGCAGAGAAGCTACGGACTGGCTTCTTGGACCGAACGTGAGAATTGTAAAGCGTGATGTCATTTTTGGATCTTCTGAGGAGGGGCGTTGGAACTGTGCGTAAACGGCATTTCACTTGTGCGTAATTGGAGATTGCGCAGGGAATGAATGAGATCAGGATCTGCAGTATGCGATCCAAAATGCTGTTTAGATAAAAGATGCGCACTAACATGTGGACTCCGGAGTAGTTTCGATATTGGTTTAAATCACAGGGCAACACCCCGGACTCATGGGAACAACAGGAACGCAACAATGACACTGGCAGACTCAGAGATCGCACAGATGTATTATACAAATTATTACAATATATCAATATAATGTTTAGGAGTGACCTGGAGAGCTTAGTTAGCCTTTTTTTAAACCACTCACATATTTACTAAATATTCGTAAGAATGCCATATCTATCAAAAGAGATAAGGGTCACTTTTGGTGTTTTCTTGTGTTTGTGTTTTCTTGTTTTTCTTGTGTGAAATACTGATGGTTAGGAGGAAACCAACAGGTGGAGGAGTCATCAGAACCCCTTCTTGTCCCGTTACAAGCTGCCAAGGCCAACTTGCATACATATCAAGTCAAACACTGCCACCGTGTGGTTAGCTTGCCAACAGATTCGTGTGTATCTATTATTTATTAAACCTTCTCATATACCTGTGTGGTGGTGGGAACTAAATGTTCAATGTATTCAGCCACAAAACACTCATGTACCGTGTCACAGTGGCACTTAGGTAGAGTTTAAATGGAGGAACCATGTTTCCTTGTTTTTTTACTTTTACGTTTTGCTTATCGTGATGGTCCGATCAAATTGAATTGAGGGTGGACTCGATTCTCCCCCGAGAGAGAGAGAGAGAGAGAGAGAGAGAGAGAGAGAGAGAGAGAGAGAGAGAGAGAGAGAGAGAGAGGCGGGTCCCGGAGAGAGAGAGAGAGAGAGAGAGAGAGATATTGTGGATCTGTTACGCTTGTGCGGTGAGATATATTGACACAGAAAGAACAGAAACACCGTCAGTTTAGACGTTTGTTGTAGAGCTTTTATTATTTTATAACTGTTTTGTAGACATTCTTTTTTGTGTGCTAGTTTTGCTAGAATTACAACTTTTTGTTACTCTTTCTGCCGCCTTGATAACGCTGCTATCGTTGGCCTCCCGTGTTTCTCATCTCAGTTATTCGACAATATGGACCCCAGTGCACAGTAAACTGGAGCAATGTTACTCTACACATGGAGACTGGCAGGATGACCCGGCGGGTGTTATACTAGAATTATCTGGGCACAAGGACGAATGATGAAGGACCGACTGACGGAGCTGACTGCTGTGAGTCTGTTTTCTTGCTATAACTGTGTTCAACATGCTGGCATCACAACAAGTCACTCATATGTTTCTTCTTCCACCCCGTACAGGGTACACCACGAGCAGAGGACGATGTCACAGTCGCAGTGGACAGAGATGGCTTCATGGAGAGCTTTTTCAGAAGGGTGGGTTTCACTGCAACTTCCAGGATGTGCACAGGTTTGGGAGCCGCCATGATTCAAGACACTAATGTGCTATTGATTGATTTAGGTGGATGAAGTCAGAGGACTCATCGATAAGATCTCCTACCAAGTGGAAGAGGTGAGGAAGATGCACAGCATGATCCTGTCTGCACCCAACCCAGATGACAGTAAGTGTGTGTCTTTATAAAGAATTTGGATAAAGACAGAGAGCATATGGATTTCAATTGAGACATGTTTGTTGTTTTCAAGGGTTCATTTGTGCATTATTTTGTATTGACCACTGCTCTGCTGGAGTTTGACTTTTGAGGCACAGAGTGAAAATGTCTCACTTCCTTTGTTGCGTTTTCCTTCTCATTGCTGCCTGGCCGGAAACCTGTGAAGGAAACAGCTCCTTCCCCCCCCAAAAACGCACAAACCATTGTAGTTTATACTCTGACTTGTTCTTGCAGGAACCTTTAAACCGCAAAGGGGTTCAAACATGCTGTCTTTTTTAAATGTTTCCATAATCGATGTATTACATTTGTTCTAACTTATCTTACATTTATAAAGTATTTCCGATGATTCAATGCTCTATAAGAGCGAGAACAGTGTTACTACTGGGTGTACTCAGTTCCTGGCTTTGTTCAGTGTGTGAGCCTCAGGACCCTGCAAGACAAAGAGCCAGTTTACACAACCATGGCATCATCAGTGATTATGTTTAATGTAACACAGCACAGTGCTTTAAGATCCATGATG
Organism: Taurulus bubalis; assembly: GCF_910589615.1. Lineage (NCBI taxonomy): Eukaryota > Metazoa > Chordata > Actinopteri > Perciformes > Cottidae > Taurulus > Taurulus bubalis. Next base: position 16,905,314 of record NC_136596.1, on the reverse strand, counting down.
CTGAAATGGTCAGAAACAAAGAGCTTTGTGCTGTGTGACCTTTGCAATATTGCCACAGGGTTGTTGCCAAGTTACAAGATGAAATCACAGTAAATCCAATATTTACATGTCAGAGAGGCGCAGTGATTATTTTTCCTCATCAACAAACAAAGTCTGACGAGTTTCCTATTTGTGTCGGTTTGAAGGAACAAAGGAGCAACTGGGTGCACTGACCAACAATATCAAAGGCAATGCCAACGTGGTGCGAACTAAACTAAAATGTGAGTTGAACTACGATGTGATTGTCATCACACTTATTCAATGACTTCACCATGAAGCTGATGTTGTCTGCTGCTGTGTAATGTATCATAACGCTCTCTTTCTCTCTGAAGCCATGGGGCACAGCATGCCCAAAGACGATGTAGCTAACAGAGCCTCTGTTGACATCAGGATCCAGAAAACGCAGGTCAGGAAACCGATTAATGGCTGCTAACTCGTCATACACACATATTACATATCCCGCTCATACATGATCATCATCAGCCATCTGTCAGTTGTACACAAACATCAGGAGGGAAATGTTTTTGTATAGGTGTAACCACGATGTAGACAAATATGGAACATTATAATTATTCTCTGTGAAATTCCCAAATTTACCTGTCACATTCTTTATTTTACAAGATGTGTTTGGCATTGTATTTCTTTTGTTTGAAAGAACTTTTTAACTGCGCAGATAGTTACCCATTACAACATACATGTAATTCCAACAATGTACATATCTTGCATAGAACTGCTTTCAGGGCTGTTTATTCATAAAAGTCTGAATGCCCACATTTCCCCCCTCTGTGTTTTCACTTGTCCTCAGTACACAGTGCTGTCCAGGAAGTTTGTGGAGGTCATGACCCAGTACAATGAGACTCAAGTGTCCTTTCGGGAAAGAAGCAAAGGAAGGATCCAGAGACAGCTGGAGATAAGTAAGTGAAAAATAAAGGACCCTCTAAACCCTCGGAGGAGCAGGAATTATGGACTATATTTATAGTATAGTCTTTGAAGCTTTGAAGTTGTCATAATGAATGTAAATTGCGACTACAAACAGGAAGTACTCCTGTTTTTGTTAACACATCAATGGCTTAAATTGGTAAATTTGTAAATCTAGAGATAAAAGAGTGACAGATAAAACCTTGAAGCTGTGTGAGGACAGCATCCAGGAAACAGACTGCACCGGTTTCCTCTCTGCTGTGTTGGACACTAACAGACACCGGCAGCAGAGTAGGATCTTTTCAGATTTCTTCAAGTTCTTTTCAACAGAAAACAGTCGCAATTGATCTCATCCAAACACTGTTTTTTCAATGTTTTACGAGTTTTAATAGAACTTAAATGAGCATAAAATACATAAATGGCAAGAGTTAGTTACTAAAAAAACAGAATGAATGAATATGTTGAGTCATTATTAATAGGATGGGTAAAATGGCAGCATCCAAGGAGTAATTATATAAATGTATTAGCATTCATACAAGCTAATTAGTTTTAACTTATCATGTTCGGTCATCTCTGTTCAGAATTGCAGTGACAAACCAATGTAAAGAGTGCATTGTATTATGCACATGAGTAACACAAGACAATATGACAAGAAAAAAAATAGGACTCTCACAGTCCCTGCGGCCGGCATTAATGAGCGGCTCTCGTTCGCCACACTGCAAACGGAGGAGCCCGATACTGGAGACGCCTTGTTGTGTTTGTGTTTCCTGGGAAACGGGCAGAGTGCTCAGCGGCCGGTGTAACAGTAGTTCACCTGTCTTTGACACGGCCACATAAACCCGTCTGTGCGGTCATGGACTTACACCATTTATTTACGTCATTCAGAAGTGATACTTTTTTGCTTTTGTGTATTGATGTGTTGTAATGGCGAGGTGTTTTTCTGTGTTTGGCTCTGGCTCTCTGGGGAATATTACGACAGGTGTGTGACTTACAGTAAGCACAGAGACCGGCCTCTCCAGGGAGGGTGTTGCACAACAGGAGGCATTGCCCCAGAAAAAGAAAGCTTTCTGTTTATAGAGTCTCAGCAGCTGTTTGTCTATGAGGGCTGCTGGCTTCCTTGTTCCTCAGACACTTCTAATCATAGTCATAAATACAACCCCCACTGATGCGTGCTTTGTTAACTGTTCCACTGAGATTTCTTGTTTAATTGCCACATGTTCATATTTGGTAGTCAAAATTAGTCAGTATTATAAAATCACAAGTAATTTGGCTTCTCAAAAACGTGTTCACAAACGTCATCTTAACTTCAATAGCAACCCTCAGTGTGCCTCTCTTTAACGCCGTCAAACACATTATCAGTTATGTCACATTTGTCTTAACTTATTGCTACATTAAACGATACATCTCTCACTACTTGGGGAAAAGCTAGCATGTGTTTGCAGCAGTGTCTCGAGGCTGGATAACAGAGATGTCATTTTTCTTCTCCTCACACAGCTTGCTTTAACTGGAATAAAGCACACAACCGTATATATTGTACAGACTTTTGTTGTTTACATTCTTGACATTATTGCATTAGAGAGTTTTGTCTCGTAAATGTTGAGTTTTTATGTTTTTAAAAGAATGACGAACACAAGTCCCTTATTAAAACAGGATGTGTACGATAGACTTTCTTTTTGACAGCTGTGTAAATCATAACCAAAGGTTATAGGCAACTAGTTATCTCATAAATGATAGATCACGAGACCTCAGTCCACTGGTGTTCTAGATCTACGTACACATTATTACATTCATCATATTCATACAGGTACATACATGGAAATTGACCTCTGCATTATACCCATCCTTCAGTGTCTCGCTGAAGGATACTTCGGCATGCGGACAGTAGGAGCCGGGGATTGAACCTTGTGGTTAAAAGATGACCCGCTTTACTCACTGAGCACAGCTGTCCCTAAAAATGTTATTGATAGATAGTGAATCTAAGGTCCAGTACAAAAATATAGTAGCAGGAGTAGGAATGGTATCATATTAGATCTCAAGACTCAATTTTCTCCTAACAAGCTATCAGAAGCCCTTTCAGTATACAATCTTCACAGACCTGTACATTATATCTTATTTTCTTAAATTTCAGAAACCACATCATGTCAATATTTCAGTTTCTGGGTGTTTTGGAACTACAGTCTTAAAAAGAGCCTGATGTGCAATCAGGGGCATCTTTAGATCTAGCATATAGTCTTATTTGAAGGTCATTACAAAACATTTGGACATATACTATAAACAGGAGGTAGGTTATGTTCATTGCTGGATAATCATTGTCTGCTATTTATTGTTTTAGCTGGAAGAGTGACCACCAATGAAGAACTAGAAGGCATGTTAGAAAGTGGAAATCCATCTATCTTCACATCTGATGTAAGTTTTCTCTTCAGCTTCCCTGTGCAGTACAGTTACACCCTACCTCTCTTTTGAGGATACTAAAACGTTGACCCCTGCTGCCTTTTTTAATCGCTGGGCTGTCAGGAAGAGAAAACGTATTCCACCAGTGCTAGCGTCATTACACCGGCAACCTGTAACGTTAAGGATTGATTTGAACATGATCACCTAAAGGGTTTAGCACCTTCATGCCTCTTTGATTGCTTATCTGAAGATGTTCCAAATCGCTCACTTAGGTCGTCTAGCACTGGCTGGCTCAATGTGCCAAAAAAGACTTAGAAAAAGTATGATGAAGCGGCTTTCGATTGTTTTGCACCAAAGGCTTCGAACATCCCATCACAATTAAAACAAGCAACTTCTGTTGATAGCTTTAAGAAAAAACTCAAAATCCTATCCGGAATTGTTATTATTTTATGTATTCTTTTTATTTGTATTATTATAGTATACTATTGGGGGTTAGAAGCTATTACTGCCATCTAGTGGTGGAGGAAGAGTAAATCATTTGGGCTGTGGTAGTGTGCTGCCAGGCTTCCTTTTTGCTCTCAATCACACACACACACACACACACACACACACACACACACACACACACACACACACACACACACACACACACACACACACACACACACACACACACACACAACAGGGAAGGGAACATTTGTTTGGTGTATTTGGATGAATTACTTTACCTTCTCTCCCACAGATCATTTCTGATTCCCAGATCACACGTCAGGCCCTCAGTGAGATTGAGTCCCGACATCAGGACATCATGCGTCTGGAGTCGAGCATCAGAGAGCTCCATGAGATGTTCATGGACATGGCAATGTTGGTAGAAACTCAGGTAACAGTTAGATCTAAGTGGAGAGGTTCATAGATAGCATCTACTCTTTAGTTAGTCAACGTCTAATAGTTTATGCTTTGTGATACTTCCTCACACCTCACAGGTGTACCAGTTTCTTTGCTAATACTACCGAGACAATATTCAGATTCTGTCATTTACAGGGCGATATGGTGAACAACATCGAGAAGAACGTCTCCAATGCAGCCGAATACATTTGTAGTGCAAAGGAAGAGACCAAAAAAGCAGTGAGATACCAGAAAAAATCCCGGAGGGTATGTGTTCCTTTCTGATTCTGTGTTGCTAAATCATATGTCAAATATACAGAATATCACATGTGACCTCTTAAGACTACTGCATTAATCTGTACACCGCCTTTTTTTACCCTACTTTTAATTGCCGTTGAAATAACACCCTCTTCTTCACTCGACAGAAATACATTATCCTTGCCTTTGCTCTGTTGATCCTGCTTGCTGTCATTGCACTAATTGTTGGCCTGTCTGTTGGACTAACCAAACCCCCTGTATGAGAACTACTGTGATCACTGCGTGAGGTAACACACCATCCACAACTTCCATTCCTTAAATACCACATCCAACCAATACTCATTTACTCATTTAGCCGTTTATTGGTTTAGAGGATATGTAATGCATTTGGCTCTTTCCTTCTCTTTTTGACAGAAACTCCTCGGCCTTATCATGTGTGTGGCCGCAGGTTTACTCCTTTTACTCATCATTATAGTTGGAGTATTTGAGTCATGAGTCACACCATCACAGCAGTCAGCTGTATACGGCTCCAGTAGTGATGAAACAAAGAACGGCTTCATAATAAGACCACAATAAGTAATTCACTATCCAGGAGCATTACAGAGGGGATCTCTTGGCCGGACTGAAGTAAGTATAATGTGTATGATCCACTTTGCACCAGTAACATCGGACCTCATGATATACCGTCCTGGAGCAATTCTGTACTGTATCGCTAGAACAAAGCATCCTGTCAGCACACCGCCTTTTTCCCTTCGCGGTCATATAAACACTGACAGCAGATCAGATTTTGAAACTGGTGTGCATTCTGTATTGCTGACATTTGTTCATGCAAAAGGTAGGGTTGGTAATCTTCTTCAAAAACATTTTGGATATTTCTGTTGAAATTGTCATTACATCCTGATAACAATCAATGAATCAGACAAAACAAAATGCAGTATGTAATGACGGGCTACCTGCCTGTCTGCCTGTCTAGCTGCTGCCTGTGGTCTTCCACAAGCTGCTCTTGACAGCGTGTAACAATAGCCATGTTCATTGTTCACGTCCATAATGATAGCTTTGAAAAAAGGGCTGTCAGTGATGCTGACTCTTTTAGAACTAGTGCAGCGACCTACTTTCATTGGAAAAGAGTTGGCAACACTGCGCTGGTTTTCTTTCGGTTGAGTAATTTTTTTTAATTTAGCCTACTTTTGCTAGTTTCTCAAGATTACCAGCTCTAGCTTTAAGTATCATTTGTGGATATGTCTTTGTCGAATGATTTCAAGGGACATTTTGGGAAATTAGCTCATTCGTCTTCTTGCCGAAAGTTAGATAAGAAGATTGATTTCCTCTCATGTTTGTACCAGCAGCAGCTGTGATAGCTTAGCTTAGCATAAAGACTGGAAACAGAAAAAAACAGCCTGTCTCTGCCAAAAGTAACAAATATGGCAGGGGTTAAATGCCAAACTACTTCTTGGCCGGGTGCAGTGACATCCTAAAGTGTTTATGTCCTTGTGAGGTATCCAGGCAACTAGCAGAGGCTCCAGGAGGCCACTTCTCCTGTCACATCAGCCTTCGTAAATCCACAATGTGTCGTTTTTACACTTCTGTTTGCGTACAGATTAAACAAACAAGATATAACGTGGTCGTCTGAGAGCTTTGGAGATGGTGGTAGGTTGATTTGTTCCCTCTTGGCAGAACCAGGCTACCTGGTTCCCTTTGTTCCCGGTCTTTGTGCTGAGCTAAGCGACTGCAGCATCAGATATGAGAGTGATATCCATATTCTCATTTTACTGTTGACGAGAAAACCAAATTAGCATTGAACTATAGATATTGTGACAATTATCTTTAGAAATGAATTGTATAATTTGTGTTTACATGTGCAAGTATATCTTCCTTATTTTCTCTTGTCCTTTTAGGCATTTTCCATAGTTCACGTGGATTGAATGTAAAACTACTACAACTCAGGAGTCCTTTAGAAATAGAACATTAAAAAAGTTCATTCACTGTATAATTTCTTGTTACCTGTATCTCAATCAGAGAAAAATATTTTCAGATCAATCGAATTGAATTCATCACCTCATTCAATAACTCAAAATCAAAAAACCTTATAAAAGTTCCTTGTTGACCCTTCATATGAAACCTTAACTTATTGAATATATTATATTGATCAAGATGTGTCATGACTGAAATATTTATTGTGAAAAGAGTTACGCTACATTGTATGACCTTTGGATTATGTTATTTCAAGAGCACAATTTTTTTATTTTGGTACATTTGATTCTTGTAAGTTATATCTTGTATTTTATATTGAAACAGAATAATTAAGTCATGTAATTAAACAATAAAGAGTAAAAAGACTTTGCAGAGTGTATTGTTTGTTTATTTCCTTTTACTTCGAAGGTGCTGAAGTTGAATACAGGACCACTTTTAAACTGCAAACACATCTGGATTTGTCAGACGGAATAATTGGTTATTTTCCGTGTTCTTTTCGTCCAAACATTTGTAGGTTCCGTTTGTTTAGAGGAAAACAGAAAGAAGCAGAGGGTTCTGTTTACTTGAGGACTAATGAGCACTTTGCACGAAATGCGTGACTTCCGTGTAATCAACCAAATAAGATTAGTGAAGAAAGTGGAAGTAAGTCCCCCGAGGGCAAGTTCTTTTCTCTCTTTGAATTAGATCAAAGGAAACTTCAGAGGTGCACTTAGAGTGAAATAGTGAATGTCCTTAAAATCTGTACATGAGGGTGTTTTCAGGCCAACGAGCAAGAAGTCCGACATGTCAAAAGTGGTATTGTGAACTATGATTTAACTTGGACATACCTACCAGTTTATTTGGATGAGTAGTCTGGTTGAAGATTTAGTGAGAACACATGTTTAGAAATAATATGTTGAGATATATGGAGGGTTGTTTATTCTAATTATAGTGTATTTTTGTTTTGAAAAACACTGTTGTGACATAATTCATGAGTGTACACCGTGCTCCATACTGTAGTCTGTGCGAGTACTCTCCCTGTGGCAGCCAGCAGGATTGAGAATAATCAAAGTTTGTTCCTAAATACTGTTTATGGAGCAGGTTTACTAGAGGAATCCACAGACATATTGTGTTTTAAATGTTCTTTTGCAGTTTGCATTCTTAACATTACATTATTGCCTCCTTCTGGATACAGTCTTCCAGTTCTCATAAAGCCAAATAGTCATTGTCTTTTCTGCACACTTTATTATACTTTTTACACCGGCTTGTCTTGTTTTATGCTCTTCGCTATGCTTCGACCAGAAAATGCTGCAATGTTTTTGTTTCTTTTCTTCTTTCTTTCTTCTTTATGGTTGCCAATTCTCAGTCTGATTATTTGCTCTTTCCTGTTATTTGTTTACCATCCCTATTTTTTTTTTTATTGAGCGTAGTTTTTCTCTCTGATTTTCAAAGTCTAATAATAATTCATACAAATTATTTTTTAGTTGCTTCTTTTGCCAATTTGTCAGCTTTGGATACCTGAATAGATGTGATTCCCCCCCTAACTATTCTTATATCAAGGAACACAAGTTTGTAAAGCAGATACTGATGACTATGCTACTTGTTGGAGGCTACCTGTCTTCATGCCTGTTCGGCCCTTTCTAACCCCATTAACATTAGCAAACAGTTCAACATCTAAATCTGCAGCAAGGCCGAGATCCTCCTCGTGGCGCTCTGTAATCTTTCCGCAGCCACGCCTTCTTTCGACGCTGTTCAGAGAAATGGAGAGAAACTCAGATGAGACAAAACCTTCTTGGCCGACATTTTATCCACCTATTGTCGCAGTAACGTTATGGCTTTCAAACAGAGACAACAGACCACAGCGCAGCATGCAGCGAGCTCTGAGTGTGAAGGCTGGTCCGAGGTCAGTGCATAAAGTACCGTGCTGACTGTGCCACAGTGGGCCTGCATGAGCTATATCACACTTCAAAACGACTAGTTTACTGTATTCTGCATGATGCAATTATTCAAACTGAGTTAACTGTGTCTTTGGGACTTGTTTAAGGGGAGACACCACAGGGGAATAAGGTTAAAAAATATATATATTGCAGGCTCAAATATGCAAATTAGGCATTATCTTATCAAATTTGGGATAATTTGCATACATTTCCAGAGCAGATGCCTGGACATTGGAGACATTTACATATTATAGTCAAAGGTTTTTACAGAGGGGATTTTGGATACCTCTTTTTATCTGCTAGAGACTCTTCCATAATAAATTACAGAGGACAGTTGGGCATTTATCTGACCAATGACAAGAAAACAGTGAACCTCATATTATAGTACATATTAAGTGATCCAGGAGGCACCACCTTACTTAGCCTGTATAGAAGCCACTTATATATACTTATACTGTATAGAAGCCACTTGCAGCCACTTTACATTTGAAGGCTGTAGAAAGTGTATTCTGTTATGTGGACTGTATGAAATATGCCTCTGCGAGTGAATTGTATAGTATAGCGAGTGAATTGTATAGTCCAATAAAGTGCTTGGTCTTACTGGAATTGGAGCTGACAGGGAGAGAGAATAGTCTCTTCTGCAGTGTTTCTTTGGAGAACGTTGGCCTGGATGACCCAGTGGAAACTGTACTGTAAGTGTTGACCGTTGAACGGCCAAACTCATATTATTATTATTATTGTTTTAATTATTATTATTGATGTTATTATTATTATTATTGTTGTTGTTGTTGCCCCTACCGGCTGCTCTCTTCTTTTTTTTTGGACATTTTAATTGCTGCCTCATTTCTGCTGGAGCCCGGCTTATCCTGCATCAAAGGTGGGTCGTAAAATATTAAACAAATATACTTGGTTTTGTTTTTGAGTGTTTTGAGTCTGGAGTGGAATTATAGCCCACAGCTACTGTGAATCACAATGTTTTGTACAAATACAAGTTTATATGTAAAATCTAGTCCGATTGTAATCTAATCGTCTTTTTAAATATTATGTTTTTAAACTTGAAATGCATTTTAGAAACATATGTAGATTCAGCAAAGCAATTTTCTTCATCATTTCTACACTGTAAAAACTGTTTATATCTCCATATGCATGTGATACAATAATCTTTTTACTGTCATCAACAAAAACGGACAAAACAAGGTTCTGTCAGAGTAAATACACGCATCCTCTAAATACACAGTACATTTCTTGTCTGTTTTTTGTTGATCAACAAAATTTAATTTGAGATGGTTTTGTCGTTTGATGTATTTCCTGTGGCAGCTGTGCCATCTTTTCTGTCTGTGTGTACTGACAATAATCCAACATCCATTATTATGTAACTCTGTTGAATACAGATATTTATAATCTGAACATGCTGGAGTTATGACATCATCCGGCACTGCTGACCATGACAAGCATTTGGGGAAGCATGCAAGCCGTTCTGTCATGGTAGGTTATGGCTTGTAACAAACAGGGAATGTATTATTGAGATGTTATGTGATTGATGGCTTAACTTGACATCTGTTTCTATGTGCCAGGGGACAATGGGTTGTCAGAAGACTTGCAAGGTGGAGAAACTCCTGAAACAGTCACAGTGGGAAGTAGCGTGGAGCCAGAGACAGAGGTTAGCCACAACAAAGAAGAACAGCCAGACGAGAGGCGCCGATAAGGTGAGCCTTATGTGTTGTTTGCTCCTGTGCCGGGTTGTAAAGCTCTCGATGAATAAGCTTTGATTTGTCTGTGACTGGACACTAGCGGAATCAGCACTTGTTGATGCCTGCAGCCATAATCTGACCTCAGCCTGCACTCCTCAGCCAAGACTGTTTACTGTCACCAAGGCTCAACATTAACAAATGAAACCATATGTGGCACTCAGTGATTGTATTTTCATCTCTTATCCATTTAGCTACACAAGATACTGTAATGCTGTAAGTGTATTGTTCTGTAAGTGGCATTTGCTTGTTTACGAAGAGATTACCCAACATGTCATTATGTGATATGCATTTTTACTAAATACAACTTAAACATTTGCAATTTATTATAAATGAATTCCATTTGGGCATTTTTTAAAATTTGTATTACATTATAACAGTACACACCCACACCTAAACATCTATGTTTATATTTGTGGAAAATCTACTTAATTACTTAGTAACCTTGTTTATACCTGACATACAAGGTGCGGGCTAATAATAATATGAATGCCAGGCAGAAGGTAAACATTATACACACAGACATGGAGTTGTGGAGCTACATGATTGTAATTACATTTTTCTTAACATTAATTGTTGTGTCATTGCACTACTGGCATGGCATTCCTGCACAATAGACATGCCATTAAGAGTCAGTTTTTAGTTGCTGTTCAAGCATCAACAGTGAAATCCGTTGATACAAAATTATATGCAGTTATTATCCAGATAATCCAAATCCAAAATACAACTGGGTTGATGAATAACCAGAGTAGCTTTTATTAATGTCCATGTGCAAATTAACAGTCAGTCTGTCATTACAGAGTGTTGTGTATTTTTGCATTCTGTGTGTGTGAGACTATGTGAGAACCTGCTTGGGATGTAGAAAAAGGTGGTGGATCTTAGAAGGGCACACTGAATTATTTCAAGCTGGTTTGATTCAAACACTAGTTCCCCTGCTGCCTTAATGATATTAAGTAAAGTAAACTAGAATAACTAGTTAATGAGTTAATTCACTGAACTCTTGATATTAAATTAAATGAACAACTGTTCAGTCCGACTGACATACATTTGAAATTCCAGGACAAAAGTGTCGTGCTTGATCCATGTAAAAACATTAATTGGACACTTTACATCATATTATTATATTAACACAACTTGTCTTTGTATTAACTTATCTTTTGTTAAGTTGAGGAAATATGGGCACTCTTGAAAGTCAGTACTTGTCTCTTCTGCCATCAAATGTTAGATCAAGGTTCTTATTAGCACACTGTCCCCTCAGTGGTACATAGGAGAGGAGAGTGTGAAGCCTTATCTGCAAAGGGAGTAGCAGGGGTTTGTTCTCACATACATAAAATCCACAATTCATTGAGCAATGCATTCAGTGGACTCACCTTGCTCATGGTCGCTTGTTTATAAAGCCCAGTCAAAGTCTTCAGACAGGACTCTGATGTAGAAACAAGAGGCGTGTAGACGTGTAAGTAGAGTGAACTACTGACAGATTCAGTAGTTCACTCTGCAGGCAAACAGCAGGAGGCAGGACAGGACCTGCTACACAAGGAAGTTTGTCTGAAGTCAGTGCCACTGGTCTGTAGCTACAAAGGCTATGCCCTGCTTTGGATTTTTTGAAGAATATGATTTGAACTCAGCAGGAGGTTTTATAGTGGTTTAGTGATCTCATTATCCCAATGAGATTGGATATTATTTGAGATTTTGGGAATCAGACTATTATGAATTCAACAACGAAGGTATTTTACTGTTTGGCCAACCTATGCCAATTATAAAAAAAAGAATCTCAAGATATCGTGTACATTTTGTTTGACTGCATCACTATTTATCCGCACAACATCAGTGTCGCTGTTCTTTATTCCTCTTTATTCGCTGCCTGTCGATGTATGAGCTACCTACACTCCTGTTGCTGTTACTGCTGCACCTCACACCGTGTTTTGTTAATCTGCAGAACCCTTCACAAAAGAGGAATGTCAAAACAGTTGTTCACACCTCCAAACGTGTCTCAGCCAGCTGAGTTAAGGCAAGCCTGGAGCTCCTGGTCTGCCTTCTGACATCCTCTGACAGCTGTCTGAACAGGTTTGGTTCCCTTTAACATTCTAAGGTAGGCAGGCATCCTCTGAATCATTATTTAAAACATAAAATAAAATGAACACAAGACCAGCAGCGCCAGCTAGTTGATGCACCTAACATAGCTCTGCCCTCCCTATTTAAGAGTCATAAAGCCCTTGATTCCACTTGGCTCAGACATTATTTGATGTTAATGATTTTATTAAGCTGTTTTCCGGCAGTCATTTTTCTTTTCCCCTTGACCCAAACTTTGAAAGCACACAGCTATAGTATTGGATAAAAATGCAATAGACCTAGAAATGAAGGAATACATTATTCTCTTTCATGGGGACACATTATATCAGACATTTGAAGGTCATTCAGACTTCTGCATTCACAAATAATGGAATAAAAAGAGATTCATAAACACAGTTCCCCTGTCAAAAAGTATCAAGGAAGTGTTATGTTTGCAGTTCAACTTTTAATCCTGCAGGGTTATGTTTTTAGTTAATCTACTAATGGCCCTCGAGGTTATCTAATCTACAGTGCAGTTGCCCACAGCAGCTGATGTTATAAGAAAACATCAGTTGTATTTCCTGCTCATTGTCAGAGCTAAGCACCTCCTCCTTCAGTGTTCACACGCCAGGTAGAGGACAGGAGCGGGAACATTTGACATCAATCGTGTGTGATGTAATGTTGCCTTGAGTGTTGAACAGCCACTGTGCAATATAGGCTCTCAATTGGGATTGCAGAGAGGGTCCCGCTGGTCTGGAGGGGGAGGGAAGGCTCTAAACAGAGGTAAGGAGTGGTTGCTAGGCATTTACACTGAGCGAAGCATATCTGCTCCTTCTCTCTCCTTCTCCCACAACAGAGTGCAGCACCGCTGTCCGCCACAGAGGGCAGCCACACTGCACACGCTGTGGAGCTGCTCCTCTTCATCTCCCTATAGTGAAAAAACCCAGGATGTCCCAAATAATCCCCTTTAATACCCTTCTGCACTTGATTCCCTGATCTGTGATTGGATGGTAACGGTGTAGCTGCTGTTAGTGATAGCTGATTGGTCTGGACCATCCTTTAGTGAGTGATGGTTTGTCAAGCTGAGCCTCCAGGTAGCCTTTGTAGCATAATGACCCATGACAAGGCGAGGCTGAGTCCCTGTATCAGCTTGCAAAAAAATAAAAAAAGATAACCGAGAAACACTGCAACAAAACTGTGAGCGAAGACCAAGGGGGACGCCAGAGAACCTCACATGACCTTGCCAGCTTCAATCATGGCTGCTCATCAGTGGTAGTTAGGTGGGCAGGCGGTACGATGGAGCACGTGGCTGGAAGGCTTTATTGACAGTATTGTCTGTGACTGCTGAGAGTAGGATAGAGAATGACCAATTCTGATTAAAGAAGACAAAAGACATCCTGGAGAGGGAGCGCTGCTCAGTGCTGCTGCGCACTGCACTGCCTCTGCACCCCTGCGTGCCTGTGTCTGTGTGACTAAGTGTGTGTGTGTGTGTGTGTGTGTGTGTGTGTGTGTGTGTGTGTGTGTGTGTGTGTGTGTGTGTGTGTGTGAGAGAGAGAGAAAGTGAGAGAGAGAGAGAAAGAGAGAGAGAGAGAGAGCGATAAAGGGGGCGTGTTGGTGTGTGTGCGCTCTGCTGCACAGCCACGGTAGTGTGAGCTGAGTGATGCTCGCTGGATGTCTCTCTCTCTCTCTCTCTCTCTCTCTCTCTCTCTCTCTCTCTTTCTCTCTCTCTCTCTCTCCCTCCTTGCGCTGCCTGGCTGTGCCTCTTTCTGCCGAGCATTGATGAACCATTTTATGCTACAGAGCTGCCATAGCCATCGCCATTGTTCTGCTGTTTTTCTGTCCTCCCAACACAGTAGGAAACACCTGCCTCTGCATCGGCCCCTTAACTGCTGCTGCTAAGGTACTGTACCATGTACTGTCTGCTGTCAGGCCGTGTGTGTGTTTTTCTGAGCGAAAGATTGTTGTGCTGCCTTTACTGCAGGATCCCTGTGCTGCTGCTGCTTCTAGAGGGATAAGGATCATCATGTCTTAGTGTTTTAGACTCTTAGCAGCTACAGTGATTGAAATAGTCTTAGGTTATTGCACACATGTAGCCCCTATCCTTTTTGCATTTCTTAAGAGATGGATAAACCTGTTTTCAGCTGTTCTGCACAGGAGTGCAGAACATCCAGGTTTGACAGCACTGAGAGGAGCCAGAGGACATTGCACATCATTTGCATGCAGTGAGGATTCACTGTCATATTGTTGTAATGAGTTTCTCATCCAAGATGAAAACATGCTGCAGTGTGTTTGAATAACTGCATAGCAGAAGCAGTGTGATTATGGTCTGTGGGGGATATAACATGATATTTAGGGTGCTGTTGGTTCCGGTTGTCACTGGCATCCATGTCTGTCAAATGATGCTTTCTGCAGAGTCTTCAGGCAGAGGAGATGTGTTAGTTTTAAGTTGAGAAAAACAATGTATATATAAAAGTTCATTGCTTGCATGGATTTTGTCAAACATTTGTGCAGATTATCCATCAGTGTTGTTTACCAGTATAGACTGTTATCAATGCAAGGCTGTTAAAACAACAGGAACAAAAGGTGTCCTTAATTATTTTTGTGTTTCTGTATTTTGTGTCATCAGCTAAAGAGCTCAGATGCAGTGAGACAAGATCCTATAGGTGGCAGTCATGAGAGCAGAGGGTGGCAGGGTGAATAAACAGTGGAAGCTGAACTGTGATTTTTTACTGTGTGTGTGTGTGTGTGTGTGTGTGTGTGTGTGTGTGCGTATGTGTGTACACACAGGTATGGATGTTCCTGCTGCCTCCCAAGGTCACTCATATCAAGAGCTTCCATAATTAGGGCTGTCAGTCTCGACCCACACCTCGGATATGAGAGTACTCACAAACTCCCATTCATACAGTAGACCCTCTGTCTACCTTGACAAGCACGCATGGCCATTCATCACTTCACTGGTTATCCCTGAACTGCCAGCTAGTGACTTTTATCTTCACTATGCACAGGAGGCAGGGATTCATATTTCTAACTAAAATTAGTTTTTTTTGCAATGAGTTGAAGAGAGGAGGAAAGGGTGCTGGTTGTGAGGGATTCAAGGAGAGCGAAATAATGCTGTTGAGGCTTTTTTTTTCTTCAAATCCAGCCCTTGGGTAAAATATTATTTGCGTAGAATTCCCACGGTTTATTTCCTCCCTGTGGTAGCACCAAATGGGTGATGTTTCCCGTCTTGGGAGCTCAGACATTTAGTTTCGAGTCACAGAAAACTAAACTGAATTCTATTTAATTAAAAACCGTCTCCTCACTGATTTTACAACATTGAAACCATTTGGTATATTTGCCCATATTAGTTTATGAAGAAGTGTATTTAGTGTGTTATTACAGCGTTTTTAAATATCTGCTATTTATGTTTTGTCTTTTAATATATTTTGAATAAAGATTATTTAAAATTGCAAGGAAAGAATTGTGACCATTATTCCTGAATGGGACATTTCATTTTGCAGTACTGTTTTTTCTTGCAGTGGAAACAATATGTGAACACAATACTGGCATTATCTCCTTTAAAGTTAATACTGCACGCTTGCTAGCAAACTATGTATTATATACATCCCCACTAGGCGCAAAGCAACATGAGCCTTCTTTGGAGTTGTGTTCATGTCCACCTGACAAATGTAATAATCACTTTTTTTTGGTCTACAGCAACTACTGGTAAATATCTGGATCTCCAACTGCTAAATGCTTCGCTGTGTTCATCAGAAAGTCACTAACTTTGAATGGCTGCTGTTTAGATTTATCAGAGTTTTTGTTTTGTTGTTGCTGAAAACAGCTGCCTGCTGTAGTGGTAAAGGAAGTAGTAGTAATTTGCTAATTCTCCTTTGAAGCTGGTCTGTTTAGGTCTATATTAAGATGGTTAACACTTAAAGCGCACCTCACAGCTTTTGTTGTTAACATTTGCAACCTTGGATAATGACACAATTAGCAACTTTTTGGGCAATGTGTACAAAGGTATGAATTGAAGTTTTCCTTAAGATACCATTCACCGTATGTGATCAGGTTTCTCAGTTGAAATCCCGTAAGTGTGCATCAGAATCTACTAGAATTGGTAGTGTGCACACAGCTTGGTGGTTAAGTCTTGTATCCAGTGCTGGTGTTAGAGAGACAAAAGTAAAAGGAGGAGTGCTGCTGAAGTGATGAACATGGCTGCTCAGTGGAGGATGTGTTAGTGTGAGAGGAGCATGGCTCGGCATGCTTCTGAGTGGCTGAGGCGCTGCTGTAGTAACAGCTGGAGCACTGCTTCTGCTGGCGCCTGGATGTGGCCTGGATAAAGCACGTGACCTCGCCACGGTGTGAGGCATTAGTAATATGAACAGCAGGGTCCACGGCCACTGTTACATAACACCATCTTCACTGGGAAATCTCTGTAAAGATGGCTCCAGGAGACACAGAGTGAAAGTGCATTATCATTGTCAGCAACTGCATCACTTGGTCTGATTGTCTGACTGTCCAGTGCATGACAAAGCAAGCATCTGTCTCTTGTGTGTCCGGAGGGAATCTCCATGCAAGGGCAGATTTATGTAGATGTTTTGCGCTATATAAACCCCTGGATTAGATCCGCTTTACAGACATGTTCAATGTATGTGTGTGGACATGTTCTTGTCTATCTGCTTGCATGTGTCTTTACACCAGCATGTGATTGTTGCAGTTTGTACCTTTACATATGTGCATGTGTATGTTTACAGCACATGTTTGTGTTACGCCATAGCTCCTGCAGCTAAAATGTAATGTAAGTAGATATGTTGTGTCAACTGTCGTCATGTCGGCAGTTTGACGGACTGTTGCAGTAGCTCACAGACGACCGTAATGGACTGGCTGCTGACTTCTCTTGAGGTCAGAGGAGAGTAGCTGGTAATCACCTCGGGGATCTGACAGCATTCATAATTGATTGTTCCTGGAGTTGATCAGCGCTGTCCCTCAGTCAGATGGACCACACTGATCTGGTGTAAACAGCATGCGATGAGATGAGACCCCAGAAGTTAGTTGTAGTGGTACATACTAGCAATTTTTTTTCATTTTTTATTTCTAGATGTGACAGACAGCTGTGACATTTTCACAGCATCAAATGTTTGCATTAAAAGCGTCATTAGTGTTACATTGTTATGGACAAATCATTGGTTGTCTTTATAGGAATCAGTGCAGGACCGCTTGGATCCGTTCTGAAAGGTGGACCATGATGCCTTAGGGTGGGGGCCGGGGATGATTATGTGGATCTTGCCAAAATCCACATGCAGTGATGATTATTCGTCAGGATTTGCTTTGTAATAAAAAAGCTTATCTCCACAGGTTCAATCTCGGTCTCTTCCCCCCCTCTCTCTCCATCCCTTTCTGCTTACAGATTTTGCTTACTGCATCTGCTTTGTCCACACTTTACTTATATTTTCCTTAAAAAGCGTATGTTCAGTTTCATGTTGCATAGGTTAAGTTAACCTAAACTTAAACTCCAAAAAGGCGATACACAGTGATGCGAAACCTGGTTCATTTGATTTATTCATCTTACAGTTGACAACAGCAGGTGACCAGCAGGGTCCTCTGATGTCTGTGGTGTTTGTTGAACACCATGTCCAATGTTCATGTCCTTTCTATAAACATGCTGAACTCTGTGTATTGTCCACCATGTTGGAAGTTAATTGCACTCTCTCTGATAACATGTTATTGGCTGGCAGGCAGTGCTACAAACACACTGTGCCAGTCAGTTCAAGGCACACTTTCAGTTTCTTTAACACTTTTCATGTTGTGGATGATTAATGGGATGCTAATGTGCTCCAGAGTTAATGCTTTGTGTTATGTGAGGCTATAATTGATTCTAATGTCCTGATCAAGTGGAATTTCACAGCAGATTACTAGGAAAAAAAGAGCTCAGCTGTGCAATGAACTTTTTTTTTTTTTTGCAGTGATTTATCTTTAACTGTATGATAGGCCATGCTACATTGTTCTATGTGATAGGTCTCTGTAGGCTTGGTAAGTCTGTTGGCCAATCCACTGCCTCCTTGCTGTTTCATCAATGAACAGGGGCACAGGGTAATTGCATGAAGAAGCTGTAATAAGGTGGATTGAATTAGCTTTGCCCTGACAAAAATGAATTAAAGTGTCTGTCATGACATACAGACTCCCAAACTGACTCATTATACCCGCTCAGCCAGATATATCATAATATTCTGTATTATCTTAGAGTAGCTGGCAGTCAAGGACCTCAGCCCAACATGGGTTTGAGGAATTGTCTGCATGCTGGAAAAAATTGTTTCTAATTCTGCTTAATTAGAAATGCCTGCAAGGAATATTCATTCTAGTAAAAAGCTTAACCTCGGCATTATCATTATACATTATCATTACACATTATCACAACGGATGAGCCCATACT
The DNA here is from genome assembly GCF_910589615.1 of Taurulus bubalis. Classification (NCBI taxonomy): domain Eukaryota; kingdom Metazoa; phylum Chordata; class Actinopteri; order Perciformes; family Cottidae; genus Taurulus; species Taurulus bubalis. The sequence goes on along the minus strand of NC_136596.1, from coordinate 16,886,727 downwards.
GTTCCAAAATGTCATTCAATCAGATCACGTCCACAGTGATGAAATGTTTCTAAATGCCACTTTTTGTAGTCATCATAAATAACTACAAGTGAAATCAAGTAATTATTTAATCATCCAAGTTCATTTATAAAAGTATTGAACATCACCTGCTGTGGCCTTAGGCAACAGAAAGCTGGGGGTGCAATAATTTGCAGATTCACTGATGATGAGGGGATAACTCCATGTAGCCTTCTGAAATATGTGGAGAGTTAGTTGATGGCCCCAAACAAGCAGGTGCTGGGACTTATCAAGGCATACAGTTGACTTTACTATTGAAACAAAGGCACGTGCCAGTATTATTTTCAGCCGAGGCCATGCATTATTGCGCAAGTAGGTGAATAAAGCCCCTAGTTTTCAGCATGAATGGCAGCTGATGAGCTTCTCAGCACCATGAAGGTTTAGCTGGATGGATGGACTATATGGCTTCAGGAGTCTGGCCTGCCTTGCGGCAGGGGTACGGGGCAGGACAAAGACAGTCTTTGTCCAGATGTCTGTTTGCGTTAGTGAGGTTACGGCACTGCCTCCTGCCATTAGAAACAAACACTAATTGCTCATTGGCCCCGGGTTGGACATGTGCAGCTGGGGACATGGGGCTAAAAATAGCACTGCTTGTTCCTGTGAGTGGCGGACGCACAGCACCATAGCATTAGCATTCAGCACTAAAGCAAGGCGTGGAGAAAAAAAGGTCATCTTCTGGCCATGCCCACAAATGTCAGGGTGCGGTGCAGCAACACCAACACAGGGTGGGTGGACTGCGAGCAGTACTTCAGGCTCCGCACCCATTTGGTCCAACCTTTTAAATCTTCCTCCTCTGTTTGATCACTTGCAGGTAAATGTCACATGAAAACAGCCAAGTGAGTGTCATGACATCCTGTGTTTTGTTTGTAGCCCAGCTGCATGTACGCTTGTTCCATGAAATCTTTACCTCCATGCAGCGATGGCCTTCCATTCTTGAGTCAAGTTACAGCTCTCCCTCTATGACACAAAGCAGCATCTGGTTCCACCTGACTGGAGCTATGAATAATTTAATAGGGGGCATTATTATTTCCAGCCAGCTCCACTAGCTTGGCAATAACAAGCAGTTTAGGTAGTGCTATCAGCATTGCCGGCTAAGTGGTTGAACATGAAGAGAGGATGTTATTTTACCTTGTTGGCATCTTATACTTGTGTGGGTTTGTAAGTATCTGGTTGAATGAGTGCTTAAGTATTATTTTTCATTGATACACTAGGTCAACATGTTGCTTGGGTGTTTGCAGATTTTGGCATGTGAGTAAACAGAGTTGTGGGAAGCATCTGGGTCACTGGGATAATACAATGAAGTCACTATTATACCAATTATGTCTTGTGACATTACAGCTGATCCATTATAAAAACTTTATTTATCCGTTTTCATCACATAACTTGTTGGGGTCCCTTCCCTCTGGCAGGAGGTTGAGGTCCATCAGGACCAAGACCTCACGCCACACTTTTCCCGTCGGCAGTCGGGCCCATCAACAGAGCCCGGGTCCCCCACTGACTGACTCTGTCACCGCAGGACTATTTTTCTTTCTTTTCTTTCTTCTTACCGGGCACACCCCTGCACACTTCATATTTAAACACTTAACACACACTTTAACTTAAACACACGTCACTTTAACATACACTTACATTAACGTTATCTGTTTGTCTGAGCACTTTATCTTATACTTGATTTAATACTCATTGCACTGTTGTTGTCGTTGATTGTTGATTGTGGTTTGTCTCGTCTAACGTCTCATGTCTAATGTAAGCACCTTCCGCCTAGAAAAATTCCTTATTTGTGTAAACATTCCTGGCAAATAAACGGTTTCTGATTCTGATTCTGATTAGATTGCACATTTGTGACATTATTTTCCATGGAAATGAAGTGTAGTAGTACTCTCTGTCTAGCATGCTTAAAGCAGCAGGTACAGTAGATGCTTCATTCCTTCCATTGTCAGACTGAACCTGTGAGGATCAATGATGGGAGAACCCACGGTTTGCTCTGCATGAGTGTTGTTAGCTATTTTTCCACTTAGACCACCTGCTGGCTCTGAGCTGCCACTCTCCTTCACTTAGAGATTGACTGTTGGCAGATTTCATCCCTAGTGAGACTGGCAGTGGTGAAGAGTTATGTGTAATAAGAAAATGCACAGTAATATTTTTACTATATTGATTTGAATGAAATACTTTAAATGACTTCAGTTTTGTGTTCTTTTCTGTTTCCCCAACAGCTGAGAAATGAAGTTTTGCCCCTCCAGCTCCCAGGTGTGCAGCCTTTGGACAACTTTCATCTTCCAGAGGACAACAGCGTAGATCTAAGACTCAACCCGTACACACTGAGCCACCAAAGGCTGAAGCAGAAGTTACTGGTGAGTTCTGTGTGTGAAAGGGAGATAAAGGCTTGTTGATGCTGGACTGCATGGTTCATTAGGGGCAGTTGAAGACTGGAGGCCTTTGCTTCCAGCAACTGTCTGACTTTTATTAACTCTCTTTGCTTTGGATTGTGAACTTGTGAACCATGAGTTATTTTTCCTCCAGTTGTTGGTTTAATTTTGAAATGAGATGTGCCCACTTTGCCTGTGTTCATTTAGAGTCTTCATTGGGATTAATTGGGGTCAAAGTGTCAGTTTCCTCTGCATTTCATGACTATTGACCATGTAAGGCAAAAGTCAGGAGACAATGTCTCTTAATTTAAAGGCTTGTTTGTTCACTTCATGAGGAGAAAACCAAGCCTACAGGATGACCAATTGGCCTACATTTAAATATGCCTACTTATCAAAGTAACCCCATTGTTAACAGGTTCACAATTTTGATAATTTCATTAATTATAAACTTTTACTGAAATTGGCTCGACACCCTGTCATGTACAGGGGTCCTCAATGAAAAGGTGGTTTTAATACCATTTTTGTCCAAGTTTTCAAGAAAATTGCCCCTCATATTTTTGATGACACTGGTTTCCTGCTATCTGTCAACACAGCGTACATTGATGCTACTACAGACCACCGGAGAAACCCATCTGGGTTCAAACGGTGAATTTAAGATAATGTTTAAATATCCAAAACATAGTGGATTGGTAAGTACTGCCTGTTCAGTGTCCTGTGGAGCGAAGAGGCCCAGTATTCATGTTGTTGAAAATGTCGTGGACAGAAAACGGCAGGTTACCAGAGCGAAGCTGGCTTCAACTTCCTCAGGCTTCCTCTAGGCTGCGATATCACAGCGGAGGCTGCTTGTAATTCCCCCGGCTTCCCCTGACGTCTGTGGTACAATATGAATGAGCTGCATCGATTAGACCTCAGCGTGGTGCTTGCGCAAAGGGGATGAGGTGTGTGTGTGTCTGTCTGTCTGTGTGTGTGCGTGTGTGTGCGTGTGTGTGTGTGTGTGGCTGCTGGCTTTCTGTCCCGTGACCCCTTAGCACTTACCAGACTGTTGTTTTCACAGTGGGCGACATTATGGGTGACATGTTTGGGCTGAACCGTAAACTGAAGCTTTGTTATTAGCAGCTTTTTCTTGTGGGTTAATGAACAGTTAATTTAAGTGATCTTCTCAAGTATTCTGAAGGGAGATGCATTGCATTAGCGTTAATAGTGACTTAAGAAACTAACAAAGATGTTGTCTGTATCATCTTCCTCTTTGGGTTGGATACATTGCACAATCTTACAGGAGCACACAATATTCTCACACGCTTTTCCCAACCCTCAAACCTTCTTGTCTCACACACTGAGAGAGTGTGGTCTTCTTGTAACGGTCCGCCAGCTGTAGTCTATAGGGGTGTGAGGTTAGCACTACTGACTGTGACTGTTTACATAATGAGGATGGCGTGAACTTTATTTTTACACTCTCTGCCTGACTGGGCAACTTGATAATTAGCTTGTCAACATTTCTTTAGGGATATGTTTATCTTTCAAACTCTCTCAAGATCCTGCAACAATTATGTGTAAAGGAAATGTTATTGCACAGTTGTCTGCATACACTTTCTTGATACCTAAAAGGGAAATGGAGTTTACTTTGCAGCTGTGGCCTTTCATTCAGTTCTAAATCTTCTGATAATTATAATGAGGTCTGGTAACACAAAAAGCTCTTCCTTTGTACTTGTGACCGTTTCTGGGAAAGGAGTGCGTTTGAAGTCAACGTGCATCCTATCGTGTCATTAAGCTGGACAGGGAGGAGCAGAGGTATTGGTGAGGGGGTGGATATTTTCCTTGCGTCCACAGCTGTCTGCTCGTCTATTGCAGCGTGGGTGTTTTCAAGGGAGCAATACTTATAAAAGTGACAGTTTCTCTTTTTTTTACTGTGTCTTGAGAAGATGAGAGATGTTGTTGCTCTTCTGCCTAAGGCAATATAAACTGCCCAGGTTTACCTTCAGTTATTTCCCCCCAAACCTACTCTTTCTAAAAGGCGATACTGTGTAACTTTGACTGAACAGCATACACTGTGGTCAGAAGTGACCAGCTGCCTAATAATGGTAAACTTCAGTAGTCACTGAGTCACTGAGTCAACTATCAGTGTAGAACGACCAGAACACACAGAGAAGAGTTAATATGTGACTTGAGTAAAGGTGTGTGTTATAGCTCATGAATTACACTTTTTATTTTTATTTGCAATATGATGATGAGATGTGTTATTTTCTTGTTTCAAAAGTAATGTAGTGTTACTTTTTGAAAAACAGGATTTGCCACGGAGGTGTCTTGTTTTTCCCTATTCCTGTTAAGTCTGTCCTCATGCATGTTTTCCTCCTGATTTGCTGCAGGGATAAACTTGTGAGGTAAATTGGCAGGCTCTGCAGGTTGTCAAAAATAGAACGGGCGCATCTGTCAAAGACTGGTCAAATCAAGGTTTAAGCATTTTTTTTACATTGAGCGTTTGATAGATGGGAGTTGCATGAACATTTATGCTGTTTAATGTAGATAATAATTACTGATTTACTGTCCAATGAAGGAAGGGGATGTGAGTTAGGCAATACATTTTTCTTAGTACGTTTGCAAAAGATTATTTTTCTCTCTCCATATCCGTCAGTTTTCTTCCTGTGCTCTGATTTGCCCACCTGCAGGTTGAAAAGCTGAGGATGTGACCTATTACCCATCTGTCTGTGGTAGTGTCTCATTGTCTCAGCTAAGATGGAAAGAGGAAAGACTTATTGGGGATGTGAACAGTTTTTCCCTGGTTAACTTGTGCCCTCATAATTATTCATCAGCGGAAGAGGGCCTACAGTCAAGCCTAAGAGTTTACTTGGCTATACTCAGTTTGATGGTAAAGTGAATCATCAGGCCGAGGCACAATTGAGTGCTGATCATAAATATGCATCACAAAGATTGAAAAACATCTCTTCACAGGATGGATAGCATAGATTTTGGTTACCCATCATGTTCTTCTAAACAACAGGCCTAAAATAGTTCCCTGATGTCAACTTAATGTGTCATGTACTCTCGCCTACACTAACATCAATGCCAGATTTATAGATCATTCATTTTCAGAAAACATAAACACCACACAGAAGAGCAGAGAATCAATCTCCTTCTTGCTATGAGACAACAGTGCCAACAACTGAGCCCCCGCGCTTCACACACTTTATTGACACTTTGAATACTTGAATACTTGATGCTGTGTTCCTGCTCTTCTTATCCCACATAATGCTGATTTCCCCCCCGATTCCCCTTTATTACTTCATTAGTGTAGCCTCTCTCACAAGTTGTTACGCAGAGGCTGAAATCTGTGCATGGTGCGACACGATTTTACATGAGACGAGCAGGTGTAGCTTTGTGATTTTGTAATTAATTTTTATATGTGAGCATTGTATTGTTGTGTGTGTGCGCGTGTGTTCGAGCATGTATTGATGTGGGAGGCCCCCGCACTAGGGGCCAACATCATGTTTACATCACTTGTAATGAAATTAGAGCGGTGTGGCGCCCACACTACAGGCCTCCACTGATCCTCTAATTCAATTACCCCCCTTATTAACACTCAGATGCTGCTGGCTGACCCAGGACCACACACTGCTTTTGCTACACAACATTCACTGAGTAGCCCTTCCTGCTTCACCATTGGACTGACTAGTTATCATTGATTATCTTACTGATGCACAGGGGTCACCCAGGATTGTCGTTGATACCAATGTGTTTGTTTATGACTATAGTAGCAGCTCTAAATCAAATACTGCTAAAGAGGGAACAGTACTATATATCTACAGTAAGACTGGAGCATGCATTTTTATTCCACTTTGTTATATTTCTGTCACATCTATTCTTGCTCGAGCTGCAGTGATTATTTATAAAAACACTGAGGTGTAGATAGTTTTATGTTCAATATTTGAGTATATCTAATATTTGTTTATCAGTGCACAGAGAACGTGTTATTTTTCACAAGCAGTAAACATGGTTCTCACCCCTGTCTTATTTCCTGACGGAGAAACGAGCCTTGAATGTAAACTGTAAGACTGTGTTGCTATTGGAACAAGGCCCACTGCCTCTCTGCCATAACGGGTCTGCAAGGAGCTGGAAGAATGTATGGCCTGATTTAACACACAGGGTGCCAGCATGCACACATGGGACACACACAAACACACAAACACAGGGCTGTATGTAGTCTTACCAGATAACGGTACACTTATGGTGCGGAGATACCGTTTATCCGAGCCTCATCAGAGATAGCAGAGAGAGGGTGGGAGTCCTCTCCTCCAGGGTCAGTGTTTCCGAGCCTGCTGACACAAGCCACCTTCATCTCCAGTCTGGTCTGTCACGATGGCCATGGGCTTCAGCATCACCCTGCTCTCTCTCTGGATTCATTAATTACCAGAAGCTTACCAGAAGAAGAAAAAACACCATTGCTGCAAAACATGCCGGTAAAGTAATGTTAAATAAAACCTGACAAATATACGGTTAGTAGTCCTGATAGTATCTTATTACTTTGAGCTGAAGGGCACTACATTAAAAATAGCGGTAGAAACATTGCTTCATATCACACAGATTAAATTGGGGAAGTGTCTGAAGTTAAGCTGGTTAATGGGTTTATCACAGGTTTGCAGAATCCCCTGTCTTTTGACCTGCTTGAGTGCACGCATGATACAATGAGGCTAAATCATCTCATGCCCACATTCAGGATTTCAAAGCTAAATCTCTGCCAAATTTCTCAATCTCCAGCCACTGCATTGAGCTTATTAAAATTTCAATCTGCTACAGGCTCTCTTTCTCGCCTCGCAGGATGAATGTGCCCTTTTAATAATGTAACCAGTTTTAACAAGATCGTAAAATGTTCATCTAACTTTCATAAGCCCTGTTAGCAAAGTGACACATTCATGTGATGGCAGGAATCACTTTGGCAGTCCCTCAGTTTTAGAAATGAGAACAGTGTTTTTTTTCTTCTTCTTTGGCTTCAGCTCCTTGGAGGCTGGAGAGTTGTGCTTTAGTTTACAGCTGCCTGCAGGGAAGGCTGAGCGTGTTGCTGTGTCACCCCTGTGGCTCTGAAATAGAGTCTAGTCATGATGGGGGAGATTTAGATTGGCCTTCTGGTAACTGATAGTGCACCGCTGAACACTCCCCTTCTCCTCTGCCTCATATATAATGTAGATGAGTTACACAGGGCTAAACCTTGAAAACACAGCCGTCTCAGACGCAGCTAGAGTATCTGCCATGTGATGGTATTTATAATCCATTTATGGCTGATGAGCTCTCTCTGTTTTTACACATTTTAATACAGTGTGTGTTTCATAGACATTAGTTGAACTTGTGCAGGGTCAGGGTGGCGTGAATGCAAAAGCTGCTGGCTGATCTAGTTGAGTGTGTATGTGAGCGTCACCCTCTCAAGCGTTGTAGAAGTAATGTGACCTTCATGGGCAGATTCAAATATGTAGCAGGCGTGTATTGATTTTTAGACTGGCCACTGGTATTTATGGAGCCAGTGCATACATATTGATACACGTTCTCCGAAAGAAAGATCTGACTTTGTGCGTCTATGTGTGACTAAACCTTTAACCCAGAGAGCAGTTTTTCACTGAATCTAGATTATTTTTTTGGCATTGAGCATTTTGGCTGGCATTCTTGTGAGCCTCAGCTGGCCCCTATGTTGAGTGCAAATTGCCGACTGTTAGCTTGCTGAACATTATGCTTACTAAACACCAGCATGTTAGCATTGTCATGGGAAAAATATAAATACAAGTCTTATTTTGTTCAACCTGATATATGGCAGCAATTTGCATCTTCAAAAGTAGTGATCACACAGGTGTTTATTTTGAGAACATCATTGTCCAGGGTGTTACCAATGTTTTAAAACTGTGCCCAGGTTTTCAGCAATATCCCGATAAATGTGGCCCCACTGTTCTCATCTGAGCTGTATGCTCCACTTTGAAAGTGGTTTTATCCAATCCAATCCAATCTTTTGACATTTTTGTGGACACTCTTAGAGACAGAGAGAAAGAGAGAGAGTGAGAGGTATGCTATACAACAACAATACATGGTATAATTGGTTTCAGAGTGCTGCAGAAATGTAGTATTTGTGTAGGCCAACCAGGAAGTTAGCATTTAACTCGTTCCCTCAACAAAAAGCCAATAAGCCAAGACATAAACTCTGTGGCAAACACAAGTTTTTGACACTTACACATTTTGTTCAGCAAGATAATCATCACAAATATACTTTAATGATGTTTGAAGCCTAAGTGCACACTGCAGAAAGAAAAAGTGAACATTAGGCTACATCTACTGACGCATTGTATGTCTTGGGACAAAACGTTAGAATCTCTTAATCTTGTGTTTACCACAGACCTCATTTCAAGCACTGAACCAACAAGCCATAAAAAAACATTGATTTTGAGACTTAGTGCTCTTAATAGTGTATGTTTTTATGTATTATTCTTCTATTTCATAAATATACACATTTGTAGAATATGCTTAATTTTTAAATCTTTGTGTAATTGTGAATCATCAGGAGGTCGGTGATTATGCTCATTCGAGTGCCCCGTAATTATATTGGTGCCTGGGTGGAATTAAAGGCCAACGATGGCTGCCAGCGTTTCTCAGACAGACACGCAGACGGAGGAGCTGACTGTTACGCCGTCCACTCACAGCGTCAGAGGAGTTGTGATGAGCTCTGCCTGTGTCTGGAGTGTTGTTATTACATCCCTCTATAACCCTCTTTGCTTCCTTGAATTGCTCCTTTGTCTCAGTTGGGACTGCTTGTTCATCAGAGCGTTTTGTTCAATGGTAAAACATTCTTTCTGAGAACTTGTTGTTGACTGTAAAGTTCAGACTCCTGCCTCTTGCTGCATTTGAGATGCTGTCCTCTCTGAGGTTTTGTTCTGTGTAGGTGCTTTGGGATGAGTGTGAGGGTCGAGTGGTCCCTTACTCACCCAGCTGACACAACAGCTGAGTTCATTGAAAAAGGTTGTTTTCTGGGTCATTTTCTTGAACTGCATCGCCCTACCTCTCCATTTAGCTCTCTTTCTGTTTTTAGATTTTTTTTTCTCAGTTGATGTCTTTGGTATCACATAGCTTTCAAGTCAAACAAGAGCCAGCTCGGGAAAGTCCTGTAAATATGCCGAATATAGCAAAATCGAAGTGAATAAACATCCATTATATTTTGTATATTTTTTTGGGCATCCACAAAAGATGCCACAGAGTTACTCTCCCACTCCCAGAGCTGTATCTAAATGTACTCCACAAGTTTGAAGTGGAGTCTAACAGTGGTGTCCCACAGCAAAATATCCCACACAGACACTTAACAGGGACTGCATATTTAACTTGCACTTCTTTAGAGAGTAAAAGAAAGACTAGAAAATGGGCGGGAGTCAAATAAATTCATGTTTACATTGTCAAAGAAGACAAAAAAGAAGCAGTTTTTTTAACCACTGCTGAATAAAGAGGCTGCCCTTACTGTGTCAAACACACCGTTTATCAATTAGTCTGTGATGACGTATTTTTTTGGCGACTGGAGCTATTGCAGTATGCAGTAATCTAATCAGCAGGCTTGTATTGCACTCGCAGCTTGGACTTCAGCTGAACTTCAGGATCAGGTTGCAGACTTAAGCTGTAGTTTCAGAACTCTGTGGAGAGAGGTCCGTCTATTTCACCACCTCTGCTACAGTCCGGACAGACTTGTGGAGACCTGAGGAGAGAAACACCTACCATTTGTCACCTGCTGCGTGTGTGGACATGAGGGAACTAGTCTTTAAGCCTGGCACCGTCTCTGTGTGGGAGAAGGTAAGGTCAGGTCAGCGAGAGCGCTGTGGAAAATGTAACCTTTGTACAGTGTGGGTGAGAAAATACTATAGTAAGAGGAACGTTCGGACAAGTGGATTGAATTGTTTCCTGTTTAATGTTTTCGCATGGGGTAGGCAGTCTCTGCCAGTGTCAGACATCCTCTGATCTGGGTTTTGAGCAATTGCTCTTTTATAAAAGGAACTGCTGGAATCATACTGCTGTTATGGTTGATAAGACTCCCCTTTTCCTTATAGACTGTATTATTGAATTGATAGCAAGTGTTACTGTGAACTGCCATTTAATCTCGTATCCAGCCTAATAAAGCCTTTGAGATATTCTGACAGTAGTATGAGATAGCGCCACGTCCTTCCAGTGGAGTCCTTCATGAACTTTTTCACTGGCTGCCACTAACGATTATTTTCATTTTTGATTTAGCAGATCATTTTTTTTATTAATCATTTATTCTTTTAGTCTATAAAACATCAAACAGTTCATTGATTTTGCAATCAAACAATTACCAATCATCAATTGTTGATTATTTTCTCTCAATCAGCTGAATAGTGAATAGTAAATAGTTTCAGCTCTGAAATGTTTTTTCTTAACTGAATTTGTTCTGGAGAACATTTCATATTTACCCTACACTCTGTATAATACATTGTGTCATACCTTCTACAGGTGTGTGTGCAGGCCCGTCTTCATTACAGTAATTTGATCACGATGGAAAGTCACCCATAAAACATTAAGCTTCGGCTTCGTCCCAACATTGTCTGGTGCTCTGATCATTCAATAGGCTACATTAGAGCTGCTTGTTGCATAACAACAGGATAGCATATACATGTACCTGCTGGGAGTCCTTTATCTGCTCTTGTTTGATATTTGCTTTGGATTTAAACCCTATTAAAGAGGCAGGGAGTGTTGTATTTCCTTGCTGCATTGCTGCCATAAGCACTGCCTTCGACTTAAAGAATGCCTCTCCCCTCTTTCTCTCTCTGCACTGATGATGACTCACACTCCAACACACCCTGCAGAAATCTCCTCTCATGCACCAGAGAGAGAGAGAGAGAGAGAGAGAGAGAGAGAGAGAGAGAGAGAGAGAGAGAGAGAGAGAGAGAGAGAGAGAGAGAGAGAGAGAGAGAGAGAGAGAGATGCTCTAACACACACGATACCTGTTCATGTGTCCTGATACCTGCTCTGTGTTTCTGATACCTGTACTCATCATTATTTCCTCTGGTTACCTGCAGGGTAGAAATGAGGCTGGTGTTTTTGTACGGCTCAACCCTTAACGATATTTAGCATTTATTTGAGCAGCAGATTTGCTAATCTGCAACAAAGGTGCTTCATCACATAGGTGAGTGTCAGATCAAAGTATTAGCAAACATTATATCCATTAAGAGTTAGGTGCAAAGGTGCCATTTATAGATTGTCCTCGTGATCCTCTGACCGTAGTCTGCCCTCCAGTGAACGAGCTAACATTGTGTGACATTTGCAGTGATGCTGAAGTCCAGCCTGCACGTGCTGTAGTGCCGTAGGTCCGCTGCCCTGAAGCTTCTGTTCTCTGGAAATAGAAGAAGAGCAAAGAGCCAGAGCGTGATTAATGGCCATATATGTGCAGCAGAAAACACAACAGGCCTGTCTGCCGCCATTTCCTAACGCACGGCCCCACGGGCTGAGAATTACATAACAGATCTGAGAAGTTGCTCATGCTGATTCTTAATTGCTTCGGTTGGTTCATTGTATGGGAATGCGGCTGCGTGGCCTCGTGTGCAGCACGCGTGTCAGGTGGGATCACAGTCTCCGTGAGATGCGAGCTGTCTCGGATTCAGAGTGGTTTGCCCTGCAACGGGTCGCTCTTCTCGTATTTACCATGCCCCCTCGTTCAGCTCTCAAGACTGTCGTTGGAAGAAATGTTTTATCTCTCCCCTCTCGTGCCACTCTGGATTTGACTGCCACTCTGTTTTTTTCTATTAAGAATGTGCTATTTTTAGCGCACTGTGTCAAAACACGGCCGTCTCATCCTGTGTATGTATGTGCTCACTGAAATAACTTCCCTTCCCCAGAAGGCTTGAGTGGTCTCTTCAGCTACATGTGCTGAAGCCCTGCTTGCTGTGCTTCACACTGCATGCAGGCCCATTACGCAACCCTGTGCATCAGCCGTGAGGCCGCCGGGCCAGAATGGCAGCCAGCTACCAATCACTCTCCTTCTCATCCTCTCTTTCTCTCCCGTTTTCATCTCTTTCTCTGTCTGTCTGTTTTGCCCTGACCCCTTTCTTTGTTACTTTTTTTGGTTCATAGTTTTTTAAGGTGAAGGAGAATGCATGGTGCACTGATTTGTTTGTATACCAAATTATAGCAGTCTATGTTTTTTGGAGTCGGTAAAAGCTGTGGATTGCCGCTGGCATGCAGTGTGGTTCTCTCTCGGTGTACTGGAGTGTGAAGGCAGGTCAGTAGGGGCCAGCGGAAGAGGAGAGGATGATCTGTCCTTTGTTGTCAGTGGGCTTCCTGTGTGCTCTGCCTCATCTTAATGCAAAGTAGAGGGCTGTGTTTTCAAAAGTATCGGGCATAGTCTGCAATACTCAGAGGTTTAACAGAGCCTTGAATGTGCCTTGAATTCCTAATATACCATCTACTGATAATGATAAAGTGTAACATGCAGATCATTCTCATATTCTCATGAAAAACTACGTTGTTACCAGGGAAGATGTCATTGTATGTCTGCGTGTGATGATTTTCACACGCATAATTCTTATTTTTCTCCCACACAACTTTCCTGTAGGTATGGTAATTCAATATGATACTTCATTGTTTTTGGAATCATATCTTGATGGAAACATATATCGAGATATGGTGATACACAATTACATCATCTAAATTGATAAAAACAAGCATATGAAAATACTCAATACTTTTGATTTGTCAAGTATTTAATTCACACAACATTGCGCAAAACCATGTGGCCATCTATTTATTGAAGTACCAGAAAACAAGCTATATTGTGATATATATCGTTATTGAGATATAAAAAGACCTGCATCGAGATGGAAGATTTTGACCATATCGCCCAGTAACTATACGTTTACTACACTAAGATTTGTGAGTTGGTGTAAATAATAGAAATACTGAAATATATAAGGGAATAAGCTTATTTCCCAAAATGTTAAACTATTCCTTTAAGTCGTAAGAGTTGTATATTAGCTTGATTAGTACATACTAACTGAATCACGTTCTGTGCCATTTTATGCAGTTTCAGAAACACACATAATAAGAAATATGGAATTTAAAGAGAGAAATTACAGGCAAATTAAGTCTCCCAAATGAAAAGCACATTATGTTCCATTCAAGAGTATCTCTGCTTTGAAATGATCTTACACTAGCTGAACCTCAGATATCAACACTGAGCTGAGACTCTATTAAGGTGGTAAATGAGCCTCAGACAGATATTTGAAGTAGTTTAGAGTTTTAATTGAATGAGCTGGGATATCAGAGAAGTAATGTCACGCTCTCTTTCTCACACACACATACACACACACACACACACACACACACACACACACACACACACACACACACACACACACCTATTCCTTCTGTTGCTGTGTTTTCAAAGCATGAAGAATGCTTTGGAAGACGTGGAGACATTCTGTGTGATAGAACAATCCACAGCAGTGCAGCTGGAGCCATTTAAGACTCCACGGAAACACTTTTGATGTGGCTTTGTATTCTGTGTGGGGAAATGAGAATCTCAGCACAGTGAAGTTCTGCATCAACTTGTATGTAAAAACCTTTTGCAAAACAGCATCTCTTCATTTTCAAACTTTTGCTTTGCCAGCACAAATGCCATGCTAACTGCTGAGAGCAGTGAAACATTTGCTTAAGTGTTCTCAGTGGAAAGATAATCAGTGTGGTCCTGTGTGGCAGGGTAGAATAAGGCTTATTTTGCAATGTGTATTCAATGCTTGTACTGGACTGTGCTTTGATAGAACCAACGATTGAAGACTACACATATTTTTTTGTCACTGTATGCAAACAGCATTTCAATAGGATACTAATGTCTGTCAAGACATACCAGCTGCTATGTTACTGTATGAGGGCTCATTATAGTTATTTGTAGTGAGTTCCAGTGAGCATAAAGTGCTTGGATCTGCATAAATGTTGGCCCTGTTCCCTCCCAACCAACATCCCAAGCCTCTGCTAAGTGGAGGCAGGAGAAATTGATGGTGCTACAGCAGTGTCCTACCTGAGAACCACAGGCAGCCACACGCATGCACACACACGCGCACACACACACACATAATTAACACTGCTCAGTCAGGTCGCTGCTTGGAAAAATTGCAGTGCAGTGAATTAGATCTGGGAAAACTGAAATGCCTATTACACCATTTGTCTCACCTCTCCCTGTTTCCAATCCAGTCGTCTGTTTTGGACCTTTCTGAGTAAATTTTTAAAAAGCATAAAGCTAAATTGGAGTTCTCTTTTTGAATACTCAAATTTGAGTCCATAGTGATACAAATGGAGAGTCCAATGATTGACAGGTTGGAGTGTTGTTTTTCATCTGTTTATCCTCTCCCCTGTGAGCAGGAATCAAAGTCCTGACAGCTCCTCCCTGATCCTTGCATAAAGACAAGCGAGCATATTGACATTTAAGCCTTGTGCTGCAGCAGCCATCTAGTCCTGGCGGTTGTTTATATGCTAATAATGGACTCTGTCAAACCCGCACGACAACTCACTTTCTGAGTTGTGCACGGCAGGCTTCAAATTAATCTTAACTCCAATTCAGTTTGACAAAAAACATCATGATCTTTTGACAGCATCTTGTGTCATCTGTGAGATCACGATACCTGCACAATTTACTCTACCAGCAAAAGGTCTGCTGATCACAAAATGTAGCTTACTGTGGCGCAGGCTGAAAATTAGTTTCAGATTTGTAGTCCTCTTTTATGCCCTGGAGTTACAGGGCTCTTTGCTGTAAAAATAAGTAATTTGTTCTCAATTGAGCCTCAGGGACGCCTCCTCATTTGTTCCAAGCTAATTTGTCAGTGTGGCCACGTTTCTGTGGCACAATGTTCTGATATACTCCCATGTATTTTATTGCTCCATTAACTTTATTTTTTTCAAGTTTTTTAATAAAAATTGGACATACCAGAAAGGATACTTTTGATTTTTAAAGGTCATCGTTCTATCAATGGCACTGTCGGTCTTTCAGTTGGTCTGTCCACCCCTTTGATCCAGACTTTAATCTATACAACTACTATTGGATGATTTGCCATGTAGCTAGCATTAGCATTTAGCACAACAACACAGAGCCACTCGCATGGCTGTAGACTCTGAGTCTTATAGATGCTATATTGTATCAATGTATGTTCAATAAAATAACTTGCACAAAAAGGGGGCTCACACACACACACACACACACACACACTCACATCCATCCACAGACACGCAGACTTTATGTGTCTAATTTATATGTTGTGGCTTGTCTTTTTAATACCTCTTTGCATATTCTGTTTCATATGTCTTCCATACAGATTGTATTGAAAACTTTATGATAATATTAGAGCTGAATCAAATTTGCCTGTATCCATTGCTGCCATTATTTAGTTTCTTCATCTGTCCACTTGTATGATTTGGCACTTGGATGCACGCTGAAGGCAGCAAGTCCTCGCTCAGGTAATGACCAGTAATTGAGTGTCCTGTAAATTGGCAGTGATGGTTAGAGAGTGTTCCCCAGATGGGCTGCAAGGCGTCTGTTTCTGCTGTGATTGTGCCAGACTCCTGTGGGGTGATCGTCTCACTCTTTATCGCCTCCTGGGCACCACCTGTCTTCCATTACTGGACACAGGATCTCTTCACCCACACCCTAACGTGAAAACTCCTCACATCAGAATCTGTCTGGCTTTGCTGAGGCCAAAAGCCAAGTCTGACACCTCGTAATAATCAATTCACAGACAGGCAGCTTTTCTAACTCGCACGTTTACACGCAGATGATCCTCTAGACCAGACCACGTACGACCTTCCTCTCCATTTTCCTTTCTCTGGCACTAAAGACCCATTAATGGACACTGCTGTGGGGGCAGACTGACAGCAGCTCTTGGCAAGCATTGAAGATTGTGCTGAGGGAGATATGTTTACGCCTGGTGCCGAGGTTCAGGTTAAAAAAACCAATGATCCACTCATTCTCCGCCTGAACTAAATGGAAACAATCCTGTGTCAAAAATATTCCAGCTCTTGACTGTGTACAGCAGTATTGTACAAACTATATTTTGCCAACATCAAGTTTGTTCCTCTTGGACAAAGGAAATACAAGTTAAGGTGTACTCATTATATTGGTTTTGCAATCTGGAGAGCCAACTAATTGGTCGGCAGCTGTTGAAATGTAGTTAATGAATGGGAAAGCAATGGAGAGCTGTTCCCTGAATCCAGTACAGCTCCTCCCTGCAGGATGGAGCAGCATGTGTCTGTGGCTCTGGCTGAGGATCAAAGCAGGAGAGAGGCCACCTCAGCTGGTGACAGCCCCATCGCCTATACCAGCCTGTGCTCTCACTTCGCGGCAGCCATTGGAGACTTAACCTGGCTTAGAGTTTATCATTACGTTCTTTTGAATTTAGCTTTAAACTGAGGCAAAGCAAAGGCATGTAGCATCAGAGGTTGTGTTGGTTATTGCAGACTGTGTATCAGAGTCTGCTACACTAATGCTATGAATCACAAAATCAGAATAGCATCAACACAGAGTTGTTATTGCTGTCTGATACAGTAGAGCACAGGTGGTAATCCAGTCGGTGGAAGATGGAGTCCCTGTGCTCCTGCTACTATTCAATCATTTTGTACATTACAAGTTTAGATTACATTATTGGACATAATTATCGCAGCTTAAACAGTTCCATTCGTGTCAAAGACTGCACCAGCAGTGGATCTGAAGGACTGCTGTATATACCTCATAATTATCCATCTTAGTCTACCTTGACATTTCATAGGTCAGTGATTTTGCATTACCAGAGACATTGGGATAACACTGGATCAGAACAAATAGGACAGCATGTAATATTTTGTTATAATCAGCTTATCTGGTTGGGGCCCAAGTGTGCAGACAAACAGGCAGCCTGGTTCGATGTGAATTAATTTGATCATGGCAGGTTTGTGAGATTCTCTTTCTCTGTTGGCTTCTGGCTCAGAGGGGGACGGGCGCAGATGTGAGAGAACAACTGCCCGTAGACAGGGGGTGAGTGATTCTGGCAAAATAGGCAGCATGAAGGGGAAGATGGCTCCTTCTTTTACTTCTTTTAGTTTTGTTACCAAAACATGGCTGTTTCTGATGTCTGGTTGAGCTTGTAATCTGTCTGTTTGTACTTTCTAGTCATTTATACTGAATGTTGTGTATCTTTTATATTGAAGTATTGTATAATTGATACATCCACCTGCAGTCAAAGCAACTTTACTAGATCATTGTGGTCCAGACCCACAGGAGCCTTAACTTTGGAGCCTTTTAATTTCAAAGTTAAGGCTCCTGTCTCAAATGTATCCTTACTGCTTCATATACGTTTCTTTTGTGTGTCTATAGCCATTACACTTTTAGAACATTATTGCAAAGTGTAAAACTAAACATATTGTATCGCAAAGTTCTTTCAAAAGCTTTTTACATTGGATCTAAATGATTTATTCATATACTTAAAATGCTAATATAGTCTATAGTGATTGTTATCTCTGACAATAGTGTGCAACACATACTAAGCATACTTTCAGATACAGCTTATTTATTTCATAGACATTAAGTGACAGCAAATTAAGTTATTTATCAGCTTTATAGACCATGGAAGCTTGTTTCTCATTTAAGGAAGAGTACATGTGGCCAACAGACTGCTAAAAGAATAAAAAAGAGGCCTCTGCTATTGCTAGTGGGTTAACTGAACCCCACAAGTACCTTGATTTCCTGTGTGTACAGTTGCATTGTATTAGTGGGTCTTGATTCATGGTTCCTTTGTTTTCCTGGGTTTTCCCCTGCTCAGTTTCCTATGTTGACACCGTCTCCTGAGGGTTGAACACTGTCTGGACCGCTCAGAGAGCAGTCGATCATCTCAGTGGCTCATCTACCTGCACGGCTACTGGCCACTCTAATGAGACTGAGTCAGCCGTGAAGCTTTGGTCTCAGTGTTGTCTGTTTACACACAGGTCATCTGTGTGACTCATGCCTCCTACCAAGTGATGCTACACATCTCTTGTAATGAATTTCAGCATTATTTTAGTTATTTGTCTGAATCATGCATGCTGTCTTCTTTTGACAGTAGACTATAACAGAAAACATTTTTACCTTCAATTGACGTCAACAGACTGTACCAACACTGAACACCTAATCTAAATACAAGTTGGTTCTAGTTCTGTAGTTGTCCACGGGTACCACCGACCATTTTTCTTTTATTTCCTTTTGTCCACCACAGCATAGATTTTTGTAAAATGCTTGCCGGGTTGTTTATATTTTGAAATATCAGTCCCAGCAGGGTCTCACACTATCAATTGTAAATCTGGCCAAAGTGATTGATTGTGCAGACTATTCAAAATAATTTGGGCTGCAATTCACAGCTTTTTTTGTTGGAAAGAAATTGCGAGGAAAAAAAGGTATGTTTTTGGTAGCACTTGTTTGAGGAGTGATTATCCAGCCTGGCAGTGAACTCTTTTCTGAAAAAAAGCACTATATTTTCTTTTAAGAATAGATAGTAGTATAATAGTTTAATATGAAAAATGGCCAGTTTTTGCATAAATGTTTACGGGATTGAAAAACCCGTAAATTCTTGCAAGTAGTCAGGGGTTTGGTTAAATTTGCAAAAATTACATTACTACTGAAATGTGGATGCTTGGATGCTCTCCTGTCATGTTTCTTTCCTGGTTTTAGAGTATTCGTCTTGTGTGAGTATCTGTGTGACTCAGATAGCTGTGAACCTCTGAAGTTCTGTAGATCTCTGGTCTATTATCAAATGCTATGGTGCAGGGAGCTGATCCCCAACGTTTAAAGTCCACACATTTAAAATAACTTCTCGTCGTGCCCAAGCACACATTACCTAGCACGCTGTACTGTGAGGTTGATGTTTGGGCGAGACAAGTTTTCTCCAGACAACCGTCACAATAAAAGCTGCAGAGGTGATGCATGTTTAAGAGAACTGTTTTTTGTTACACAGCATTTACTGAGCTGCCCTGAAAGATGAAGGTTACCATGTGAACCGATTCACAGTCTGCCGAAGCTTGGCCAGCAAATCCAGCTGGGGGATGAGTAAGCCTCCGTGTCTGTCTGAGTGGGCAGCAGCAGTGGGCTTCCAGCATTTGCTTGGTTGCAGCAGTAATCATCAGATGTTCTCTCTGTGGACCTTTGGTCAGCGAAATGGTTTCAGCTGCCAAAACTAAAATATAAAACCTGTTTTTTTTCTGATCATACAGTAGTTTTTATAAACATTTATGATTGAATCCAGTATTGTCATAATGAATAGATATCACAGCACTGAACGGCACCCTCCTTTATCTCTGCAGTCTGTTGTGGCTGCATGAGTCATTGTTTGGTTTCCATTAAGGTAAAAGTCTCATCGGACATCTTTCTGTTTATGCAGTGGGATTATCATATTTACAGTCTTTTGGGGGGGTTCTCTCACACTCACTGAGCCTGCTCTTTTAAATTAGCCTCCAAAAACAAACTTTTTTTATATCCTAGTTGTTGTTCTTTTCCTGCCACTCTCCTTTCATCACTCCATTTATTATAAAGGCCTCTGATAGTAGCAGTTCCTCTTTCTGTTTTCTTGTCTATTGTTTTTTCCTCATTCATTATCATTCATTCACTTCTCCCCTGCTGTGCCCTCTTCTTCTCTCCTCCGCCTTTTGTGCTCTAGACTCATAATCTTAAGGCTCATAAGACATCAGCAGCTAGGTAGTGTAGCGTTACATTGCTCAGAGAGGTCAGACCCTGGTGACAGTGGCAGTTTCATTTCTGATTTTGCAGTTCTGCAATTCTTGTGGATCCTTGTGGGAGATAGAATGTGAAAGAAAAAAAGAGCGAGAAATGCAGAGAGGAAGTGGAATCCAGACTAGGCTACTCCTTTTGCCACTGCTGCATGATGTTTAATATGCCTGATAGAGGACACCTTACCGAGGTCTTACACCCAGGACAAAATGCTGCAGAGCTGAGGAGCTTAGACGTTAAATCCTGCCTCCATTCCATTTTTTATTTCACCCATTCCCCCTTGTTTTTCATTTGCATTCACATCTAGGTCTCACATCTCCGCTTTTACGTTCGTATCACATGATCATACATTCATTCACTATAAATCTTTTCCCCCTCACTTCAGTCTTCACCCTTTCTTCACTGCTCTTGTTCTCTCTGTCTGTGTGGAGGAATGTACTTGTTGACTTCCGGATTTACTCTTGTTTTTCCTGTAAATGTGTGATTCAGCAGTCAGTCTGCATGCACATACACGTGTGCATACACATGCATACACAGTACACACACAAACATACACAAAGATACACTCTTGCAGGCGGCAGGCGACAGTATTAGTGGAGTGCAAGCATCTGTGCCTGCGCACACAGACTTAAGCTGTCGGGGTTATGTAACTTACTCTGCCATTTCAAATGATCTGAGATCACAAGTGCTTGCTGTGCTGCACTAGATTACTGTGTGACTGGGCCAATAGTATGTGCAGTATAGTCTTATACTACAAGGTGCTAAGTGAAACTAGTCCTTGGATGTTGAGTAATAGAAGGAAACCTCCCAGATAACACTCAACATTGGAAATCTTTCCTCCAGCCTCCTTAATGGCCTTTCCTTTGGCTGTGGCTTGGCTGGGGAAAAGCACCAAACACACAATAACAAGAAAAAGTGTCAAGACATTTTATATCTTGGGGAACACTGCTGACATTTCGAGAGGCAACAAATTAGCTGTAAAGCTGCAGTATGTGCCACAGTCAGAGGTGATGTACTGTTTGTTTCTAAGCATAACTACTCAGTAAAAAGTCAAGTGTAGTCAGTTGTATTATAATATAACTCAGCTGAGCTGTAGCACACTGTGTGCCTGCATATTTCTTCAAGGATTAGTATTCAGTGTCATAATTAGATGTGAAGTTAACCTAAAATACTTTGCAAGAAGAAAAGAGGCTCCTTTATAACTCATCCTGGAGCAGGTCTTACTCCTGTGCATGTCTGTCTATATTTGATATCTCCGTCAGATATCTTCTGTTCCCTGGTATAAAACGTTAGCAGTTTTTGTTTTGCTCAGCCATAGGCAGGATTAATACCCATCATTACGCATCATGCATATTCAACACAACAAGGGATGAAAGAGCGAGAGTAATGAGGTTACCCCTGCTCGCCAGAGATTATACACAGAGCTTTCCCAACTACAAAAGATCAGAAGACCAAACGCTGAGAATAGGATGGGGAAAGCCTTCTGTGTTAATTAGTCATTGCAGAAATGTTCCTGTAGCATGTGCACCTCATTTCATCAAGATGTTGTGGTGCATTGAATCACAGTGAAGAGTCAGCAGCAACAAAAATAATTGAAGTAAACCGTGTATTCGCCACATGCTACTGTTGTTGTCCCAGTGGAACTCTCCATGGTGCTGAACACCAATACGGCTGTGTTCAGGGTTCCCAGCTGAGTTTCGCCGTTTTTCAGCTGCTGTCTTTTAAAAAACATTTAGTAACTTCTATAGCTTGATTTTGTGCAAGTAAAGTACATGTTAATTGGTAGTCAAGCCAGGTTGTATGTTTTGTGATCTTATTTGTAAAATATTTTAAGTATATATAAGTGTGGAAAAGTAACTTGAAGCAAATGATAGTAGTCCAGATAGTGACTTTGTGCACAAGGGTCCTGTCAAACACACCATCATCTTTTATTGATGGGAAGAAAAATACAAACTAGGATAATAATTTACAGCTTGTGTCTTTGTGAGACTGCACAGAAATGTGGTGTTTTGAGATAAATGCTAACATGCTCACTATGCCAATGCTAATGTTGACGTGGCAAGGTTTCCCATGTGCACCATCTTAGTTGAGCCTTATGCTAACATTTGCTAATCAGCATGAAACTACAGCTGAGGCTTATGTTATGATGTTTTGCAGGTTTACACAAGTTATTACACAAATACAAATATTGACCTGATGATAGCACTGCATGGGGACAATTAGAGGACCATCACATTTATTACAATACATTGTCAATAGTTGTTGAGAAATTGCACATGATCAGTGAAAAGTTTGACCTGCTGGTAGCTTTAGACAAAAAACTAAAGATCCATGAAAAAACATGAATACAATCAGTGTACAAGATTTCATCGCAATTCGTCTACTACTACAATCGATGAAAGCTAGATTATTTGTATTATTGATTAATATTTCATATATATATCTTTTCAATTATAATGTTGTAAATGTAAATAAAAAGAATATGCAGTGCAAGTTTCCAGAGCCCACGGTCACGACTTAGTTCACATCCACCCTGAACAGCCCAAAACCCCAAAATATAAATTTTGCAATGATATAAATCAGAAAAAAGTAGCAAATTCTCTTATTTTAAAAGCTTGTAACTAAATATATCATCATTGTGTTTCATTCATGTTTTGTTGATTGGCTCAAATTTAAATACCACATATTTTCAAATTGGTAAAAAAACAAATAGATTAATTTTACATTATCGTACAGTACTTTTGTCTTTGACTTAAAACCAAAATATAAGCTTTATGGAGACCTTGCAACACACACTAATTCAAAACAAAGTTGTCAAGATATTGATTTTCAAAGATGTTCTGCCATAAAACAGAATGTGACATTTCTGCTGCTTATACTATAGTACATAACAGACGTGGAGGTAGTACATCGCTGTGGATGCACCCCTCTTGTGTATGCATTTGCATTAGTGCCACTGAGGCACGGACGGTAGATCGGGCCTAAGGGGATGTTCTTACTCATCTGTCTTCATCTGCTGTGCAGTAAACGCCTCCTCACTTATACAGGAGCTCATTACTCACAATGGCAGCCATTTGAATCTTTTATCAGAGGGATTTTTAATTGAACATTGGCAAATGTGCTCCAAACAACAGTGAGTGAGTGTGTGTGTGTGTGTGTGTCTCTGAGTCAAATATCCATTGTGTGCGTCGCAGCCGTCTGGTTCTGAAGACATTAGATACCAGCCCACATGGGAGATGGCAAGCTGTCTGTGGAGGCTCTGTGTGATTCACCCAAAGAAAATAATTTAGAGTCAACATGGTACAGACTATATTGTTTTTATGTAGATTTAATTGAACACATCCAATCTTTTTCACTCTTTTCATAGTTTTAAACATTGCATTAACCTGTGCTCCTGTTGGCAGTATAGTGAAGAACTGCAGAGTTTTAAGTGTTAGTCATTTAATAGAAACTACAGCTACAAACAGCTGCAGTGGCTAATATCACTCCCAGCTGAATAAGTAAAGGAATCATCTCTCAGGCGTGAATTTTAATCTGAAACTTCAGCAATGATTTCCCATTTATAGTAGAGCCACTGACAACAAACTGGAAGCTGTAACTTTGTCTTTTGCGACTTTCGGTTGTGCAGACTCCACCACATTCTTGCAAAGTAACTTTAATTGTATTGATGTCATGCTTAACCCTAACTTTAAACAAATACCAAAATGTCAAACAAAAAAAAAATTTTACTTCTAAAACCTTTGCACCTTTTATCTGAACTCGTCATTCTAATTGGGTCTTTGATCATAAAATGTCTACTTCAGATATCATTTATGTTAAACATCTATGTGAAGGTTTTTGTACTAATACTAGAGAGAATACTAACACACAATATAGTTGAGCTTGTCACAGCCGGATCGTTAAGGGATCAAAGATTTAATCATACCAACTTTCACTTGACTGGAATGAAACGGCAAAAGGTTACATACCTCAAAGGGGTCAAAGCTTGTGTTCTTCCTTCCGTTCATCCTGCTTGCTGATCCTATTGCTAACTGTCTTATAGAGTCGACACTCACCGGTTCAGAGGGGAACCAGCTGATCTTTAATTTGAAAGTATTCATATATATATATATATATATATATATAATATATATATATATATATATATATATATATATATATATATATATATATATAATAAGTCACATATACAAAGTCAAAACAAGCTGTGAGTGATTCTCTGATTAAGTGCATATTCAAGCATTCCTTCTATGCAGCATGTATTGTGTGCCGTGGGATTCCGGTGGCTCCGCTTATTTTAGTCTTGCTCAGGGACACATGATGGCCAGGATACTAGAAAGAGAGAGAGAGAGAGAGAGAGAGAGAGAGAGAGAGAGAGAGAGAGAGAGAGAGAGTGTGTGAGTGTGCGCGTGCGTGCGTGCGCGTGCGTGCGTGTGCGTGCATGCTTGTGTGTGTGAGCGCGCACTGGTAGCACACACTGACACAGATAAAATCCTATTTAATTCTATACGCTAATCTTGGAACATCCAGCTGCACTTTCGCTCCCATCCATAGCAATGCTGCTCCTTGTACACTGATGGAGAGCTCAGTCTGCTGATAAACAGAAGATCCGGTTGGTGATGTAACAATTTTGTGTATTTTGTACTTTAGAAGCAGTGCAATAGTTGGTTATGCGTTACATGAATGGCCATAAAGAAGGTGTGTATATGTCATAGGTATACCCTTCACTACTGAATGAATCCCAGATATCCTGAAAGTGTTAACCTATTGACTAGTAGAGTGACAAAACGATATGGCATCTCCAGAGCAGGGGCACACAGGCAGCTTTGATGAGGATATCCCATTTCTAGCTGTCTCCCTTGTGCTTCTTCTGAAAAGCCAGTGGTGGTGAATTCTCTGAAGACTAAACAAATCATCCTCCGTGGAAACTGTGGCAGACTTTAGTCATGTTCTGGCTCTAATCGCACATTGTGAAGAAAGCTCAACTTCTTTTCATTGTAATTCAGCTGTCAGTTCAGTTAAATGGCTGCTTGATGGAAACATAACAGGCATTCAAAAAACTTTAGGGATAAATATTGGGTGTCCGCTAGGCACTGATTGCACCGTATGCAATCAGCAGTACATGTACCAATATATTTAAACCTTTTGTTCCAATTTATATATTTATATTAATTTACATGGGAGATAGAATATACCTAGCTGGCACCTGTGCAGAAAAAGCACAGGAGTTTGATAACATAAACACACCTGACGTCACAACAACATGGCAGTGCAATCAGTAAATTACCTTTTTACATAATATTTTACTTTATGTAGTGCTTTATGTTGTGAAACGTGCTGCAACAACGTTGTAGCTTCCATTTCCATTCAGTTGATTTGTGCTCCCTTGGGAGCAAGCGATACTAGCCTACCCTTCCAGTGTGTTTTAATAGGGTTCACCCTATACTTAACATTTTCGAAATGAGATTTTAAGAAATATTTACCCACATGTTAACACTCTAGATGTTGATTAAATAATGTCACTATATAGGTGTTTCCTCTTCGCTAATGGCACTGTGATTTTTTTATGTAGGTCCTCGGTAGATGCTTGTGAAGCTCAGACACTTGCAATACAAACATTTGCTTTTCACAAGCGTCCATGTTGTTTCCAATCAGATGCACTGAGAGAGATTTACTGTAGATTGGAACTTGCTATGGGTTGCAACGTAAGTGACTTTTTCTGGACTCAACAACTAACAATATGTGAAAAAAGATTTAAAAAAAGAGTTGTTAGTTAAAGATGATTGGAGTGCTTTTTAATTATTCATCACAACGTCGCCATAATCTGCCATCTCAGTTGCCTCAATGCCTGCTTGATGGAAAGGTAGCAAGCATTACAAAAAAAGCAATGTTTACGTCCTAAGTGTGTTTATTTTGGGTGCTTTTTTCCTTTTCCCCTGTCTTTTGGTAAAACATGCTGAGTCTAAATTCACATGGGAGAGAGGAGATACCTTTTAAGAGTAGGCTCATTGACATGTTACATTAGAAATAGCACAGGTGTAGTGAATTGTTTTGTAACATGGAACGGAGTTAAAAACATTAGTAACACCTGTGCTTTTGTTACTATTTCAGATAAAATAAGATAATCCTTTATTAGTCCCGCAGTGGGAAAATTGCAGGATTACAGCAGCAGTGCACACAGAGACACACAGTAAGTATAAAAAAATCAAGTAGTATAAATAAACACAAACAGTAATAAAAATAGTAAAGAAGAATACAATAGCAATATTAAATATACAGATGGAGTAAAAACAGTATATGAAAAGTATTTAAATATATTACCAGATGATGAACATAATTAAAGTGCCCACACGTAATTAAAGTGTTTAAGTGTTCTAAAGTGTTCCAAGTGTTTGTGGTCTACTGTGAGCTCAGCTTGTTATGCAGCCTGACAGCAGTGGGAAGGAAGGACTTTCGGTACCTCTCCCTCAGAAACCGGGGATGAATCAGCCGGTGGCTGAAGGAGCTGTGCAGCGTTGCAAGGGTGTCCTGCATGGGGTGGGAGGTGTGGGTTATCAGGGATGAGAGTTTATCCATAATCCTCCTGTCCCCCACTACCTCCACAGTATTCAGAGGACACCCCAGCACACAGCCATGTTGAAAATAATACTTGCTCAATATCAGCCTGTTAGCGTTGTGAGCAGGATGTTGGTGACTGAAAGCACCGCTGTGCCCAAGTATAGCCTCACAAAGCCACGAGCACGGCGGTAGACTCTTAGTCATGTTAATTAACAACGTCTGTATAACTGGACAAACTGAGTTAATTCTTTTTAGCAAATTTTGTTTCATCCTTTCCATTATATTTTTTCTAGAGGACAGCAACCTTCGGAACATCCTCAATATTTGAACTTATTAAACCAGTGGTTCTCAAACTTTTTATGTCACGCCCCACTTTGGAGGAAGTAAAATGTTCATGCCGCAACAAAAATCAGATCTCCATGAGATAGGCTTTTCTGCTGTTTTTGTTTTGGCAAAACGGCAAGAATCTTGGCTGTCAAGCATGTGCAAGCGTAACCTGTTACCGGCGTAACGTAAACATTTTCATGAAAGTACAGGCAGTTTGCCATGTATTTATTAATGACGTTTTATGTCCGTGTACTTTGTACTTTTGTACTATATGCAGCTCGTGGAGAATGCTGAAACCACAAGGTAGCCGGTTCGATCCCTGGTCTCCCCATAGTTTGCGTGTTGAAGTGTCCTTGAGCAAGACACTGCCCCCCCCCCCCCCCCCCCCCCCCCCCTTTGCGCCCCACCTGTAATACCTCCGTGCCCCCCACAGTTTGAGAATCACTGTATTAAATCATTCCAACCTCCTGTCTGTTTTTCAACGACAAACTCATTTTGTAATCTCTATGTTGCACACATGCACTCACACGCCTAAATACTGCTGAATAATGAAATGTTCCTGCTCCTTCTTGCTCTGCCTAGTTTCTCTGAGGAAGCTTCTGTTCCTGACAAATCATAGCAGCTGTCCTCTGCTTTTTTATTCCCTCCCCAGGAGACTGAGATCAGCACCAGAAGGAAAGAGTGTGAAGCACTTGAGGCGGAGGTGAAGAAAAAGAATCAAACATGTCAGACTTTGGTAAGTGCTCCAAAAATATACCGTGGCCTATGAGCAATAGGACGGAGGCTAAATTGATTTGTACCTGAGAGCCTAGCCTGCTATCATCACACACAGATGTCCCCTGAGAAAATGAGTGGCGGTCTACTGCAATGATAGCTTGGTTCTCAGGCGGTGATGACTGAAATTGAAAAATGGGAGCAGTTCACTGAGAGTTGCAGTATCTGTGGGTGAGGTTTTGTTAGCATGCGGAATACATTTTGAATGAGAGATATGCTTTGCAGCAGTAAGTGTCTGCAGTGTGCGTGATCATGCACAAACACATACAAAATTCAGTGTATAGTACAATGATGTATTGAAAGGATACCACTGTGGAGATCAGTGGTATTCTCAGGCAATATCGGTTTCTTGCTTTTGTGTACACATCGTTCATGGAGCTCTTTACAACCCGGCTGTCATTTTAGTCTCCAGAAGTACACGGCACCATGCATGTTTTTAAGTAATGGTCACCAGAGTTAAAGGTCAGTGATATACTACACAAGTCTTGTATTTTCATATGGTGTTTGGTGCATTTTGAAGGACATTTTCTCACAGTGCCCCAGAAATGCCATCCTGCCTGCTGGAGTGGCCTTGACTCAGGACAAAAGGCAAAGAGAAGGAACAAAACATAAGGTGGAGAGACTCTGCTGAGAAGAAAAAAGAAAACATGCTTCTTTTTTCTCATCTTGACGTTTTGTGTGTTATGTGTTATTTAAATAAAGCCTTGTGCATTTGTCCCATGTTGGTCCTCTTTGCTATTGATTGCTTATGTATGACAACATAATTATTCATATGAAAATGTTAATTATCAGAACGAGGACTGACCAACTAGCACGCTGCAAGGTACTTTGTGGAGGTTTTGATCGCTAGTGCTGCTGTAGAGCAATGTTTTGATGAGCGGGTTCTGTATTCTTTGCTGTGCGTGTGTTCAGAACACATTGTGTAGGTTATCTTCAGTGCCCCATTGAAGATAATAAATAGCACACTAATAAATCAATTAAGCTGGTGTAAATTATGCTGATGTATCATGTATGGCGGAAATGCATATATGTTATCATGTTCAGAGTTTATTACAGACTGAAGGGAAGTGCTGAGGACCAAATGTCTACTAGTTTCCCATGGCCATTAGTGACAGAGCTTCTTGTGGGTTAGGGTTGTTAAACACTGTGGCTGTGTTGATGTTTGGTTCGAAGAGTTTAGTTTGCCTGTAATGCAATGTAGGCAGGTAACAATCCAAATGTCTTTGTGTATCCAACTTTTATTGTGAAGTGGTGCTGGGAATTTGAAGTTGGATCCAGGCTAAATGCCAAGTATACGCTGAAGTAACCATTTACCAACAGTGGCAATCTTGCTATGTTGTATTTATTTAAATGTAGAAACACACCGTACCTTCAATAAAAGGAGTCATCAGGCTCTCATCAGTCTCTCACAGCAGGAGGAGATCAGAGTTGTAAATCACAGCCTGAATAAAGCTTAAGGGGATGGTTCTGGTCTGAGGCGTTTTACCGGGATCCCCTCTAAGCATGAATAACTCATAATTTTGTATTATGTTATACCAAGATGGAGCGCTCTGCTCAGCTTCTGTTAAAGTTTATTCTGAGAGAGAATTACCTCTTACTGCTGTGATGTTTCAGTACTCGCTCTCAAAGTGGAGTCCCTGTAGACTCTGCAGCAACATGTTTAAGCAAGTGAGTTTAATTTTAGTTGAATTCACTAGAATTTTAAATAATTTGTAAGTGAAGGGAGTTATAAAAACAATACAGGGAGTTGTATGACTGATAGGAAAACTGCTTGATAAGTGTTGATGTTTAACACTATAAAAAGTTTTTCACAGGAATACTATTCTTTTGCATGCTTAGCCCTGTAGTTTCTTATTCATCCTGCCATTCAGTCCTCTCACACATGCTGACTCATGCTGATAATTAGCTGCTATCATTGTTAGGCGCTGTCAATCATGTAATCAGCAGTTCTCATCAACTGGTCACATCTATCCACGACAGCGACAGACCTACATTGTTAGCCTATCCTCTGTTTCTGCCTTCGTTACGCTCCTGCTGCTGTTACACCTTCCTTTTCCTCCACCTCTCCATCACTACCGAGTCTTCACAGATTCATCGTTCCATCAGCCTCAGGACTATCTTGCTGCTGCTCAAGCAAAATACTTTCTGTCACTTTATTACCACACACCATCTGTTAGAATAAGCAGTTGTCTTTGATTCGGTCACTTGTCTCTCCTGATTGGAATGATACATGTTTGTAACCTGTAGAAGCAGAAGTAGGCACAGAGTAGTGCAGATGGCCCGGAGTGAGGTTTTTTTCTATGAAAGCCAGGAGCTGGAAGAATTCAACAATAATTTAAATGGCACTGTTTGGTCCTAGACTATTTGAATTCATTCCCTTGTGGCCCCAAGCTCTTTTCTTTAGATGAGCTGTCTTTGTGTGTGGCTCGCTGCCCCAAATAAACACTCCATTAGGACAGTTTTCTTTGCTACTCTCCTCTCACGTTCCCTGCCCACAGCAGTACTTCCCTCCTTGCCCATTGTCAGCCTGAGAGTCCAGGGGAAGCTACCCAAAGGACAAACAGTGCCCAAATGGTGTGCAGAAATGGCAGGCTGGTCTCCACAGACTGCAGCACCGCTCTTATCTCGTCCCACACTGAGCTCCGAGAACAGAGACACAAACACAGAAAAGACCAATGAACACTATTGTAAAGAGATGGGGAGTTGACAGTAATGTCTCTCCCTGTTTGCTCTTAACTGGCTTACTGCTCTGTCTCTCCTCTGTTTTTCTCCCTCTCAGGTAAAGTAAATAGTGCACATACAACATTAGGTGCAGCTGTTAGCAACTGGTGGATTGTATACAGTTTAATTTCCAAACACTGACAGCATATACAGGAATATATATATATATATATATATATATATATATATATATATTCATTTTTCTTACAATTCCAGCGGCTATGTTTCCTCATAGTGAGTTCCGCTGTGTATAAACACTGAGTGAGAGTGAGTGACAGTAAACACGGGCATAACCATCTGGCACCTCCACATTCCTGGGTGTCGGGTATATAACTACAGACCATCAGAAGAGCCTCTGCTAGCATTTAAGGACTGTTACCATGGCAACAAGCATCTGCTGTGCCAACACCGCTCGAATATCGGTGCTAATCGAAGATTAACATTGAGGCAGACAGCAGGCAGACTCAACAAGTCCAAAGACTGGACTGTAGAGCTGTGCTCTCAAATTTAGCTCAATAGCCGGTGATCAATGCCTGCATTAGCGGTCATCTTAGCTTTCATTATTCTGTATGTGCAATAGCAAAAAAGTCAGAAATCTATTTCATGATTGAATCTTTTCGCTTCATGTTTTATTTTTTTTATTTTTACACAGTACAGTAAATTCAGATATGCATCCTCTGTGTGCTGCACCTGATGATGAAGTATAAAGAAACAGGAAGAGTCAGGCTGAAAAGGTTTAGCTGAACATTTGTGCAACAGGGATAGTGTTTGCCGTCTATACTGAACAAGAGCAAATGATGCTGCTTACACTAAGTATACAGAGCAGAGAGTAAGTGGGTGAAATGTTTGCACGGCAGTCCAGGCTGAGTCGGATCATGTCTGGACATAACAAACAACTGCTTCTACAATGCGCTCAAATACAGGAGTGACCCTTGTTTTCTGCCCCAGGCTCAATAATAGTGTGTTATTCATGAAACCTTCCTGGCACACAGCATATCTAAATGACTTTTTTTATCTCTACACGATCATCTGTTTTTGATTTTGTTTGTGTGTTTGATCACTAGATTGTATCTTTGTAATATTACAAATTGCAAATAGTATATTACAGTAAATAACATCCATGTAGGTCAATGACGTTTTGTTTTACATCAGATACGCATACGTTTTAATATTTTCTCTCTTTTAATCAAACACAATTTATGCTGTGTACATTTTCCAGCATGTGTACATTGGTGTTAGTTGTTGAACAAATCTCAAATGGCAAATCACAGCTCAGCAGAAAATCTCAGCTGAATAATGTTGGAGGCAGCTCAATATAGGCCACAGTGTATTCTGCACGGGATTCTCTCCATCACTGGGCTCACAGGCCCTCCACAAAAATGTGTCTTGTCAAGGGATTATGACGTATACTGATCTGTTTTAAAGCGTTAACACGTTGACAATGCAGGACAAAGAAACAGCTGATTCTCTGTGTTCAAGAAAATTTGGTTTCTATCACTACGTGTGTGCCGCCGCATCCAAATTCCAGAAAAAGGATTTTAAATGAGGATGGCAGACGGTGTTGAAATGCTTAAATCAACAACAAGCTTTTATTTCAAAAGTAATTCAGTCCACTGTTCTCCTCAGTGTGCATCCAGCAAAATGTGAGCTCTCTGTTCTTTTAGTAGCTGTCTGTCCTTCAGAATGAAAACCTGGAGGCTTAGCCGGCCCATATTAGCTCTGAATTGAAGGATCAATGGATATGAATAGGAATGCCAATGCAATCTAGTGCTCGTACGGGAAGCATTAAAATTGACTGGACACAATTGATGCAGGTTGAAATGCCAATCTTTTTGTTGGGGACGTGACAAAAATGAAATTAATGGAAAAGCAGCAGATCTCAGATGTGACTTTGGTCTTCAGGCTGTTGTTTACTTGTCACTGCTTGTCCTTGGCAGAATGTCTCCTCCATGGTGTGCATCTCTATATACTGCAGTTCTCATAAAGAACTAATAATGTCAGAATATATAAATACCAATTTTATTGTGCATTTTTGTAGTTACCAACTTTTTTAGTATGCTTAGTTTCAGATATCTAGCCTAATTTACTCTCTCTCTCTCTCACTCGTATAGATATCTATAAGAGTGATATCTCTTTGGTGGTATATATATATATATATATATATATATATATATATATATATATATATATATATATATATATATATATATATCACCTAATTATTGGTGGGCATTTACCAGACATGCTGATTTGACAATGCTTTATTAGCATCACCATAGTCTGTTATGTACACCCTTGCATGCATGTTTTTTAATATCTCATCTCCTGTCTCCATTTGTCCTCTGAAACATCCTTCATGAGTAAAACATAAGGGAGGAGCAGGCTCACCCACACTAGCCATTAAGAAGCAGAACATTTACAGTACATTCATCATGCATGAGCCAGTAGGTTTCTAGCTTAGAACAACACTTGGCCTACTTGCTGCTGTAGCTGCAGTGAATTGCACATCTTAGAGAACTCTCCAGTTGACACTGCTAATTGCATCCGTGGCCCGCCTCACGACTGTTGATTGAATGTAATTAAGTTTTCCTGTTCTGCAATGAAGGCTTTTTTTTTACCCCCAGCTCAACACTTGGAACGTGAGTGGGGAAAAGAGGCTCTTTGTGTATGTGTGGGAACAAGAAGAACAATTTCATGGTTTCTTATTACGTCTATTCCAGTATGTTTAAAACTTTGACATAGACGCTAGTGTTATGACATTATTATTGTTCCACTGTAGTGGCTAAAATGGCAGCTTCTAGAACGTAGAGAACCTGGAGCAGTCTCCTCAGATGAATAATGCATTAGCTATCGCTAACAGCGTGCTGGGTTTGAGTGCTGTGCTCTGGTCTAATCACGGTGGCTTTTCAGCTTCTAGACACTGTTTTCTTTCTGCTTCTTTTGTTTAGGAGAATGAGCTTCAAGATTTCCTTCAGGAGAACAAACACTTGAACCTCCAGTTGTTCAACAGTAGCCACAAGACATCTGAGTATGAGAAGGTAAGATGCCAAAAGGCTTTTTGACTTTATACTATAACATCTCGGTGCTGACCCATTCACATATGTAATGATTTCAAGCTCATATCTGTCCTGTGAGCACACTAAACACATGGTTTTCGACTTGCTGGTGGCGTGGCCCTGTGGATGACAATGTTGGCCGCTCTGTGTGTGTGTGTGTCGGTTAGCCACATTTGTCCAGACACCATGACAACTATTGGATGCATTGACATTCATTGTTGCTAGACTATGAACACTAGTGATCCCCTGACTTTTTCTTTAGGGGCTACGAGAAAGTGAAATATCTATATCGAAAAATCTACATATACAGCTGTTGATGATCCCTTATCTTTTCATATAGCGCTACCATCAGGCCAAAATAAAATAAAATCAATATTTTTGTTTTTGACCAAAATACCTTTTGATATTTAGCTAAAGTTAAAATGCGACTAAACACCTTAAACCTGTTAAACATCAGATGTAAGCGTTGGCATTTGAAGCATGTTAGCATAGTTGCATTAGCATTGTGCTTTAGTGCCTTAGTTCAACCTCAGAGAGCTGCTAGCGTGTCTGTGGACTCTCTCTCTTGTTTCTTCCCAGGCCACAGTCTCCCTGGTCTTTACATTAACACACTGTAATTTAACCATGTATATATACGAAAGCAACAAGCCTCCCTTTAGCCTCAAGACCTCAAAGGCCTTCAGAGCTGATAACACAAAGTTTAAAGTAGATCAACAAACAAAGAGCACCAGGGCTCTCTCTATGGACAGGAAGGCAATTTCCTGAAGGAGATGATTGGCAGGTAGTTGCTGTTGGGGTGAAGATGGGTGGGATGCTGGCTATTGACGTCTTATCAGGACTTGGATGGCTTTTTGAGCAGCAATACTGAACTGTTATCATGCTGACGGATATGAGAGCAGCACTCCACAGGGCAGTGCGGATATTAGCCCTCGCTTACACCCCCATGTTTTGATCTCTATCGTCACTAAATTAACTGGGAGGGCCTACAAACTGCACCTCCCTTTGGCCATAATTGACTATTGACCTGCTTCGGCTAAATCCAATATGGTTTCATTCGATCTGTCTACATTAGGTCTGACAGTCGCTGCTATCCATGCAAACAGTTTTTGCTTTGTAGAGGAAGGCGGTGCAGAGGCAGACTCACTGGTTTCTGTTTGTGTTTTGCTTTGCTGGTGTTTGTTGAAACGCCCTCCTCAAGGAATCATTAGTCATTGATGGCTGCTCTGAGGAAGGGGTTGCGCCACATTACGGCTGCAGGAACTAGTCATCTTTGCTGCTGATAAGGGACCTTTAAAAAGCTGATTGGAAAGTGTTGCCTCTTCAGTAATATAAAACAAGTGGTCTGTGGACAACAGATTATAAAGAATATTTAGAAATAGAAATAGTCACATTCGTCATATGTTGTTCATAATGGCAGTACAGTCCTCATTGGTGTTGATTTGGTGTACAGTGTTAATATAATGTGCAATTTCTTAAGTTAATTGAAAGCTTAGTGCTTGGTTAACAGTGAAGCATGAATTATTCATTAATGTTTTTGGTCTACCGCCATGGGAGTCAGTGAATTATGGTCCTCTTGCATTATTATAATATTTAAAGGCTTTTATCACCAAAACCAGCCAGGCCCCACGTCTGGTCTGAAACTGTTTTAAATGCTAGGAAAGCTTTAAGTGGCATTAAAGCAAGTCATTTTTACCGTATAGTGACCAGAATAATAGGAACAGCTGTACAATGGAATTAAATCCAAAGCAATAAGTCTGCCTTAATGAAGAGTATTATGTTGTTGTTGATATTGTATGAAAAAGGCACTTTTGGATCCTTCTGATGGTGTTTCCTGACATTTTCTCCATCCTAGAATAAAGGAAACAAGTGGCAACAAACAGTTAATTGAGTGATTGGCTTTCCCTGGTTAATGTAGCTGTATTATGTAATCTAAAATAACAGTTTTTTAATAATATAAGACAGCTGGTTATAAGACTATAAAACCAAAATATAATGAGGTGATGAGTCTGTAACACACCCTACTCTATCTTGAGTTCCTTAGTGTGAATCAGGGGAAATGTGCTATACATTGGCTAACAAAACCCTGTAGTGATGCATTTAATGGCAAGCTCTTGAAATAGGTTTTCTTAATGCAAACATGTGGTTAGGAAATGGTGCCACGGTTTTTGAGCCACCCTTAAGGGTACCCTGTAGTATTTTTGATATATGAGAGAAAATCGGCTTTGCACAAGTTATATGAGGAAGGAGAGGCATTTAAAAAGCTGATAGTGTTACGGTTTGATTTCGGCTGTACCCAAGCGCAGACACAGGCCCGGCAAGGGAAGGGTAGGAATGGGTTTTATTGAACGACAGCTGGTGATTGCAGGACAGGAGATGAATGCAGGTAGAGCGGTGGAGTGGCGGTGGCTGGGCAGAAGTGCAGGCACGGGAATCCTGGGCAAATGGGAACAGGAATTAGGAACAGTCAAAACGATATGAAAGGACTTAAAGTGGTCAAGAGTCACACTACCACTGACATGGCGAAATAATCTGGCCACGGTGAGATGATTGTAGACAGATGCTGGAGACGACGTGCAGGTGCGGAGATGAGCCCAGGTGCTGTAAGCCACGCCCACGGCACACACACACACACACACACACACACACACATATACAGAGAACGAATGGGGGACACAAGAGACACAGGGAAGTGGCAGAGCCGACACTCAGAACACAGAGGGGAGACACAGGGAAAAAAACAAAAAGGACTGGAGTCACAGCTGAGCTGTAACAGATAGGCCTCGAGGAAACACACAATATGTTATGAGGAGAGTGACTGTTAACACAGCTATTTACAAAAAAACTTCACAGGGTATCTTTAATTTCTCCATGCAGCAAAACCTTTTACTGCTTCTTCTAAAGAGAGAAAAAAAGAGTTAATGTACCTGATATCCATCTATTTATCCATTTTCTATGCCTACATTCTCATTACTGTCATTGGGTGAACTATATATCTAAAAGAATCACAGCGCTCTTGTCTGCAAAGAAAAACATAAACCTGCCAAGTATTCCTAAAAAAGGCTCAAATTCAGTTTAGGTCAGTGTGAAAACCAAATACCAAACAGCCTGGTCTGACCCAAAGAAAATAAACTGTAGTACGGATGCACTCTCAAACTCAGTCTCTTTGCTCCTTGCTTGTTCTATCCGCACAGGTGAAGTCTGAGTATGCCCAGCTCAAAGAGACCCTTGGTGCTGTGACGCAGGAGAGAGATTTAGCCCTGTGGGAGAGGAACAAGCTCCAAGGCAAACTGGAGAACCTAGAGCAGGTGCTCAAGGTGAGGAAGCCAGCCCCAAGGGCAGACTTGACCGCACTGTCTCTCAGTACTGTGTGCATTTCTAGTCCTAGTAGTCCGTCTATCCCGGGATCCTAATTCAGGTGTTTTTATGGAGCCTAACCCCTTGCCAGTACCCCTTCTCCTACCTGTGCTACACTGCCTCCATCTGGTTATCTTCCGCTATGCTGTCTAATGTCCCTGACATGTCTGTTGCCTTCCAGTGTCGTGTTGGGAGGTCTGACCAGGAGCTGTGAAAGAGTAGAAGCTTGGAGCAGTCTGCCTCCCTTTCCCTTCCTAGCCCACCCTTTCCATGTTGTCATACCCTCCCTGCCGGGTCCCTTCCCACCTTCCCTGTCCCTTCTCCCCCTGCTAGATTTTTCAG
This sequence comes from Taurulus bubalis, assembly GCF_910589615.1. Classification (NCBI taxonomy): domain Eukaryota; kingdom Metazoa; phylum Chordata; class Actinopteri; order Perciformes; family Cottidae; genus Taurulus; species Taurulus bubalis. Next base: position 16,849,441 of record NC_136596.1, on the reverse strand, counting down.
GTATCACTGCTATGTCCATCTGTTAGGGAGCAGTCCTATTCAATCCCATTCTGAATGCTTTCTGTCCACCTCAGTGGCTGTGCTTATCTCTCCCTTTATCCGTGGGATGCTTACCAAACATACGAATGGTCACCAGCTACACGACCACAGCACTGTGGAATGTGATTTTTTTGCATGAGGCAGGACAAAGAGTTTGGCTTTATGATGACGGGAGGCAGAGGAAGAGGAAATAGAGAGACTGCGTCACCCTTCATGATGATAATGTCACCTACAAGTTTGATGACATTACCTATCTTAGACCTTGATTTTTACTGGCATGAAAAAGTTATTTGCTTCTTTCACCTGACAGTGTCGCAAGTATTCATATATGGGAGTAGTGATGTGACTGGATGACACGGGCATATTTATTGTGTTATGAAGAGCCTAGCATTCAGTCCCTTGTATTGTATGGCTTCTTTTGTTGTTATGGATGACCACAGACAAGTGCGCACGCCACAGAGTTTGCTCACCCTTTTCATGTAACGTAAAACCCTGTATTGATCATACAAAGACAACATAACAGCATAACTGAGACCAGCTTTTCAAACAGTAACCAGACTTCTAACAGGTATTGTGTTACCTAAAGAGGGCAGCAAACCTCACTGTGGATTGATGTTAGTTGTTTTTTTTGTTCACACAGTAAAACATCTCTAGTCCTCTTCCATAAGCACCGTATGTGCAAAATTTGATCTGATCTCCCCCGCAGATCCTTTTACATAAACTGTTCCCACATGGCATTTGCGCTGGCATAGTTTATGTCTTTCTTGTTTTTAAGGGTGTAAAGGTCAATACACTGTTAACCAGCCTCTGTATGACGTATGATGTGTGATATGTGTGTGTGTGTGTGTGTGTGTGTGTGTGTGTGTGCACATGTAACACCTGTGTTGTCTCTGAGTGTGGAGTCAAAGACTGGAGATGCATTTTGTGTTGGCTTAGTGCTGATGGATTTTTAGTTCTACTAACAGCAGCCCTCTCTATGCTCCCCCCATACAATCCTCCCTCCCGGCTCTCCACCCCTGCACCCCCTGCGGACAGCATATGCGCGAGGCTGCAGAGCGGAGGCAGCAGCTAGAGTTGGAGCATGAGCAGGCCTTGGCTGTACTCAATGCAAAGCAGCAGGAGATTGAAGTTCTTCAGAAGGTAAGGGAGCGCAGGCCACTTACACTCACAGCTGAGAGCTTTGGGCTTTCTTGTTTGCTTCGCCTGCGCCCGTGTCATGAGTCAAAGAGCTTTTAGTTCCAACAAAGGTGAAAGTCAACTCAAAGACTGTTATGCTGAGAGCAGAGCAAAGAGGCTATAACACTCACTTCTCTCAACATTTTCATCATTGGCACAACGAGAGCTCTCCCAGTGCATCCTCTCAACCCCATCCTTCAGCTGTCTATCTCCAAACCCTGAGTGCTCAACATTTCAGGAGCAGTCCTCTTGTTTGTTGCAAGCAAGCAAATCAAACTTTCAAAACCCAGAGTAGATTTGACACTTTTTAGAGGCTTGCTTAAACAAAAATGCTGGCCCGGGCCATTTGATGGTCGGGCCTCTGTGCACTGGAGCTGACTGTAATGTCAAAGGCTGCGATGGCTGATACTTTCGTGTGAACGTGATAGGAATGGTCACCAATGTCTTCTCTAGAAACAGTGTGTACCCCAGTGTTGCTCTTGCTGCAGTGTTGCTCTTGCTGCTTCACAGTCAGTCTTTCACAGGCAGAGTTCTCAGCTTCTTTCTCTCATTAACAGAAGCTCATTACTGCCTTATCTTTCTTCGAACACTTGCTGCACTTTGCATTCTCCTAAATTAATTGCCTGCAAAGTAGATTTATGAAATTGCAAAGTCCACAGATGTTTTTTATGTGGAACACAGATGTGGCGCATACTATGGTACATTTCTACACAGTTTAATGCTTCTATAATACCCCAACTGCATCTCTCTTGATTGCACAAGCCTCCTTAATTTATTATTTATGGAACATCATTTAAAATGTCTTTGTTAAAATTGCATACATTTGCACAGAGCCCAAGTCAAAGCCATGTTTCTTGAAAGTAACTTCAACAACCATTCAAACATACACGCAAGGCCAAGGTTGCCCCTGCATTCCATAATATTGTAGCAAGTATGAGATAACTGAGATTACATTTTCAGGACACTTTACGTCGATGAGACTTCTCAAAGTCGCATTACCTGTGGGCCTGTGGCCAGGTTGTTCTTGACTGGAGGGGGCACTTGAACACCCTGTATTCCAGGAGAATAGCAGCTTTCTGTGTGAAATGCAGGAAGCAGTTGCATTAAACTCCATAAATTGTCTATTTGTATATCAGCTTGTCTTTTAGAAAGAGCCATTAGGGGGTGTGGTGTGCTTGTAAATCATCCTGTAGGTTATTAGGTCAAGTGCTGCTGCTCCTGTACTGCACATCTTCAGTCTTTATGCTAAGCTAAACTAAACAGTAGCTGGCAGACAAACAGGTATGAGAGTGGTAACAAACGTTCAGCTCTATAGCTGGTGTTATAGCTGGAGAAGGAGCCTTACTGGAGAATAAAACAATTTCTATATTGGAGAAAACTAGAAAAAACTAAAGATTTATTTGTGGGCCAGATGTAAGGCGGATCCGGTACCCAAACTGGTAGTTTGACCTCTGGTTTAAATGCTCTCGGGCAATGTTTTGTTCGATGTTTATAAAGCTGGTTGTGGTTACGGTAAGTAAGAATTGTCTAAATCAAGGTTGTTTTAAAATGTTAAATGTGAGATCAAAATATAAAGTGGAGGTAAGAGACATCCTTCATCGTCGCCTCTCAGTGTTGACAGAGACGGTGGCTTTCTTTTCAAACATTTTCACCCAAATCACCAATGACTGAAAAAGGTGTTTCCAGTTTGTCTGCAAAGGCCTTTCATTGGCGTTTTAAACTGAAACGTAACTGCAATATAAATGAAGGTGAACTGAAACACTGCACCCTGTATTTCCCAGGCTCAGGTTGAGGCAAAAGAGGAACATGAAGGCGCTGTCCATCTGTTAGAGGTGAGCGTCTGGACTGTGGGGGGGTTGACTGTGTGTTTATGTGGTTACTGCTGGAGGATAAGGGACTAGTCCGCCCTGGGGCAGACCTGTGTATACCTAGAGACATGTCCTGCTCTTCTTGACCTCACTGAACCTTTATGCTCTTTTTATTTTATTTTAGTTCTCATGTTTTAAGCAATGAATTCTGGGCTGAGTAGATTTATTTTCACAATATTGTTAAATTGACCTGTAAGCTACACATTTCAACTTAATAAAGTTATTTAAATAGCCTTTTTCAGTCTGGTAAATAAATCGTCAACAAACTGCCATTATATGTGTATTAGTTCATCTTTCTTTTAGTATTATAATAAAGTGATGATGCGTTTGAGAGTCAAAGCTGATTTCAAGAGTGTAGTGCTTTCAAGATGTGTACGAGTGATCACATGTGTAATTGTGTTTTATTTCTTTCCTACATCTCTTTTTACTGAATGGGTGTGTTTATGCTTATACAGAACCACTTGGACGGCATGCAGGTATTTCAGAACTGTTTTTATTTATTTACTTAATACTTTTCTACACCTTTCCCAGTATCATCAATCGTAGCAGGTATGGTGATGAAACACCACATTACAAACAAAATTATTCATCATGATCTAAGTTTTGTATTAATGATAAACACGATAAAATATACAAGTGGTACTCAAGAGGTAAAAAGTTACATAAAGCATACATCAGTTCAGAACTAATCTGATGTGTGCTCTTTGCTTTTTGGTTTTCAGAAATATTCAGGGCTGCTTCTTTTCTTGGGCTTTACTACCCACTCAGCTCTGTTTCACATTTCCCATCAAAGCAAACTCACAAGTGGAGAGCTTTTTGAAAGTCTGGAACTTGACTGACAGCATAAACTGGAGGTCTTTCTGACTTGATCATAAAGAAAAATTCAGCGACACTTGCTTAACAATTGATGAAAAGATTCAGAATATGGATCGACTTCAATTAAAGAGGAATGCCTGGGGCCTCAGTGACCGACCTCAATCCCACATAATCAAAGCCCATCAACACATTGAGGTGTGCAAATTTAACTTCATAAGACCAAACACGTGTTAATAATGTGTGTTTAAATGTGATCGAAGAAAAATATCAGGCTACAATAAATTAATGGAGAAAATCGATTTAACAAATCTGGAAGTCTTTATGTATTGCAGATATTTTCACATAGAATGTATATATATTAGTCATTATACTGATGTATCTATGCATCCAGTAGATGTTAGCTTTCTTAGTGTATAAGACTGTATTAATATCAAAGGATCACATTGCCAAACAGTGAATGTGATCTGGTAGTTGTAGCGTTGCATGTCTGTTACTCAGCATGTGTTTTAAAAACTATTTGCCATACAGCTGAGAAGTGTATGAAGCTATTACAACTAATGCCTCTTAATTTACTAATTATATTTCACAACTGCAAGACTTCCTTCATTGTCTGTCTGCTAACAGCATGTCATATCCAGCAACAATCTGTGTGCATGAAATGGACTCCGTGTCTAACAGAATAGAGCATAGAAAGTGTTGCAGAGGGCGCTCTGTGTGTTGGGCAGTGCTAAAGAAATTCCATGGTAGCATCAATGTCTTCTAGATCATCTGCACTTCAGATTGTTGTCAGTTTGAGATTAAAAAGTGATTTCTGATCAACTATTGAACTTGAGACATCATGCTCGAGCATCTGGAATTTTCATTTTACCTGCCCAAACAATCATGCTCAGTTTCTCAGTGTTCCTTTGTGTAATTAAGTTTCCTGCTCTTAAAGTATTTGGCTGATGTTATTTTAAATATTTGTCATTGTCAACAAATCCCATGAAATGACCATGACCAACAATATGCACTAACGTCTCTACGCTGTCTGTGGCTTTCAACCCCATGTCTAATTATTTACAATGAACATGTAAATATTTAAAACAAACATTCTGTATTGTCACAAATACATATTTTTATACGTAAAAAAAAGCAAAGTTATTACCCAAAACAGAGGGGCGCTGTAGCTTTTAGCAAATGTTAAATAACTCACACATAACAAACCCAAACAGAAGTAAATAGAGCATTTACTGTGGACTATATTGCAGATTAATAGAGTATTGACAGCAGCAGGACGGTGTTCAATCTGTGGGATTGGTTTAAAGGACCAGTGTGTAGGTTTTAGGTGGATCTATATGGAAATGGGATATAGTAGTCATAACTATGTTTACATCAGTGTATAATGGCCTGAAACTATGAATTGTTCTGTTTTCATTAGTTTAGGATGTTGTTTATATCTACATAGGAAGGAGGTCCTCTTTACAGATTCCACCATGTTGCACCAGCATGTTTCCACCGTGGCCCAGAATGAACAAACCAAACACTGACTCCTTTATGTTACCTGGAGGCCACCGTAGTTCTCTGACACGCTTGAAAAGAGATAGACGTCATTAAATCCTACATACTGCTCCTTTCAAATAAACTGCAATGCCCATGTTGGTGATTATGAAAAACATGTCACCCAGTCTAACAGTGTGGCTCATTGATTTGTTTCTAATACTTTTTAGACAACAAAGGAGCTCTATGGCGCAGAGGAATAAGACAATAGTTGTTAGTAGGACAACATTATTGTTGATTTTGGTCTTCATAAAGGATTATTTGATAATCCTCCTCAGCCTCATCCTCTAAGACAATGTGCAGTTTGGGTGTGCATATCCTGTCTTTTCATTATTATTAGCATTAACTGTAGTTGTGCATGTGATCTGTACACTGTTTGTAGTGGATGAAGTCATTTAAAAAGCATTTTATCTGCAATGACCAGTCCACATGTTATGAGTCCTAAATTAAATGTTATTCCTATTTGTGTGTAGACAGTAGACGTATACCATCTTATATACGTACCTGCTCTACTGTGTATACTCTTGTATTTCTGTGTGCAGAATATTCAGTCCTGTATCCTCTGGTTTCCTTATTTTTTCTTCTGTGTTTTCCTATGTTTCCCATTCTTTCCCGGTCTGTCTGTCCTTCTTTATGTCTGTCTGTCCCTGTCTTTCACTCCTTCTCTTGACGACTCTCCTCCCTCACCACCATCAGGCCAAAGTCCGCGAGCTGGAGGAAAAATGTCGGTCTCAGAGTGAGCAGTTCAACCTCCTCTCAAAAGAGCTGGAGAAGTTCCGGCTCCAGGCCGGGACGTTTGATATCCTCAGCTCTGACCCCTTAACTATTTGTGAATCTCCCGGGTCGCCCAACAAAACCCTCTCACAGCTCCTTAATGGACTGGCTGCCCCCATAGGGAAAGGTATGTCTAAGATCATTATGCTGAGATGAAGGTATTGTTTTTACAATGCTTGATATTCATATATTAAGTATTCTTTAGTAGAGAAAATGGTAATATTGATTTAATGTCATATTTTCAAGTGGCTGAAATCCCACTTAGGACCGAAGTTAATAAATTCGATTAATTTGGCACTGTGTAATTGAATAAATGTATAATTTCTGTCATGGGAGAGCTGCTGGCAAAACCTCCACACTGTATGTACAGTGAAAAAGGAGTCTGTTCCCTCACAATGAGGTGAACACATTGCAGCTTAAATTAGACGTCTGAGAGGCTTCTGACTTAATTTGCAGTAAACACAAACTGTTAATGAAATAATCAATCTTAGTGATACTAGCCTCTGGCTGGCAAAACTTGCTCTCTGTTTGTTTTTGATTGCTTTTGTGAAGATATAAATGTTTATAATTCCAGTGGTATGTACCATTCAACAATTCAAATTTTACATAATTCATTTTAATGTTATTTTTTGAGAATCTTTGGAAACAGAAGAGTATGTTATTTAAAAAATAGTAATACCTTTAAAAGGAGAGTGAGTAGGTCATGTCATAGTACAATTACTGTTACTGTTTTTGGTACTGTTTTGTGGTTTGCATTACATTTTAAGCACATGTTTAGATAATGCCAGAGACAATGTTAAAATGTTGTGTTACTTTTCTGCTTTCTGTCTCTCTATTCTTTTGAGTCACAGGTTTGATATTAGTTCTGTTGTATTGTGATGTGGAGATCTAATGAGAGACATTATCTTTGTTCCACAGGCAAAGAGGCTCCAACAAGCAGATCTTTGATATCTGAGTTCATTCGTCCACTCCAGATCAGTGGAGACAAGCCAGAGCTCCTTTCTGTCAAGCCAACATTCCTCACTCGCGGTCGAGTCATTAGCTCAGCACGGGCTTTCCTCCCTGAGGTATCTGATAGTGTGTATTTGTTTCCCATATGGTTTTTGCCTTGCCTATTTCTCCATTTACACTTTTCTTGACATCTAACAAACTTCAAGCTGCACAAGGCAAGACTATCTAAACATTCAAAATGACAATGTGGGGCTGCAAAGAGAAGAATCCATAACAACTTAGATGCTTTATTTTGCCCTGTTTTTCCAAATGTGAACTTCCACCAACAGCAACTGACAATATTTAAAAGTGCCTTCTAACAGCATTAAGTAAGCTCAACTCATCAGTTAGATCTGTTGCTTCACCTTTGTTGTCTTTTACAGCAGTTTGAAACAATTTGGGGAAAAGATGCAGCTTCAGTTTAGCAAAGATTTGTAGCTTTTACACTCTCTGGAAACTTGTATACTAAACTCATATTAGGAAATGTCCTCTTTCCTCCAAAAGATAGAAAATCATCTCAACAGAGAATGCTTGCCCATCTGAAAATGAGGTGAAAGGTGAAAACAGAAACAAGGAGAATTTTATGTTGAAAATTAGATTATTTGTGTCTTTTTCACATTCTCCAGATGGACAAAGAGCTAAGCTCAACTACCAGGTCCAAACCGAGATTCACCGGGAAGGTTCGTCTGTGTATTGCTCGGTACAGGTACGTGCACACCCATACACAGTTTTTCCTCACTTCTTCACCACGTAGTTTGTTTAATTTAAATAACTGAATTCGGACAAAAACACAAACTCTTTCGGGAGTTTGTAATCAGATCAGTGCAGGAGGAGACCCTTACTATTGCCAACAAGTTCTATAAAGTCCTTACAGTGCTTTAACTTTGGAAATACCTTAAGTGGTTTTCACTGCATTTTAAGAGTAAGCGTTAACAGGAGCTTTGTGCTCACATAACAAGCGACCCTCAGAACAGTTGACTGTTCAAAAAAAGAGTGATAACTCACAAGAGAGGAGGCCGAATATCCTCTTCATACCTCTGAAAGGAACTGAACTGGTTGCTCAGTGTGAACAAGTCATGGACACATCTTGCTGAGACTATTTGATTTCTCTCACAGAGCTTGAGGCTGTGGTCTTAAAGATGATTCAGTGTTTCTATCTCTAAAGAAAATTACCTGTCAGCACAAAAAATAATTGAAATCCTCAGAGCACAAATATGTGAAACAGGGCCAGAGCTTTCAACCCACACTGTCCTCAGCTCTCTCACATTTATACAAAATAAAAACAGAATAAATTGATAAAAATAGAAAGAATATATATATATATATATATATATATATATATATATATATATATATATATATATATATATATATATATATTCAAAGCAGCACTCAGCAAATCATTTTCCTTGACATACATATTAGATAAGATAGAGTGGTTTACATAAAAACAAAGAAAACATGTCTGCAGTTGAATTGTCCGTTTATGTTTTTCGATTTAGTTACAATCCTCATGACGGACCTAATGAGAATCCTGAGGCAGAGCTCCCCCTGGTGGCAGGGAAGTATCTCTATGTTTACGGGACAATGGATGAAGACGGCTTTTATGAAGGTCTGACCTGCCTTTGGTATTATTTAATCCTCTAACCTTAATATCTCCACAATACCAACTATCGTGTTTCCGTTTCTCAGGAGAGCTGCTGGATGGACAACGGGGACTCGTCCCGTCCAATTTTGTGGAATTTGTCCAAGATGAGGAGACACCCTCTGTCCAGCACAGAGACACAGTGGCTAAAGAACCTGGCTACCTCAACCACAGTAGCCTGGGGCCTCAGAGACTGAAACTTGGCACAGGAACAAGAACAGGCATAAGCAGCCTGCTGTCTGACAGTAAACTAGACTGTATAAGCACCAGCATCTTGGGCATGGACCTCCTGGGCTCCTCAAGCAACGGGACAGGAACCTTGGATGTCAGCACTGACGAGGTCGGTGAAGACATTGTGCCTTATCCCCGCCGCATCAACCTGATTAAACAACTGGCCAAGAGTGTGATCATTGGCTGGGATCCTCCTGTGGTCCCACCGGGCTGGGGCTCCATCAGTGGCTACAATGTCTTGGTGGATAAGGAGTTGCGCATGAGTGTCCCCTACGGGGGCAGGACAAAGACTCTTCTTGAAAAGCTTAATCTTGCTACAAACACCTATCGTATCTCAGTGCAGAGCATCACTGACCGGGGCCCGTCGGACGAGCTCCGGTGCACTCTGCTCGTGGGAAAGGATGTGATGGTGGCACCTTACTACCTGCGGGTGGACAGCATCACGCAGGTCTTTGCTGAGCTCTCTTGGATGCCCAGCAACAGCAACTACAGTCACACCATATTCCTCAATGGTGCAGAGTATGATATGGTCAAGGCAGGGGGCTATAAGTACAAGTTCTTCAACCTGAAGCCCATGACAGTTTACAAAGTGAAGGTTGTGGCACAGCCACATCAGGTGCCTTGGCAGCTTCCAATGGATCAAAGGGATAAGAGGGAAATCTCTGTGGAGTTCTGCACTCAGCCTGCAGGTCAGCCTCCAAAACACTACTCACATTATTACTTTTATCTGTCCAGTAAACCACAGAAAGGCAGGGAATTATTTATTTGTGCTGTATGGTTTCATTGTCATGGCTAGACCTACTGGGATATTTTTAGCCATGCTAGCACAGCTTAAAGGATGGCAAAGTCCGTCTGTTGGTTGGTCTCTCGGCCCACTGCTTTGGTCCAGACTGAAGTATTGTCAGTTGTACAGATAGTTCCCAGAGAATGTATCCTAATGATTCTTGGGATGGCCTGACTTTTTCTCTAGCAGCTGTGAGTCAGAGGTAGGTCAGACCGGCTCCTCCGGGCATTCGAAGTGTCCTTGGGCAAGGCATTGCACCCCAACTTGCTCCTGAAGGCTGTGCCATCAGTGAGTGAATTAGTTGAGATCCTGATGGGCAGGTGGCACTTGTATGCCATCTGCATTCTACTCCAGTGTATGAATGTGTGTGTGAATGGGTGAATGTACACATGTATTGTACAGCGCATTTGATTGGTCGGAAGACTAGAAAGGTGCAGGACTATTTATATGCAGGACTATTTACCTTTGACATTTGTGTTTATTGTGAAGCAACTATTGAATGGATTGCAATGAAACATTCATACTCAGGTTGAGGACCAACTCTTACAAATCAGTACTATTTGTTTAGTGGTAATGAGCAAATGTTAGCATGCTGTCACACAAAACTAGGCTGGTGAACATAATACAGATCATACCTGCTTAACATCCAAACTGGCATTCCTTTTTAGCTCATTGTATCTCTCTTTAATATATGAGATAAATACAATGCCCTTTGGCAGCGAAATGCTCGACTTTGTACGAGCAAGCTTATTCTGTCTGCTGTTTGGTGCTTGGAAGGTGGCGAACAGTGGGTTCAACAGTGGGTTCACAATTGTGGCTGGAAACAAGAGAGCGCTCAGACTGAACCAAAGACTTGGTTTTGTTAGTGTCTGTAAATGCAACCAGTTTGTAAGTTTTGTGTAAAAATTGTATTTATGATAAAGGGGTAAAATTGCTCTTGTGCCCTCACCAATCTGATTGCCATTTTTGTAGCCTGATATTCTCTTTCAAAGTCATTTGGTATCTCAAAATGAAAGATAATTTACATCCAATACAGCAATCTCTGTATTTACTCAGCCTTACATTTACGAACTTGATAAACATCTCAGCCATTTTCATTTTTCACAAGCCGCCTTTAGATTGCCCTCAAGGATTTGTGTGTGTACTACTGCGATGATTCACATGTATGGTAGAAACACAACAACAAAAACGCAATGAGAAAACATTAAAGAAGCATTTGCTGAATGGAGCTTTAACACTGTCTCTCGAAGCCAAATTAGTGTAAATAGTGAGCGTAGATCTCGGGGACTTCTTTTCCCACGAGACCCGAAGACGCTTTGCTGTAGCCAGTACTAAGTCAGGTCTCACAGCCTGACTGTCTGGCAACGGGGATCTTTTAAAGTGAGAATGTGATTGTCTCCACAGCCAGCTACATTTATAGCATTGTTTTGTGTCTATAAATCTATAGAAACTGTGTAGTTAGCCAAATGTGTGTGCAGATCAAATATGGTTCAGTTCTAATTATATTGTTACGACTAAATGCTCAGAGGAATGGCTTTGTGAATATTTAACCTTGATTCAACATGGAAACTGAAGGATAACCCACATTTTGAATATTGACATCGTTCATAACAGAGAGACTATGAAGTCAAGCAATTAAAAGAAAAAAGGCTGAAAGGGAGTGGATTCAGGAGGATACAGAGGTAGTGAGAGAGGAGGAGAGGATAGGGAGTAGGGTTGAAGTTTGAATCGACATTTTCTGCTGGCAGCTGACGAGTTAACATGCTGTGAGTTCATTAAATAATCCATCTATTGAACATGTTAATTAGAAGCGTCTGAAACGGTGTTAGTATCGGTGGTGAACAACCGCTGTCAATAAGAAGAACATTGTCTGAATGCACTATATTAGGCTTTCTCACTCAACATGGGTTCTCCAAACAACTTCATTTCTTCTTAGCGATACAACATTTGTATTATTATTATTATTAGTCACACACAGCAGCCTCCAATTCCATGCCTACAAATTATTGTCCGCTGTTTGTGTCCAGTATTAATGGAAGTGGCTCCACTGAAATATTCATTTATACACTAATTTCAGCTCTCAGAGGAGCTCGTTGTTTATGACAGTTTGAAAATGACAAGAGGAAATTAAATCACCAAACAACCAATGCTGCTCTGTGTGTTGCAAGCTGACAGTAAGTGTAGGAATGTGATCAAGATTGTGTTGATGGAGATTCTCGGGCAAACAAACAGTTGCACATTGCAGCTCTGAGATACTGCTGACTGCATCTGCTCACTCTCTCTCACTGTGTGACTGCAGGGGAGCAGCAGCACTGCACAGATGGGAATGTTGTTTAGTATGCAAGCAGCACTGACACATTGTGGAAATAGCAAACTGTGTTTTTTTGACGCTCCATAGAATATTGTCAGTGAGAGTCTGGCAACAAGATATTACTGCACGTACACTGATGGTTGCATGTTAGCAAACTTTGCTTTTTCTGCCAATGTAACGCCTGCGCATGATACGCATGTCAATTAATCTGGGAACACACATCACAGAGACATAACGCCAGACATAAATATAACAAAATCCTTCTACAAATAACAATATTTGAATATAATAGATCATACATTCAACTGTCACAGCACATATGACTCTTCATTTCATTGATATCATATACAGTCCTTTTAATGTGAGACATAAAATACGGTTACCCAAGAATACCACTGTGAAATGCTATTGTGGGAAGTCTGAGGTCAGCACAAATTTGTAAATCAACAGAAATGGTTCTGCCACTGTTGAGCTGTCTTTTTTTCTCTCCTTATCCAGTGTGTGTGTTGTGTTCCCCAGGGCCCCCTCTCCCTCCCCAGGAGGTGCAGGTCCAGTGTGGTCAGACGCCGGGGATCCTGCAAGTCAGATGGAAGCCGCCATCTCTGACATCTTCAGGAACCTCAAACGGGGCCAGCGTGATTGGCTATGCCGTGTGCACAAAGGGACAAAAGGTAGCAATGTATAATACATATAAATATATAAATCGTATAATACAAGTCTTCAAAAAGGTTTTGCCTTACTTAACGGCGACTTCTATGAGTGGTGCTCTATTGCCATCTCCTGGAGAAATTATATAATGCTCGTATCCAGCCCCCTGGGACAGACATCACTTTAGATATACGTAACTTCAAATAAAAGAGAGCTGACACTGGTGCTGCACTAGTTTAAATCCCCTTTCCACAGGCAGCACATCTTTTTGTATGTATATGAGAAAAATGTATCAAAAATCGGCTTTCTGGATGGAGAGATAAAGTGACCATTTCCCAACAGGCCTGTGAGGGCTTTAGTTTTTAATATGGTCATGTGTATTGTGCATCTACAAATCTGTGTGTGTCTTTTGGATAATCAGGTATTTCTCTTCAGCCAACAGGTATACGAGCTAGAAATGCATGTAGTTAATTTGTAGGATTGTAGGATTTCAGAATATGTGCATTTCTGTGCTGACATTTTGAATTGCCCTTTGGTTAAAAAATAAATAAATAAAACTCTCTGGTTCCCATGTGAATACAGATAGCAGAGGTCTTATACCCCACAGCAGACTATGTGACCGTGGAGTTAAACAGGATTCAGTGTCTGGAGGCCAGGGAAGTCATTGTAAGGACGTTATCAACACAAGGAGAGTCCCAAGACTCGCCGGTGGCCATCATCCCGAACAATCTCTTGGGCTCTCCACGACTCTCCCAACGAACCACTGCACCTTCCCACCATATGGCTCACCCACAGTCCCATCCGGTACACTCACAGATCCATCCTCCTTACCCGTCAACGTACCCCCCGAACCATCCTCAGCCCCAGGTGCAGCCTCTGCCTCAAGCCCAGCCACACACGCTGCCCCACGCACAGCCGCAATCACAGCCCATGTGCCAACCCCCTACTCATCCTCAGCTTCATTTCCAGAGCCACCCAATGCCCAAATCCAAACCCTTAGTAAGTGCCAGAGAGCCAGAAACCAAAGAGCATGAGGTGGGACTTCGGACAGCACAGCTCTGGGAGCGTTCCCCCTCTCCGCTTCCTCCCATGCGTGGACCCAACCTGGAGCCGCCGCACTTCCAACCACGGCGATCGCCCTCTCCTCAGAGGATCCTGCCACAGCCTCAGGGAGCCCCCATCCCCAACACCATCGCAAAGGCCATGGCCAGGGAAGCTGCCCAGAGAGTGTTTGCCGAGGGCAACCGGGTAAGTTAACTTGTTTCCGAAATACAGCTTACTTTAAGGGCCATTTACACAACAATTAGTGTTGGTAAGTTAGAACTGTATGTCTCTTAAAAATTATTAGGAAACTGTATTAGCAAAAAGTGGACCAATTAAACAGCTCACCCAATATTTCACTTGGTTTGAGAAAAGAAAACTGTGATGGTAGGAATGTTATACAAACTTATTTGGATCTTTTTTCATTCTAAATATTTCTTTTATCAGGTTGAGAAAAGGAATATCTTCAGTGAGCGAGGTAACGCCTTGCATCCACTCAACTCTGACGAGGAGGAGGATGGCTACGACTCTCCTCATGCGAGGAGGAGAGGAGCCTCGGTGGATGAATTCCTCAGAGGCTCAGAGTTGGGTAGACAGGTACTTTGCAGAAAAAAAACAAAGCAAGCTGTGCTCAGACAAGCGGTGAATGTGTATCACTTGTTTTGGTTTGCAACATGGATTCACGACCTACATCATGTAGGCAAAACCATATTGAATGAAATCAAACCACATCATATCATATAAAAAATAAAAAAACACACACAGCTTTATGAACACAACGTTCTGGCTCTGATCGGAAATAAGGTAATAGCTGTAGGCTTTAAAAAAATACATTGACCAATATTAAAAGCTAAAGGAAATTCAGTATTTTTGGCCAATTAGAGTTTTTAGCTGCTTCTGCACTTGTATGAAGGTGTCCAAGTCTCGAGGTGGCTTCACTGGGGCTAACCAGCCATTGCTGTGGTATTCTCTAATAGGGATCACATAATCCAGCACCAAAGATATCACCAAAAGAAAAGAATATGAATCGTTGAACTTGTTGAAATTTACCTAACATGGTGCCTTTCACCTTTCTCTCTGGTTTTCCCTTAGCACCACCATCATCACTACAGCCACAGTGAGGAGTACCAAACCGAGAGCAGCCGGGGTTCGGACCTGTCCGACATAATGGAGGAGGATGAAGAAGATCTTTACTCTGAGATGCAACTGGAGGAGGGCCGTAGACGCAGCATCAACTCTCACAACACCCTTAAGGTACATACTGCTCACCTTCATTCTGTATTGGCCAGGTGGAGGCCAGAGGCAAAGGGGAACACAGGGGATTAGGGTGGGGGTGGGGTACCCGCTCTCTCTCACAGGCTCTACAACCAGGCCCGTCGTGGCTTTGCCTGGCTGAGCTCCCCTGCCTTGTTTTAGCTGAACCCACGGTCCCACCCTAGCCTGCTCCTACACCCGCCTCCTCCAGCACTGCGTTAGTCAATCTAGGCTGAGCCCAAGTGTGTACCGCATGCTCAAGTGTTACAAGTGTTAAAGTCAAACGTTAGAATGTGATTTTGACGTGCACATTTTAATATACTGTACTGTATCAACGGGTCATGACATATCAAGTGCACATGGGAATCTCATTTAAGTGAGTACTTAAATGGAAATATTCACGCTTGTCTATGTCTGTCACGTCCAAATGTTTAATTTTACTATTGTAATTGTAAATGTTAACATTGTCTGTACATGATCCTGTCTTCATTTGGTCTGTCAGTGGGAATGTGTGGATGTAAAGGCAATCTGCCATCATGTTATCAGAGTGAGGTGTACTTTAGTGGCCGATTGGTCCTTTGTTATTTAAGTAGAACTGCTTCCAGAAGTCAATACAAAATCATTGCACATTTGGGAAGGTTATCCCTGTGTAAATGTGTATAGTAATGTGTTGTTCATGATGAGTAGTCATTAGCTCTCTAAATACACTAATGCTACATCTCCTTTTTGTCATCGCCATCTATTAGTAAATCACTGTTGCACATTATCCACCACCGTATTATTTCTGTAAACACATTAATTTTAAAATATGTAAAATTCTGATTTATAAATATTAATTTGAATTAGATATTGCTAAGGGAATAGTCGTAAGATGAATTGTCGAATTTGCTTCTCCTGTTTTCTGTTTTTCTGTAAGCACACTGAAGGAAGTTCTGTATGTTTCACTCCATTTGAAAATGTAAAAAAAAAAAAAAAAATTGTCCTCATATAGTATTTCCTCAGCATTTACTCATTCGGTTCTTTTAAAAAAATATAATTCATTTCATGGACATTAATGTTTCATTTAACCCTCACCCATGTCACTAACTAAGCACGTTTAGTTTTTTGTTTGGATATTTTCAATTTCTCACAAGTGAAATTCCCTTTTCCACATGTATTCTGTGTGCCCAGTTTATCAGTTACCACTCCACATTTGAGCCTTCCCAGATTCCCGTTCAGAGCATGCCATTTTCTCCTCACGGAATGAGTACTACATTGCCACAAATAACTAATTCTGTCTTTATTTTGTCTTTTCCCCCCATTTGTCCTATTCACATACTGTGTTGTTTCCTGCCTGTTCTAAAACCTCCGAAAAACCATTCAACCTCCCTCACACAAATCTAAACTGAACCTTTTGAATTGAACTTACTAACTAAAATTTGAAATTGTGGAACTTTGCCTCCTGGTCATGACTGAAGGCGTATTACAAGCGTCAGGACTTAGCCGAGGAAAGAGACTGCTGGGATCTCCAGCGGGAGGTGGTGAAGCAGAAGTCGCTCCGCAGCAAGCGTCTTCACAGCATCCCCGAGGTGGCTGAGGAAGAGTCGGACTGCGTGGACAGCATGGGCCAGCGCCTGTGCTTTGAAGATGGCGGGCGGCCCGGAACGCCCCACACTCAGCAAAGGAAATACCCGCAGCACACCCACATGCACAACCATCTCACCCAAAGCAAGAACTCCCACCCCCTGCAGCGGCAGCGCTCTTCCCCTCGCTTCACCGACAGCCGCTACAACGCAGACGACCGCGGCCTGGTACGGCCCAACCGCCAGAACACCAAGAGTCCCGACAGTGGTTTAGACTGCGGCAGTGAGGAGGAAGGCTCTCTAGGCCGTGGCTATCGAGGGTACTACGCTCATGGGAGCCCCATTCGGGGGCCCGTTCACATCATTCACTGTGAAGGCCCGGTCGAAAGGCGGGCGCTGGCAATGGGCCGTAAAAGAACTCTGACCCGCCAGTGCAGCGTGGAGGAGGAGTTCTCTGACCCAGTGACTGCAGCCAAGTCCGTACACACGGGTGACTTGAGGAACAGGGAGCACTTTGGGCCTGGTCGGGAGGCCGGGCCGCGAAACTACTCCAGAGAAGGGGCTCTGAGCGAGGACAGGCTGAACGAGCTGGACAGGGTCTATTACAGCCACCACAGGGAGGCTAGGGCCCAGTCTTTGTCCAGGCTCAACCGGGACCAGCCGCTGGTGTGTGATTCAGACTTTCTGCTGTACTATTCATCAGCAAGCTGCAGCCATTCTGTTTTCTAAATGTTGTCTGTTTTTCTTTATGATTACCCCCTTTTCTTTCTTTCATTTGGCATTTTGTTTTTGTTTTTATGACAATGTTCATGGTTGGTCGGATTCAATGTTTCATTTTGAGTGAGTTTTGTTGCTTGTATGTCAGGTGGTATTATAGTAAAGCTTTCAATTACCTAAAGGCCATTTAACTAAGTTTTGACTTCTCATGTCTTTGAGGGGGAAGGTTCCATTTCAAGGAAAGTCTGTGCAATGAATGGAGAAGCGCTGCTCCTGTCTTTTCTTCCCCTGCCTTCTCTCAGCTGCCGGCTTCATCTGTTACTCTCCATGGCTCACCCTACAGCTGCAGCCATAGCGCTCCGCTTTGTGCTTGAAGCATCTCCTGCCTCTCATTGCTTCATATACAAAATAAAGCTAGATCAAGACTTCTGCAGCCTGCGGTGATTCATTTAGCCTTTAACCCACATGCCTTCAACCCATCTCTTGCTTGTCTCTTCCACTTGTTCATCATCATTTTTCATAAATTAAATGTTTTGATTGTTGTAGTACAAAGCCCTAGACTGAAGCTGTAATGGCTTTGCTCATCTAACTATCTTTATTCATTTACTCACAGGCCACTTTTCCTCTCATCCACTCTTTCTCTTTATTTACTCATCATGTTTGTCTTTTGTGCTGCCATTTGCTTTCTTTTCTCATCAAGAAGCTGACATGCACAGAACAAAACAAACCAAACAAATGGTCTTTAGCTAAACATCTGACCCTTCCTGACCCCCAGTCCATGTTGTTGTGTTCGGGGTTGATTTGATTTACTTGTTTTAATGCCTTGTTGGGTTTCCTTATTGTTTTATGGATTCTTTTAAATATTATTTTGCCCCCCTAAGGACAAATGGAAGTCAAATCATTTGCTCTTATGTTTTTTTTTGTTATTTTAACAGGATTGTGGGATTCTTTTTGATGTTTGCTTATCTTCACAATGCAGACAATTTGTTGTTCTAACCTCGTGTCTTTTGTTTTTTACTCTCAAGATCATTGGGAACTCAACATCTTATGGAAATGCTGATCGTCTGGACCACTCAGGGAGGAGGCCGGTTCACATCGGCAACCCTCCTCAGCAACGGCCCATCCCATCCATTGGTTAGTGAGGTCACCACATGAGGAGACGTCATCCCCACCTGCAGGGCCACTGATGTTTGTGCTATTTATACCATGTGTTTCCCTTACCCATGTGAGCCGAGCTATACATCTCTCCCATAGATCTTAAATAACCACGTAGACTTTTATTTTATGGGATGTTTGCCCACCCTGTAGCTGTCCATCCTCACAAGCTGGATTTGCCAAATGTTCACATGCAGTTTTGCAGGAAAGTTATCCCAGATACACACTCCCTATGCCTGTGTTTACTGTAGGTTAACATGTTTACATGACCACCCAATTTGACCTCCCCGCAACAGTGCAAGCATTGCTGTTTTACACCCAGTGACTCCAGAGTGAAACCTGTTGCCTTGTACACCCCACACCTCAGGGCAACGCCATCATCCTACTGTTTTAGCATGAGTGAATGGGCCATGGGGTAGAGCAGAGTGTGTGTGCGGGGGATCTCTGACGGTAACGTTGTGATTGGTGTCTTCTGTAGAGATCACCATGGACAGTAACAGTGAGGGGAGTGAGGGGAACCTCTCACCCGTCAAGGAGGATGTTTACTATGGCAGTGTAGCTCGGCGCAGGATATGGCGGTCTATGTCCTCAGAGGATCAATATGGTATGTGGTGCAGCTGACTATGATAATTCACCTTGACAATGCCAGAAAAGGCCAAGAATCTTTCTTAAACACATGCCGTGATATGGTGGTCTTTTGTTCTGTGCTGGACAGTTAGCTGCTTTGTTTAGTTTAGCTTCGCTTCGCTGAATAAAGCTGACCGGGGAAGACAAGACTGGCCACTTTTCCTGTTTTTCGGAGAATGAAAATCCCTTCCCTGTATGTACACTCCTTCAATCCCAAGAAACCCCAACTCACTCCTACTCTTCCCATTTACCCGCCATATCCACACTAATTTAGCCTGCCCTCCTCTTCCTTAGCTTCTCTGCCACCTCCTTTTTTCCTTCTCCTCCCGCCTTCTTGAGCCAGAGGCCCTTTTGCTTTGATTTTGCATGACCCGTTTACAATACAGTGAGAAGGAAAGACACTCTTGTTGGTCTAACTCCGTTGCACATTCATCAACTCTGCTACCATCAACGTCAAACAGGTTTTACACCATTGAAGCACATTTGACATCTTTCAAAAATCACTTTTCACTTTCACTTGCTTAATTAGTGTTGGTTGCAATATCTCTGAGGCATCATTCAGAATTACAATCTGCCATTGAAACATTTAACATGGTGATCCATGAGAAGCATGGGGAACTGATATCAGGTCCATCCCTTCCCCCTCACTGATATCTGCGCTGCCAGAAACTGCTGGAGCATTTGATGTGTTATCTCCTTTGGGAACGTGCCTCCTTTGCCCTTTTTCGCTGCATGTTGTTTCCAGATGAGGCCTAAAAGCATGACCGTACACCTGCATTTGATGGAGGAAGGCTCTCCTCATCATGTCCACTCATAGGAAAGCGAGCATGTTAATCAGCCTCTGCGAGATAAGGCAGTGAAACAGCAATGAACAATAGTGCAGTGTTACTTGTGTCCTCCTGGTGCATCATTCAGTTTCCCTTGCACCCCAAAAACTGCTTGACATGTGTTTCCTGTCTGTGCTGTGTTGTACTGTGCTACCACTGTGCTGATGATGTTTAGAGACTGTCACGCCAGCCAGCTGAGATGTGTGAACGAAGAATCCTGATGTGCTATGATTGTTCCAAACCTTTGCTTTTGGTCTGTGAACACAACAGGAGTACCGTTTTCAAAGTGAAAGAGATTGAAACTAAAAGCATAATTATCGCATTCGATCTTTGGCTCTTTGTTCACACATGCATCTCATCGCCCTCTCCCCTGTCAGCTCTAACAAAGAGACATCTTCTGCTCTCATTGCCTCTACAGCCAGCGTGGCTGTATAAGGCTGGTAGTAGCAGCAGAGGCCTCCTCTATGTTTCAGACGGCTTTGGCGGTCGCAGGCACGGGCGGGGACGGCGCTCGCCGGATTACTATGAGGAATCGGAGCCGGAGGAGATGACCCGTGTGTTCGTGGCTCTTTTTGACTATGACCCCATGTCCATGTCTCCAAACCCTGATGCTGCTGATGAGGAGCTGCCATTTAAGGAGGGCCAGATCATCAAGGTGCTGGCCTACAGATGATTGTTTCAAACCTAGATAACAAACAAACTCTTTCTATAAACACCTACTAATCTAATTCCCTTAATGTTGTTTTAGCTGATGCCTTTAGAAATACATGTAGATAGTAGTAGTCTTTGCCAACCCTAGTTGCAGGAATAATGGTATATGTCTTTGTTTTTGACAACACTTTGTTGTTTCTTTAGGTCTTTGGGAATAAAGACACAGATGGCTTCTACAGGGCGGAGGTCCGCGATCGAGTAGGTCTGATCCCCTGTAACATGGTGTCTGAGATCCAAACAGAGGATGACGATATGATGGACCAGCTCCTAAAACAGGGCTTCCTGCCACTCAACACTCCTGTGGAGAAGTTAGGTGAGGCATAATTTTACTTTTGTGTTTTACTTTGCCTTCATACCCTGTGTTTATATCACCAACTTAATGCTCTATTGTCTTATACTGATGCATTTTTCCTTTTCTATACTCTTCCCACTTAATTGTTTTTCTGCTTTCCTGTAAAGTGAACTGTGACCGTTTCAAAGATGGCCGCTCAATAAATCGCAGGTCCAGAAAGTCCAAGAGAGGTCTGTGTCCAGTTAGCTGCTCTTCTGCTTCATCTTTACTGCTTTTTTCACTTCCCACCATCCTTATTCATCTATAAACTGCTTTGAGCTCATTTCCACTGTATTTGCTGCTGCTAAGCTTTCCCTAACTATGAACATAGGAATAGTTTACCTTGCACGCCAGATGATCAGATTGGAAAGTCTGTTGACTTGCAAGGCTATTTTGCATCGTCACAGGTCATCACACCCTTCAGAAAAGTGTTTATATCATCACCAATTAAAATTGTGTTCTGTCTGTTTTTATTTGTCCTCTCCGCAGAGAGGAACAGGCGGAGCGGCCGTCAACATCCAATGTCAACACGGAGAATGGTGGCTCTGTACGACTATGACCCCCGAGAGAGCTCCCCTAACGTTGATGTAGAGGTACTGTCCTGCTGTGGCTCCAGCTATTTACTTTGTCATGTTCATCCTGTCACCACCATCATGTTAAAAAATGCATAAAAACTGTATAAAACTATGATATTTGAGGTGCATAGGCACAAAGGTGTGGAGATTTAATGTTTTGTCAACTCAGAATTTAAAAGAATAGTTTGCCATTTTTGGAAATAGGCCTTTTCAGTATATTGCTTAGAGTATTGCTATCACTCTTGTGTCTGTCTATTTAACATAAAGCTACAGAGGGCGCTTAGTTTAGCACCAAGACTGGAGCAGGGGCAAGCAGTCTGGTTCTGTCAAAAGTTTAGTAAATATGCCAACCAGCATCTATAAAGCCCACTTAATAACACGTTACAGCTTTTTGTTTCATCTGGCCAAAAACCAAAATGTGAAAATGACAAGTTGTAGTGACAGAGCCAAGCTAGCTGTTGACAGCTGGAGCTGAGACTATATATATTGTTTAAACTTGTGTTTTATATTAAACTGAGCCTAGTGCCATGTATAAAAATACCTTGTTATTGTGCATTCAATACTAAGCTATTTAAATAATACACAGGTGCATATATTCATGTTTTTTATTTATTTTTATATATATTTTAATTAATTAATAGACGTCTGGCACCCTGCTTTTTTACAATCCCTGTTTGTTTTTTACATTTCAGTTTTTGTAGAGATCAACGTGTTAATTAGTGAGCTTCAGAGGTGCGGATATAGGCAGATATTGTTGCCTTCAGAAAGAACCTGGCTCGCTGTCTTCATTTCATACTAACCTAACCATCTCCTAGCTGCGGCCTAAAGCCAGGGGTATTGACCTTATTGTATAACTCTTGGCAAGATGTCAAACTATTCCTTTAAGTGTGATTCAGGGAATAAGGCTCTTTTCACAGCAGCTACTTTGACATTGCAGGGTAAACACATGTATTATTAAAACCATTACTTCCATTTAGTTAGGCCAAGGCCCTGGTATTGTACATGTTGGCTCACTGGAATGCTGTGACACACTAAACAGAATGAGACCATAATGAATCTGATCCATTACACCTGTGTTTATCCTGATTTGACGTGTCAACATGGTTGCTGTGAAAAGAGCCTATATTTACAAAGGAGAGGTTGAATGAGGAGTTACAGTTAGCATTGTGTAAGCTAGGACTGAATTACTTTCCCGTGTTGTTTTTTTGCCCCACCTCCCCGTTCACTTATTCTGACCTTTCTATTGGCACTGCCACCGACACAGTATGAGGGCAACAGACTGAATGAGGAGGTGAGTGAGGGCGAGGAGGGTACGGTAATGTCTGCTCTGTGTGTGTTTCCTCCCCCGTTTGTTGGAGTGCAAACGAGGAGGTGGGCTTCAGATGACGGGCCACGGCCCTCTGTCCCTGGTGGTCATGAATACAGCCCCTCATGCATTGCCTGAGCCAGCATCTCCCCTCCTCAGTTTGGTCTTTCGTGTCAACCTGTCTCCTATGTACATGCGCTATGTTTGGTTTGTGTGTTCTCGAAAACCCTGTAGGACAGATGTGCCCAGATGTGTGTTGCAATCCTGTCTTCAAAGTTCCAACATTTGATGCATTTAAAGTTGCAACAGTCCGTCTGCTGAGACTGAATTGAAACTTGTGTTTAAGATGCATCACATTGACTTGGAGAAGGAAGCACAACATTTCAAACTCATCAAACCCCAGTACATTTGATGTTTTGGAAAATCCTCTGCACACTTATATTGCTGTAAGCAACAGAAAAAGTACAACAAGCCAAATGTATTTCTTTCTTTCTTCTTTGACAGGGTGAACTGACTTTCTGTGCCGGTGATGTCATCACAGTTTTTGGTGAAATAGATGAAGATGGTTTTTATTATGTAAGTATTAAACATGTCCATGTCCGTTGAGCAACAGTTTCTTACTAATAATTTTTCAAATCTCTCATTTACACCCATAACTGGATTATTTGCCACAGCTATGGCTCATGGGATATTGTTGCATAATAGCAATGCATCATTCCACCCTGATGTTAAAAGAAAAGAAAAAAAACATGTCAGAAACATCTCAGAAACAAAGTAGAAGTTATTACTGGTGGCATTAACTTAAACCTACACAAATACAAAACAAGGCTATTTTAATCTATTGTTAAATTACCCTGGAGCCTTTCATGCATGTTGAGGAAGCAAAAGGTCAGTAGAGCCATGAAGTGGGAGGACTTATTTTGAGTGCTCCTGGTTCTGGAAGTAAAAGCCCCATTCATGTTTTCCCCATAGACAATGGTATGTGACTCACATTTAAAGCACAAGACAACTGCATTGGAAAATATCTGGTTCTTCGATACAAGACTTTGTGTCAGCAGTTCCATCTCACAACTTTATTGCAGCTTTAATTTGAAACTAACTTCTATGCCCCTCTTCAAAGTATGGGGATGAACTGTTAAACTATAACGTAACATTTAGAGTTAAACACAGCAGAGGTCTCACTGTCCTTGTTTACTCCTCAGGGCGAGCTCAATGGACACAAGGGACTTGTTCCTTCCAACTTTCTAGAAGAAGTGCCTGATGATGTAGAGGTTTTTCTCACTGACTCACCATCTCGATACCCCCAGGACACTCCTGCACGGATAAAGACCAAAAGGGTACATGCTCCTTCGCAGTACTAGCCCTCTCTCATCCATTTACTCTTTTCAGTTCCTTCTATCTCCTTTAGTACCGTGTCTGTGCGCGCGTGTGTGTGTGCGTGCGTGTGCGTGTATGTGTGTGTGTCTCATTGAAGTATGATGGGATTTCTGACTTTCGAGCATTACACTGTAAATAAATAGATGTCTAAGATCTATGAAAAAAAATAAAACTTTAAGAATAATACTTGACAGAGGTACTTTTATTTTTCATGTTTACTGCTGTGAAAGGGGGAAGTTTTGCATTGCATAATAATACATGGATCTATTGTATTCATAAAGCATTCTCGATGATAGTAAAGAGGAGGGGGAAACGCTCCTGTGACTTTTTACTTGTTCTGTAATGTCTTGAAAAACAGCAGTTAACACTTTTTGCACATGCATATTTAGCATTTTAACAGATGCTTTATGAATATATTCTGTGTTTGATCTCAAATAATTTCTAATAGAGTAAATAGTTTTGTTGTACTCAAAGATGATCTATGTAGTCTGTAGCTCAGCATGTTCTATAGTCCAGATGCATGAATTCTTGAACATTTTATATAAAAAGTTTAGTGTAGTACAACTTTTGTATCTGCTCCTGAACGCCTTGTTTTGTATATTGCTTTCTTGTAAAGTAGCACGCAAGCCTATGTTGCCATCAGAGAATAATTTCAGAAGTAATTATTTACTAAATGTAAATATGTTATTTTGTGTTTAACAAATAATGCAATTGTTAAAATATGAATAAGTTTCATCAGATATTTATTTCCCTGTGGTCTAATTTGCCATTGTCACAGTGCAAACTATTGGAATGCCATCACCATATATATTTTTTTCATTTCTTTTCCTCACCCGCTTGGCAAAACAGAAGAAGAGTGTTCATTTCACACCTTAAAGGCTCTGTTTCCGTCACGTAAGTGAGCAACTGAGGATACCAAGAGTACGCCCCCCTCGTCTAATGCAGATGACATGGGTACCCTTAGCTTCTGGTATGCAACATGTATACTTTATATGACATTCCTTTAGTGCTGCTCTGCCTTTAGGATTCCTCCTTGTTTCACTAAAACACTCATTATTAATGTTTGTTGTTAGCTAGTACACCCAGCCAATGCATTAGACAAGAAGTATGGTATCTTCAGTTGTTTCTCTGAGTGTTGTACATGACAATGTCTGTCTCCTGCAATAAGTCTCCTGCTGTAACTCATGGTAAGCTAAAAGGCCATTGTTGTACAATTACCCTGAATTGTCAAAAGGTTTAGTGAAAATAAATGGTCATAACAGTTAGCCGGTCAGCACAGGGTGACAAGCCTGAAAATCTGACCAATTCTATGCAAAAACCCAAAGAATAGCATGAAGAGATTTTATTAAATTGTTATCAAAACAGTTAGCATTTAGGTTTTCAAATCAGTACTAATTTTGGTAACGAGGATTAATTATCAATTAGTTTGGAAACTAATACTTATTGATTTAAAGTGAGAATGTAACTTCTACAAATGACAGAATTACAACACTACTTTTGAGCTCATCTGCAAAGTTACTGTAACAATGTAAAGAGTGATAAAGTCAGAACACTGACCATTAGCTACTGGTCATACCAGTCCAAGTAGGCTGGAGCTACAAAACCCCAGAGTGCATTGAATTGAGCTTTATGGGTTTATTTGTTTTCACAAAAGTTACAGTCTCACTTTAAACTCTGTATGATTAAAATACCAAATAAAGCAGATTTATTTTGATATGGTACATCTTCTGGTGTTTAAAACAGATATTGCATATATGAATATAGCCGCATATGGAATCTGACCATCCATCTTCCCAAAGTGCAATTTAAAGGAGCCTTTTAGCTCATGATTACAGAAAAGGAATAGTGACTAGTAGTTGCTCTGTAACCCAGTTGTATCAGTAAATATCTATCTATATAGATATAGATCTATATACATATATATATACGTATATATATATATACACATATATATGTATATATATATACGTATATATATATACGTATATATATATATATATATATATATATATATACGTATATATATATATATATATATATATATATATATATATATATTTAAAGGGGAAGGAAAGTAAATGTGGTATAAATATGTCCCACTTGTCCCAAAAAGCAAATGTATCTGTTTGTGAGAGGAACTGCCCTGCCCCTTGATATTCATTGTTGGGAAATGTTGTCACTTTACATTGATGTGGAAGTTAGTCAATGTCATGCTTACACTCTGTGTTGTTCTAGCTTAATTCTAGCATCTTAAAAAAAAACATGTTTCTACCTGGCAGAGAGAGGGGGAGGGAGGCAGTGTGTATTTTTATATACACCCCAGAGTGCACAGGACAACATCCAGGGAGGTAGACTTCAGAGCTATGGTGGCCCAGCTGAGACAGAAAGGACTTAAGAGGAGGAGGGGAGTAGTGACTGAGGTGTGAGAGACAGCTGACTGTTTAACACCCTCAACTGTACCTTACGGGTCTCCCATTAGGTTCCATTGGAAAAAGCGGGTCCGCCCAGAAGAGCAGGCTCTCCCACAGTGCGTCCACACATCCCTGGCTCTGGCCCTGCCACCGTGGGGCCCGGCAGTCCCATCAGGGCCCCACTGGACATGTACTCCTCCACAAAGGAAAAGGGACTGCTCTCCAAAGGAAGACACTATTGCAAAGACTTGGCGCTGTAAAATAATTTATTGGCATACTTGGAGTGTCATCCACTTCCTCGTAGTGTTTAAAAAAAAAAAAAATCGACCACGTGGACAGGTTTATTCTTGTACATCTGTTGTATACTAGAATATTTTTTGTTAAAAGTATCAACTACATATTTTCAATAACATTTCATATTATGATCTGATGTGTGTGCTGAGTATCTTACCTCCGAGTCTCTGACAGATGTTTTACTGTAGACAGAGACGGGGCACTCAACATTTAGCCCCTGCTCATGTCGAATGGCACTGATTACACCACATTATGAGTCTGAGCAGTGTCTCCGTGTACAGAAATCAGAATATCGTTCAAACATTTTAAATCTAAAGAAAAAGATGGACTTCGAGGGCCACAGGCTTGTTTCAAGCAGCCAGTCACTTGCATTGTATGAGAGGTTTGCATGCTTTTACTTCAGCACATTCCCACCTGACCCCTTGAGAGTGCATGCGATGTCACAGTCTCAAAAATTAAACCTGGAGCATGCAGTACATAAATACAGCGTGGCTGACTGGCTGCGCAGTAAACTGTGACATAGCTTTTACTTTTCTGCCCTATCTCAACATCTGTGATAGAGCATTCCCCCTACAAACATGTCAGACACCTAATACAAGCACATACTGTATCTACGACAGGGTCTCTGCATAAAAATCAGGTTGAATGGAAATGCCTAGTAGACCTAACCTCCATGTATTTGCCTTATAATCGCACAATGGTTTGTACTTTGCCAAGTAGAGCATGCAGTTCCATGCCTACTCATTTATGTTGGTACTTCATCAAATCTGTAAGCCGACATTTATCCTGACTTGTGATGTGCAGGTATTGTGTGACTGTCGTGATTTCCATAGGACCAGAGCTTACATATAACCGTCCAACAGCCGTGTTCACATATCCTTCATCTAAAGTACTTGATATGAATATATCATTCTTAATTCTCTAATCTTGAAAACAGGTGGTGAAAAAGGGCAAATCGTCAGCATACTAATTTTTCTAGGCAGATTGAATGAAGGGACTTTTAAATTTGAGTTCACAATTTTTAATGCCACTGATGCACATTGGATATAAAACAATGAATGCTCTACATAAACAAAGTAACACACGTGTAGTTAATCTGTGATAGAGCATCAGCTAATTAAGTCATGTTACTGTAGTGCATTTGATTCACAACATACAACACTAGAAGACTAAAGGTTTGACCGTTTTCACAATAATTGACAATGAGACAAGGCTACCTCTACGCTGCCCCTCAACACTTCGAACCCAAAATCTAGATTAAAAACATGTCGAGTCAAGCCAATCAGTCATTGAAGCCCGTTTAGTGTCAGTTTGGTGCAGAAAACAAGTACTGTACATCAAAATATATAAATATCTACACCTTAATGTAGAGTAGTGAATGTATGAATTGAAAGCCAATGTATTTTCAAAGCTGCCCAAAAGGCTTCGAGCAGATGTCCGTCTTTGTGTGAAATGAAACAGTCCATCTTTATTTCCCCACCATTCCGATTGCCATTTCATCCTCAAGTAGTTCAAAATCTAGCCTATTTTTTTATACACGAGTTGAACTGAAACTGCCAAAAAAGAATGTATGCAAAACATTCTGTAATACTTTCTGTACAATTCTCGGCCGAACAGCCATGGCATCTTATGATAAACTGATTTACAACTTTTCCTATTTATGAATCATGTCGTCAGACACTGCTTCTATTCATTTGGAGTGACTGTTGCTCTTTTTGTACTTTGTCCATTTGTAAAAATTATTTGAAATGTTTATACTTGATTTTCAAACTGCCTTTTTTGTACATTTAACTTTATAATCAAACAGTGCAAGCTTTCCCCATGGTGTCTTGAAGACCATATTGTTTAAGTCTGCAATTGTGTGCTAGCTTTATAAGAATTATCAGCCTATATTGATGGTTACAAATTAATGTGTGGGTGTGCATGTGCAATCTTTTCTTAAAAAAAAACCCAAATCTAAATAAATTTGATATTTTGTAAAGTTTGCATGTGTGACTTAACTCAAGACAAAATGACATACCACACAAACAAGTTTATTAAAATAACTTTGAACATACGACCCTCATTACAAACCAAAATTTGATTTAAGCGATAACTAC
The DNA here is from genome assembly GCF_910589615.1 of Taurulus bubalis. NCBI lineage: Eukaryota > Metazoa > Chordata > Actinopteri > Perciformes > Cottidae > Taurulus > Taurulus bubalis. The sequence continues at coordinate 16,820,336 of NC_136596.1, read as the reverse complement.
AATTCACCAGGAGACGCAATAACAAAAAGCTAAAAAAATAATATATTTCCTTAAACATATAATTAGTAATCAGTGAATACAATAAGGATATGAAGAAAATCAAATACGTCTCATTTCAAGACCAGCTCTTAATAACTTGGATCTCGTTACTTGTGATGTTTCATTCATCTACTTCAGTGCATTTTGAACAGTAGACGTGCATTGATCATCACTGTTAGCATATGTGCTACAGTAGCTTTTGGTCTCTGATTTGAGTCTAGTCAGACTTCAATATGAACCTCTCAAACTGCGTAACTCAATACACAGGGCTCTAAAAAATACAAACACTTAACTTTGGCAAAACTTAACATGCATTACTTCAAACTGAGGAGAACCTACCTAACAAAAGTTTATATATACAGTTAACATGCCAAATTAAGAGTCAGAGCCAAACGAAACAAATCGCTCATCTTCTCACAAGTAAAATAGGAGGTCATCCAGTTTCACATTGGGCTCCTTGTGGATGCTTTGACCCACAAGAAAAGCCAGCTTGTGGGCATACTGGCAGGGAGCGGGCACTCTGATGATCCCCTAAAGCACAGAAGAATAAATTACAGCATTTGGAGTCTAAAAAAAAACATTGACTAATGCTTTATTGGATTAAATGTTGACTTTGACCAGTTATTAAAATCTGAAATTCAATAACCGGTTGTACCCAACTATAAAACATATGCCCACTCGTGAACTGAAAGAGTTTCAGTACAATTGCAGTCAACTTAGGAGAAACTAGAGTCCAGGATGAAACAAGCCTACCTGCCAGTTGTAGTACATGTGGCACAGCTTGTAGGTAAGCCGCTGCATGTGATCAGGCTTCAGTCCACTGGTGTCGTACACGACATTGTAGTGGGTTGGAGAGACGCTCCCGTTGCGGACAGCCTGGCTCACAATGTAGAAGTCATACCTAGCAAACAAAGGTTAACAAGTAGCCACCACAACTAGAACATTGAAAAAAAAAAAAACAGGAGCTAAACAAATGAAAACATACCACTCTGGACGGGTAACCTCTGAGTCAACAACGGTGCCCGGGGGAGGGTTGGTCACATTGCCATTAATTGCGGCAAAAAACCTACTGTTGATGCGCTTCTTCACCACCACCACACTTAGCTTGGGCCTATGACGAGCACATAGAGAATCCATAAATGAATGACAATTTACAAATTTGTTTGAGCTTTGTTCAACTCCTTATGGTGTCTGAACTCCTCAACATAACCAGTGTTAAAAAAATTCCACATTTATTAAACCAGAGTTAATGGCATAACTTGATTTTCAGCACCTGCCGTTTTGCGTGTTATTCACAAATCAAAGGACATTGAGGAGTTTAATATAGGTGATTACGTCTTCAGCTCATTTGATTAACTACATAAGGGCAGCAGCTCCTAGAGAGCGATTAACGATGAAAACCTCACGCGTAGTCGTGCCCCATGGACTGGATGGATTCGATGATCTGTGAGACCTCATAGTTGACCACGCTGAGCAGCTGGCCGTCTCCCACTCCATCTCTGTACACAATGATTCGTGTAGGCAAGGAGTTGTTGAACTTCAGGTAGTCTTTCAGTGCACCTGGAAAATATATAAGACAAGTATGCCAACATTGTTGAAAGATCATTAATGTGTATAATAAAATAAATTATTAGAATCATGGGAAGCATCTTGCCAGATAAAGCCATCTTCAGTCCATCCATGATTTCCTGGCCTCTGTGCTGAAACACACACTTTGAGTACCACCTTGACAAAGACATTAGAAATGTCAGACAACTAACAGTACTATGGCACTAAATTCAAGACTCAAGTAACCAATACAACTACTGTAAAGCAGGCTAGTGCAGCCTTATTCATGCTGTAGACTAAGGTACAGTATGGAAAGAAACTGTTGTAGAGACTAACCTGCTCATGCCGTGATTGAGGCTGGCCACTAGAGCTCCAATAGAGCGTTTCCCAGCAAGGGTGTCATGGTAGCAGTCAATGCCCACAATCATCAGCTGCTTGAGCTACACAAAAGGTGGGAAGAATCCAAATATTTTTTTTTTTTTTTTAAATGCCAACGTTCTGAAGGAGCACTTTACCGGAGGGGTCTATTGGTGTTGAATTCAGACATCAATATTATTTGATCAGGATTATTAGGCTGTGTAACAGTGATTGCAGTTATAATTGCGGCGTCAGATGGCTGAGACGCCATGTGCATTCTCGCACGAAGAAAGAGCAATGTAATTAAAATAATTATTTCAGCTAAACTTTAGAACGACAGTTTAGTTTTGCTGCTTAAGTATCACATTACTGTGTGCATGGAAACATTACTGAAAGCAGTCTAATAATTTAAGTAAATACTAAAGAAAACACTCAAATAAATCAAAAACAATCCAGAATTTAAAAAACCACAGAGCCTACAGGGAGGAGGGGGAGTGAAATGTCATTCATTTTTACATAAATTTACTTACAGCACTTTGTAGTTTGGCTTTCTTGAAGAAATTGTTGAGTTTGTTAGCTAAATTAAATGTAATGTACGTCTTTGTGAAACCAGCTCAAAATCCATTAAAACCGATTAAGCTTCATCCACTTGTAACATCCTGTATAAATATGACAATGATAAATATTTGTGAAACATTTAAACGACAACAGTTCCATCCTCCATCTGCTCTAAAACAGCCGACAGCTTAATCCACTCGAGAACTACTTATCTTGTTTTCACAAATACGCCTAACCTCTTTAATGTACATATGAATTAGTGTGCACGTGACTTACAGGGATTTCCACACTCCAGAGCTCTCCTCCCATCTTGCAAGCCATCTGAAGAGCAATCTTGGTTGCCACAGTCATGAGTGCTTGTTGCCTGGCGAGGGTACGAGAAACCACACACTGGCTGGGAGTGGGGCAGTCCACACAAAGGTACTTCTTGACGCTGTCGTACTGGTCCTTCCTGTTGCTGGGGAGGACCACCACAACCTAACAGGAACAAATGGAAGGTCTTTTACTGCTTTTTGACACAGCACATCTATGCCTCAAACAGCGCGCAAACCTGGCTACAATTCAAATGTTAACATTCATCCATGGTTTACAAGAAATTAGTCAATAATATGCAAAAGTAAAACGTATGAAGGTGATCTGCACCTCCAAATTTATGCATTATATATTTAGTCACTAACCATCTGTGTTTGGGGTCCAACATTCTGCTTCAGGGCTCTGAGGAGAGACTCCTGATGATCGTCATACTCTATCCTAAATTAAAAAGTGCAATAAGTAAATGACAAAATCAATTTTAAAAATCTTCGTATAGTAACAATAAATGGACGCATGTCAAAACATTAAAATGATGAAGCTTTCATAACTAAACATTTTAAAACATTAAAATATTTCAACTACTGGAGAAAAGGTGTGATAAGGTTATCACCCAGTTACAAATTTATTACATATACCAAGCAATACACCTTTACTTCGTGAAGGTCAGAAGTATTGAAGTACGGTACAACTTCCTCGCAAACAGTTTTAACAATAACAAACTGGCAAAAAAGTCAATTTAAATGTATTCTACATCAGTCTGCAAATCCTAAATAATGATCAGAACCCCCATCGTTCTTATGCGAGAACTCACACGAGTGCTCTCTGAATGCGGATTTTTAGCGGAGCCGAGACTTTAAGGAGGGTCTGCATGAGGGCCTGGGCTTCAGTGCTGTTACGACGGGTGTGAAACAAGAGCCAGTTTTCCAGTGGAGGAGAGCAGATCAGAGGCAGCCCACGCATCTCTTTGGTCCAGTCAGCTTGCATGGGGTTGTAGTCAAACTGGGTGACACAAATTATGATAATCTGTCAATTAAGATCCTATAAATACTATTAATTCAAAAGAACAATTTTATGCAACTACAAGCATATTATACCGATTTTGGTCCCTGGAAGATCCTCTCCGCTGGAAGGACTCTGCCAGTCAGCTTTACGAGTTCCTTATCAAAACTGAGTCCCCACTTGTCCAACTCAGCTTGTGCGTCAGTATTCCTGTAAAATAATGTTTAGGAATTAAATCAAAGCCTTGCATTCTAACTTCTGTGCATATGAACAGACGAATTACACAAGCTGCTGAGATGAGGACCACTTTAACGGGAAACAGTGAGGATAGATATTTAAAGTAATTACAAACCAGGCAGGGAAGAGTCAAATGTGACTAGGAGACTTTGGGCAATAACTACGCAGACTAGAGCACCCAGGACAATCACTTACTTTTGTATATTACTGACAAATCTGTTGAGGCGTATCTCCCTTTGACTTGGGTCCAATTTGGTGTGCATGTCCAAGTCCTTCATGATGACGTAGTCGGCTCGCATCTTGTCAGTCAAGCCTGTCAAACACATCGAGTTTGCATTTGAAGTTACGATAGATTTCACTGAATGGTTCGTTTACCAAGGACGACATCCAAATAGGCCAACTACCATCATCAATAACCACAAAAGGATATTGATGTTGTCGTGTTATGACCAGAAGGTTTTAAGTGTCAAAAGTGTTCCTCAGTTACAGTAAAAAAAATAAACACTCAGATATACATCTGATTAAACTGCTATAAATGAATTAAGACAAACAATGGAGAATGAGACTGTAAACCTGTGAGAAAGCACAGCTCTGGGATGAGCATGGCCGGGCCAGGAGGAGGACCACCAGAAGGACCCAACTGCTTCTTCACATGGCTGACCAGCAGCACCTGGTTCTCATCAGCGATGTCCAGGTTATATTGCTTAGAATAGAAAGTATGAATATTAAAATGCAAACCAGAATAGAACATGGTCATGAATAAGGTTATATCTAGATGCATCACTTACTAGATTTACCTAAAAAGTATCCCTAAAGACTTTAACATCTACTGCGCCTACATGCGTTTCCTCTTTGGCCAATCCCAATTCTGAATCCCTCAAAACCTGAGAATGTGTCAATATGCATTCAATGCAACATTATCCAAATCAGCTTTAGTTATTTAGCTTTATTTTATTTGTGTGTGGGTCAGTGTGCATCTGTTGACGCAGAAAAGCGTAATGTATTTATTGTACCAGTTACACTAACACTTCTGTTGAGTGCATGGCAGCTACCGTCTTATAGTAGTTCTTGAATGAAATATCCGTGTCTCTCTTCGTGAATGTGTTGTTGGGAGTGTGGTCCCATGCAATATCATCAATCCTGTAAGTCTTGTTGTTGTACCTAAAAATAAAATAAAAGTGGGAGAAGGACAGATAAATATCCCTTCCATACTCATTTGTAATTTGTGCAACTGTGCGTGTCAGAAACATGGTCCCTACTTGGTGAGGACGATGAGTCCAATCAGCTCCTTACTGCAGATCTCAGGGAAGCGTTGATTTCCACACTTCTGTCTCAGGTTGAGCATAAAGTCAAGCACCGTCTCACTACGCAGCACCTTGTGGCTCACGTCAGTACACAGCATAATGGCTGTTTCGTACTGCAAAATGGTGGTGGTGTAGCCTGGCCAGATGGTCAGCCTAGGAAAAGACAGATTAACTTTTTCTTCTTCTCAAACCTAATAATAGTTTCTACTATTGCCCATTTACTGAACTCTGACACAGCTTCTGACTTGACTTAAACCAGTCTATTTATTTTTTAAAAACACAGGATAACTGGTAACATCCTTGGAGATGGTTCTTCAGATCTTATTTTCTACTTTTAAAAGAAAGCATCAAACTACTTCAGATCACAGACGTCAATTTCTTAATTTTTTGAAGAACACAGAACTGTGTAAATATACTGCGTTTCCCAGCCTTAAATAGACATTTCAGTAGACTGTTGTACAAATGCACACTCCTTGTGTCGACATATAGCCCTGCCATTAGTTTTCATATTCGAGAGGCAAACGCATATTTTTAAACACATGTGTCTAGGATGAAATGTAAAAATAAATAAACTTTAATTCTTAATCTATACTTCTTTTGTCCAGCTTGATCACAATGTGAGGTAAACTAATAGACCTGTGCTGTGGGACGTTGAGTGGATCATTGGGGTTGTAGTAGTTGCGTCCAATCTGCTGCATGTCGAGCATTCTCAAGATCCTGAAGAAATGGAGCAACATGTATTTCACATTTGAAAGTTTCTAAAGATCCAAAAAGCTGCGGTTAACGTTATTGGCATTCAAGCTTTTGTAATCAGATGTAACGACTTAATTCCATTTGAAAATGCACCATCCATAACAATATTTACACTACATTAGAGTATATATTTCAATTAATTTGGTTGATGCATGTACACATTTCAGTTCCAACAGTGCATTACTTAAGACCTGAAAACATTACCTTCTGAATATGATGTTGTAGAACTGAATACACACAGGTGACGTGGGTGGCAGTTCATTCGTCAGGGTGACAGTGATCTGAACCTTCTCTCCATTCCTCGTCTCGCTGTGGAGCACTGTCTCCTAAACACAAGGGTAAACATTCATGTCCAAGAAAGAATCCCAAAATATGATAACCTACCAATCACACCTTCCATCCCAATTAAATCAAAGAAATACTTTGTAAAATGAGCCAATCTTAAAATTCTTTTAAATAAATATATATATATATATATATTTTTTGTTTAAAGATACTCTAACTTGTGCATCAAACTGTCAACGCCCTACAACATTTGGCCATGTTTAATTAAAAATATAAATTTTAGAGGGGAGCAACAGCCGATGGTGCAAAATGATCACTCACTTTGACCAATGGTGAAAAATAATTTAGCATCTTTATCACTCGGCGACATACTTTTGCGATTATAGGTCTAGCCCTGCTTTGCTGCAGTTCAGCCAAAAAGAGGGCGCGGGACTGGGAGAGTGCAGAGAGTGAGAAGAGACGCAACCAACACTGGCATGTCTTTACATTATGTTATGCAACATCAAACTATATCAATAGCATTGTCTCATCCCATCTCTTGTTTGAAGATGTATAAATATACCATAAGAATATATATTTTAAATTAAAAAAAAGCCAATATAGCACCCAGACGTAACAATACTAAAAAAAAAAATGTTTAAATAGTACAGCAGTGAATTTAACTGTACAGGGCTCCAACAATGGCAATATATTGGTTAGAGTTAACTCTGGTCTAAAAGGGTGCAGGCAATTCTGGGGATTTGTGACCTCCAACAATCACAAACATTTCAAACAGTGCGATTAGCCACAAGGTTTTGTTTTCCCTCTTAAATTCCACGTTTTGAGGATTAGATCACCTTGTTGGCCAATCTGAGAGGTAAAAAAAGCACAGCTCCATCAAAGCTCCGTGCTGAGCCAAGTGCTTCTTCGTGCTGGAAGAGGAGGGCCATTCTCAGACGACGAGCCTCCATTGGTGGGTTGTAGTCCACATGGTACTGATACAGCACCCACTGAGGGCGGGACAGGATTCGAAAGTAGTTTGCCGTCAACTTAATGGGTGCGCCAGATGTTCCTAAGGAAGCAAACATAATTTATTAGTAATATATAATCCTCTCCAACTATTTTAAAACGAACATTTGCTGAATGAGTTTAGTGTGCATTCATTTCAAATGACTGACCCAACTTGGAATCCTTAACATGCAGCATAGCCTGCCTTGTATTAATCCCGGCATCGTTATAATCCCGGCGGCGTCCACCTCTTTCTCCCAGCTTTACCTGCTGAAATCCAGCTGAAATCTGTAAAACAGCTAATAAAAACAAAATTGAGTCCGTCACAACCTTTTTGTGTACATTTGGATGCCAAACCAGAACTTTTTTTTTTATCTACTCGTCTAAAATAACCAATTGCCCTGCATGCCAGTGCCATTTTTTTCTTTCAGTGTATCGTATTAACATTAAGTTTAACTATGGCATAAGATTAACACCAAGCTAAACTACAACATTTTTTTCCAACAGAGCTGCAATTTTACGTGACATTTATTCAAACATGTTCTCCCTGAATCAGGACATGCAATTAGCACTACACAAGAAGGCTGCCATCCTTTAGAAAACATCCATATCCGAGTAGAAATCAACCTCCACCAAGGAAAAGTAATCATGCAGACTTTCAAAAAAAAAAAATAATGATTTTGATGCCATGATTATTTGACAAAAGAGACAAACATCATGACCAAGTACCTTCTGAAGAAAAAGGTCCCGGAACACCCTGCTGCCTCCCTCTACCAACCAGCTTATCCTCCGCAGGAGCTGGTGGTGCAGCATCTCCTCGAGCCTGACTCTTTCAAGACAAAACACATTTTATAATATATTAATAAATTACATTAAACATTTTGGCTATTAATTTACCAAAACGATATTTACGTCCTTTGGATGGAAACAGAAATCTAAAAACATGCACAAACAATGCCAACACTTCAAGATGATAAAACACCAAAATAAATAATGTATATAGTTTTTGTTTTTATAATAGAAGGCATAACATTTTTTTTTTTTTTTTTTAAACGTGCGCATGACGGACCACCAAGCCAGACCTACCAGAGCAAACTCGACATGAAGCAGAGTCTAGAGGGAGGAGAACCCAGATACGAACAAAAAATAAATAAATCTGCTCCTAGCTAATCCGCCGTTTATATCAAGTTGCTTTGTGGTCAAAGGTAGTCAATGTTGGTGGAGAACGTCGGATTTTTATGAGAAGATGTCGGCCATATTGTGTTTGTGCAACCCCGTTTCGCATAATTAAGTGACCTTCCATAAAAAAGTGGACGTGAACCCGGTGCTAAATATCAATGATTGCCTTGTAACGTAAAGAGTAACCAGAGATTACAGCTGCTCTTACCGCTCCAGGTGCCACAGTCTCTTGACCACGTGCTCTGCCTCGAGCCCGTGCCCGTCCGGTCATTTTGGTGAAGTCTCAAAGATGCAGCTGTTATAAAGAAAACGCTACCATTTAATACAAAACTGGGAACAAATATTTAACCACTCAAAAATATGCAAGAAAAAAAAGAAAAAAAATGTACAGGGTTTAAAAACCAAGTTGTCATTTGGTTAAGTTACTGCAACTTATTGTCCCCAAAAAAGTGATATCAAAATAATATCATACATTACGTAGGATTTAAAAATGTCTAAACACATGACATGTTCCGTCAGTCGCTTGCAGACAAGATGGCGCCTTCTAACAAGATGGCGCTTTCTAATATATCTAGATGCGTGCGGTCTATTGCTCAACCAGCGAGCTTAATCAAGGCTAGCCACAATTAGCTTAACTTCTAACAGTCAGATCAATTATCCCCATGACACTAACTTAATGCATTACATTTTTGAGTTAACGCTAGGCAAGTCTGTTAAACTCGACATTAATAACTCGACAGTAGCTAGTCCCATATTAGTAGAAACTACTTGAAATACAAGTTTGCTAACATTAACATTAACTTAGTTAAGTTAGCAGATGGCGATGACCTTCCCGGCTAAAATTGGTTACAGTGTTAATTTCTATTAACATTAAAGCGAAAACACAGATTCACCCATAAAATATGCCTTTATCCCCGTTATAATTGTATATCCGACTCACTTTTGAAGAAAGGTTCCTCCTCGCTCACTAACAGACGAAAGAAAGAAAGTTGATCACAGGTGCCACGATGAACACCAATTTAGTTGAGGCCTCTTCACTTCGGAAATGAATACGCCTGTAAAGACATGTTTTACTTTTTATCAAACACCTCTTCAGTTTTAATATCTCAATATTATCTATCATGCGGTCAGTTATTCAGAATTCATCTAATAAAGACGTTATTGAAAGGTTGCTGAAATAATTAATCAGAAACGCTTGTGAACTACTTTTTTACGCGCAGTGGTCCGTTTATCGTCGGCCTGTTGTGTGTGTGCATTTTTTTTAACAGTGCGATGTCAATGGTGACCACGAGATGTCAGCAAAGCTCGTCGTACAATATATAAAGTATACAGACTCGGGCTGTCTGGGTTACCAACACGTCTCTGATGAAACTCAGGGCTCTAACACACTCAACTGTTGGTGTTTTATAAGTGAAGGTTGATTTAACCTTCTACTGAATGAACTAGCCTTACGGGAGCATTGATTCCAGTTAAGGGTATGAATGAAAAGAAAGTATGATCATGAGTTTTCTTAAAAGTATTGACTGACAGACCAAGTTTGATTGATTGTGGTATTGAATGAAGTACTGACACGTTCTACGATGAGGACTTATGAAGACATGTTTTTCTACAATAAGAAGGCCGTGTGTATGTCTTTGTTATTCTGTTTCCATCAAGTTTAACTTGTGACCATAATGAAACATGGTCAATTCAGAGCTGTAAGTGTTAAGAATGCTTTTAAAAAGCAGAACGTCCTCATATGCAAATCATTTTAAGAGGTTCCTGAGCTATTATAAAGCTATTATTTCTTCCCAAACTTTTCCTCTCTTCTTCAAATTCCACCATTTGAAGCTGAACTTGAACACCACTGAGGGCATTTTTAAGAAGGTGTACTCAAGTCTTTCATGTCTTGGATCTGAAAGTGATTACTGATTCAGACCTGATGGACCAGTCTGGGAGGATCTGCATGAAGAAAACTGAGAGGAAATGAAGGAAAAGGCAGGGACACAAGTGTCATCGAGCCTGATTGTTGGGTAAAAAAGTAAAGTCACATGGAGAGCCACATAAGACACAGAAATACACAGAATTACACCAGGGTGTAGAACTATGAGCATCTGACCAGAAGCAATTCAACATTAAACACACATAGATAATATTATATTGTCAAATGCGGACCAATATTTAGCTTACACAAATTACCCAGTACTGTAAAAGCCATGATAACAACAACACAAACCATGCTATCTCTTAAAACCACAACAAAGGCCATTGAAAAAGAGTCAGAATTAAAGAAAAAGATGGAAATGTGGCCAGGGAGAGGGCTGCAAGCTGAGCAGTGCGAGGCTGAGAAAGGTGCACCCTGCCAGGGACGTTGATGAATGCGCTTCAGGCTTCAAACTTGCCCTGCAGCCCCCAGCGGTGTGGATTCCACGCTTACGCTAATCATGCTTCTGTGAGATACTATGACCCAAAGCTGATGAAAGAAAACATGCAACACAGTTAGCATATCAAACTGGCTGCACGTTCTCAAAATACACCCCCGTCATTCTTACATTATTATCATCACAACCAAGGATGTGACCATCACCAACCCTGCCAGGAACACGTTTCTGTGTTAATACATCATATTTGTAGGCCTATGATAGTCATAGCATTCAACCTCACTTCCTGTGTCAAAACAACAGGATCAAGCATTCGTTCTACATAAATCACAGCGGTCCTATTAAGTTTGAGCTCCTGATTGCAAAACCAGAACAAGAGGGGATTCTGAATAATAATGATCTACCGTGCCATGATATCAGTAAGCGGGTTAGGAAAATTAGATTATTCGCTTGCTTGCCGAGGAACCTAATCTGCTCTGCATCAGTGTGCTCCCTCTTAAAAAGACGCAGGCACTGCATCACACACACACACACACACACACACACACACACACACACACACACACACACACACACACACACACACACACACATGCACCATGGGTTTCTGAGCCCATACTGAATAAGCAGTCAAACAGAGCATCCGGTATGTTAAATCTAAAACAAACTGGTGATCTAGTTATAATGGAGACAGAACACGGTTAGAAATCTTGAACAGTTGGTATTGTCAGAATCACTAAGGTTCACTTTCAATAGCAATCCTCCATCAGAAGGAGAAGATCATTTCCAAGCAGATTCTGAATGAAAATGATTTAAGAGATGGTTTCCTACCCAAAACATTTCACAAAGAGTCTCTTACGTTCATTGATGAAAACATTTGTTAACTTAAATAATTAATAAGCCATAAATTGTACTCAACATTACAAAATAGACAACTTAATGATGTGTGACATTGCACTAAATGTGTTTTAACTATGAAGTTTGTGACACCATGACCATCCTTTATGTCTCATAACCTACATTTATCTGTTGATTAGTGGGAAACCACACACACTTTGCTAAATATAAAACCAAAACATCAACTGTGTTTACACATTATCATCATCATAGATTTCACAATACAGACCAACTTTTTTCAAAGATGATTGAAGCCCTTATCTATACTTCCTGCAAGCCAGAACACCAAGGCCATATCCCATTCAGATTCCATTTATTTGGCAAATATAGTTTCCTGTTTGTTAGATAACAAAAGCCTCTGGCTGGTGGCCTTGACTTGTTTGCAGACTATTTGTGTATACTTAATATACAATAAATATGTGTTTAAAATGGTTTGATTCAATAGCCAAGGATTTTTCCGCTAAATAAAGTAAAGAAAGAAAACATTACAAAAGTAAAGGACTGACAAATATTGTTAGTTATTTGTCTGTTTGTTGATAAAGGAAGTAATGGCAACATTTGACTGTTGCATGAAAGCATTTTTAAAATGTTGTGTTTGTGAATATGCGTGGTGTGTTCAAACACGATCCAGCCCAACCTTTTTCTTGGAGAAGCAGGGGGTAAAGACAGCAGGAGAAGGCGGAGGAGGAGGAGGAGGAGGAGGAGGAGAAGGAGGAGGAGGATGAGGAGGCCTTTGCTGACCATAGCAGAGTCCTGCAGAGGTAAAACCCCCTCAGGAGCCAGCCACAGTGAGGATGCCATGTGATCTCTGAAAAGTCAACAAGGGTTGGTCCACAGCTGGGCTGCAGGGGAACAGAGAGCAGACACGTAGCAACACCCTCCTGCTGGGAGCAGCAGAGGAGACAGAGGACTTCCAGCCTGCCTGTGAATCTAGAGTTTTCCCCTGAAACGTGAGTGGACAGCGGGGAGGAATAGGCCCCAGTGCAGTTTTCATCATTTCAGAAGCAATTCCTATTTTTAGCACTCATTTTAGTACATGGTTGGATTCGAACCCTTGGACTCATGCATTTTAGATTCTTCAACAATAAATATCACACGGTCTCCGCCAAGAAAACTCACAATCCATCTCCTCTTTGCCAGAGAGTTGCAGCACAATGGGAGCCCTGCAGATTTAATTTCCAAAAAAGATTAAGTTGTGTTCTGCGTCACTGAAACTTTCTTGGGGTTTGAAGTTGAAATCTCAGTGGTTATGCCTCTCTTTGTCCGAAGCATTGGTTTGAACAAAGGTGCAGTGAAGCATCAGCAGCAAAGAATCTAATAAGCACAATGTGGGAATAAAGCAGAGGGGAGTGAGCATCAAAGGCAGCCAGGCACAGCAGGACTGGCATCGGTCTGAACTCCCAACCTAGGACACTCAGCATGCTCTTCAGCAATCACCCCCTTTGGACCAGTCCTGGGCAGTAATTAAAACCATCATTCCCACTGCCTCTGTATCTCATTAGCCACAGGACCCCAGGCTTTCATCCTTGCTTGTCCAAAAATATCACAACTCCACACCAGCAAAGATGAGTCCTGCTCACCCAAAACACACGCCTGTGACATCTCTGCGCTGAACAGAGCATTATTGAACTATCATCCAACTCCAAAGAACAGTGGGAGATCACAAGCCTCTCTCTTCATGCCCACTGTAATTATTATTGCCCCTAACAACAGAGATGATTTGGAGGGAAACTCTCACCCTGCTGTTGGTTGATTAAATCTACCTGTGCAGGAAACACAGAATAAATACATATATGAAAGAACCAAGGAGAAACGGTGACACATTTGCTCTGCAGGGAATGAGACAGAAGAAAGAAAGCTTTGTATAATTTTGTTTTCAGCAGCAAACATCAACCACTATCAGTGACTAAAACCCATTAAAAATGAGGAAAAAACTGATGTATTTGAAGCTCACGCTTTTGCTATCAAAGGGAGGATTTGAAGTAGGCTAGAATCGGTTGCAGTGGTCAGATTTAGTACTTTGGCTGTAGATAAAAAGAAACTCTTCTTCCCATGTTTAATTCAGTATGAATCATGACTAACTCATGTAATATACGGGGCCTCTCAGTCGAAAGCTTCTTTGCTTGCATTGTGTACTACAGACTGAAATAAATGTGTCACTGTATATTGACGGGCATGCTGGTCAGGGAAATACGTTGGGATAGGTTTATTTTATTCCCTGGTAGATCATTTCTTTAATTTAGCAGCAATGCACATACTAAAATCTTAATCCACTGCATGACACTAACCTACTTGGAATTACTGCCAGTGTTTTTAAATGACAGTAAGAGAGCTAATGCAAAAGAGAAGGGCGTTATTATGGCCTCATCTGTCTTACAATGGCCAGTTCTGAAGTACATCTATGTTCAGTGTATCATGAATCACAAACAGTGGAAGCATCTGTTTAATGATTTATTAAATAAATTCCAACAATTTTCAAACTTATCTCATAATCCTCCATTGAAGAGTTGCGAAATAGTGGCATGGCCAAGATGCCCCACCCTAACATGAAGAAGTCTGTTCATAAAGAGTTCTGTTACAATGCCCTCACAGACATGCCAGCCACCCCTCCGCCTGCTGCACAAGTGCGTGTGTGCATGTATACTCGGCTATGTATATTTGAAATGGAGTCTGCCCATTCTTTGGCCATGAGAAGCCTCTGATCTTTCAATGACACAAAGACTTGTACAAGATGAGGATGGGCCCTCAACCTTTGTCAACATCCAGTCTGGACCCGCAGCTCTTTTAATAACAGCGGCGCATTGTTTATGTGAGTGTTTGTTTAAATACGCCCTGATGCCACAAAAACCTTTATAGACCGGGTCCCCGTTTCCTCCTCTTTGCCATTATGAGTCAGTGGAAATTAAAACCCAACCACAAGCTGGTTCTCAGCCAAATTCAGCTAACTGACTCTCTCCCGCTCTGTTTCTTTGAGAAGCCTTTGATGTTGGCAGGGGGCTTTTGCACTCGCAGTGATGGTAACGAATGATACTTTAAGCGATTCTTTTTTATCCGGGAGCTTAATGAAAGATTAATGGGTTTGATATTTTCCCTTGTTTATATTTTATTCAAAAAGTAAGCCATGGTCCTTGGAACCTGTTAAAAGCTTCTCGGTAATGATTGTGTGGATCAGACGAAGTCATATTATAGTCTTTGGCTCTAAATGCAATGAGGAGTGTTGATTGTCTTCTTAGCAACATTATCTTTTCATGAAAAGCATTGACCTTGAGTGCCGTGCTTACGTCTGTATCTGATATGGATGAAACAAACTGCAGCCCGTGACAGAGATATGTTAATTTCCATATGTCCTAATTCGGCTGGCTGCAGACTCCACATTTCACTCTATTCCACAGCTTAAAGGATGAAATGATTCAGACTCAGTGGATTTTGTCATGACAGTCTATGGATGTTGCTTGTTGAACAGAAAGGTATTGGATCATTTGACCATATAGAAGCTGACAGACAATCAGAAAAGATTGCTTGTCCTATTCCAGGGGTCTTAGTTGAGCTGATATACCATGTCTTTAATAACGACTGACTGCATTTTGTTTATTGTTGATGGTAACTATTTTATAAAGATCTAATATCAAGCAAATTAAAATATAGCAACACATGCTGTAGGGTGAGGTTTAAGTAGTCCAGGATCAGAAATTGTTTGTGACCTACAGTATGTTACACTATCACAAGCTTGTAAGATTTCCTCTTTTTTTAAATATCTTGAAAAGTCTTTTCCCTATGGAAAGCATGAGGAGCTCAAGATCAAAGGCTTCCTCTAAAAGTATTTTTAATGCACTGTATTTGACTGATCAAGCAATTTAGCTGCTTTTGAATTGTGAATCCAGTAGGACCATGTACCAGTGCTCTTTAAATGAATGAAACGGATCTTTTAAAAATAACATGTAATAATAAGTTTCTTTTTTGTTCTGTAGTTCTCGTTTTGCTTTTGTTTGTTTAAAGGGGCAAACCACTGATTTTACACATGAAGTTCAGTTTCCTCCCAAGGAAGAAAAGAGCATCAGACGTTTTGCTGTAGAAATCGTGACTCTTGTCTCTCTGGAGCAAAGATGTAGGTAGTGTCACGTTGTTATAAAAAGTTATACAAAATCCTGTTAACACAGGAGACTACTGTTTGTTTTCCATTGCCTGATCAACGTGGGTTTCTTTTAAGCATGGTCACAGTTATTTCCTGTCGATAACCATGTGGTTATTATTGTAGCCATGCTGATGAAAGTCCCCTAACCTTTATGAAGTAGCGATATTATCCCAAACCACAATGCTTCCCCAAACCATTCTTGTGCCTAAACCTAACCAAAGCATAAAGGCTCGCAGAATGTTTGACTACAAGCGTTGAACAAGACGTGACACATGTGGTTTCTCACAATTCCACTGATCAACAGGTGACGACCATTGTAACACACCAAGATATGCTGCAATGAACCATCAAAGAATGCAGGCAGGGACGTCAATGTTCATATAAAACACTTCAATTATTATTTTTTTTAATATTCATCAAATGTATTTATTATTATCTGATTTCTATTCATTGAATCATAGTTAATATAATTAAATTACATTGAAATATAATTGTCGTGGCATGGCAGCTGTATGCAGAATTAAATATAAAACAGATTAAAGAGTGGCATTCGGTACAATTGTATAATATCTTTACATGGTGGTATACAGAATACTATGTTATGTATTTCTCTCCTAAAGATATCTGTTCTCCAAAAATATGAGAGGAGTAAAATCCTCAAATAAAATATCTGGTCTATGCTGTGATGCTTGTTGTGACAGATTTAGTTGAGAATCCAAAATTTCCCTTCAGGGGGAGATGAAAACACGAATAGTGGCATAGATCCACATCAGCAGTCGCAAGCATTATTTCCTGTGGTCTGGCGCTTACTGCTTTAATGTGTACTGCATGAAGGAGTGTGTTGTAATCAGGAGCCCACAGGACCAGCAAAGGACCCACTGTAGTCCAACTGCCACCGCCACAGGAAAGATGTGAACCCTTAGAGACAGACTGCAAGTGTGTGTTTGTGTTTGACTGTGTGGGAGCGCCCAGTGAAAGAAAAAAGAATGAAAGTAAAAGAGGGGGGGGGGCATTTAGGAGGGAACAGTATGTGTCTTAGTGTCAGGGCCTCCTCTGGTCCTGAGGCTATAGTAGCTCTCTCTTTACTTTCTCTGCCTATCTCTCTCTCTGTTCTTCTCTCCAACCTAGTGCTCTGTGATTTATGCCTATAACCTCTGTAATTACAGTGCCAATCGCAGCAGCCGACAGGTTCAGATGGGGTAAAGCACAGGCATGCCCCATCACCTGAGAGCAGAGACTCACCAAGTCTACAGTTAAATACAGCTGCAATTTCCCCTTCAACCTAATCTCCTTGACATTGGCTTGAGGAACATATTTGTGAAAGAAACTGCAGCGCCAGACATCAGTCAATTGTTTTCCATTAGAGGACACAGTAAGGTTATGAAGAACGTGTGCTCTCCGAGGAATCAGATTAATTTTTGTTGATTGATTTTTGCTCTTATCAGTGAGGTTTACTTGGTCACTTTACTGTGTGCCATTGCCAAACTGACTTGTGTAAGGATACAATAGCAGCTGAAAGTATTAATGCACATGACACCAGCTCAATTGTAACTAGTGCAACCGTCCTTCACTCCATCTGTGGGATGAAATATAGTTGACGGTTACTTGGTGACCTGCAGCATGGATTTGCCACCTGACTTGACATATATACTTGGATATAAAACACCCTTTCAGCTCCACAACAGAGAGGAAACATATCCGTTTCCATGTGTTTTGGGAAGGGAAGCCATTGGACGTTCAGAGCCTACTTTCCTTTGCAGTGTATATGTATGGGGATGTCCATGACACACCAGGCATTGTCAGTGGACCGAAAGCTCTCTTTGGCAGCCCCCCGGTAAAGCAGCACGATAGAAAGTCAGAGAAAGAGAAAAAGAGGAAGAAAGAGAGAATGTGCCCACATGAGTGTGACATAGTGCTGCCGGACTGATCTGCTCACCATGACAACCATGCAGGAGGGTGGGGGGCTGGCTTTTCGGCCCGGCACAATGTGGAGAGGCACGGCTGTCTTAACCTCAGTGACATCCCTGTTGTCAGCGGGTCAAATCCTTGAATATCAATGAACTGACTCAGTGCCCCTTGCATCAGTCCTCAAAAGTCCCCGACCCACATAAGAAGGTCTTGCTGTCCTCTTTGACCTCTCCTGACCTGCTTCCAGCCTCTTGCCGCATTCAGACCAGAAAGACTGATTCCACAGGGTTAAACAACACATAAACAGCGCACATACATTCCTGCTTGCAGCTTAGTCAGTCCAGTTCATTTTTGTCTGCTCGAGCAGTGATTACCAACCAGAGGTACTTCTGCAGCTGCCAGGGGGGTTACGTGGAAAGATTACTGAGAAGCTCAGCTAATAAAAAATAAAAAAAGGATTTACCAAATGAACATCAAGCTGATAGAAAGGTAATTCTAAGGTTACAAAAAAAAAAACTATTCTTAGTTTCAGCTGATTATACACGGATGAAAATATGGAACATTGAAAACATTGAGTCCCCTAAATCCTACACACTGGATCGTTAACATCGTCTTAAAATCAATTAAAATGTACACATTTGGAACATCAGGTCAGTGAAGGGGTACCTGATTAAAAAGTCAGATTAAAAAGGTTGGGAACTATTGTGCTACACAATATAAACACTTTTGTTATGGCAGACACTGCAAACAATGTAATTTAAATAAATAAAACACATTTCTTAAGCACATAAGAACTCCTAGTACAGGCCACAACCGGAGCAGCATTCCTACAGCAGCACCACCCATCAATTCAATACCCAACTACATCCAGTCATGAGTTTCCTGCCTAAGAGAACATTTTGTTGTCTGACGGCTGCACTGCTCCTTTGAAGCGCAGAAGAACAGAGGCTTGTCTTCATGTTGTTTTGTGAATCTTGCCATGTTGGTTCAAAGTGTTGTCCGTGACCCAAGGAAATGATCAAACAGAGAGCTACATTTAGTTTTGCATTTCCATTTCAACCACTCTTGCTTATGATACACTGTGGACATCCAAAAGCATACTATGCAGGTGTTGTGGAGTAAATATGTGGACACATAGTTTGCATGCTTTTGTGAAACAGCCTTTACCAAAGAGTGCGATGGCATGCCTTTGGCTTGGGCTTCCCTTGTACTTAAGACAGCTGTAAATGTTGGCTATGCTCACATCTGTTCTTGAAGACTTTGACATCTAGAATGAAGTAAATCTTTTGAAGACTTTCCGAAACCCATCAAATACAAGTGCATTTTATTTAAGTGTTGACAAGTTTACAGATAAAAACAAACCTCAAGTTGTCTCAAGTTTCACATCAAAAGCTCAGGAAATACATTTCATTGTAAAAAAAATGCCTCAAAGCCAATAAGTCACTCTGTAAACAAAGACAGCGGTGGGGCAAGAGTGTTTCAATTGGGTTGTCAAACTGCAATCACAGATTGGCCCTTTAAGTGGGCCGTTATTTTCCACTCAGGCCAGATAAGTGGGTTCTGACCCTTTCTCTGTGTAGATTAGCCGCTGCTGCCATCACTCCCATCACTATTATCTGGACCAGACAATCTGGCCCGCTACCAGTGTCCAGGAAACCGAGATTCCTTTGCCATGCTATAGCTTGATTACTCAAAGGAACATGTGCACCGCTATCAGATACAGTCGTTTATCATCTCCCCAACTGTTCCTCGATATTTATCCCAAATTGCTTCCAGTCATGTCACTGCATAAAACAAGTTGGGAGCAAAATGGGACATTGTCTTGGACCGCTGTAGACGGACACATGTTATGTGTTGTGCCTGCCCATTCCTATTAACTTGATGCCTCGAGAGAAAAGGAAATACTCTGCAAGCTGCAAGGATGCTGAAGAGAATATGGTTGTAAAAACACAAACATGCTGATAAACAGTCTGTTTTTGTTACCTTCTGTTTTACAACTAACTAAAATACTTTGAATTGCAAAATATTAATACGAAGTGACTTAACACAAATATGTTGTATCATGTGTAAAATGCAGAATTTAACTGCACAACAGCTGCTAGACAACAAGGTCAGCAGCGCCTATAATCCGTTATCCATGTTGAATTAACCGGTAGCCGATCGGTAATGAAGGCTGTTGTTGTTTGTTTTCTTCCCCTGCGTTTTTGGGGGTTTAATACTCCAGAGTACTGTGGATACTCGGCGTAAATGTAGCAAAAGATATGCATTTTAAAATGGAAACGTAGTAATAAGGATGGAGCCTAGGCTAAGATAACCAGCTGCAGCTTCATCAATCTTCAATCTTCTCATCTAACTATCGGCAAGAAAGGGAATAAGCATATTTCCCAAAATGTCAAACGATTAACAAATAGAACATGGTGCACATGTTCTCTACCATCCCAATGACGGATAAGCACAATTCAACACAAGACTGTCAGAGCACCCATGCACTGCAACGTGACTGAGAAGGCAAGGGCATGTGGTTAGAAGGATGTGAATCGTCTGGTGTCAGCTGGAAGCAAGGTTTTTGCCATGGTGATTAGCAGCAGACTCTAATCTGTCACCTTCCTAATCCACACTGCAAAGAACTGCGATCGTTCTTAAACACAGCAGCAGAATTGCAGGAGTGAGGGGGCGGCTTTCTTTTGATGGTGGACATTCTGAAACAGAAACCCCCACACATACACAACAGACACACAAACAATCGTGTTTGTGTTGATGCTCATGTCTCTTCCAGAAAATTAACGACTTCCTAAATGACATCCCGTAAAGCACTAAAATGTATATAACTGCATGTATGTGTGAGTGCATTGCGTACTTGTGTGTGTTTAACACCTGCACTTGTTTGTAATATGTAATTGGTTTTTCAACAATGTTATGAAGGCAGTGACAGGATTGATGGCGGAGTGGAGAGAGCGAGCACAACAGGAGACTGTCTACATGTGTATATCTTTTTGAGTGTGTGAGTTTACAGACAATATAGGAGCCATAGAGGGATAGACAGAGGGAGAGGGATGATGATGGATCTGGCAGGGCTCATGAACACCGCTGGGAGAAAATGCCTGTGGTTCAAAGACACTCTCGGCAAACTTAACAAAGAAAGATGGCACAGAGGGGGAGAACATGAAAGGAAACTACACAATCAGCTGTCACATAAACTTGGAGAAAACATCCGGGCCCTGCTGGAAGAATATACTGAATTCAGATATTTTACTATTTTTACATAAACTCAGTATGGTGGACAGCAAGAACACAATTGTACTACTACTAGTACTACTACTACAACTACCCATGATATAATATGCTTCATAATATATAGGTACTTCAGGTATAATGAAACCATTAATGACTACTTATAGGCTATTTACTTATTGTAAGCAGTCTAAGTTACAGTTATTTTATACAAAAACCCAGACTCTGTCTTGACCACGTCCTGCTGATGGACATTTGCAACGAGAAAAGTGGACATTTTATATTGCTAATATGTTTATTGTGTTTATATCATACATATATTTGTCTGTTTAGTTTAAATTAAGATTATTCAAGGTTAATTAGTGAAAGTTTAGTAGACGTCTAGTGTGCCTTTGTCACAATATGAGTAAACAAAATCTGTGTGTATGACAACAACAAAATATTAATATTTACAGGTTTTATGCATTATTTTAAATATGTAATAATGTTTTAAAGTAATAATGTATGATCTAAAATCAGGCTATACGTGCAAATAAATCCCAGCCTACATCAGAGCTAAAGCTCTGTGATGTAACTCTGTTTGGTTTTTCATTCTGTACACATGACATCTATTGCTTCTGTCTATCCGGTGAGAGGGATCCTCCTCTGTTGCTCTCCCTCAGGTTTCTTTACTTTTTTTCCCTGTGAAAGGGTTTTTACTATCTTTATTTGGGACAGGGATGTCTTATGTGAACAGATTGTAAAGTCCTCCGAGGCAAATTTGTATTTGTGATTTTGGGCTATACAAAATAAACTGAATTGAATTGAATTGAATAAAGCACAAAGGCAATTGTCTATTGCTGAGTGGGAATACAACATTATAAACAATTACAAGTAGAAGTCCTGCAATCAAAATCTTACCTAAATCAAAGTAAATAAATATCATCATAATAATATACTTAGGGTACTACATGTAAAAGTATTAGTTATGCACAACAATGTGTGTTTATATGGTTGTTATTTGTTATTGTAATTAATATTAATGTGTAATGTGTAGTATTTGACTCGTTAGGGTTCCAGTTGCAGAGAGTTAAGATGTTAGTTAGATCAGTACACACTCATTTCTGGAGAGCGAATAAGCATACAATATACAAAAATGCTTTGAGCAGTAAAAGTGGAGCTTTTGTTCTGAATACTTATTTCACCATCTTGAAAGCTTTGTAAAGTGAGTTTACAGTGTGAGAGACGCTAATGCTGCATGAACTAAGGTTGAATCTTGATGAGATTTTGTGGTCTCATATGACCAGAAATCTGCTGAAAATCCCCTCGCACCTGTTATTCCATTTCCATGTGTTTCAGTATGCACACACTGCATTTCAGCCTATGGTAGTTACCCATAGAGTTGTCACTTTCGTTCATTAAATGTGATTGGAATTTTGAACTTGGTTCTGTACTAAGAAAATATCTTCGAAGAATAACCACCACCTATTGGTTTTCTCGTCTCTTATTTAGTTTTCCAGCTATCAGTGTGCATTCTTACACATGCATCAAACCTCACCATCCAAACCATATGAGAGAGTCAGTCTTATGGGAGGAGGCTAACATACAAAGAACAATGTCTGAAAAGTAGAAGGAGTTGCCATGCTCTTGTCTGTCTGATGTTGCATTCAGCCTAACCCGTCCTCTGAGGAAGTGCGCTGCTGCCCTGCTTGTATGCAGTGGGAGTGTCTGTTTGCACAGGTCTGTCAGTTAACACTAATCTGCCTGATCTCCACCTCAAAGTCCCTCACTTCTCCACATGCAAATAAACATATTCAGTCCTCTTTCAAACCAAAGCCACTATCAAACACTTGTTTGATCAGCAGAGGGCCTGCGAGGCAGTTCATTTACACATTTGAATAAAGTGCCCTGCCCCCGCCTTGCAGAAAGAGAAGTCATTGTTGCCAAATTTTTATGTAATTACTCTCACCTTTAGCAGTGGCTGGGAACAACTGCCTCCACGGCAGACTGACGTGTGTGTCTGTGAGCTGGTTGCATGGCTTGTTACTGCAGATTGGGCCTTTTCTGTACTTTTACATTGCCCTAGATTCTTTGCTATAGATTAGTTCAGAACATGAAGCCCACCCAAACCTCATTCAACCATAATCCTCAGAACTCGGGGGTTAATGTGCCAGAATAATTTGAGGGATGAAAGGTTTTCATTGCATTCTCTGATAACACTTTGGTCTATGAAAGTTGAAGCTCACTCTCCTCCTTCAATAACCCTTTAAGTTACTTCTTCAGCAGGAAAACAAAGCTGTTCATGTGTGATGCTGCATCAACTATCTTATTTCTCGATTACAACCAAATGAGACAGAACTCACCAAAAGGTGACATATTTACATGTGCAGCAGCTGTCCAATAAGAGAAACAAGTGCCAAGAATCAGTATGGGTCTGGCACATTAGTAGCATATATGTTGGAAGGAACCCACGCACCCGGGAGCACCAGCCAAATTCCTTTGTGTGTCATGTGTTGTGTGTGTGTGTGTCATGTACGAGTCTATGACATTGAGAGGCTAAGCACTGCTCTTCAAACAGACAGGTCTGAACTAGTAAACAGGTGCTGCTGGAGCAGCTGAGGATGAGGACATGGGGCGTCTCCACAAAGACAGATCAAAGAGGAGCTGCCTCATCCGCCAATCATCTCAACAACTTGATTTATGTCACTGTGTCAGAGAACTTTATGACTGTTTGCAAAAGCAGCAGACAAAGTTAATTACACTGGTTCCCGAAACAACACCACCTTGCATACAATACAATGGCATAAAGAAGAAGGTGTAGTCATTTATTGATACATACATTATTTTTATGGTTTTATATGGTGAAGATGTTTCCTTGCCGCTTTCCTTCTGAACTGGAATCAGTTTGACATGCAGAGGAGTCATTTCAACTTGATGCTTCTAATACTGCTCGGTTCCAGAAAGACACTTTACATCAGCTCAATTATAGAGTGTGTAAAGCTGAAAATCCTGGCTCGCTGGCAAAGCAGTCAGTTTAAATGAAATCAAGTAATTATCAAAGGTTTGATGCCGTTTTCAACACCGATCACAAGCAGAAGCTCTTTTTTGTGAACAAATCCGAAACCAACGCAGACACCGCTACCTCCTGCATGGCACAGCAGTCAAAATGAGAGGCAGGAAGTGGATGAGAGTGGGATGACAGCGTTTGTCCTGGCGGAGTTTCGATATGTGTGGGTCTGAGATTCATCAGCCTTAGTCACATGGTTGTAGCGGGATTCCTCATTTTGTCAAATAAAACTTTGCAAGGAACAACATTTATGATCATCAGCGGCAGACGAGTTCTACTGTCATAAGATCTATACTTTTAAAGGCTTATAAGTACCAATACAGTTGAGCCCCCCCTCCCTCCCTGAAAAAAACTAAAAAAAACTTTCTTGCCAGCAATAGTTTGCCCTTGCTCTGAGCAGGATTTTTTTCCTTTGAAGAGAGGAGAAGAAGAGAAGTGAAGCCTGCTTGGCTGAAGAAGCCCTGGAGGGGGGTGGTAACTGTCATTTATATTTACAGCCTTCCCAGACACCTCGGGGGCTGTTATCCAGGTGGCCTCTGTTGAAGCTCTCAGAAGCACTCAGACCTTTTTTGCAACTCAGAGTATCAATAGACACTAGCTTACTTTGATACAGCCACATAGAGGTTGTGAGTCATGTGCTTTTGACTGTTAAAATGGGTTGGGTTGATGCTGGAACTTGAATGCCCTCCGGGATAAAGCATTACTACACTTCTGAAACTTTATTAAACCAGAGAAGACTGTCTACCACAGGTTTTAAACTCTCAAAAAAGGTTTGAAAGTGAGGCAGATGAAGGTAGAAAAGGTCTTGTACACCAAAACTATGTATTTTTACAAATATTTAGAAGCACAACTTCATGCAGTTGTCTTGATATATATGTCTTGATATATATGTCTTCAAGTATCCATGTTCTCCCGTTGTTCCAACACTACTGTCAAGTCAAAAACAATTGCTGTTGCTTGGAGTCAAGACTAGACTTGTGGCTCTCAGAGCATGGAGCTTTAAATTGCTGACAACGTAAGGATCGTTTAATACCAAACACCTAAGGATACAACACAATGTATTCAGTTTGCTCATGCGTTAGAAAGCCGCTTCAGTCAATATGTTGCTACTTCAAATCCAAGCCAGATGTGTCTATAGAAATGTCACTATGCCTTACTGATAAGAAGAGAGGAGATGAGAGATGTTCAGTATTTTGGGTTTGCGCAGCGATCTTCCTTTCAAAGTCCAACCCTTCAAATGATCTAATCCTGTCTTGAATGAGAGCTGGATTGTTGTATAACCCCCTTCATTGATACACACCGACACAAGCAACACAGTGAGAGAGAGAGAGTGAGAGTGAGCGAGAGAGAAAGAGAGAGAGAGAAAGAGAGAGAGAGAGAGAGAGAGAGTGGACTAAAATAAAGTTGTATATCTACTTCCGCTGAGGTAACAAACTATACAAAGAGTTATATAAGCATCCAGCATAAATAATCTAAAGGATATACAAAACATATATTAATAATAAAAAAAATAAACCCTCATGTTAAACACAACATGAACATTGGATATTTTGGTCGTTGAAAAAAACCTGTGAAAATGTTAATTTGTCCTTTGGATGACACCACCGCTTTCACTTTTCATCTGTATGAATATTGGCTAAAACGTTCATTCATCCTGTAAATGTAATTATGTATCACACTGTTTCAAGGAGAAATTTCTCATCAAACATTGTAATTGCAAAAGCCCCTAAACACAATTTGTGAATAAAGTGTGATTTTTCAGGAGATTTTATATGAAAAATGTTTTGACTAAATGTAAAAAGTGACTTTGTTGCCTGAACATAAACAGATAATGAAACGCCAAGGACAATCCCCTTTTTTTGCTTTAAGTTGTCTTCGATGCTGCCACTGGGAGACACACATGTATGTCCCATTGTTTCCTTATGGATATTTAAAAAAAAAAGAATATAAATGTCACTGTTAATGTTTCCTGTGTGTGTTGACTCTAGCATCAACATGTCAAACATGGTTACATTTCTTTTTTATATGTAAAAGTGCATGTTTTCTTTTCATTGCAAGAGATACACAGTGTATGTACAACGTTTATAAGCTGATTCTGATTAGTCACAAAACCAATTACCGTAGTTATATGATAAACATGTCTCTTTTGGCCATTTACACAATGCTGTTTCAGTCCATTCAATTTAAAGCTATTCTGTTTGCCAAACGTATTGTTAGAACCCAGCTCTGACATATCACATTCACAAATTATGGTGGATGATTTAGATTTTTTTTAAATGACTCCTACCAACTGAACAGTGTACAGTGAGCACAAGTGCTGCAACAGTAAAAAAAAAAAAAAAAAAAGCCCACAAGCTTAATGTGGTCGTATGAGAATGAAGACTCACTCCAGCAGAGGGAATAACAACACAGCTGCGACACACCATTTCGGCTTAACAAACATTTAAAACTAGAACGTTTTATTAATTTTTCTATAAAAACATTTTTTTTTAAATATATACAAATGTTCCCTTGTGCTATAAAACAGCAAAGAAAAAAAAGGAAAGCTCAACTGCGTGTACAAATAACTTTTCAATAACGAGTGCTTGATTAATTTAGGCCATGGAATTGCCTCACAAATTATGGGCAGTTTGGAAGGTCTTAAGCTCTTTTCAACAGCTGCTCTCACCCCAGTTCAAACATGTATGGCACTGCCTTGATTCCCAATAAAAAGTCTCCAAACAACACTCATCTCTGACCGCTTGCTGCCATTGTCTGTGGGGGTCCTTTCCTTATGTTTAATACTAATAATAAAAACAGGGAACTGCATCACTAACAGTACAAGTGTCTTTTTTTTGCCTGTAAGGAAAACAGTTATTGCACATTATCCAAGTGACCCCATGTATTCCACTCTTTTTTCTCTTGACCAAGTTCTTCAGTAGGATAAGTGACTCCAGGAGTAACAGACTTTTTTAAAACAAAGGCAGCTTTTGTTGAATGAGATGGCTCAAGACACACGGACACAATAAAAACATTATCTTCAACGCAGTTTGCATAAATAAAACATGAACCTTGATTCTTTTGATGGCACTCTGATTACAAAGTCTCATTTAGGTAAGGGCTTTACAAGTATTTTTGGGGTTTATTCAAAGAGAGCCAGCTCATACACATGTTGGAGGGGGCCGTGTAGGCTCATACTTAGTACTGTGCCCTTTGAGAGATGGGTGAGGTTTGATGTAAGGCCTGCTGCTGGTGAACACACTAGCAGCCTTCCTGCTCGTCCTCTTCTTTAGCTTCCTGCTAAACACGTTCTGCCACGACTGCAGTGTCTTTGAGGTCCAGATCCACATGCCGCTAGTGATGCCCACCACCAGCAGCATGAAGATCTTCACCATGAAGATCTCAACAGCGGGGATGGAAGTCTTCATGACGCACTCGTCTGACTCCGACCCGCTGCTGTCCACACACTCCTGCTCCCCGGCCACAATGCGCCAGTAGTCCATGTTGAGCCTCTCGTAGAAATAGCAGGCGATGACGCAGGTGGCCGGGACAGTGTAGAGCACGGAGAAGACCCCGATACGAACCATCAACTTCTCAAGCTTGTCTGTGTTCTCTCCCTCCGTTTTCATGATCTTACGGATGTGGAAGAGGGCCACAAAGCCAGACAGCAGGAATGAAGTGCCAATAATAAGGTAGCAGGAGAGAGGAATAAGCACAAAGCCTGTGAGAGCTTTGACGTCCATGCTGCCCACGTAGCAGACGCCCGTCAGTTCATCTCCCGCTACCTTCCTCATCACCAGGATCATGATGGTCTTCACAGCCGGGATGGCCCACGCTGCCAGGTGGAAGTAGCTGCTGTTGGCCTCGATGGCCTCATGACCCCACTTCTTCCCTGCAGCCAGAAACCATGTGAGGGTCAAGATAACCCACCAGAGGGAGCTGGCCATGCCAAAATAGTACAGGATGAGAAAGACAATGGTGCAGCCGGTGCTCTCCAGACCCTCCTGGATAATATACTGGACCCCATTGTCTCTGTCACAGGCTATTCTATCAGCTCCCACAAAAAGTCTGATGAGGTAGCCCACAGAGTAAACACAGTAGGACATAGAGAGGAAGATGATCGGCCTCTCTGGGTATTTGAATCGCTGCGGGTCTATGAGGAAAGTGAGCACGGTGAAGGCGCTGGAGACAAAGCAGAGGATAGACCAGATGGCTATCCACACCAGAGAAAACTGCTTATCTCCCTGACTCCAGTATACATCCACTTTGGGGTAGCATTTGGGAGCACAGGACTCACTCTTCTCTACAAAGTGGAACTTGCCCGGATTGCTGCACGTCTGCTTGCTGCTGCTGTCCTTAAGGTGCAGGTCCTGCCCGCTCAGAGGCCGCTGTGGCCGGAAATCTGGAGGCTGGGTGTGGGAGACTTTGGGAGGCTCATCTGAGCCGTTGTTGGGCGCCTCCATGCAAAGGTTGTTTGGGTCGTTTTTGGTCGGCAACCGAGCGCAGTCCAGAGAGTCAGGCCAGGGAAAGTTAAATTGTTCCAAGATGGGCGAGCATTTCACCTTGACCTGCTCACACATAACTCTACATGCTGGGATGGGGTTTGAAACCTGCTCTGTGCACATGGGAGCATACAGCGAACACAGGAAAAATTTGAGATGACTGTGGCATCCAAACTGGATCAGTGTCGCAAACTCCTGCAGCTTTATTGCTGCCTCTTTTTGGTCATCGTGGCCCATAAGATTTGGCATGCTTGTCATGTTGTAGCCAATGTCTTTACACTGGGGGATGTTGATGTGTTGACATCTCCCCTCTCCTGACCAGTCGGGGTCAATTGAGCTGATGGCTGAACCCCCACCGGCCAAAAGGACCAGTAGCACATGGATGAGGCTCAGTTTAACAGTTGAACACATTCTCCCTCTTGATTTAAAGAAAAAGATTGGCCAAATATTCACCACTATAACACAACACACAAGTTCAGTTCATTAAGAAGTCCGTGATGTTTGTGTGTCAGATCAATGTGGGAAAAAAAAAACTTACTGAACTATCTGCTGCAAGAGCATCGTTTCCTCATGTTAGGTTTTTAGAATTTAATAAAAACATAAATCCCGCGTGGGTCCAAAAATGTTTTCTTGCTGGAAGTCGCGTGCGTTCAGGTCCATGCTTTTAAGCGCTCAGTTTGTAGTGTTGGAGCGACTTGTTCGGTCTCTTGCACGGAGCATATCGGTCAACTGTGAGTAAAAGTGAACGTTGATGTGATCCAATGTGTTCCCTACTCGTTCCCAGAATACTCACTCATCCGTCCTCACGTATCATGCCACTTTTCCCGGAGTGTCTATCTGTGTAGCGCTCCGATTTCAGTCCTCGTGCGCAACAACTTGGGAAAACAACAAAAAAGACGTTCCTCTAGTGCTTAATGCGGTGGGGATGGCTGCTCATAAAGCAACAGAAACGGTGAATCAGTCGGCCGTATACGTCAGATAAATATCCTCGTTGATAACAATAACTGGATCCCAGAAATGCAGTCCTATGCTCCTCCCGTGAGCAGCAGTTGCTGCGTTTGGTGGCAGCGCTCGTCTGAGCTGGTCGGAGCCTCCGTCCCGGTCTAACCTGCCAAGAGATCCGCCTTCAAAGACAGCCACTTTGCATAAGAAAGATGACACTGACACGCGGATTATTTTCAAATCGTGCGGAACAGCTTGTTCATTACAGCAGTTTCAAAGGCTCGGAGCAAACTTCCTTCTCTCTGTTTGTTTGTGCTCAACCGCAAACTTCTCCTACAACAGGACACAGACACATTTAATGAGAATCTAGAAAAATATTGCGCAATATTGAGACCAGTCCGAAGGCGGACCAAAATCAGAGCTTTGGTTACAATTTATGTTTTAACTGTCAGCACATATGCTACTGCAGGGCAAGTTTATTTATTATATAATATTCTTTTTTTTAATGATTCCCTTTCATTTAATTGCTTCCTCTTGGTAAGTTTCTTAATGCAGCTCTAAAATGCCCTAAATAACAGGTAAAACAACGACAAACAGAACATATTCTCAGGTTTTATTGTTGCATTCTGCAGTCACACATTATCAATGTGTTTTACTTTTTATGTTTTGGATTACTGCAATCTCAGTTTAAGGGTTCCATCTAGGCTGAGTGGTCAACAATGAAAGTTAACTCATGCCTTAAATAATACTAAAATCGTAAAACAATGTCCTATTGTTCTTACTACACACTGAGACATGACGGTCATGAGTAACATATTCATGTACAGTATTTGAGTAAATATAGCTAAATACGTTCCATGACTGTCATTCATTTTCTGTAGACTGACATTAATCCTGCAAAGAAAGAAAGAAATTAAACAACGAGACAGGCAGACCTACTGGGTTAGCGATATCTTATAACTTAATTCAGTTCATTTGAATATGCCATACTCATCAAGGAGAATTTCCAAACAATATTCACACACATACCAACAAGAAAAAGACAATAGATGTGAATAGTTAGAAACAATAGCTGTATTGTGTTGAGTGTTTGTCAGTATGTATACTGTATGAAACATTCACATCTTGAACGCACCAGAACAAACACTTTGCAGTCATTTCCTGTCTTTTTCAATGAAGGAAGTAGTCCAGCAAAAAAATTAATAAGGTTAGATTTATTATACAAATGTCACCTGAAAGTGTTGACATTGTTCTGCTGTATGGCCTAAAAGAGCTTGTATTAATAATTCAGATACTGGTTTGCTCTCCCACAGTGACATCTGTATTCTCACCTGATGTGGACAATTTGAGTATTTTCCCCATTTTTACGTCTATTTCTTAAGTTGTGTTACACTTGGAGCCATACATAAACTGCCACAACAATCTACAGTGTCTTTTGATTTTTAATAAGCTCTGGGTGATGTAAATCTACCAGTATTTACACATTTATTTGTGAATCCTGGAAAGTTGAATGCACAAATGAACAAACCATGGACACCTTTTTATGTGCCCTCTATACCCTCTGTTATAAACACTGATTCTAATAAGAGTCTCTCACTACACAGTGAATGTCAACAGACACATTCATGTAAATAGAATTTTTGTTTTCTTTAAATGTTTTAATAGGCTTCACATTTAGGTTGAAGCCTGCAGGACGGTGCTGCAGTGTAGATAATGTTCTTGTGCGTGATTAACCAGTATGTGATGAAACATTCCCATAAATCACAGAAATATATTTCTAATCATGCATTTACTGAACAACATTCATAAAGCACAGTGACCAACTGGATGTTCACAATATGTTTTTACTTCATCCACTTTCCTCTCACACTGCCAAATGATGAGTACAAATGTGTTAAACTTACAGATCCTGTCTCTTGTAGCACCCTGTGACCCTGAACAGGCAAAGTGGTTTAGAAAATGAATAGATGGATGGGCTTTTATTGGCCTGTTAAAGCGAAACAATTCCTGTAGAGAGCCGGCCTACATAAGACACGGCAGCACCAAAGTCAAAGGGAAATAAACTGAATACATTGAACGCATCCACACATAGACTTCAGTAATAAACTGCATCTGTGAACCGATGTTGCATTGTTGTGAATCAGAACTCCATTTTGGTTGTACTCTACGTCAGTTTCCTCATTCAGGAACTTGATGGCGAGAACTGCTTGAGAGAAGATTATGAGGCCTTTTTTTTATGTATGTGAGATCCTCACTCACATTACCTTGTAAAGAGTTTGTAGTGGTAAGATTTATCCTCGAGCCTGGCCATGGTCTTCATCAAGGGGGAAATACTGATCACAAGTAAACAGGAGTGCTTTTAGTATATTTTTTACAAGAGTCACCAAAGTGCTTTTAGAAGTATTTCAGAAATGTGTCCGGGCAAGATGAGAAACCTGGCAACAGCGTGCCTAAATGGTTTAAGCACAGCGTATCTTAGTGGTGGCATTTCAGCTGTTAGCGCTCACTGTGTGGAGCAGAAGGGGCATAAATATAGGGTATGAATACACTCAGGAACACAATACCCTCCTCCTATGCAGCACATGTGCTTCTCAGATTCCAGTTATCCAGCTGTTACCGTTTGAAGGGGTTTGGTCCGAACTTGAGAAAAGAAATATCTCATGCTCATCACTTTATTTCAAAAAGACATATGCTAATGTGTTCTCAGTTTGTAATCAATGCCTTTAGCCGCCACAGTTGTTGGATTTCCTGACAGATTCTAATATTTTAACCCGGCAGTATTTTGTGTTAAGTTAAAGTCAGTTTGCTGGGAAATTCATAATGATAGGCAAATTATTTTTCTTTGTCAAAAAAGCTCAGATGTAGCAGCAGCATGCATTTTATATATTGTGACCCCCTCACAAAGACCAGGACAACAGCTGACTTGCCTGCTCTGTCCCGCTCCCTCCATTTGGCCTTTATCTGAGTAGAACAAAACGAGATGACAGCTTTAATGTGAAGACGAATAATGTATTATCAATGTGATCCCAGAGCCAGTTATGATCTCCATTTACTGATCATCTGGCTTTCGGGAAACTCTGTCTGGCACATTTTAAAGCAAATATCTGCCCTTATTATCATTGCCTTTGGTGTAATGAAGCTGACAAGATAATACTGTCACACAGTCTAATAAGAAGACACAGTCTACTGGTTTGTTGTAATTCATCGCCTTTGTTCTGTGCTCACTCCTGTCTTTCCTCTTGCCTCCCACTCTTTCGTGATTGTTTCGGTCATGATGATATCTCTTTGAAAATGAGAAGAAAAGAGGAGGAATCAGGCCTGTTCAGTCTTTAGCATCTGTAGCCTCAGCAGCTATTGTCCCTTTTTATGATTTTTTTCCGTCTACCATCCCCTGTTTCATATACAGCCCCCTTCTATAGCTCATTCCTACTCTCACACACACACACACACACACTCACACACACACACACACACACACACACACACACACACACACACACACACACACACACACACACACACACACACACACAGACACTATCTCTCTCTCTTTCTCTCTCTCTCTCTCTTTCTCTCTCTCTCTCAGAAACTTTATCTCATCTTTGCAACCACAACAGTGCGGTGAAGAAAAGCAGCGCAGCTCCATCTCTGAAAATCAGCGACTGTGAGATAATTCTGTAACTAATAAAGTGAAGGGGGCTTTGATGGCGGAAGCTGAAAAGATATATATTTTTTTGTGTGTGGGATTTGCGATGTGTGATTCTATGGAGCGAGCTCGCTCCCCTGCTGCTCGGCTCTGGCTGGAAGCTGGCCCCCCTCTGGCTAATGTTATGGAGAATCGGAGGAATTTTATGGCTGTCTTTTCCCTCAGCCCCCTTTTTTCTTTTGTTCCCCTTTGAAGAATGACTTTAGACATTTTATTTACATATTTAACTATGGATGAAAGAAATGCAGGGTGAGGAAGCAAAGCTCCTTGGGTTCTTGGGGGAATTTTGATCAGTAAAAAAAGAGTTGAAGCTAATACATTTTTGTTTGCGTAGCCTGAAATTAGATGGGAATCAAACACGCAACTGTGATTGTGACATTTCAAAAATTTACGCCATCAGCTCTTTGATGGGAAACATGATCTGCTTACACCAACTCTATATCAGTGAGAGTAATCATAGTATTTTCTCTTAATTGCTGTGGTGAGATGACTTGCATGCTGTTCCAACATGTGAGGTATGCTATGAGAGAGATGGGGGACGTTTTAGACATGTTTGGCATTGTTGTCAGCGTTGAAAGGGCATGTTGATTAAACGTACGGGTGGGGTAGGGCTATAATCTTCTTAACCAAGGCCCTCCTCTTCTCTTTCAGAGGGCACAATAAGAAGACACAACACACTCAGTTGGAGGTGAGACTATTTGTCCACATGCCCTGCACATTGTCCAAGGATCCTGTTCGCCCTCCTGATCGCACGCATTCAGCGTTTAGCTCAGGTGGATCCAATTTATCAACATAATCCGTTATTTTCTTTCTTATTGCCACTCCACAATTTGTGAAGAGTTTTTATATATGATATATAATATGATGGGAAAATATCTGAACTTGGACAGTAAAAATCTTGTTGTGAAATCATTTTAAAATACTTAAATATAGTAAAACTCTTTCCTATCCCAGTTTTAAAAAATATTTTTTGCAACTGCAGGCGAAGATGATTCTGTTTAATATCATACATGGTATCTTTCCGTCCCGTTTGAAATGCTGGAGCTTTAATAAGGGCGCTAGTTTTAGTAAAGGGTCAGACGTTTTGAGGAAACGCATATGAATCAAGCAATTAATTATTGAAGAGCTCTGTCAACATCAAAGCCTGCAGTATTCTTTGCTCATCTGGTTTAAATAGTTCAATAAAGTAACTTATTAATGAGGACTAATTTGTTTCGCTCTCCTTTTCACTTTGCTCCATTAAAATGCTTTGTTTCACTGTTGTCATTATGGCGCGAGTCCCATCGGTTGAAGGTTAACCCGTTGACCTCAATCATTGTGTATTGTGGTTGATAAGAGGAAGTCACTCCGTCATTGAAACCTTTCAAGTGTTTATAAAGTAGATTAGTACAATTATAAGCATGGTGGACCTTTATATGACTGGAGAAGCTGTTGGCCAATCTGCAATAAACAGCGTTGTAATGAATTTTTTTGTTATGACACTCAATAACATCTGGGTTGAGGCTGCTTTGAAACAGGATTATTAGTTTAGTGGCGTGTTCTTACATCATACTCTTTCATTTGGTGGTCGTTTAATAGCAAAGAGAAGAGGAGGGGAGGAAGAAGTGCTGGCGTAGGAGGGTTGTAGGAGTTCAGCAGCTTGAGATGAAGCAATGAATCAAAACAGTTACAATGAGCTGTTGTAAAACACATTTTTGTTTCAGAAAGTCACATCAGACACATTAGAGACATTTGCAAAGTTCTGCGAAGTTCTTTAAAACATGAGAGCGATTAGTAGACGTCACAGAAAAAGGAGGAGGAGAAAAAGAGTCAAAAAGGGAGAAAACATTTTATTGCCTTCGTTGGTGGAGGACGCTGATGGCAATATTATTAGTCGAGGTCCTCGTGGGGGCACTTGAGTGTGAATTGCTAATCAGGAAGGCCTTCTCTGGTCTAATCCCTCTTTGAGTGGCCGGCTCGGAATCACCACGTCTGGGGAGACTCCCCACTGCTTCTGGCTCTGGAGGCTCCATTCAATAGCGCAACCCTCCTGTCCCATTCCCACAGTCCACTCACACTGTGAGACACACACACACACACACGCACGCACACACACACACACACACACACACACACACACACACACACACACACACACACACACACACACACACACACACACACACATCCTCATCTGACCAAATTAGATTAGACCCTTCCCCTTCTCCCCAGCAAGGCGCTGGTCTTTTCTCTGCCCGGTCATTTATCCTCCCCTTTTGTCTCTGCTTTATAAAAGAGAAACAAATTCCCAAACAACTCCGCTCCTAAGAATGCACTGGTTTGGAAAAGGATGAGGGAAGGGCAGACATCTTTAGCAGACCTGAGGTGATGCTATAATATCGCCATCCCTTTGGTGTGTCGGCTCTAATGATGTGGGGGTGGGGGGGAGAAGAGTGGTGTGGCAGAGCAGTGAGAACAACGCCAGCTGTGCATCATGTCAACCTGATACCCCACAACAACACTGAGCCGTTTCTGACAGCAACACTAAGGATCTCTTTATTGTGGCCCCTCGCTAACATTGTCCAACATTTGCTCTGCTTGGCCGTAAATCCTCCCTGACTAGAATAGATAAAGTGCAGTTGGCGAACTGTCTACATGAGACGTGCACCAGTGTGTCCGAGTCCTGTATTATTAGTTGTTTTGATTCCTTGTATCTTTATTCCTTGTAAACCAGTAATGGACACTGACACATATAGGCAAAATAAAGGCCTCTTTTGAAAGGGTCTTTTGTAAAAAAAGCCCGAGTGGAAGCTTATTCCTCCTGGTTCAATGTGCAGCCAAGCTATCCCAAAAGCAGCAAATTGAGATCAAAGCAAAATTAAAGCTGACTCGTTCAAAGCAAGATAAAAATGTTTGAGCCTGCAGCAATATTTTCTCTATTGATTTCCTCCTTTGCTTGCACTCCGTGGGACTGTGCTGGCTGTGCTGTGCTCAGCGCCAGCATTGGAGACTCTGAGGCTGCTGCAGGGAGAAAGGAAATGAGTATCGATACAGACAGAAAAACACTGTCATAATGATCAGGGATAAACGGATTTCACACAGCGCTCGAGATCTAAGTGATTGGGTAACTTTTCATTGCCGTCCAAATGTGTTTTCACTTTGCATTAAGACACAGGGAATAATAATGAGAACATCTAATGGCAAGCATGAGTGTTGCATGAAGAGCGAGCAAGGGACCGGCATTGTCTTGTGCTGTTATTAGCTGTGATTCTGTGGATAGAAGCAGGCGTGTAGAGCCATATTTTTGTCATTGTCTTCTCATCCGGTGCAGGAATCTCTTTTTTAAGGAACGTGAGAATGTGAAGCCTATCTCTCAGAAGTTTATTTAGAATTGCAAAATCTTTTGAAGTGTGTCTTTCACAGACATTTCTCTGGCCTTTTTTTATTTTATTTGCTTTTATGTTCAGTGATACAACAAAGAATCAGGCCCAGATTAAGTTTTCTCAGTGCTGCACAGCAGATAACTGCACATTGAAAAAATGTCAGCTTTAATTAGAGAGAGCTAGTTCAAATGTGGTGTTCCAATAATAACACAACAGCAAAGAAAATGTCTTTGTTATGTTGAGCTCAAACCTAGGTAATTATGTGTAATTTACAGGTTGTTGGCAAGGTGTGAATGCATGAGTGAAGGTGCAGGTGAGGGATTCAGTGCTGCGTTTGAAGTCCTGGGAAGGATTGACAAGCCTCGCAGTGAAACCTGAGAAGGTATGAAGACAAGCTGGAACAATCAGTGTCTGCAGACACCGCAGACCAAGAGTGTTTCTCTCTTTCTGGTGTAATTCTCCTCATGTTGGATCTTTACACAGTCTTGCACATCCGTCCGTTTTTATCTACAGTAGAACAATGTAGCAAAAGTTGTCGGAAAGCTGATGAGTAATCTAAAATGTCTGTCAATCGACACTGGAGGCTTCAACGACTGACAAAATATGAACCTTTCTTTGTTTTCTGCATCTCATGCAAGAGTGCATTTGCACATCTTTTATGCTTTCTTCACCTTTCTGTTGTAAGGTGTAACACCTGGGCGAGCTGAAAGGAACATGAATCAAGCTGAGGAAAAGGTCTTTTAATCTGTTTCAGATATTGTTTCATAGCTGTAAGCAGTCTTACCTCATCTATGAAACTTCCTCTTAGGACAGAGGGATCACTGTATCTGTAGGCATTCCTTGGGCTCAAATATCAAAACAGCCCTAAATAACCTGTCATGCTCTCTCCCAGATGCTGCATGAGCAAGCTTGTAGTCCATTTTTTAGGAAGAAATTAGCCTGCAATGGTACAACCTTTAAGTTTAAAGGTCCAATGTGTGAGATGTGACCAGAATTATAATTTAAATATTATCACCTATATGTGAAGAGGTTACAGTGTTGACTTTATGTCAACAATGTCTATGTATTGTGTTGCAGACATATCTACTGAAATAAACATGCTAAGCAGCTTGTACTATGACCTGTACCTCGGGAGGCGACAGTGAGTTGCTGTAGCATTTAGTCTGTCCTCAGTCCTATGAGAAGAGAAAGTGAACAGCCTCTCGAGCTTGTCAATAATACTGTATTTAGATAGTTAGTTTATTGGATGAAATCATTTTGTTCCCACCAACACCAGAAGAACCCCTCGCCATGCGGAGGTCACTCTGTGAGACGGGTCTTATTTTTGAGATTAGCTGTAGCAACTCTCATTCAGCCAGCGCAAACCCCAACGGCAGCACTAGATCTAACCTGTGTAATGGCAGCAGCAGAAAGTTTGCTGATCCGGTGGGAGAGTCCCATGGGATCAGACGCATGGCGCTGAGGTTTGCTCTAGCTTCATTTGTGTTGCTACAACTTCGCTAGATCTTAGCACCTTCAATGTTCTACCATTGTGGGAACATTTCCATTTCCAAAAGTTGAGCCGTAATCTTGAAATAAAGTAATGTTGTTATCAAGTGAACTTTATGTCTACAGTGTGGAATGTAGTAAATTGCCTTAGAAACAAAATAAATGGTCAAGCAATACAAATATCTTGTTTTCACACATTTCAGCCCCTGTCAAATAGACAGCTGTTGGTAACCCAGTTATGGAAAGTGCCTGTGCGCTTTTTCTTCCCTTACTCGCTGAGAAAATTCAGTGGCTGTTTGACTTCTACGCGTCTGGTGATATCAAACCTAATATCAAGTGATTTCCATTTCACACCAGGGCCTCCTGAGTGATCGATGGGGGAACCTACGACATATACAACACTGTCAGTCAAACCTGGTCCCGTTTGACAAGCAGGTTTTAGACATCCTGTTTTGATACACTTTAGTTTTATTGCCAAAGTATGAGGGCCGATATCTTTGGGGAAGGCCTGTTTTTACTATTACTACACATCACATGTATCTCTATCTATCACACACACGTGCAAACACACCCATTCCCGTTTCTGCTTCATAGTGCACCAGATGAGACCACTGCTGCCTCTTGTCACGGGAAAGGATGTTGATGTGGAAGCTTTAGTGGAGGGATTTGAAAGCAGTTGTATTGGTGAAGTCTCTGATAAGAAAGAAGCCTGTGACTTAAACACGCTGAATGTTCAAAGATGGCTGTTGTTTCAATGTACAAGAGACTGGAGCAGATTGGGTGTGACAGACTCAGGCCAGGTTTGAGCTCTTAAGCTCGTTAGTAAAAGCATTCATGGGCGAAAGCTTAGAGCAGTTCTTTGTCTGCTTTTTAAGGTAATTATTTGTTTAAAACCACTCACCACTAACTATCATGGTAACCTAGTAAAAAAGAGTTTATGTGTTTTAACTAAAAGTATGCTCACTTTTCGCCTCACGTTATTTGCATAAATCTGACTGAAATATTTGCTCTAATGTTCTAGCTTAAAAAATCCGTACTCCGGCTGTTATACTGTACAGATTTAAAGCATTAAATACATGGAACATACCAATACAATTTGACTCATCCTACACATTTAAGGAGCAGGGGGCTGCTGTGAAGTGACTTGGGGTTCAGTATCTGACTCGAGGACACTTTGGTATGTGGACAGTACAAACCGGGGAATGCCAATCTTGTAGTTCAAGGACAACCTGCTCTACCACTGGCATATGTAACTTGACACAACAATAAAGTTCATGTCCTCTAATTGATGTTCTAATTGCTGCTGATGTTGCAACGTAATGGACATTATTTCACAATTGGAATATGTTTGTCTCTGTTTGTGCATGTTGTAACTTCTATCAACAGCAGATAGAAGTTACAACCATCTAACTTTAAAATTTTTCCTGGTATCATCTCGCAGTTGTTACTACATTCAGGGTGAGATCAGTGTGAACCTCACTAGGACAGCAACCTTTTTCATCTCAGCATTATTCTGTGTAAGCCTCACTACAGATGTAGAAAAGATCTGTGCTTTCATTCACCCTTCAAGAAGACCAAAAGGAGGGTAAACAAAACGTATGTGTCTTAAGTGTCGTCTTGAGTGTCAAGTGCTGTTGAAAGTCTGGGTTCGGAATGAGCAGAGTGTTAGCTGTCTAAACAGGGTGACAGCGGACGGCCCACTGTAGTTCACACAGGTCAACACGAGTGAAAAAGGACACCGGCTAGACTGGCCTCCTGTCTTCTGGGTGCTGACACAACCTTGTTGGTGCCCCCCACTTCCCCAAACACGCAACACCTCTCCCTTGTGAAACCCTTGTCCCCTATCTTTACCGAATAAGGCATGCACCACCATGACTCTCTCTCTGTGGACAAACAACGGTAGCCTCTCTACGTTCTAGTGTCTGTTTCTCCCTCTCTCTCACCTCCTGCTTTTGACAGAGAGACTGGTGTTTCAGGTTCAGAATGTTTCTATTAGCATCTTTTGGTGAAGGCCTGTAATCCAGCCATCACAGCCCTTGTGATCTGACCACGGCCAGGCTGTTAACCTGTACCACTGTGACAATGTCAAAGCAGACAGACCCGAGAACACTGGTAGGAAGTCCTCAGTTCAGCAAAGACTCCTTCTGTTTGCTCCCTCTCTAACAATTGTTTGCTCCGCTGTCTGGAGGTGTTTGTTTACGTCTGTTGGCATTTGGCTCAGTGTTGACATTTGATATGTGTAAGCGATATCTATTCATTCCTGAGAGCAATGTAGTGCATTGTGAGACGTTAATGTTTGATATTGTTGTTTTAGCTCAGAGGTTTGAAGATAACATTTCCTGATGGCATCCTTGCATGCATTTTATTGTATCATTTTACGTTTCGTACATGTTCACACAGAGTATTGAGAGCTAAAGTCAGGTATGCCTGTAATTGTTGTATTTCCAGTTTTCCAGTTTTCTACATTTTCTTCTGCAGTGGTTTAATGGCGCCCAAATGGAGGATTAGCGTCATTAACTGTTTTTCTTAGTAAAGCCAAGTCCTAATATTCTCATATTCTCATGTACTGCATTCATTTTTCAGAAATTGTAATTGAAAATGTATTCTATATTTGGAAGTAAACCTGTAAAGTTTCCAAATGTTTAGCTATTATCTCTGCTGTACACAATGGTGATTACAGACATGTCTCAACTAGCTGTGGCCCCTTGACTTGGACTTGCCTATTTCGTCAAGTTGGTCACGTTTTAAGGGGAAGACAGCAAGACAGCGATTCCAAGTGGTATTATTGTTAGTATACTGTAGCAAAGACAACCAGATTGCTTTTCAATTTCCCCAGAGTCTACTAGTAGCAACAAATGTAGTGACCTATTCAGACCAAAAAGATATTCAAATATATTCCAATAACGTGCCATTTCCCCTACTAGGAATAGTAAATGCAAGAATTTACACGGATACTGGTCAGTAAGGGAAAAGCTACTGATAGATACCAGGGATAATAAAAGTGCTCTGCTCTTCCTGTTTTGGTTGCGTAATGGTTGAATGCACTTCCTCAGTGCCGTAAATCGAGTCTTCCTTTTCTCTATAGATTCTCAATAGACAGAATTGCAAAGTGAGAATGAGGCTTATAGTGAACTCATTGAAATGTTGATGGTGTCATTATTCTATAGCCATTACGTTGTGCTACAGTACAAATGATATAGCCGTATATAGTTATGAATAAGTTTGGCCTCTGCAGAGTAATATAGGCTTCAACCAGTGATTTTTTCCTTGCCAATTTTTTTTTTATCTCTCCTGATTGGCATCCAATAAGTCAAACCATTAAAACGATTAATCACATTCTCATTAAATACCAAGGGACATACTTCAATTGATGGGGCAAACAATTAATGCCATCCTGTTTATTTGAAGTGATTATACTGGGTTTGTTCCCATCTGCCTCGTGGGAGGAAGTGGCGTCCCTGGTGCAGATGCTGTTTGTCAGAAGTCAGAACGGTGAAGCAGCGAGCCAGTCTCAGAGTGGTTACACATGCAACAGAGGAGATTCAAGCAAACTGAAATAGAACAATGGCTCTTCCACGCCTGTATCCTATTTCATAGGAACAATGCCTAGTTTGTGGCATTTTTCCATACACATGAAAGACAAGCCATGCTTCTATAGCTATACACTGTACGCATCTTTGTGATATTTTTGTTCCGTTTGTTTTGAAGCGTGTCAGAGGAGAGACAAGCCTGTGCATAGCATCAAAAGCTTCGCTCACTTTAAAGGATTTGTGACGCGGATATAATAATTTAGTTCCAGACTGTGTTTTAATGCTTATACGTACGGTATATTTATGATTGACTGCAGAACCTCAGACTTCTGTCTTGAAGGCCTTGGACAGTTTGAGCAGCAGCTGCAGTACATTACTTTAGTTCTTATCCATTCGCAGTTTGTACCTACAGCTGTTTTTGCTATATTACAAATTAGATTAAATTCAAGACATACAAAAAAGCCAGTACTAGAGATAGTTGAGTGACTGCTCGCCTCTTTGTGAGGACGTCCCTGGCCAAATGTGGTTCCAGGCGACTTCTCCTCCACTTATTGTCCAATAGCATGATTGTTTGTTGTCATTGTGGTATTGTTTTCGCTGTCACATTTTGATCTTGGTTTATGGTCCCAGATGTTGGCGGAGGGGTGCAATCCGATGGAAAATACATTTCAGCGCTGCGTCTGATGTTCTCTGTGGCGTAGCGCTGCTAAAACAGCAAACACAGACTTCCTACCAAAACACAGAGCGGCCATAGGTCTTTACAGGAAAGGCCTGAGCCTGTGGCAACCTGTTGTGTTGACCAAGTGAATAAGTTTGTATTGTTTTGCAATTACAATTGTCCTCCTAGATTTTGAGACATGGTAGATTTGTATAAAAAAAACATGTCACTAAGATTAGGCTACACCTACAGTAGTACTGATAATACCGGGTTTTCTACAGTTGGTTTAAGAGGGACCATTTTTTCCTGATAAATGGTGGGAAACCTGCATCCCTTTCCTCTCTGTAGGTGAGTCCCATCAACTCCTCCGGTCGCTGTCCGATTGGTGTGAGGAGGCCAC
This sequence comes from Taurulus bubalis, assembly GCF_910589615.1. NCBI lineage: Eukaryota > Metazoa > Chordata > Actinopteri > Perciformes > Cottidae > Taurulus > Taurulus bubalis. The sequence goes on along the minus strand of NC_136596.1, from coordinate 16,777,637 downwards.
CCTGGTATTTTTCTCCTTCTGTAAAGGTTAGGAGATGTGAATGAATCCGTTCTGTATGTGTCCAAGGAAGAGGCAGCACAAAAGCCGGTTGTGGGGGGTGAGATGGCCCCAGTAGCTTCTTCCACCAATCAACAGTGATAAAAAAGAGGAGAGGGAGCCAGAGGCGGCAAGGGGAGTAGAGCTCCTCTGTAATTACAACATGGTCTTAAAAAGCAAATACCAAGCCCTAGCAACCTCAGCCGGGAGACAGAGAAAAAAAAGTGTGGGGGTAGTGAAGAGGAGGGGTAGAAAAAAAATAGGCAAGGGGAGTTAAGAAGCGCCACAGAGAGCGACCCTGCAATGACCTCGGCTCTCCAACAATCGTCCCCTGCCAGCTGGAGCCAGGGTTAGGGGCGAGAGCGAGGGGCCGGGCAGGATCCCCTCCGATTTATGACTGACTATAAGGCCCCTGAAAGAAACCCAATCATCCAGGATTCCTGCGCAGCATGACTCTGGCTGGAGAGAATAGATAGCCCAGGAGAGTGTGGGACTGGGGCTTCGGCGGCAGAGCCAACGACTCAAACACAGGCGCTGACACAGAGGGCCACTTTACCAAGGGGAGGGCCAGTGGGCACTGGCTCTATTATCTACAGCTCTCTGCATTGAGTATGATATCATTACACTGTGCCGACTCTAACCTCAGCTGCATTCAACGACTGCCCAAACTCATCCTCTGAACTCTCATTGTCCAACATATTTTACAACCTGGATTTACATGCACCCGGCTAATTGCTCTATCTGTCTAATTAGTAGAAATGTAATGGTTATTAAATTTCAACCTGCTATCAATGTAGAGTGGGAAAGAGAGAGGCAGGCTGAGAGTAGGGCATGAAAAGAAAGGGAGAAGGCAGCTGTCTTTTAAAGCGGGGTAAGCCGCGCTTGGAGCTACCCTGCTGATCCATTAGCATATCTGAATGATCCTGTTCCTGCACAGCCACCACCACGCTGCAAGGTGGCACATCTGACGAACGCGCCCTTTGAATGCGCTTGCAAGCTGGGGAAACTCTTATTTTTCAGCCCGTTTGAAAATCCGGAGACAACTTGATGTTTGAGAAGCCAACAAAAATAAAGGAGGAAGAGAAAAGGCGAGAGGAGAAGAAAAAAGTTTGAGGTTTTGAGGAGGACAGAGTTTTACAAGCTTTTTGAAGCTGGATACTTAATAATTCACTTGATGCTACAAGCAGTGAGGCAGTATGTATACACACTCATGCATGACAACAGTTTTCATAGCATATGCGTTGTCAAAAGAAAGTGTGTCACAACCCCGGGCCCAGGCTACAGAAATGTAGTATTTTGTTGAAAAATGTTTTTCCAGGGTTCCTCAAAAGCCAACCCATGTTCAAATATGGATTTAAATAATCCTGCCTACAAAATTAAGATAATTTTGAAAGTGAACACTTATTCAAGTCTATCTTTTGATAATATCTAGCCATGGCATACTTTATTCCCTTATAGACTTTCAGAACACAACTTGAGTTATTCTAAAGTGGCTTCATGTTCAAAGTACAATTATAGTGCACTGCCTCCTGCTGCAAAATAATTAGCAACATGTACATGATTATTAAAAAAGTAAAACAAACAGGTTTGACTATATGCATTCCTTTGACACTCAATATCTGTTGCACAAGTAATACAAGTGATTATGAATTTTTTAATGTATAATATATTTCTGCATTCTGATTTTGATCGTATTTGGTAAATGTGTCAGAGCTTATTTTTTCTTCTTCTTTTTTTTCCTTTCCTTTTTTTTGATCAGCCTTGAAGTTGTCTCCCCTCGGCCACAAAGCGGGCTTCTATTGACTGGTTCCAGGGACCGTATTGATGGTTCCATAATTTGGGCACAAGAACACAAAAAGACTGACCCCCGCTGGGCTCAGCACGACAACCCAGTCAGCAGGGAGGCTTGCATTTATTAGCCTGGGAGAGGAGCTCCTGCAGAATTAAAGCACATTCACCCACCCATTGATCTCTGTCATGAAAACAATACTCGCCTCCCTCACTGGCAGCGAGCTAGGCACAGCGCGCTCTGAGGTAATTCGGTGGCCATAGAAAACAGAATGGCTCACACCCTCAGGCTCCAAGGAAACTATTTGAAAAGTGAGAGGAGTAGGATAAAAAACAACTCAGCCATATTAGATTATCAATCCACCTGTCCAATTGTATTATGTTATGAAGGGGGGGATATGAATGCAGCTGTTGTGTGTGTGTGTGTCCAGGGTGCAGAAACCAGTCTTTGTTTGTTTTTTGGCTGTGTTGTGACATGTTGAATGCTACTTTATGTGTCTCTGGAGGATTCTGAGCCCAGGTGTCCTCTGATTATGTGAAAAGCTGTCTGTGGATTGGAGCATGGATCAGCTTTGAACAGCTTACTGAACTTGTCTTTAACTTTTGGCTCTGGCATCATGGTCATATGAGAGGTGCAGCGCGTGGTTGCATAGCTTCCATCTCTCCAAGGGATCTTATCTGCTGGTCAGTGGACAAGGGTAATACATGTGATACAGGCGAGGGAGAATTAGGGCAGTATGTTCAACAGTATGAGCCCCCACCATTTTAGTTTCTGTTAATCCACTGATAATGGGCTTCATCAACGCAAAAAATACCAGAGAGGCAGTCACAAGGCAGGAGCATGCCTTCCAGTATCTCCTATCTGATAGGGTGCACATGTGCGTGAAACATAGGTTCTTAAAACGGCTTTACAGTTGACCGGCACCGCCTCCCAAAAAAGATTCCTTAAAATTGAGTTATCAGTTGATGTTTTGGTCTGCAGTCCTTCATCTGAGCAAACAATAAAACAATCTTGAGGAAACTACGAGGGGGAAGGCTGCATCAAAACTACTCTTCTCCCCCTTGGAGTCAGATGTGTGTGTGTGTGTGTGTGTGTGTGTGTGTGAGTGTGTGTGTGTGTGTGTGTGTGTGTGTGTGTGTGTGTGTGTGTGTGTGTGTGTGTACACGGCCATGACTGTTGACCTAAGGAACTAGCAGGGCTTTGATGCATGCCCTCAGTGGCTAGTGTCCAATGAACGAGGGCTGTCTGGACTGGTCAACTCCTCACACACAGGCCGCAATGTCAACACAAGATACAAGAAAACAGAGAATGTCACACTTCACAGATAGTTGAAAGGAGTGATGCATCTCATTATGCCACCTAGAGCTGCTTTTGTCAGCTGGGGTTTGATGTGTGGAGGGGAAGGGCTCAGGGAGACGCCATGGCCTGGTATGGGGCCTGCCGCTGCCACCTTTGAAGTCACTGTCGGGACAAGGTCTTTCATATTTGCAGAAAAGAGAGGAAAACTCAAGGGATGGCCGTGATTGGCACACTGTTTTGTTAGTGCAATAAATGGCTTGAGCTAATCACCATTTGCAACCGCCCTGCTCATCAACCCTCTTGCAGCCCCAGGAGTGTAAAAACAGTGCTTTGCCGGCACTTTTTTGGCTCTTCAATCATGAAACTTCCTTTTATCTATTCTTACTCAAAAAGCCATTCAAACATCTTACATAAATTATGCTCTTAGCATTAAAATCAAAGGCGAGCAACATATCTCCTCATGCTGTCAGTAAACCTTTTGATGGACAGATATATTGAGACTTGCTTTATGGAAAGCATATGCCTATTGTAATTCCAAAAGTAACTTGACTGCATCCCTCGGTGATAGTAAGAATGAGCCCCTAAACAGCACAGTTTTCCATTAATTTCATGTCAGAAGAATTCTCACAAAAATGGACATAACTACAATTACTTGGCTGCATTAGCTGAACAATAGCTTACGAGTCTTGTTTTCATAATTACTGAGCTGCTCCAATAATAGCTGATTATACATTATCTATGAAAGGAATAGTTTTACATTTTGAGAAATTGGCTTATTAGTTTTCTTCCCAAAAGTGTGACAAGAAGATTGATACCATTCTCACATTTGTTTCTTCATTGTAATTTTGTAACTAGCAGCCTGTTAGCTTAACACAGAGGAAACAGCTTGCCTATACCTTCACACATAGCCAGGCTAGCTAGAGATGAGCTAAAGCTCACTAATGATATTCTCGTTTGTTTAATACGGGAAAAAGTGAGTAAAAACAACAATTTGTTCACAGGGGTGATGTGCAGGACGATTTCTTAGCTGTACCTCTCTGCCTTCATAATAAGCTAAGCTAACAGTCTCGAGGCTGTTGTGCCATGGATGAACAGCCATGAGAGTGGAATCAGTATTTTCATCTAACTCTTGACAAGAAAGCACATTTGCCAACAACTATTCCTTGACATTCCTTTTGGACATATTATTGAGTTATACCTGTGAAGATCTACCACCTTCTCGCCTTCTTTTAGCTCTTTATTTGGGGATAATGCTGCACATAAATGGTGAGATTTAAGGTATATGTGTTCCTCTTCCTGCCTTTCTTTTTATCAAACAAGTAAGTTCATCGTATGTAGACTTTAATAATATTTACTAAGAGCAACCATATGCTTTGTACTCAAGATGAAAAAAAGTGAGATCCTTCCTCTATATTGTAAATGAGAGAAAGAAGACTGAGTGGTGTTGACTAGTACACCTCAAACTGCCATGAAAGGTCATTGTCAGGGCCTCTCTTTGTAATCAACACAAGGTTTCTTTCATAAACAAGGAAAAGAGAAAGTGAGAAGAGAGGATGTGGGAGTGTGAGAGTGTGTGTGTTGATCTGTTCTTATCTTTGATCAAATAGAGCGGAAAAGGAAAGTCAGGAAACACACAAAAGGGTGAAAAGAGAGTGGAAACAAAGCTAGTTACAAGATAATGACAAGGTCAAGTGTGCGCTCAATGGCTCACTTCAGTCGGAGAGAGATAAGGCCGAACCTGCTGACAAGGTGTGTGCAGCAGAGGGGAATGGGAGGTCAGGTGAAGCTCTGGGGATAGTTCCCCCTCACACACACACACACACACACACACACACACACACACACACACACACACACACACACACACACACACACACACACACACACACACACACACTCTCTCTCTCTCTCTCTCTCTTTCCCTCTAACTTTATTTAAGTGCCTGGCTATGAGAACACTAGCTCTCCATCACCACCTGCTGGACCAATTAGTAAATATGGCTAATACTGATTTGTGCACATATGCAAGCAAAGTAGAAAGTAGAAACCCCTGACAACCTCATCTTAACAGTGTACCATAAGTCAGATTCACCTGTGAAGGAGTTCTTATGGATGCTACAGAGATAGAGACAGGAGAAAGTTTAATTGTATCATCACAGCCTTGCCTATCAAGCCCTGCTGTCTGGAGTGCAGTGTTGTATAATAACAGCAGTGTGGGAAGCTTTCAAAACTCACTAACCTAACAGAAACCCGGCTTGAAAGGCACACTGCCAATGCATTCACCAACTATTTCCTGGAGCAATTCCAACAATAACCAACCGCTTGACTGGAAGAATGTTTGTCTCACTTTGATATTTAAGTTTCTTCTATTCTTTAGGGGCACATCACTGACTGAGTTGAATACAAAAAGCTCCCATCTGATGTCGAGCATGACATTAAGTATGATTTCCAACGACAACAAATGAAGTGTGAAAGGGCTATGGGGTTGCAACTTACTTTTACAGGGCATAAAGGATAGTATTAGACGACGGCTATCTCTGATGTGTCACTCATCTCCAGGAGAGAGGAGAAGAAGAACACAAGATAAAACCTCTTTTGGTGGACCAGCAAAGCAGGTGAAAGAGAGATGGAGAGATATGCTTCAATAGATATTTGATACAACTGATCCAGACACTGACCCTAATCCTGATCTGGAATTCTGATCTCATGTCTGGATAAAGGGATAAAAAGCCTTTGGGTGGTTTCAGGCAAAAAAAGGAGGCCTTGGACAGATACTCAGAGGTGGGCTGGGTCAGTGGGACATCAGGCAACACTTTGACCGCACCAAGCCTTGAAGATGCAAGGGGCCTCATCCAACACAGCCAGGCACAGGGTGAGCACTCAGAGAAAGCACCAGGAGAGTGGGATTGAAGTGAGCAACAGGGAGCAGGTTGGCTGTGCTGCTGTTGTGACTGATAAAGCAGCGAGTCAGGAACTCTTTGCTCTTCTTCATTTGACTAGTAGTCTGGTGGAAGCAGGGACTGGAAGGAATAGTTAAATTCACGTTTTAGCTGATATTGCCATCTAGTGGTGACAACCAAGTATTTGATTAATCACAATTTCTGCAGGTCCATGTTACTCATCATATCTTTAGGAGCTCATAGTACCATTACCCCACTAGAGAGCTGCGCTCACTGAATGCGGGGCTACTTGTGGTTCCCAGAGTCTTAAAAAGTAGGATGGGAGCCAGAGCTTTCAGTTATCAAGCTCCTCTTCTGTGGAACCAGCTTCCACTTTCAGTCCGGGGGGCAGACACGGTCACCTTATTTAAGAGTAGACTTAAGACTTTCCTCTTTGATAGCGCTTATAGCTGGGGCTGGCGAGGGCAACTCACAACGTGATTCTGTCAGAGATTTCCCCCCATGCCCCTCCTCTCTACCTCATTCTGCTGACATGGATCGTGGTTATCTGGATTGTGGTCCATACTACTCATTATATGAATAATTTCTCTCATATTTATTGAATGTGCTGTAACTCTGTTACATTTTTCATTCTGTTCACATGCCATCTATTGCTTCTGTCCATCCTGGGAGAGGGATCCTCCTCTGTTTCTCTCCCGAAGGTTTCTTGCCTTTTTTCCCTGTGAAAGGGTTTTTTCCTGATGCGATGTGAGATCCCGGGTTAGGGATGTTGTATGTGTACAGATTGTAAAACCCTCCGAGGCAAATTTGTAATTTGTGATTTTGGGCTATACAAAATAAACTGAATTGAATTGAATTGAACTTTAGGTAATATAGGCTTTTAGATAATGGTCTTGGCTTCATATCATGGAAAAGGAACAAAGCCAACATGAATGAGACGGCAGCTTGCTTCCAGGGGGAGTCTTAGGTCAGAGATGGAGACTTACCCAAACACACACACACACACACACACACACACACACACACACACACACACACACACACACACACACACACACACACACACACACACACACACACACACACACACACACACACAAAATCCCCGGCAGAGCCACTGCTCTGTGTGCAGAGGATTAATCAGCCATAGCTGGGGCCCTGATGGAGGGGGAGCCGAGCATAGAGAACATGGCCGGCTCCAACTCTATCAATCAGACTACTCTTCTTCTACCCAAACCAAATTGACCTGCCGATGCACTGGCCACGTCCAAGCTTTGTGTGGAAATAAATCACATTGAATCAGAGGTAGGTACCTGTCAGCGCCACTGAATGCACCATCCCTCCCTCTGATCTTCCCGGATGGAAAGATGTGTCTGACTGCGTTGCTTACTACCTCACACACAGCAAGGCAAGTTGTGCAGTTGACTGAACTGCACGTGCAGACATTTATGGAAAGAGCTTTTTTAAATGATTGTCTTTGGCTGTGTCAGTTCACATGTGTACATTTATTTTGATGCAGACATATGATAAATTAGTTTTATTGTATTGCATTTTTGTATCTCTTTGGATCATCCATTGGCCCAACCACAGCTGTAAAGCCATCATTAGCAAAAACTATCTGAACCAAAGAGGTTAAGACTATAGTGTGAAGTGCAGGTTTTGTAATCAAACTGTAAACTCCACTCCTTGAATGAAAATAATTATACTGAGATTTGTCAAGCTGGCATTGGTGCAGAGTTGTCAATATGTTCTTGCATCAGTGCAGAAAAGACAAATTCCCAGACACTCACTGTACTTCATGAATACGGTGATTTGGAGTCTAATCCTCATTAGAAATCCAACCACAACAGTGTTGCATGCTTCCCCTCATCCTTCAGCTGTCCCCTTTTCCCCCCTCGGTTGTAGCTTTAGGAGGTTTCACAACATGAGCAATGGTGCGCGGGGTGATAATGTGAGGAAGGCCAGGCTCTAAATCTCAGTTCTGCTCATCTCCTCTCATCCTCTGGCTCACCTCCGTGGCCAGGCTGACAGATGACACAGTGTGCGGTCCAGGCTGCATCTCTGTTCCTGGGTCATCCATTGCTCCCAGAGTGATAAGTGGCTCTGTCCTGGTGTGGCTCCTCGTGCTGCATACACAGTCAATCACAGTGTGGAGCCACAGTACAACAGCAGCCTGTTGAGGACAGCAGAGCAATAACAAAACTCGAGATGACATCTGTATCACCTGAAGTGACACAATAATTTGCTACTGTAGGTCCAATAAAGGACCAGTTGTGCTACTTTTACTCGTGCCACAATATTAATGAACCACAGCTGGTTTGTAGTTCTGATTGTCAGCTTGTTAAGCGACATCTAAATAGATTTAAGTTATGAGGATGTCAAGCATTTATGAATACATACTGTAAGACAGTTTACCCTTTTGAGACAATAATTGTGTCCAAGACACAAATGAATGCCTCATATAATGTCAATATGTCCTATTTTCTCAGTTCATGTAATGCAGTCATTCAGACAGTTTTTTGCCTTTTGAGATTTATTTCTCAACCTAAATACAATATAGGTAAAGCAAATTTAATTTGTGGCAGTAAACCATAGGAAAAAATACTTTGGGAGTTAAATGAAAGGAAAATGAATGCAGTCAGAGCTGAATTCATTTTACATCCCCCTGTAACAAGCAGTGCGGTGCCGCCTCGAATCACTAGATGGCAGCACAACCACACTGCTGCACCACTACCTAATTAATATTTTAGACATTCATACATGTCACCTGATCATTTCTATGACATAACGTGATTACATGCTATGTCATATGTGTCCATTCACTTGCTGTTCGATTAACATGTTGCCGGTTCAAAAAAAGCATTGTGCGCACCATCCTCCACAGTAAAGAACAGAAAAAAATCTAATAACATGGCTGGCTAACTACTCAGCCTGCATGTCATGCTGTTGTGAGCTTGCACTAAAAGAAATATACATAAATTAAAGTTGAGCTCTGACATCAATTCACTGGCCTTTTCCGAAACCACTCTGGAGTCTGACTTCTGGAAGAGAATAAATATTCTTGGTAATCCTCTGGACCTGATCGCAGTTTGCCAGGTAATTCCTATAATTTATCAGTGAAATGGAAATTGGGTTTAAGATGTGGAGCCCTCTGGTCTTGCGAAGAGTCTTTAAGAGTGCTGAAGGGGAAGACTTAGAAGTTTGATGTTTACAGTCTACACTACTTATTACTGCTTTATTTTTCAGGCTGCTGTTTCTGATCAGGTGGGGGAAATTACTCAAAACTGAAACAGATATAACATATAACAACATATAACTCATATATTATATTCAAGGAGTAGCGCACAGTAAATTACAACAGACAACATATAGCATCCATACTGTGCATAGCCTTGAGACATGATTAGGCTTCAGGGAGCCCATGCAACAAGGTCCAGTGGCCACGTCTGAATATGGGCTGTCCATATTGTGTCTGTGAATGCATCCTGTGGTGTTGGTGTATACATACTAATCTGACTGAGATTCCTGCCCGTCACGATTCATTCCATCATGGCTGACTGTGTTACCCAGCGTGAGGGAGAAGCTTATCATCTGTCTCCTCATTTCATGCCCTGTAGCAGGCAGACTTCAGCAACGGAACAAACTCAGGATGTAGCCATCATTGAAACCCCTTCATTGCTGCACAGGAGACATATAGGGCAAGCAGTGGGCACACATTTAATCACCATATTCAAAAGGAGTTTCAGGTGTGATATTCTCACAAAAATGTAACCTTTTCGGTGCAGCATTTTTAGGTGGCTTCCTTACAATGTGCTCTAAGCTGAGATAACCTATCCAATATCAGCAACTAATGAGGCAGAAAGAGGAGCTGGAGCAGAGAGACACTATCATTTCAGCTCCATACGTTTTCTTGTGCAAGATAAGCTTTGTCAGAGGTCAGATACTATGATAGTTTGACCAATTTTCAGCACTATTTCTGGCAACAGCAGTCGATTTGATGGCAGCTTGGATTGCCAGCCGTGGTGAATGAGCAGCTGCAGTGCTTTTGACTCACAGGGGAAATCTCTTTGGGCTGCCTGGAGTTGAACTGCCGAGTACTTTTACTTCTGGTGAGAAGATTGCTTGCATGTTTTATTGAACGTTGCCACTGGCACCTCTCATCCTTGACAATCTGATTCTACCAAGGTCCACCTCATGACCTTAATGTTCAACCAATGGGGTGTTTCAATTCACTCGCTGTGACCCCTCCATCAACCTCATCGGCCTCATTGGTCCTTTGGGTAGCATTTATGGGCCACTCTCAAAGTGGATTGATATCTTTGCTGTCTGCCTGCATTATACTTAACTGTCCTTGCACCTGTCATCTTTGCCCTTTAGTTCACTTGTCCGATGATAGACAAGGCTAGACCTTACTTTATCATCTATTCTTGGTTCTCTTTCACTGAAAAGGTGTGCAGAAAACAACCTCAACATACTGAGTATGTGCATGTCCTTTTGGCAAACATATTAAATGTGGGTCAAGACCTCTCAGCTTGCCAGCAACTTAATTAAGAGTCTGTCTAATCTCCTTGTCTGACCTCTGGAGCTGTCACCCAAACTGTATTATAGTAGAGATGTAATCCACTATAGCTGTCATGGAGCCAGTGATCCTGCCATAAAACACAAACCCAGTCCTTTATTATCCATTTCCCCACTTAACCTCTACACAGTTTAAATAAAAGAGGGAATACCGAGGAAATGAGGAGGTTCTTTTTTAGAGATATTCCTTTATAACCCCAAGCTGACCCCAACTTCTATAGTCTAAAGCCTTGCTAGCAGTTAAGGGACGTTTGCTACAGCAGAGCTAAATGCTAATGTCAGCATGCTGACAATGAGAATGCTAACATGCTTATGTCTAGCAGGTATAATGTTTACCATGTTCACCATCTTACTTTAGCATGTTAGCTAAACTAAGATGGTGACATTTGTTAATGGGCAACATCACAGCTACGGTTGAGGCTGATGGTAATGTGATTACTTTTGTAGGTATTTGGAAATAAACCAAAGTAAGACCCTTTAAAATCATGACCTGATGTTGAAGCTGGTTGGAAATTGAGGGGATCACCAACTTGATTAAAATGCATCTTTTGGGGGGAGGGGATTCTAATAAAATTTGAATTAATTAAATGTATGTCGATCCACCAGATACGGAACAAGTTTGTAGAAAAAAAAAGGAAATTAGAAATTGAATGGCCATTCTTACGACCCACCCCTAATCTGCATCGGATTGGCTATACCCTTCCAGGCCATTGCCAAAGTCTAAAGTTAGCCTAGCTATGATGCTAAGCGGCACTACAAACTGGACAGGCCCAGGAAGAGAGCTTTTGCTCCCGTAGTCCGAAGGTAGGCTACCCGGTTTGAACAATGGGAGGTTTTTGTCCACAAGACCCCGGACAGAGGAGCAGAGCATTGTGAGGCTTGCTGGAGGCAGCCAGGCGGCTAAGAGTCAAGCCTGGCTGCTGGAGAACCAGAGGGAGGGCGGCAGGACTACGGGATTCATGCCCAGTGCAGAGTGCCCGCTAAAGGCTGTCCTCCAGAGTCAACGCATCTCAGTCATAGCGGGTGAGAGGAAAGACGCCCTTGCCGCAGAACATGTTGGAGGTCAGACTCTACATCCAGGGGTGTGTGGACACTGGAGGACAGCTGATAGGGCATGCTCGGCCCTGGGCTTGACTTCGCAGCCATCCCACCCCTTTTTTTTTCAACATCAATTCTAATAAAACTGCCAATGTTAAAAAAATGTGCAAAGTTGATTTCTCACCTCAAAAATTGAACCAGAAGCCAATATAGTGATGAAATAGCTTATGACAATTGTAAAAAGTAGGGTAGCTTTCCTTCGGCTACGGAAACAAACCTCTCTTCCTGGGCTTTTCAATTCGTAGCGCCAAGTAGCATTATAGCTAGGCTAACGTAGGCGTTTAGCAACGGCCTAGAAGGGTCAGACTCAGGCCCAATCTTACGCACTCACAGACTTTGAGGCACGTCTCGCAAAGACCTTGAGGGTTCAGGGCTGTCCCATTGTCAATTTTGTCGAGTGTTTGGTACTCTCTTGCAGACATTTTGAGCCCTTTATGAACCCAAGTCACCATTAGATTCAGACTTTGCCCAAGGGAAATACCCACAAATTACCTCTCATCTCGTGAGGAAAGAGCCTGCAAGCTGTTCAAATCAGGGAGTAAAAACTATTAAATAAATACCTACAATTGTACACAATATTTTTTTATTTTGTCACGGTAGCGTGATATGTTGCAGCAAAGTGCTGTCTCATTGGTATTTACACCATGTAAAGCCCTTACAGCCTCTCACACTCAACAACTTAATAGGTACGTCCCAGGGTTCAGGGTTTGAGGCCTTCGGGGGGACATTGAGATCAGGCCGCAGAGTCGGGGCGCATAGCGAATGTCGCACACACAACTAATCATAATTTGTGAAGTCATCTCTGAAGGCTGGACCCCGAGCCGATCTGGAAGACCGAGCTAATCTGGCTCATGCATCTGCAAAACACCATAAACCAACCTCCACTATGCCGAGGAGGAATTTTAACTAAGTGTAAACTGATATATAATATTTGTGGATATCCGTGGTCTACTTTAATGCTTTTACACAAGCTCTGAAAATGAATTATAATGAAATAAATGTTGAATAACCTAAATGCAATTTAATTTGGCTCATATGCAGATCTTTAAGACCCAAAGCATTTAAAAACATTTATAAAACTGACAAGCCCCAGCACAAAGTGATGAAGTTAATGTGAGTAAGGGCTGTTCAGTTAAGGAATGCATTTTTGTTTTACATTCAAAGCTTCTCTGAGGTTTCTGAATGAAGCTTCAAATGCCTGTGTGGCAATTTGTGTGCAGCAAACCGTTTTTTGACAGGAGTAAAAAAAAAAAATTTTAAATGTTAAAGGGCACAGATATTATTTGAAGCAGAATAATTTGTTTGATGAATCACATCTATCTTTTTACATTCAAATTTGACTTTATGTTAGACAGAGAGAGAATTCAAGAGTAGGTGGAAGGGGAATTATTGCATGCAATGTACGTAGCTAGGTTTTTTATAATGATCATTTGAATGTCAACGTTATGAATAAACCTGCAGTGCAAACATAGTGTCACCAGAGAGAGTTATACAAATTGTTTAAACACTAAACTACATCATCATGATGGCCGAGGTCATATTTTCTGTGCATATATGTAATATGTCCATGCACATTCAAGGCGTTAGACAGCTAGTAATTATTTGTTTATCCTTCCTGTTCTATATATTGTTGAGATGTTATAATGTGAGGTGACTGACCATGGTAGATCTCCTATCCGTAATATTTTCTGAGCTTGGCCTATACTCGCGATGCATGATTGAGATCTTTTGATGTAAAGGCAGGGCTGCCGAAAGAAAATCAGACATCTCATGGTCACCATCCCCATGGTTTGTATTTAAATATATATATATATATATATATATATATATATATATATATATATATATATATAATATATATATATATATATATATTTGCCTATAAAATACTTTTTTCATGCCCTACGATGAAAATTGCATGAGCATAATCTCTCTATATATGGTAAGTAAAAGTGCAGAGAGAATGAAAAAAGTTCAGGTGATTATAGTGATTAACCTCAGCTACAGTTAGAGTAAGTCATTTGGTCAGAATGAAAACAACCCATTGTCTTTGTTTGCCTTATTCTTGTCTGATTTGGTTGAGATTTCATAGATGTTGAGTACTTGCCTTTTAGGCCTCTGAGGTATTGTCTACCACACAATAACCATGAAATTAGGAATCATTAGACTTGTAGTCTGTTATCAAGACTGCCTGAATTATTTTGGGATGTCTGCCTTTCGTTTAGTTATTGTGAACTAGGAAACGCCTTGAGCGAAGACAAAACTGATAACAGTTCATACAAAAAGATTGAAATGTGTTCTAAACTGTTTACCAATGTATATTCAACTTAAATACATTTTATACTAAGGGCAAACATTTAAATCCAATGAAAAGTAAGACACTAAGTATTAAAGTATTAAGTATTCAAATTAAATTTCACATGCAAGTATGTGGTGTTTAAACACAATCAACATTTCATTTTATGTAAATATATGGCAGGATTAAACTACTTTCATTCAATGATTTACTTTACTTGCTATATTTCATGCTATAGCGTGTCTAAAAATGGAAATATAAATGATAGATGAGTGAGATAGATGGGATGGAGTGTGTGTGTGTGTGTGTGTGTGTGGGGGGGGGGGGGGGGGGGGGGGGGCATAATGATTCTCCCATGAGAGGCTTAATTGTGGCCTAAATATTGCATCACTGATTTCATTCCCTGTACAACCTCCTTAAGATAACTAAACTGGAAATATTGAGACGATTGCCAAACCATGGGGACTATGTATCTAACAGATACTATTAAGAGGACATAAACTAACTGTTTGATACATGCCTTAAATAGATTATTATTTCTTTTTATGTCACTATTGTTAACACATTTCTTGGACAATCTTCAAGATGGCAGCCTCTAGTAAGAATCAAAGCATCCTCCTGAGACAAAAAAGAGAAATATATGTATGGATGAGTGAGAAGTAAATCTGGTTTCTGCTTTTCAAGGCAGCTGTGAGTGACACGGCACAGGGAGATGGCATCAGATCTTTTTGTCTTTAGAATTTTTCCTTCGGCTCAATGATTCTCAAGATTCTACGCTGTCACATAACCATCGATTCAGGGGGAAAAACAACAATAAAATCATACTCAAAGTTGTATTTCTTTTGTAAGAACATTTACCATCCTTCTTTGAATTTGAGATATCATTTATGAACAGTATTTATGTGAGTGCTCTCCTTTAATTGTTTGAGAAGTCGTGAAAAGACATGGCAACACGGGCATATGCCACAAATCTCAATCACACATCCCATTGGACGCTTGTGTCAATTCTTGATTTTGGAGAAGTGACTTAATTTCAGTTGAAATTGCAAACAATCCTCAATTCCTTCATGCATTTTAGTTATTCGTTGAGACATGTAAACATCAATTCAGTCGTCAATCAAGCGTGAGAGCCAATTTCCCTCTAAAGTGGCTGTGTTAACGGTGTGTGTGAGTGTGTGTGTGTGTGTGTGTGTGTGTGGGTGTGTGTGTGTGTGTGTGTGTACATTACAGTATGCATTGGCTTTGCAGAGGGCTGCAGAGCCCTGTCCTGCCTTGGTGTGTCTGACTTCCCTGTTGTGGTGCTGGGATTACTCTGGGGATTAGCAGGATACTGGCAGCACCCATCGATGGGACAGAGATGACAGTTCCCATCATGTAGTTTCCCGCTTCAACCTCTCGCTACTCCCTGGACTTAAAGCGACACAAACAGCACATTACATGAGTACGACAGCAGGGGAAGAAGTCACACATCACACAGTGGAGATTAGGCTGAACAAACTCTTCTTCGGCTGCCTGGGGGTGAAACCCAAACATGCAGAGCTGTCTCTCATGGCCCACTTTGTGCTAGATTAGGATGCTGCAGAGAACATTTCTCTGCACGAGAGTTTGGAGAAACAACTATTAGTATGCTATTCAAATAAAGAAGTGAACTGATATGTATATTTGCAATTATAAGCATTACAATGTTCACTCTATTTGTGTAGCTATGGCATGATATTATGCAAATGCACATTCTAAAGATGGTGTCAAATGACAACCGAATGACCAAAAACCGAATGACCAAAATTTTACATTTCATTTTCAAAACACACTGTGAAAGGGTACATTTTGTAAAACACAAACACAGTCAACTCTCAGACTAGACAACGTGGTAGTGACTTAGGTATAGCCACTCCCTAAAATAATACCCTGCATTGTTTATTTTACTCTAAATGGGAAACTTCATTTACTAAATTAAAAATATGCTTTATAGACTTGAAACTAGTGATTGAGACCATAAACTCATGGTCACAATGTTTATTTAGGTAATAAATTAAAGTAGGGTAATTTTATTCTCGACTTCATTACAATCGGACGTTTTTTAAACCAGAAGAGCCACCCACTGATGGCTATTAGAACGAATGCATGTTTAAGGCACTTCAACATTGGCTTCCCTTTCGAGGCCCCGAGGTTGCCGCCTGGTGCAGAGCCAACCTGTATACCTCTAAGACCCTGGGGAATTAAGATAAATCTAGCTCCTGTGTGTATTTCAGCCTTTTGAGCTAATGTTTGTCCAGGTCCCTGCATTGAACCTTTCAAGTTTAACAGACTTGCAATTAATGTTTGGAGAGCAGCTCGCGTGGGAGTGCAGTGGATGCTGTACAAGCATGTACTATTTAAAAGCCTCCATTTGCTTCCCATCTATTGAGGAAACACAACCATTTCATTTGTTATTTAATGGGAACATACTTCTAGCATATCAAAGATTTGTCTTTTGACGTTTTATCAATTGTAGAATATCATAGAAAAGTGTGCTTTTGTACTAGTAGAGGGATTGTTTGTCTTTGCAGTTGGAACAATGTACACTCTTTGACAGTTTATTGGGCGAGAAAGTGCGAATGGAGCCTACTGCAGGTGGGAGCATCCCAAGCAGTAATTGCATGTGGTGTAGTGCAGTGTATTGATATGGTTTGAAATGTTAGTGGGTGTAGTGAAACTTTATACTTATTCGCATTTTGTTTTTATTTCGGTGCACAGTTTGTTCCTTTTTTTGGTCAAAGCCAACACTACCTGCAAAAATATATATGTCTTCACCAAACAACATGTCTTCCCCTGTTCTACTTATAACACTTTGTTGTGAAGAAGGTCTTGTCATTTCAGAAAGCCCAATCAGTGTGTTACCAACTCTGCTGAAGTCCTGTTTTTCTGGACAATTGCCTGCTGGTACTACAAGAACCCAGTCTGGGTTCGGAAGAATATGAGTGTTGAAAATCAATATGATGCCAGGATTCTCATGAGCTAATGAAACACTTTCAGCAGATTTTAACATTGAGCCATAGTTGCAGATGTGTTAATTTATCCGGTGAGAAATAGTAACACTTGTTAACTTAAAATAACTTGAGTAAAAATTAGTAAAAACGTACAAACACCATAAAGCTTGCAGTGAACACAATTTCCAGGCGGCTCCTGATCAATGTCTATGTTTGAAAGGGGTATGAATACCTTTGCAAGAAAGTGAACACTGTGAGCCTTTTTTCCCAAAAAGCCATATGTTGCATTATATACACTTCATGAAAAGGGCTTACTTAATGTTTCTCTGTAATTGAAATACTTTACCACCCCTGACAACAATGTTCTCCAAATGAAGACTAACTAGTAATTTAACATGAGAGTGGTGTCAGTCTCCTCATGTAATTCTCAGTAAGAAGTCAAATAAGCTTCGACAATACAACAGCAGATGCCTGATAACTGAGAAACTCACAAATAGCCTATTTATTAAAAGATTACACACTTTTATAACTGCATTATTATCAGGTAGAATCACACAGCACTCAGTCCATGCACATGCACACACATACATACTCAACCTTCCTCGGTTAGGAACAATGTTATTGTAGAGCTTTTTTTAGTTACACTTTGAACATTTTGTTCACTCACTTTCTGAGTTTGCAATGAAAATGAGAACATGCAGCTATATGCACCTCAGCAGAAGCTACCACTATCTGTCAAACAGAAGGATGATGTACATTGAAAACACATTCCCTTCCGTGTGGCACTCACATCTATCACCAGTTTATGGCCACTCTTCCCACTCTAGCACATCTCTCCTGTGACATCCATCTATGTCAAAGCCCTAACTTGCATATCCGGAGGCCTGTGTTGTTCCTCTGTCCGTTAAGTGTTCATAACATATTCTTGACAGGTTTCACCATATGTTGTCTCTGCATCTGCAAGTTATTATGAATGCTTCTTATCCAGAAGGACACAGATTTTATTTTTTTTGCACAGCTTCACGTTATGTTAAATTAAGGTTGAACATGTGATGCTTCTGACAAGTGATTCCCCATATGCGCTACATCAGGTGACTAAAAGGGCAGTTTCCTTATAAGAACATGCCTCTGCTATTTTATTGATAATTGGTTTGGAGATTACTCAAGCATTCAGCTGCCAATTTATCAAGTCCAAATAGCAGAGAAGAAATTGGGTTCTGTTTACTTCATGCTATTAAGGCCTGCTGAATCTCATTAAATAGTTGTAGTTGTGTACATATATGATAAGTAAACATGTCCTCTTAATGCAGCCTCCAGTTCTTCATTTGTGAGTATGATGCAGTACTGAGGGTGTATCTGTACCGCTACAATAACTTCAGCACCAGTTTTGGGGGGTACATCTTCTCAGCCGTTTTAAATACACAGTGTAGTTGCTGTTTCTCTGAGTGTGCGAGGCGCAGGTAAATAGGAAAGGATCAAAATTGTCCTACGGCAGCACTAGAGCATGGAGCAACCCAACACACAGATACTGCTGCTGCTACTTATCACAGTGCTGCAGTGCTAGGGAGGAGCTCAAATAAGCTCACAGCAGTGGCTTGTAGCAACTTCCTCCTGTCTCCAGATACTGTGTTTGGTCCCTCACTCTGTGTTGATATGTTGGTTAATCCTCTTTATTAGTCAATAAATCCCCATTACATTTACCACTAGTGTGCAAACAAGTAAGTTTTGTCAGAGTGAAAGAAGTCAGGGTATACACCAGGTTTAACCGTTAAGTTGTGCGTGTAAATACCTGTGTTCTTTCTAATGGTGGATGGCTGTATTTCATTCTACTAAAATATGCTCCCTATTCTTAAGCATGCAATAACAGAATGTTGCACAAGTGTTAGCACCTCTTGCACGCAGCACTTGCACATACAAATATTATTTGGATGCATGCATGAATATAAATTCTATATCTATTAGGTTCTCTGTTAACAAAATGAGCCAACACCAGTTCAAAACGTAATAATATCTGATGCAACTGGGCTGCAAGCAATAGTCAGTTACTCACCTTTGCTTTACTAACATTGAAACTCCTCTTAACCATCAGAGGGCACTAAAATCCACCTGATGCTCTCAACCACTCAAAGACCATTATAATCTAAATATAACTGGAATTGAAGCTAGTGTATTATTCTGGGCAATGAAGAAAACTACATGTGTTTGTGTTTGGTTGTATTTATAATGTAAGAACAGGATTCATTTTTACAAATCTCTAAATTTGTAATGAATATAACACTGAAGTAAGTGTGATGCAAACTGTGTCCTAATTAGCCTGATTTGCCTTGGTTGAATTGAACGTGTCATCTTTATAGTACATGCAGTTGTGGCACTAAAGTTGCTTTTTTCCCCCAATTGGTTCATGCAATGTATCTATTTCAGTCAGCAATGGGCTCCTATTTATACAATACTCCTAATGATGTTTGCATTTGTTTTGTACTTCATTCGAGTATATGTTCTCACAACTTCACACCATACATATTGATTCCATGTAATGTACAGTTTCTGCTGTAGACCTGAATGCGTGCCCTCCTTAATGGCTATAGACTATTGGTTTCACTGTTTGTTGACTGGGTCATACAGTGAAGTCCTACGTTCACAGATTATGTGATCAACAATCAGTAGACAGTAGATATTTCATGTTGGATCATTTCTACTGACATGGCAGGAAAACCAACGCAGGGTTAATCCTACCAGCTGCGTACTGGACGTGGCTTTCTGAGCGGATGAACAGTGACAGATGATGAGTTTAGTGCCCTGAGGATTGCGCACAAGACAGTCAGTGATCTGCTAACTGCCGTTTAACACCGTAGACTGAGAGACCGACTCAATCTGGAGGACTTGTTGAGTTGTCTCGCTTCGAGGGATAATATTCAACCGAACGGAACATTCTCCGTCACACGGTCGCAGCTCAAGACTCCCATATCTCCTCAACGGGCACGAAGTCTTCAGCAGAGACATCTCCAGGATCGTTACGCACAACTTTTACGCACAACCGGGGACCTGCCGATGAACGGATCTCGATGCGCTGTCACCTGCAGCACGGACGTCACTGCAATCTGTGCTCTCACAGTTGTGATTATGTTAATTGAGCGAACTGCATGAATGGATGAAGCGATCCGCTCCATGCTCTGCTGAAACGAGACCAAACAACGGATACTGGGAACTTGCCTGGAACAGCGAGCCGCTCAGGGTGCCAAAATGAGCTTTAACTACCAGAGCAGGAGGATTTTACAGATATTCTTTGCAACTATTACAGCAGTTATCACACAAGGTAAGTGACCTGGAAGTAATTGTTTGCGTGTCGGGATGTGTTTAACTAGAAACTGTCCACCGGAGATAAGTACAAGACCAGCGTCTGGTGTCAAAGTGAAATTAATTAACCTGAAGCTATATGCGACTATCACTGTTTAAGCATTCATACCGTGTATGCATGTACTGATATCAGCTGAAAAACAACTGTCAATCCCGTGCAAACGTGTAAAACAGCTTTTTCTAGATGAGTAAATAATATATAAACGTTCCAATTTGTACCCCAAACTTACATCTTATTCCACAGTGAAACAGCTTTCTAGTGAGCCAAAACGAGCATCTATGTATTGTGGCAAAGGGGTGTGACAGCAGTGAGTGGGATATTCAACATTTAGGATGAAATAGGTGTAAATCAGAGTAAAATACGTGATGGGTTTATATTACAAAATTGTGAATACAAAAAATAAAAAATGTGACAAAGAAGATTTTTTTAAAAGCAGCTTTAAGAGTCTCATTGGACATAGCAATCCCTACCAATCACTGCAAAAACCTTAAGCCTCTCCTCTCTCCGTCTGTCTGCCTGTCCTCTCCACCCTGTCTCTACCCAGGCCCTTGGGGCATTACATGCTGATGATCAGAGCATCATTGCGTATGTTTTATAGAAAAGCACTTAATGTCAGAAGAAAACGTAAAAAGTATTTTGACCATGAGTCGATTGATAATAAGTGTTGTCGTCGAACTTTTGTTTCGCAGCTCCACTTTGTCAGCACATAATTCACTTTCATGACATAAAATAAATGGCACAACAGGAAATCAGCAAGAGAGTCTTGCCTGCAGAACATACAATAAAGTGAGACTGAACAGTTTTCTTTTGAACACTATATTTGATCATGTCCTGTTAATGCATCATGCTCATTGTCACAATCCTGACATTTCAGAGCACAAGTTAAAATACTGAAGTGTATCTTTGTGGCTTTTCATTTAATTGAGATCGTGATTACATTAGGTGCCTGGAGCAGTCACCACACTGTACTGCTTTTGTTTCTAACATAATGGGTGTCTTTCAGACCTTTTTAGCCCATGGATCACAGTTTTTCTCACTTTCTAGATGACCTTTGATAACTAATCACAATGCTAACCTATAATAACTAACCTATCAGCAAGCTGTCAGATCCTAATGAGACGTTTTTGGACTTTATTAAAAGTATATGTATTGGAAAGGTCAGCCAGTCAAAACATTAAAACCCAAAGTGCTAACATCAGTTGTAAAACAGAGGAGGTTGAGGTTGACAGCATGAAAAGTTAAAAACTTTGAGACACAACAAAATAAAAACTCTTTTAATCTTTCAATTACTGATTAAAATGCAAACATCCATTGTCGTCCTCTGAAATGCTATTGGGAGTCGACTCACTTCTGCAAGCTGTTTTGCACATATGGTAAAAGTCATTACTGCACATTAGAATTCACAGTGATTCCTCAGCGTTATAATAAAATAGTACAAAGATTGATTACGATTGGAGAAATATGGCTCAAAGACAGCCACACTGAAAATAAGTTAGCTGACTATGAAAATATTTTAATATACAGCCTTGAGACAAACTGCAGGGCAAAATGTAGCTCATTAGATACACCAGTTTTTTTTTATATTTTTTTTATTAAAACTGGTGATGAGGAACATTATTTTGAAAGTCCTAATCCCCTTAAACCACAGAACAAATCTCTGCTGTATTAGCCTTTTCAAAGTAAAGTATACTTTTCCGTATACATTCTAATGCATGGCAGTAAAGCCTCATTGCACTGTTGTTTCATACATGTGGCCAAGCTAAAAAAACAAAACAAATTAGGAATATTGTACTCATGAAGTCACATATCCATTTAAAAAAACAATTTGTGCTTAAAGTTGAATCTCTGCAATCACTTAAAGGAACAGAAGAGGTAGTTTCAAATTAACAACTCCAAAATCCAATTTCCTAGATGACAAATATTTGGAACAACAACATAGGACTTGAACCTTGGCCTAAAGGGCATCTTCTGCACCCCTCCTGGAAAGCACTTAACCAACATACTGTAGAAACAACACAAGCCATTGCAAATGAGCAGTCTTGGAGAGGTGGCTTTTAGAGGTGGTTGTATCATCTGCATGGCAACACTGATGCTTTCTGACTCAGCCAAGGAGGAAGAGAAGCTCAGGCTCTTCAAAATGAGTGATTTGAGAGGCTGGAACAGCTGGTACAGCGGATTTGCTCTCATGTTTATCAGTTAAGGGCAGAATTCTCATCATGATGAGAGAACCATAGAAGTACAGTTTTACTTACATTGGCTACTTGTTAAACATCCAACATTTTGGCAAAGGAGAAGGATGCATCTCTTACATGTCATGAATAATAATTAAAAAAAAGCAGCAAGCCTGAAAAATCTGCTACCAAGTTGATGTATGCCTGAGATTTAGATGGTCTCCTTTTAGTTTTCTGACAGGAACAGCATGCAAAATAACAAGGAGAGCACAGATGACCCATCAAACCCATCTGTAAAAGGATGAGCTTGCATGTGAAGTAGTTTGTTGGCACATTGGCGGTGCATCCTCCCTCCAGGAGACAGTGAGACAGTTTATATTCACTCCAGCCAGAGCTGGTATTAAATAGCACATCTGTCGCTGTAGCCACTGGGAGGCCAAGCCAGGACAGCCACATTCCCAGCTCCAGTTCCTGCCTCATGCAGTGTGTCGCCCATCAGCAAACATGACTGTCACTCTTGTCTGTATGTGGAAGAGAGAGCGATGCTGTTGTCTTCCGACGATGGCTGCTGGGTGACAGGATTTTGACACATACAGTATAGTCATTTCTGTGTGAACTGTCAGACCATCATGACAGGCTCTTTGCCAGGGTGGATGAGTGAGGATAAAAAGCAGAAGAGGCCATGATGGCCGACTATATGCCAGCAACCATGAGGGACATGAGGACTGATTTTGACACAGAAAAGCTTCAAATGGTCCTTGTCAGATAAATAAAAATAAATAATTGAGGGACAGTCAACTCTCTATCTGGCTCCTTTTGTCATAAGTTCACAAATGCAACTGATCCAAGTCTAGATCGAGACATTATCCCTTTTGTCAGACATTGTTGGCTTTGCTATACCAGTGGGATGATGATTTGTTTTTGTCTTATATGCTACTGAAGCTGCTTTTCTGCCATGCTAATGCAGCTCCATCCTTTTCGCTGTAATCTGCAAAGTAAACACCAGTATTTTTGTCTTTAATTCACAAAGTAGGGCAATTAGCCACCAGATAAAAAGTGCAGTCTCAGTTCAGCAGCTATAATCTTCATAATTCTATCAAAATGGACGTTTAATGAGGACACATGATGGCCGGGTGAACTCTGCTCATGTCCACTGTGACAAACACTTACCATTAAGCTTTTAAACCAGATCAGAAAATATTTATGCTGTTGGTTTGTTTTTAGTCACTCATATAAAAAGATAATTCTATGCACTTGTGATCAGTATTTAACAGGCAGCCAGTAATCCTTGTGATCATTGTCCTGGTTTACTGTCCAACACAAAGCAACCGCTGCAAACATCACATCTTCCTGAATGATACACAGATACATTTTCAGATGTATCTCTGCTTTAGTTAGCCTAATAGTTTTATTAGAATCTCGTAATTTACTTTTCGGAAAATACAACAACAAAGGGCAACAACAAAAAACAAGAGTGTTTTTTTCTTTTCTTAGTATCTGCTGGGTATTCCCCTACAATCTGAAAAATACATTTTAATCCCAGTTTTGGATGGCTGAATTCAACCTTGTGCCAAATTGATCAGATCCACCTTTCCTCCCCAAGCTAATTACCCTTGAGAGAGGTGAAACTGGGGCAATGTAAGGGGACAGGCAATATTTTCTAATTCAATTTTAAGCTTGAATCACTTCACTTGACACTGCATTTCCATATGAGTAAACAGGTTTTGAAAAATAAATTCTAACGAATTGAATTTATTACTTTTAGTATTATATTCCTGTGACATGATTAGTTATCTGTGTATTATTATTTAGGGACTGTACAAACATTATTAGGGCTAATGTTATTCTTTTTTCGGCTGAAAGGGGGGTCTCATATTTTTCAAATCAAAACGTATACTATATACTTATACTATATTATTTCAGAGAAGAAACTTTATTTTGTCATATTACATACTTTTTACATACATACATGACATTTGGTCTCCATAGCAATTTAGGAGCAGTGGGCTGCTGAAAAGCACCCGGGAAGCAACTAGGGCTTCAGTGTCTTGCTCAAGGACACTTCGACATGCAAAGTATGGGGAGTCAGGGGATCGAACCGGCTACCTTACAGTTTCAGGACGACCACTCATTCCCATAAGCTTCAGCTGCCCATTGCAAATGTAATTAATAGTTTGGTAAATAGTAAGTCTAAAAGACAACATAAACTTGCACCTTGCTCATTAAGGCATACTTTACTATATGATAATTCTGTTTCCTCATTCTGTGTTTAATACTGTGTAAATTGTGGTGCACATTAGAAGTTAAAGGAAGAAATTAAGATTAAAACTGCAGTACACGATTAAAGAAGTTTCACCAATCTAACACTTTATATTATTTTGAGGGAAGGGTATTGCAGTTTTTTCTAACTCAAGAGGTTTCTAACTCAAAAGGAGGTTTCAAAGGAATAGCGATATCCCCGAGGAGGCCTCCTCACATCAATTCTTTCTGTACAGTCTTTAAGCAAAGTCACAGAGGTCAACTGCTCTGTCCCAGCCTCAGAAAAAGCCTCTTATGCTTCCCTTCTTGTAATTTACGTTATTTCACCTATGTGCTCTGTTACATTGATTTTAAGGTTAATCTCAGAGGCCTTTTAGTGTAATACATTGATGGATCACTCAGTAGATCAGTTGGCCTCGGCTGACTTTTTGTGCTCAAGGGTTCCTGGTATTTTCCAGAGTACTTTATCCTCAAATGCAGAAAACCCAATTCCTCAGTAATGTTTTTTGTTTTAAGTAAAATGAGCTGCTTAGAAATATGGTATTATGAGATACACTGTATTCTTCTCATGGTGTTTAACCAGCCTACCCTTTCCTATTTTATCTTACAGATTTGAGCAGTAAAGAGCTGACTGACAGTAAGAGCCCAGTGCCTTTCCCTGTCTTCTTGCCGGTAAACTACGAGGTACGAGATGCTGACTATCTCTTCCTAAAGGAGGCTGGCCAGGACTTCATGAGAAACTCCAGCATGCAGAGTCACACACAGCCCTTTGTTATCTTAAGAGCCAGCCGGCAGCCAGCTGTCAACGCCAGCTACAGCACTATGTCCACAGAGAAGCTTGTGCCTCTAGATCTAGTCCAGTCTGTTCAGCTTTTCAACACTCCAGAGGTCTTTACCTTTAACTGGAAAATCCAGGCCTTTGTGCTGACGCCTCGGGTTTTCTCATCCAAGCCCAAAGTCCGGGTGCTCTTCTATGTTGCGGGGAGGGACTGGGGCCGGGGAGAAGGAACTGTGGATGAGCTACCGTGTGTGACAGTGTACGCTTTCTGGCAGACCCAGGAGGTGAGGGGTTCCTGTGCCATGGGAGGCGACAGAGGAACCTGCATGGCTGAGCTGGCTCCTGCACTTAGCTGGTTTGCTATGGGGTCAGAGGGCACCAGTAGGGAAAGGCGGGACCCGACTACTGGGAACCCTGTGGAGCTGTACTACCAGGCACAACCCAAAGTAAATGGGGAGTGTAATTCTGTTGATGGAAGTCGTTGGGGTGGCTCACAGCAGCAGACACCAGAGTTTATTCCTGTCACGCCCATGCAGAGGATTGGCAGTGTACGTCTTCTGCAAGTGCCTAAAGGAATGGCAACACTTTCGCGACTCAAGCTCGGCAATGCCATTGTCATACGGACATCCTCCAAACCGCTGAAGAAGACTGATATCGCCACCTTCTACATACTCATGGCCAGCTCTGCTCAGCTGACTAACTTCACTCTCAGGTAAGACAGTGCATTCTGCTGCCTCACAGTTTGACTGGCTATAGTGTAAAGATCCATTGCAATACACAGAGGTGAAATACTGCCATCACTTCAGAGGACTCTTCAATTTCAATGTAGTCCAAATAAATTGGTTAATAAGAATTCAATGCAGGGAATTGGTCCCTAATAGTATTATTCCTCTTATCTAGTACTTGCGCAAATCCTGTGCCATCAAAAATGAGGAATTTTGGAGGAATTGAGATTTAGCATGGATTATGGCATACGATAAGAGGTTAACCGTCTTTCAGAGAACTGGAGATTATTTTAGTTTCAGTGAGCACAGCCCTATGACATTAAGTGCTGCTTCAAGAGTGGTAGTCATCAAGGTTGACATGGATCAAATGAAATCACGTGTAAGCTTGTGACTCATTATTGCTCTGCTTTAAAGGGTATGTCCGGGATCTCTGGTAATTCAATGCGCTGCTACTAAATGTTTGAAGATCCTGGGGATTACCAGTATATCTCAATATATTTTAAGGATCTGTTCTTACTTTGCAAAGCAAAATGTTCCTGTTAGAGCGGAGAAGAGAGCATTTGTAGTCCCATATCAAAGTAGCAGTTATTCCTCTGGAGGTCTCTGTGACCTTCTTGGTAATATAAGATAATTGTAAAAAGATTTTAAAGAAATGTACTCATACAGTATATATCTTGAGAATGAATGACTCAACCTCTGAAGAAGAAAATTCAAAAAACAAGACTCTGTTCTCATGGCTTTCTCTCAATATGTCAGTTTATTACTTCGCTTTTCAAGGTGAAATGATGCAACACGGGAGATTGGCACCTCAAAACTGGATGTGCATTACATGCCTCCATTTCGCTCTCACTGCTTCATTGTTGGTTTTCATGGTCATCCGCGGCCTAATACCTTTTATTATCATCATCTAGATGGAGTTCAAACAGAACCATGTTGCAGCATAGCTAGATTTGTCGAGGTTAGCTGTCAGAACAGACAAGTAGAGATTTACGCTAACTTAATTAGAGTTTTTTTATTATTATTCTAGACACTATCTGCTTTAATCCAAGCCAGTGAATAATGGACTGTCAGGAGGTAGGAAATACGTTGTCTCGGTTATTCATTTGGTTTGTGTGTAGATCATCAATAAAGTATGTCATAAATCCTTCCATCTTATGTGGTTTCACATAATGTAATGATTGATAATCTCTGTTGCTGTTCGCCGTTTGTTGGATGATGTCCAGTTCAGTGTCCTGACTTAAGAACTGTCTCTACTGGAAAGTCCTTGAAGGCAGCTTGTCTGAAAGTGTGTTGGTTCCTGGACAATAGTTACAGCCTTTCCTTGTAGATTGAAAAACGCTGCGTTACACAATCAATACTCGCTGAAAAAGAAATAATTCGTAAGGTACTTCCGTCTTGACTTGCAAATACATGCTTCAGTGGAGGTGAGCCCTTAAGGGGACAGTCATGGATTATTAATTCCCTTTTCCCTTGGTCCTGTATTCATTCACTTAGACGGTTACTTTGTCAGATCAATCGTGAATGCTGCAATAGGTAAATATTGATTGAGGCAACAGCTGTGCGCGGATGGACTTGTCCTTACAGGTTTCAGAGTTGAGTCTGCAATAGTCCCTCAACATTTCTCTCAGGTCATTCTGTTTTTTTCTTGTGTACCAAAATACAGTAAAACAAAGCAACATAATGCTGAAGGTGTTTATCCTGCGTTTTATGAGTTGTCTGGATTTCCAAGAGAATCTGAGAACTGGGAATTACAGACTCTGAATGTACTTTACAGGGTTAGACAATGTATTTAAATTATTTAGCTGCTTCCCTTGTGTTCTCTCTCTAGCAGAGAAGCCAAAAAAAACATTCTGATCTCTGCTCTTCATTCTGCCACTTTTAATCATTGCTGCTTTAATTCATTTACGCAGTCACACATGTTTCTGAACAAAAAGCAGATAGCAGAAAGATAGTGTCTCCTCTCCTCTCCTCTTGATGGCAATCTTGTTAGGAAGCTTTGTAGTAATTAAACTTGTGTGATGGGCTGTGTCTTTGTAGAATGTGTTGGTGACTTGACTTTATTTATTTGATGTGGACATCACAGTGGCATTAGAAGTCATAGCATAGAGCTATGCACAAAAAAAACAGATGCACTAAACTCTGAACTATTATATTTGTTTGCATCCAATTAACATGGAAAAATACACTCACTGTCTAACTGTTGAACACTTATATTCAGTACCCTTCCCCAGCTTATCAGCACATTAACAAGCCCTGTGCATCCGGTCCTCAACAGCTGTCTGTGTTCTTTACCACTGTCTGAATGTCCCATTAAGCTTTGCTTAATATTCTCTCGTCAGCATTATAAACCTGTTATTGATGTCTATAGCTGGAGTCAAGGGACATACAAATTTGAGGTTGATTGAAAAATAGAAAAGCCACACCTGTCTGTTCCTGTCATTCTCTGTGAGAGCTTGATTAAGGTCATTGATAAAGTATTGTAATCACACACCCATGCTTTTGTAAATTAGCTGATCCCTTGAGTGTTTGCTCAGGAAGTTGACTGGCAAGAAGTATGTGCTTACAATTTTTCTTTTGGTGTTAATCTGAGCAGCTATTAAAACTCAGCAATGAAGCACAATCGTTTATCTTGTTCTATGGGTTTTATTTAAAGACAGCAGTGTGGCAAACAAATAAACTCGCAATTCTGTGTCAACAGGACACCAGGTCAGTGAGCGCTTCAACTCGGGAGCCTAATCATTCATCTGTGTGACAAATAGGACTTTCACATCCATGTTTAGTGCTGTGGTGCCCTCCATCTGGCAGGCATGTTGGCATGAACGTCTCCCCAACTCCCTAAACTGCTCCATAAGTCTGATAAGCACGTTGCTGGTGGCTGGTCATCAGACTGGCTAAATGGTGTACATTTGCCTGCATAATTAAATATTGCATCTGTTTCACCGGTAGTCCTGCAGTGAATGCAGTCACAAAGCCAAAGATGGTGACACAAATTACAGCGGTGAAGCAATTATAAACCCTATGTACTATAGCATCTCGATAGCGGGTGATGAAGCTTAATGGGCCAGGCTGCTCACACAGAGAATACAATCTATATCGTAGATCTTTGATCACAGTCTCTGTTTTACTGTATTATGTATTTACCTCTGCTCAAAGCCAGAGTTGGAATTTTCATTTTGTAAGTTCAATGTGTTTCAGGAGACACGCCTGCTGCAACAACCTCTGTTGGCAGAGATTGAGAGTTTAGAGGCTTTGACAAAACTATATCGTAGATCTTTGATCGCAGTCTCTGTTTTACTGTATTAATTGCATTGTTAGCCATGGCTCTGTGACCAGTTTTCGTGTGTGGAGTTACATTTCTACAAGTATGTGTGTGTGAGTTGTGTGTGTGAGTGAATGAAGAGTATGTAAAAGGTGAAAGAATAGTGCCACTCATGCCTTGCCTGGTCAGAAGTGAGATGGATGGCCGGTGCAGCACCTGAGAGCTGCTTTTCTCACACACTGTCAGCTTCAGTCTCCAAAGCTATCTATCTTCTCTGCCCTGGTGCCTCCCCCCGCCTGCTGCCTCTTCAGGGCCGGCTAACCAAAGCCATGGACACTGGTTCCCTCTACCAACCACTCAGAAGAAAAAACGCCTCTTCCAATCACAGGGGATTTTATTTTTATTTTTTTTGGCTGAGAGAAAAAAAAAAGCTTGCGATAAGTCTTCTTGTTACTGACACTTTTTATTAGTTAAACTCTGCTCCACGGAGCTCAATACAAAGAGGTGTTTCATCACAGCAGGACATGTTATTCAGAAGTCATTACTTGATTAACAGCAATGTTTTCTCATTAATACACTACGCATGCCATCCTGCTTACCTTATTGATTATGCCTGGACTACATTGCACTTACAATTCTCTACATTCAGCATTAGTGGTGTAATTCTGAAAAAGAAAGGGGAAAAGCAAGTTGGTGAAGGCAGCACTAGTTACAGAAAACCATACTGTAATGCTTTGAGAACTGTGCAATGTGTAATGCTTTACATGCTATTATGCTATGCTGTGACTCCTGACTAAAGTAACTCAAAAACTATTAACCTGAAATGTGGTACAGACATTCATGGTTTCCAGAGGATGAATCCTCATTTACTTAAGTGATCCTCTGGCTTTTCCTCTTGAACCACCATGAAGCTCACATTTGTGGGTTGGGGTAAATTAACTGATTGGATTTGATGTCATACAATTTAATGTACATGTGCCCCTCAAGAGGATCTGTAATAACCACATAATAATAATGCAATATTTTTGGTTTATGCAAAACCAATGACATTCCCATCAGCCTCAGCTGTACTTTGTGTGACGTGCTAATTTGAAAATGTTAACATGCATACATGGTAAACTAGGATGGT
This sequence comes from Taurulus bubalis, assembly GCF_910589615.1. Lineage (NCBI taxonomy): Eukaryota > Metazoa > Chordata > Actinopteri > Perciformes > Cottidae > Taurulus > Taurulus bubalis. The sequence goes on along the minus strand of NC_136596.1, from coordinate 16,746,997 downwards.
TTATACCAGATAATATTATTCCAGTTGCCAAACATCAGCATGTTAGCATTGCCATTTTGAGCATGTTAACATGCTGATGTTTATATTAAGCGTAAAGCTGCTGTGCTTCATGCCAGCATGACTGGAGACCAGTGGTTCTCAATGTGAACAGTAGAAACAGAAATAATTAACAGGCTTTTAATCTGTAATTTGCATGGATAACAGGGTGCAACCACCTTCTTCTTGTTATCACCTTATCTTTCATCTTTCCTAACTAGACAGTCATAAAGCCTTTTTAGATCGACACTGCATGTATTTCTCTTTGCCCATTTAGCCCCTGTGTTGTTGGCTCTGCTGCCTCCTGGGAACCCTCAGACTGATAACGGACTGGCCACCCCTTTCTGTTCGCTACTGTCATTCACTCTAATACAAAGTACACAGAGGAGCTAGTTTCATTCACTATACAAACACAGATACCATGCAGCCTTGAGAGTATTTGGCTCCTTTTTCTTTGATGAGAAATGCTCAAAGCTGTTGGAATTTTCATTTTGTAAGTTCAGTGTGTTTCAAGAGACACGTCTGCTGCAACAACCTCTGTTGGCAGAGAGTGAGAGTTTAAAGGCTTCGACACAACTACCTACATTATGGTAATAATATGGCTATTACGTGTCCACTGACTCTTAGGCCATGTCTACACTACTACGTTTCCATTTTAAAATGCACATCTTTTTCTACGTTTACACTGAGCGTCCACATTACACCAGAGTTTTAGAGCGCAGAAAACAGAGGAGTTTGGAAGCGCTCCCGTGGACGGACACATTTGAAAACTCCTGGGTTACGTTTCGCCATTGGCTGAAGCGCCCGTATGGACGGAGGCCTTCAGCTGTGTGCAATAATGACCAGAAGAATTGCAGGACTTTATTTCCAAGAGCCAGAGGATTCCACCTTCTAGCTTACTGCTCCCGGTTGAACCTGAGTTAATCAGATAAATCAACTGCTGCTGTGTCCAGGTGGAATCGAAACCAGCTGTCATCGGGGGCGCAATTGTACAAGATTAAAACCACTATTGAAAAAGACAATTCTCGGTCATCCCTTTATAATTGTGAACTTTGACCTGTGAGCTCTTTGTCCGTTTTAACTTTAAGCGGCTTCGCAAATGCCACAAGATGAGCCAAATCCATTCTTTCTGTCAAAGAGACAGAGTCAAAAAAGGGAGGCCTTTCTATCTTGCACTCCTTTTAGGGCAGTGGGTCGTGTCAGACATTGTGGCTCTACGGCAGTGACTTCCATGCTGAGATCAGTGGCCACTTGAGACCTTCCTTCCAAATGACATGCTGGACGTACAGATGCTGGCACGAACAAGGGTTCACACACACGCACATGTGCACACAAAAACTACCGCAAATCCATTAAGAGCACATCTTATATATTTCAATTAGAAGTTTGTGCGTGTTGGTAGACTGATTTGTTTCATTGTGCTGAACAGGGAGCAATGTCTCCTCTTCTTTTCAAAGTCAAAACCCCCAGCCCAAAGCAGGAGAAGTGCTCAGATTGCTGTTGCTCCCATCATAGATTACACCTCCTCAGAGACTCATAATGCGCTCAAAAATGTGTGTTTATCTAAAAGATTCAGAGATAAACCAACCAGCTTTGCATGCAGATGAAAACCAAAGAATTACAAATATTTGAGACAACTTGTCTGAGCTGTTCATGAGTATTCATGGAGTCTTATCAGAGCGTTGAGTTTCATAGAGAAGCAATTCTAAGTGAGAAAAGTTCACCATAATGACTAGGTATTGCTGAGGCAGAGGACTTTATCTTTACATGTGTGCTTCCCCTGGCTTAACTACATTCAGTTGAATTCTTGTTGAAGAATATCTCATTAACATTTGACCTACTGCAACCTGCTTATGCTGAGGAAACCCACAGGGAAGATGTACATGTTCAGTTGCATTTAAATCATGTTAATTAGAGGCCAAGAAAAGGAGTAATCCATTAGTATAGTTTGAATAATGAGCACACGATGAACAGAGAGAACAATGTTTTCTTTGCCGTTTCAAATGCATATAGGAATTAGGTTGGTTGAGGGAGTGGTAGTAAATCAATGTTTTTATGTGATTGATTTCTCCTCTCAGTCTTGTGTATATTCAGTTTCATCACTTTGTGTAATATCAAATATATAAGGCTGCCTTTTTGTTCTAGAAATCCTGGATTTATTCTGATAACCTGAACATGTAGTATAAATCATAAAACAGTATAATCTGTGTGAGGAAACTGCATTTTTAAATATACCATCCCATAACATACTGAGTGAGAACAATGTGTTCTAAAAAAATTGTCACAAGAAAATTCAAAAAGGTATGAAAAAAGTTATATCTGAAATACTGAAAGTGTCCAAATATGTTTGGTTATTTGCTCACGTTCACCTAGACTTTAGAAAATTGTCCCGAATTCCATTGATTGTTAATATAGGACATTTCACATTTACCACACTCTTGACCTTTTTGTTTTTGACTTTCCACAGAGCGACAGTAAAGAAAGGTGTGACCTTTCGAACAGCGACACCCGGTAACTCCTTACTGTGGGACATCACTCTGGATATGGGTGCAGATGGAGCCATCGCTGTTATTTGTCAGAAGAAAGCTCCCATACCTGGGAAAAGGCAAGTCTGTTCTCTTCACATTACTCTGTGTGCCAGTGTACAGTATGTAATTAAATTGCTATGGTTTGAATGAACAAATAACACTTCAAAAGGAATTATTAAAGTACTGTTGGTTGTCTAGCTGATGAAAGTGACTAATAAAGTAGTAAAGTATGTCCTGCAAAGAGTATCAGTATTTGTCTCTGCGCCTGTGGAGTAAAAAAACAAACCATCTGCACCCTGCAAGCCTTACAACGGCTTACTGCAGAAGCATACTGCGCTGTGACCTGGGAGGACATCTCTTATACTCTCTAAGCACAGGTGGCTGCAGGTGCTCCTGTAAAGCTGCCCCTTGTAAACAGATATGGATTGTTCCCCTTTATTGTCCACTTCTCATCTGTAATCTGAAAGCTTTAATAATCTCTAAACATTTACCAGCTGTTCACCATGCATTCCCAGTAAACAGTAAGCAAGCAGGGAAGGTTGTTGTAGCAATACCGTTGTGAGCCATTTGCAAACATAGCACTAAAACTATTTACAAGACATCTGCTGGCTATTCTGATCCAACTCATTGGGCTTCTCAGAGGTACTTCACTATAACCTCATGAAACAGGGATACATCCTTTCCCCAACAAGCAGCTTAACTCAGATGCCCTTTTATTTTGAGTTGAGTGCGATTGATTTCACATTGAGGTGAGCAGAGTTAATTTAAAAGTGATATAAGCTTGGCCCTCCACTCCCACCTTGTCACCTGCATCTAATTGTCCAATCAGTCACTCACTGACTATACAGGTTTCACGTCCATTGCTCCTTTGACAGATCATCATCATTGCTATATGGATTCGATTTTTTTTAACCTGTTATCTGTTTACCTACCTACACCTGTCTACCTGTAACCTACCTGCCCACCTGACTGCCTACCTACCTACCTACCTACCTATCTGTAACCTACTTACCTACCTACCTACACCTGTCTATCTGTAACATACCTGTCTACCTAGCTGCCTACCTACACCTGCCTACCTAGCTGCCTACCTACACCTGTATATCTGTAACCTACCTGCCTACCTATCTACCTACATACATACCTATAGCTGTCTATCTGCCTGGCTGCCTGCCTGCAGTCTGCCTGCAACCTACCTACCTACCTACCTACCTACCTACCTACCTACCTGCCTACCTTATCGCTTTGGACTCACTGTCTGAGAGCCTCTTTTTTTTGGAATACATTATTGAACTGCCCCAATCTTCCTCATCTATGTTTGTGTCAAAGTAGTAAATAAACTGACTTCTTGTCATTGAGTATGAACCTCCTCTGTCATAATTAGTCAACAAAACAAGGATGATGCACCAATTTTTTCAGAGCACGTGGAAATGATATGTCAGTGTACTATTAGCGTGCTAACATTTGCTAATTAACACAACTTTGTGAAACGCAATGGAGGTCTACAGCTGAGGCTGTTAATATCATACGTTTTGCAAGTGTTGGGCAAAATAAAATGTTGACCTGATGACGATGTTAGATGAAAAGTAAAGGGATCAGAAAAGTGATTTTGATTTATCCTAAAGGACACAAATATCTGAACTAAACTTCGTGGCCATCCATCCAATCGTTGTGGAGACCTTTCACTCAAAACCAGTGAAGGAAAAGTAACGGAGAACAAAGCCATGACTGGATAATGATAGATATTTCAGTCTGGATGTAAGTTGTGGACATTGCCATACTGCTAGCTTGGCCGATAAGTCATAATGGGGAGCTAACTGTTCTGCTGACCATTCAGCCGTCTTGAATACAACATACGTTCAGGAGAATACTATTCATGTTGCTGTTGTGCACTTGCTTTTAATTCTTATATTGTCACTCATGCTTGCCAGTGCCCTCAAAAACAGATCCACTGAGATTTAATTCAAACAGTATGAGTTTGTGCCTCAAGAGAAGCTAGAAAAAAATGCTTGTAAAACTAAAGCTCTAATCTGTGTTTACATGTTTGGCATAGCTTGTGAAGAGCAAATGTCTGCAGCCAGGATTACAAATATACTAATACAAGTAGACAATAACATTTCTCAGTGAACTTTGCTTCGATATAATCAAAAAGATGAATTCATCCCATCACGGGGATAAACATTTTTTTGATCTAAATTCCTAACTTTGTCCGACACAGACTAGTTAGAGGTCGTATAACAATAGACCAAGCTTCCTTTAAACTGAAGCAGAACACTGACCTTATATGTGCTTGTTATTATTGCTTTGACCTCATTAGATTGTTTTCCCTATTTGGTGTGGATTATGACATTGTTTATCACAACCTCTTTATGGGTTAACATATTCTTTCACTCATTTTGGCTAATCCTCTGTAAAATGCCATGAAGCTAACAGAACCCCTGCAGTGTGTGCCCTGCTACACCACTCTGGGGATTTCTCTGACTTTTTGTCTTGGCTTTAGTGAACACTAAAAGTATTCGCTGTATTTGTACATTAAAGCTTTTTTTATCCTCTGTCACAGCAGCTTGGTTTGGTTCTTAATATTAAAGCGCTGCTTTTCACAGACAGAGTGGCCGCCATAAACAAGTTGTTGATCTAAATTCCATCCTTGTGCAAGCTTCACAAGTGACTGGGGGCGTAAAATAGCATGGCAGCATCCCATATCTTATAGATATCTATGTTAATGCATACTTAAGGGGATATGTGCATACTTAGGCAACTCAAGCATATCTTGTTGTGATGCTTGAATCCCATTATTATCTTTTAATCTCAGGTTTCGGAGAAATATGCTAAGGTAATTCAATTACACTAAGTCTCTGTCTTGCCCTTAATAACGTAACATATAATGGAGTACTGGATCGATGCAGAGAGGCGTTTTTTTGTACGTTGTTGTTGTTGACTTTGGAACTTAATGGAGGATTAATAAAATATGATTTGCAGTTTCCCCAATTGTTGTTGCTTTAATACAGAAAGGCGGCTGGTATGCAACCCTTTAGAGGTCGTTTTCACGCTGTAAACAGGACTGTCTGCACAGCCCTGACACAGATATTTATAACATGTACACACAGATGCATTGGGTCTGATAATCTCAACGTGGGTATGTGCATGCATATTGTGTTTTTGTCCACCAATATATCTTTTCTATAGTTCAATACAGTGCCAAGAAATAAAACCTAGGATACTAACTTTGGCCACAGGAGAAAATTGAATCCATAGATGGGACACTCTGTTCTGTGGCATCACTGAGAGGCTATTATAAGTTACAAAGGCTTATACTTTGTTTTGTATGCAGGATGCCGCTGTCCTCGGACCACCTTTATTCAGTTCACGTGAAATTCTGCTCTATTCTTTTTTGATTTAGCTTGTGAAAATGCCTCCAGATGCAAAGCCCTCCACCAAACAAAGAGGATTGGGTCTTGTCAGAACTACTGGGATCACATCCCTCGCCTGAATTTTGAGCTGGATATTTCTAAGAATCTAGTCTCAATCTTTGCTTGTTTTATACAATATTCCCAACAGTTTCATGAATATGAAATATTTACATTATTTGCACTGTACAGTAAATGAGGTGTTACTGATGCATTCTGAGCAGCAATGTCAACACATCACATTTCTGTACCTCTGGTTCGGGCTTAAAGTGATTGAGGATTGCTAAAGTTTGGCCTGATCATCCTGGCTGATACGGTGTCTATTCAGTTATCTGTTTTCACTTATGATCACGTAGATTTGTCTGCACTGAGAGCAAGGAGCCACAGGATGCACTGCATAATCACTGAACCTTTCCTTTTCCTCAGAAATTTATCTCAACAGGAATTGAACGTGTGCTGAGATAATTGCAAACCCCGATGGTGAAATAATCCTATCAAGTATCAGTGGCTGGCTGTGATGGAAAAATTATCTCTTTCTGGTGCTAATTTGCATTACCAAGAAGTTGAGAAAATGAGATCCCTCACACATTTAAAACACAAATGGGGCACTTGTTCCACCAAATGATGATAACATAATACGACAATGGAGAGTTGAAGTAACATCTATTTTACAGTGTGTTGTTTTGATGATTTTCATTTCCATATCAACTTTAGGAAAACAAAATATGCGTAGTGGCATGGATGCTTGCAGGGTTTGCATATCTGTAACTCATCCTGCTTCCCATTCAGGCTTGAGAGCAGTTTGCTGGAGGTGCTTCAGATGGATTTTGAGGTGGAGGAGCTGAGCAGTCCTGTCGACAGTCAGGTGATCATATGGAGGCTGGAACTACCATCTGAGTCCCAAAATGTAGCCAAGACTGAAGGAGCCATGAGGATCTATACTACACAGAGAGACTTTGTTGGCCTGGCCCCTCTTGTAATGGTGAGTTAGCTGACAGCGCCCATGTCACACCTAATCATTGTTAAAACCAACATCGACGTTACTGACAGCAACGCAAACACCATCCTTTTGAGCGTTGGTGCATGAAAATGTCATAAAATGCACTTTGCTCTGATCCATTCGTGTCTGGTTTGCAGACACAAAAGGCTGAATATGCTTTGGATTGTTTAGTAAGTGGGTTCTATTTAGAGCAGAGAGTGACCTTGTGTTGTTGACTGTCAACTAGCTGATGTGTCTCTTCTGTGTTGTTCTGCTCTGTTCTGGCGTGCAATAGCCTATGTGGTCATCCTCTCCTCCTAACAGATGTTTCATGAGCTTCTATTTTGGTGCCGCGGGCCTCTTCATCATGCTACCACGATAATCAATCCATGATATAACACTACACAAGAGTTTACACCTCTGAATCACAATATTGAGTTATGTGTCACCTGCAGTCGGTGACTTCTTAGTACGCCATTGTTTGCCGGAATGACAACAACAACTTATCACATAGTACACACAGACCACATTTTTCTGTTTCCTAGCATGTATTGCATCAAATACTTTTGATCAAATATGTACAATAAAAGTCAAGAATTATTTTTATTTTATGCTATACATTTGGGCAGCAGGTTACTTGCACTGTATGTCCAGTCTGCTGCATTTCCATCATACCGGTGCCTGACGTTATGAGGATACGCTACAGTATCCTGATTCGTAAATTTGACATGGTTCATCTCTCTTTTGGATTAGAAGCTGACCTCAGGCAGAGGGCCAAACACGAGGAGATTTGATGGTTTGCTCGAGGGGACATTAGCGCTGACTGATCACTCTTAGCCCAGCTCTGTGAACTCCATCTAGTGCTGCTGCTCAATACTTCTATATAATGGCGAAAGCCACCCTGACATAGGCTTCTGATCTGTATTTTTTAACCATATTGTAATGACAAAATTATATTCAGATATTTCAGCTTCATTTAAACCAGATTTACAATGGATAGACACATATCCATCTGCTTCATTTTCGTACTGAGTGGCTAAGCTTCTCTTTAAATTAGGTTCAACTGATCATTCACAGAACTTGACCTGGCTCCGCTCCACTGCTCTCATACTAATTTACCACACGTATCCATCTGCTCCATTTTCATGCTTTGATTATCCATGCGTGCATACAGATGCATGTATGTACAAACACACACAGAGTGAGACAGAAATATACTACCAATATACAGTACTACCAATAATTCATATCAATTACATTTTTTACAAAATACTTCCCCACTTGAAGTCACTTAGCATGCAAGTCGCTGGACAAAAAGACACTTGGACAAGGGGATTGAAAAACCAACCCTGCTCTACTGGCCACAGCCGGCCTATTTAATAACACATTGAGCATTAAAAGAACAGGCTGTACTGGAGATATGTAGAGATTTTTTTTATTCCACGTCCATTGCTATAGCCACTTGATCATGTTTGAGCGGATATGGCAGCGCTCTGAGGGATATACCTGTGCAGACAAATCCAAGATTAGCTTTCCATTCCATGAGGTGACCTGGCCAGAGGGGGACTCACCTTCTCACCTCATCAGGATCGCTGAGTCACACTTTATCGCCTCCATCTCTCCTACTTTCCTCTACTTGCACCCCAAAGTAGTCCTATTCCAAAAACATGTTTGCACGGCATGAAATCATTAGCCAAATGTCTAAAATGTCAAATGAAAACTAACCAAATGATTGCATGTTATTTGTTATTCAATGGGACTAAATATGTACTGACTTGATGGCTGTTTCCCTGGCGTCTTTGTAGGACACAGAGATCCTGAATACAGCTGTTCTGACTGGAAAGAAAGTGGTGATGCCTGTGAGGACAGTAGCTGTGGAAGAAGATGGTGTGGTCACTGATGTTTCTGAGTACACAGACTGTAGCTCTGATGATGAAGATGTACTTAAGGTAGGTTTACTCCTTCTCCTTGATTGTTCCCTCTACTTATTGTAAAGGGAACAATAACCTTCTGATCCATTGTTTTTTTGTTTCTTTGGTTTCCCACATTCCAATGATCATAATGTATTTGTTTTATTATTATGGGGATGTAATGATTCTAAAAGTTTTTTGTGGGTGTTTTTATACACCTTTTGTAGTCAACCTTAAATCACTTTCGCTGCAGAAGAATAGAGTGAAACATTTTCAATCACTACTGGTAAATGGTTAACTGAGAACAAAAACTTTACTAGCAGCCATAAATGGAAGAATGTGAGTCGTTTGTGTCTTGTCTGCCCACCCTAAAGTTTAGGCAGGAGGGAAATTTAGAGTGGCTGTTAAAAAAAAAGGCTCCATCAAGGCCAGGTTGGTTATATGTTTGATGGTAAGGACAGATGCAGACAAATAAGTTGTCCCAAAGTCACCCCGGCTCTCCGTCTCTTTTCCACACAGTAAAACAAACTATTATCTGGGCTCCGACAACATCGGCCATCAATCTCCCGACAATGAACAACCACTGAGCTAAATCGCTCCCCACAAATGACCTCAGTCTGCCAGTGTGCTCCCATCCAGTGACTTGCTACGTTTGTCCTGTGAACCTGAGCTCGGCTGAAAAGCCCACTTTGATTATTGATGAAATTGAAAGGCAGGCCCCAACCTGTAAGGGTATTGTAGACAAAGAATAAAGACATTCAGTGGACTACAGCCAGCTAATGTTTATTTTTACTGGTCACGTGAAGCAAGCAACAGATGTCTCGGCTAATAAATGGGAGTATTGTGACTCCATGAGGAGATTCACAATACAGTGTAGACAATACGTGGACATATATTAAGTGCAGATTGGTGTCAGTTATAAGAAAAGCAGGACTACATGAGGATGTCAAGAGGCTGGACTGTATCTTTTTTTTTCAACCCTGCAATGTAGCCCACTTAACGGTTCTACACCTACAGTATGGCTCTCAATGTATTTGCTGACCAGAGAGCAACTTCAGTTAGAAATATTCCTTTAATCTTCTTAGTCTAAAAACTTGACTCATATCTTTTCTCTTCTGGTGTGCCTGAAGAGTACCAAATCTGTTAGTGATAGATGGGGAAGGATTTATCGAAAAATGTTTAGCTTATATGACAAAACAAAAGCCTAATCTGTCCTGATGGAAAGCTTTTCCAAATGTGCATGAATGATGGAGAGACTTAAAATGTGCATATATAAGCATTCTCTTTGTCAGTTCAGGATTGAATTGACACTTGAACATTTTAAGCAGGGATATATTGAGCATAGATGTCTACTTGGTTGATTAATCGGGACTTTTTAGGCCTTGGAAATTTGACAATCAACATCAAGCCTGAACTCGGTGTAATGTGTGAACGTAATTTGCCCCTAAAAAAACGTATTTAACTTGCTTTATTTGCACAAGTAAACTATTGTCACAGCAGTGTCAGTCAAACATGCATTTTAGTATTTCTTTAAATATATTTCTGCCAGTCTTTCATACTGTACCCAATGATGAAAGTAAAATCGCATTTTAAAACAAACAACTATTTTGACACCAAAAACACTAAGGGATATTCTTGGAGGCAAAATGAGATTGTGACAAGGATGAGTGGGTGGATGACACTTTAAAATGGCATTCACTTTGAACTGATACTTCAGAATATTATTTGAACATAGCTCATGGAAGTTTAGTGGAAGATGCTTCTCTGAAAAAGCAGAAAAGAGCAAAGTGTCTTCGATCATGGATGACTGGTTGACTGCCTCCACACCAAAAAAAAACAAAACAACAACAACTCTAAGACGACTAGACGACTTCACTGGAACTCAATCAGTCCTCGTCTGTTGTTCCATGCTTGCATTAGAAATGTTCCATAACAACCGTTCAGTGGCAAATGTTGTAAATCTGCTGTTTGGATATAAATCAAGCATAGAATTATTTGCAGGGAAGAGGGCATCTCAGCTAACAGCAAGGATGACACACAGAGATGTGGTCATTCTAAAGCTTAAACTCTGGTTATGGGTGCAGGATGACTGATGCGCTGTCATAAGATGTCCTCCTCGCAAACTGTTGTGTTCACCCTGATAAGCACGCAAATCATTTCTATTTGTATTCCTCCTCAGGCATTCTGTCAAAGTCACTGTTTTTTTTCTCCCCTGTGTACTTCCAGGGTCTGGTGACTGAATTGCAATGCTGCGTTAATTATCCAATTTGTTTAAAGCAGTGGCTGCTGAGAGGACTGAAGAAAACCTCCTGACTCGTGTCTCAAAATGTCCATGAGATCTTTGAGCAGTCGCACAAACTTGCCAAGGTCACCTTTGAAATCACGGCGTAATGATTGTATTTGGCTGTGAAGGACTGATGTTCAGTACTGCACCACATGATATTTTGATTAACATAAAATTGCAATGCTGCCTCTTCCTAACGCTTTGGACCGGTGATCATCGCAGCAGTTTATTACAGCTATCTGACATTAGTATGGTAACACATGCAGTGCAAAACTGCTGCAAGGCCATTTGTTGTTGTAAGAATGGCCTATTTGTTAAAATTTTGACTTTTATGAGAATATTTGATTATTTCTTGTCATTGGTTAGATGACTAACTATCTAAATATCTCCTTCATTGACAACAATCTCATTCTGAGTTTGATGTAGACTGTTTACACAAGCGTACTACACAAACTCTTCTGACTCATCACTGCACTGATGATATTCATTTTCTGATGGATTGTTACTTTTATATATATTATCTCTTTCCATCCAGGTGTCAGACAGGTGCGACTATGTTTTCGTGAACGGCAAAGAGACGAAGGGCAAGGTGAAGTTGGTGGTGAACTTTACCTATAGCTACCTGAGTGCTCAGCTCGAACTGAACGTGTGGATGCCCCGACTTCCTCTCCAGATTGAGGTGTCAGACACAGAGCTGAGCCAAATCAAAAGCTGGAGGGTACCCATACTAACCTCAAAAAGGTGGGACACACAAATAAACCACTTGTTCATCATAAAAACTCTCCTTATTTTGTTTCTAGATGGGATTTCCAGAAGCGTCCATTAGTCCTTACAAATCCAAATTATATCTTTTCCAAGGGTTTAGGGATTTGATTCCATTATATAATGTACTGCAATATCTCAATGTGATCTAATCAAGCAAAGAGACAGGCTTGAGTGATTGGACCAGAGCAGGTCAAAGCATTTACCATGTGAAAGGTGTGAGTTGCACGTGTCCTTTTGTTCTCATGTCCTAGAACTGGCTGGAACAGTGAAGAAGACAGGAAGGGAAAGGGCTGCATGCTTCAGTTTCAGCACGCCCTGGTGCGGGTGCTAACTCACTTCGTGGCAGAGCAGGCGGATCCTCGGGATCCTAAGGCTTATTTCCTGGGCTCCGATTGGCAAGTGGATGTCACAAAACTGGTTCGATATTTCATGAAGGTGGAGGACCCTCGAGTGGCTAGGCTGCAGGCAGGAAGGGTGCTGTCAGGACGAGACCTCGGGACCACCACCATCCAGGTAATAAACTGAACTACTTCTTGGTTTAACCTTGGACCGAACAGCCTGTTACCAATGTCAAAGCAAGAAGTGGCTAGACCCTGGACTAGATGGGTTGGTTCTCTCTGGTTTTACTTACACAATTCTGTTAAACTTATGAATTGAACTTGTCCTGACAAATAAATACAGGCTGAGGCACCCTAATGTATTTACTGTGTCTGATTAATGTTTGTGACAGGTGTTTTCTCCACTGTCTGACGCAATCTTGGCAAAGACAACTATCAAAGTGGTGGATGATAAAGTGACGGTCACAGATTTGGGGGTCCAGCTGGTTACAGGCCTTTCCATAACTTTACAGCTGAGTACTGGAAGCAATAGAGCCATCTTGGCTACTACAAGCACTCAGGAGTTTCTACAGACCCCCAAACAGGTAACAGTCTGAATCCATACAATGTCCAAAAGATGAGTAAAAGCCCAATTACAATTTATCTTGTTTTCCTCTTCTTTCAGGAAGCCTTGGTCAGTACCTGGGTGCAGTTCAGTGACGGCAACCAGACTCCTCTTGATATTTATGATCCTGCTTTCTACAGAGTGACGGTGACATCTCTAGATCCGGGGGTGGTGTCAGTGCAGGGCTCTCTTCCCACTGTGGTTGCAGAGGGTGAGGGTGAGGGAGTCCTGGTCAGAGTAGAGATGTCCATCTGTGAGTCATGTCAGAAGTCCAAGCGCAAAAGCACAGTGGCTGTGGGCAACGGTAGCCTCAAGGTCAAGTTTCAAGTGAAAAGTCGGCGCCCAGGCGGCAATTACAGCAACACTTTTAGCAACAAGAACAACGACAGTGATTATGGAAACGATGGGGAGGAGGTGGGCAGTGAGAGAAAGCAGAGGGAGCCGTCCAATGGTTCTCCGCCTCGCAGCTCAACCTTAGATAGAGAGGAGAGTGTCATGCTGAAGATCACAACCACGATCAAATCTACAGAACGAACCTCCATCACCAGCGGTAGCCTCGGAGGAGTGGGTAAGACCAGCAATTCAGGAAACCCCGGCAGTCCTACCAGCTTGGTGAATATCAGCATGATGAACAGCCCAAGTGACGGCAGCAAGGCATACGGCTCAGACAATATGATAGTGGAGGATATGAGCAGTGTCAGCTTTACCAGCACTGTGAAGGCCCCTGGGAACCTTGTGAACTATAACTTCCCCACTAAGGTGGAGGTATCTGGGCAGGAGACAGAGGAGGTAGAAACTGGTGGTGAAGAAATGTTGGTCAACAGGCCGCTCACAGACTTGGAGATTGGCATGTACGCACTGTTGGGTGTCTTTTGCCTGGCCATTTTGGTTTTTCTGGTTAATTGCATCTCCTATGTTGTCAAGTTCCGGCACAAGAAGCCTCCCTCTCATGGCCAGGAGCCCACAGGGCACAGGCATGATTGGGTGTGGCTCGGCACAGACGCTGAGCTGGTGATGAGCGTGCCAGGCAGTCCTGTCCAGCAGGACTCCCAGACTGCAACCACCGTCATAGACATTGGGCCTGATAAGACTTGCTCTCTGTCCAGAAGGCCCAGTTGTCTAGCCTCCGTCACAGACTCACCCCTCAGCTGCGTGGGCTCCCTCAGGAGCAAACCTATGCACACCGAGTCCCTCCACTCGCCCACCAGCAAGAGAAAGAGAGTCCAGTTCACCACCTTCTCCACTCTGGAGCGCCAGCATTCGCCACATCTCCCGCCCAGAGAGAACGGCTATGGCATCCACTGGGTTGGGAAGCAGGACAGTTGTGAGGAGGAACCCCAGGTGCCCATGACAGAGACTGGGGACCAGTTATAATACAGAGCCTGATCCGACCTCACCTGTACAGTTGATGTGGCTTTGATCACCTCAATGCCTTTGTCAACAATAACTGTCTACAATATGTGATTTTGGAATTTTCCCCCTCTACATTTCATTACCTATCAAGGCCTTTTACATGTACATGTACTGTATATTATTGTTAATATTGGAGTGTGGATGCGTGTTAGGTGGTTGACCAGATGGGAGTCGTATTTACTCAATGTTTAAAGCCACCAAATGTTAATGCTGCATGTAGATATCAACTTCTCTAAAAATGTTACACTCACATGCTGGTACACACAGTACAAATACACACTTAAAAAGTATCCAAAATAACAAAAACAATGAATTAGTTACAAGTTGAAATACAGAACGCAGCCTGACGGATAAGGGTTTCACCAAGAATGTGGCTTTGATTCAACATACTTCTCACTCAAATGGATGTTCTATTATGCAATATCCAAGACCCCTTTCTTTGTAATTTTAAGTCTAATTTTCATTTTATTTTTTATTAAAACACTGATCTTGAATATTTCTTTTCTTTTGTTAAGTACTGACTTTAAAAACAATGAGGCATATGACCTCTGATAACAGTATGCTGGTTGGTTATTGATGTTCATCAATATTTTAATGTGTAATGCTCAATTTTACAGTTGAGCCAAAAATGATGCGTACTGCAAAGTTTTTGAGAGAACATTCAAGTTACCTTTTGGAACAGCAACATAAAATAACCCTTTTTGCCCAAGTTTCATTCCTTCAATAGAGGGAATGAAAGTACATTTTCAGATCAACATCTACCCAAAAACAACCAGATGAAGTGAAGTTTGCCTCTTTTATTATGTAAAATGCATAAACAGAGAACCGATGCCTTTAGATATTCATACCAAACCATAAATAACAGTACATCATCACTTTCAAGTACATAAAATATATTAACTAAACAACCATTTATACTATGAGTCTTTGGTTCAAAGTGCTCTGCAGCATAATTTCAATCTGGCAGAGCAGATAAAATATGATTTATTTTGTACAGTGTCTTTGTAGCTTGATTTGTTAAAAGGCCGGGAATAAAGACATCGATGATATTCTAACCTATAAATAAGCTGGTGTAATGGCCAGCTCTCTGTCGTTGCAGTTCCTGAGAAAGTATGCAGAGTGAGGTTGAAGGCTGTGACCTTACGCTCAGAGCAGAGTGTCCACCAGCCGCTGGTAGGTTTCTCTCTCCTGTTTCAGGCAGTGATGCTCTTCCACGTAGAGCTTTCCATTCCTCACCACTCTGTCTCTCAGCTCATGATCTGACAACAGCCTCTGAGATTGATGCACAAATTCCTGGCAGAGATAAAAGCAAAATGAGTCATTTACTGCCAAATGTCACTTGAGGCTTACCACTGAAGTTGCCTGAAGATATGTTTATATTTTTTTAAATCATAAAAGATCATCCAAGGCACAGGAACAAAACTCAGATCGGAGACTGTGCGCTGATTACTAAATACTTCAAAAATGTCTGTACGTTGCCAAAGGATGGAGATATTTGTGGCATCAGATTCACATATGGCTGTCCAATAGACCTTTTCCGTCAATCCTAACAGCTGCCACCTCTTGTTTACTTATGGAAAAAACAAAGTGACTGATAGTGTTTAACAATACTCTCACACCAGCTGTACCAGGGACACCGGGAGGAGAAGATGGGGATACAAATGAGATAATTAAGAAGTGAGTAATGGTGTCATCGCTGAGCATCGACTGAGATGTGATGTATCCGTATGGCATCCTGAATCCTAGTTGTTAATCTGTTGCCCGAAAGACTGAAAGAATCCTTCAAAAGAGTTTTGAAGTGTTCCTGCAACATGGCAGCCACCATTTGCTGAAGACGATAGCCAATGGGCACACAAAGTTTTAGCCACTGCTTGTCAGCAGGCCAATTCACTTTACTTCATTCAAGTGATGTGATTATGTCTGGAGCGGCTATTGGTAGGAAACGGCTCCTCTGTATGACCACATGAGAGCTATAAATCCTCAGCAACGGGATTAAAGCTCAATTTATGAACTGAATGCTTATAATCATTTCACTCTTAGTCCTAATGATAGAACCAGACAGGAAGTGCCATTTTTCTCTTTAAAGCTTGTGTGCTTGTGTGTTTTTTCTTCTTCTTTTGACACATTTATTGATAGCTACACTCCTGGTGTAATTAATTTGAAGGCTTAGAGAACCAGAAACCGTCAATCAAAAATAAGAGGGGATTTTAAAGCATGCAGAAAAAGTCTTGAGTGTGATCCACTGAAGAAAAAGTTTTTGGCTGAAAGACGAGCACTGACTGCCTATCGGTCCTGGCTGAGGTCGTGGTTTATCCAGCCCAAGTCGCTACAACCATCTGTGAGAGCTTCCTCCTGGCAGCTGAGCTGAGCACACGTGACCCCCCCCCCCCCGGAGAGGACTTATGTCCACCCTCACAACAACATCACGCAAGAGCATGGTGTCTTGACAGCACGGCGCTCAAGCCCCCCACCAACGAGCCTCAACCCATGATATTTTTTTTCTTTTGCATCAAACCTCATGATAGATCAGACTGAAAAGCTCCCCATGGGAGCTCCCCATTTTGCACTTTCCTGCATGATGCCATGTGTTGCATCACCACATGGCAATGTGGTATCTTCGCTCCATCCCTGAAGGCTGCCCTTTTTTATCCTAATCTAAGCACCTGGGGAAACATCTGCTACTTTTGTTTGATTTAGACTAATGATAAGAATTTAAAGTAAAAAGTTTTACAAAATGATGTAAAGTTTTCCTACTTCAAGTTGTGTGACTTTTTAAAAAGATACATCTATGCCAGGAAGAGGACATCCGCAACCGTCAGTCATCCTGATACAGTGCTTCAATTCTACTTACAGTATTAACCGTAAGCACTTTTCTGGATGCTTGAGGTGACAGGACTAGCTGCTGGCTACAGTGTATATGCAGTATATCCTCTTTGTAGTCCATCAACACAGTCAATGTGACAGCTTAATAGGGCTTAACGGATGCGGTCACCATACCTGAGGAGACGAGTACAGCAGGCCAGTGAACTCATGGTGCACTACGGCTGCATTTCCTGGGATGTCCCTGGCCAACACAGGTACCCCGAGATCCATGGCCTGTTGAAGCAGAGACATTGAATGCTTAAAAGTCACTGTGACTTATTTACTTTGTCATTATCATGAAAAAAAAGGAGGTTGTACAGCGCAGCCATTCTGCCCTTCAGTGCCTTGGTTTACTTACAGATCTGTAGCTGCTACTAGGAGGTTGTTGAGTGCAACATGCTAACATACTAATCAGACATTAAGCCCACTGTGGATTGTCTTAAATCGACTGTGTTTAAAAGAGATTAAGTGGATTTGCGGGTTTTGCTTACTCCGGAATGGGGAGATTGCAGTCAAGCAATTCATTTGGGTAATTGTCCCTGAAGTGGTCAGATAATATTGTAGCAGAGCAAGAAACAGCGAGATAAGAACTCCTGTAAATATTCACTCAGTTTACATTTTTTTCATGGGTTTTGGTTGGAAAATTCTCCTTTTACATTTAAAGACAAATTACGATAATATTCTGCACAACACTGCATGAGCTATAACAAGATAATATTGTGTTTAGCAGCTGAATTACTGGAGTCAGTAAGGACATGCTATTCAGTTACCCATAGGCGCTAAAGATGTTTACCTCCAAAATGGCCGCTGACATGCCCTCTGAGACGGAGCTGTTAACCACGGTGAAGCACCTTTTCATGGCAGCATGAAGCTCCCGTTGGCTCCTCTCCTGGGCCAAGAAGACCCCTGCTGTTCTGCAGAAGCAGCGGCAAAGCTCAGTTCGGTGTGACTCAGGGCTAACAGAGGCGTGAATGATGCTAAAGGGCAGTGACAAGCCCAGGGAAGGAAACACAGATGCACTGTGTGTGACATGCACACAGAGTCCAGGTAAACCAGAGAAGGCAGCTTCCTGCCGCAAAGAGCACTGTTGTGGTGTTGTGGCCCTTGGCGAAAAACTGAAAGATCAGCTAAGACTCATGAGTGGGAGGACAGACAAAAAAATAAAGAGAGGATCTTGGTGCTCCCCTCAGATTTTCATTCAGTTCACATTATGTCAAGATAAATGCGAGCTACATTTGCGTAGATATTTTCTTGTGCCACATTCACATTTCTTGCAGGAGGAAAGTCTTAATTGTCACATCTCAATTCTCCTTTTATAGGATTTATATATAACTGTTAAGGAAAACTCAAAAAAGAAAGCTTACTTTTTAACAACAGCTTCCACTTCAACGGTAAACACAGGATCGATCTAATAGAGAGAGAGACAGGTTACAAAGACAAGTGAAAGGATGGAATACAAACAATGACACAATTAATAATTTATATCAAGAGCAAATCATTCTCTGTAAAATCCTGTATTTTCAGAGATTGGGGTCAGGGTGGGTGGCCAATCTGATTAATTGCAATGTGGGATTTGCGTGCATTAGCATGCCCACAGAAAAGTCAAAGCATAGCAATTTAGGTCAAAGATTCTGCCAAGCAAGCGCCTACTTGTTTCACTTTCAGTGTATAACTCATGGAAATTCTACATGGAATCTGCTTTAAAGCACATGTGTATTAAAATCAAACAATCTGTACTGAGAAAAAAAAAAAAAAAAAAAAAAAAAAAAATTGTATCTGGGTGTAATCTGGGATTTAGCAGCTATTGTACAACCAGCAGGGGATAGATCACAATAAAGGCAGTATTAACAAACACAAATGATGTAAGCACTGCACTGATTCTGTATACTATGTATTGGTGGAATTGAGGGGAAGCCATGGCTAGTCAGAAGGGGAAGGCAGACACTATATAAATATGTATCATTGGTTTTATTATTATTTCACTTTTACATTTTTGTCACATTATTAAGCAACTGATATTTGCGTGCTAATATCCCAAGAGCTCACATTACATTTTTAGAATAATCTTTTTGATTTAATACTTCAGAATATGCGGCACGTGATGCTTGATGTGGCATCGCTGACAAACTGACCTGAATTCACCTCTTAATGACAGATGCCATGCAGCCAGAGTGCTTATTACTAGAATATAGTAGCTGTGGATTTATAGTACATCATGACGGACTGAGCAAAGCATGTCTCATTCTCAGTTTGTAATTTTAGCACTTTTCTTCATTAAATTGATTGAATGATGTTTATATTTAAAAGTGAAATCCTTTAAAGTATCAAGGGAAAATCTGTCGGTCATACAAATACATGTTCTTTATTGATAATAATAACAATAATAATATATGGCTTTTCATTTCTCAAACAAACACGATTTCACTGTGATTCACGGTGTCGAGATGAATCACACGTCTGCACTTCCACTGAACCATTTCATCAAACAACAAAGCATAGCGGACAGGAAGCGGCAGTCAGACACTGTAGAAGCCCCTGGCCTAATTGAGTTGTTTTTGAGCAAAACTAAAGCAGAACATACCTTTTTTCTGACACCACTGTTTGAAAGAAAGCACAGATACTAAAATACTGTATATTGGTGTCAAATCAAAGCAAGTCAGGGGGAGAAAAGACGAAGACAAACATACAGAGAAAAAAACGAGTGAGAGCCTGGAAGCAAAACGAGGGGAAAAAAAGAACAGTTGTAAGAGCACTGAGGCTGATGGTGCTTGCTGGGATATAACTTCACTCTAACAAGGTGCAATCAGTCAAAGCTTTGACAGTAACTGTATAAAAAAAAACTCCCTCCTATGATTTCACTGTCTGGTTGATTCATGAATATCGTCAATTATAGGCTGTAAGAATTCAATTGCTTTTTTCCCCTCAATTATTTGACGAGCGCGACATGAAGCCATAGTGCCTGTATATGTACATGTGTCTTCAGGTATGATGCACAGGACGAAAGCATGATGGTATGGGCCAACTGCTTTGGCTGCAATTCCAGCACATGGCCAGATATGTGCCCATCCTCAAGTATTAAACAGAGATAGCTCTTTACAGCTCCAAGGCAAGTGCTGAACTGGAGAAAGCAATGCATCAATGTATCAATCAGTCAGCCAGTTAGACAAAAACAAACAGGACCTGTGCTGCTGTCCCTCGCCCCATTTGCAGAAGATTGCCTGTTCTTCCCGGCACTGCCTGTTAATTCCAGCTAAACAGCTAAAGCCAGTATCTCTGCTACATCCAATTAGTGGACGCTTGAATTCCCAGGCAAGGTTTCTATTTCGACAGCACAGAATGTCACGGTACAGAGGGAGACACATGGCAGGTATAATGTGTACTTACCCGTGGCCCAATCACGACCAACACATTCAGCGGGTTCTCACGATGCCACTCTGAAAGATGCAAAAAAACAAAAACGTTTGAGGAAATAATTAACAGCAGCAGCATTAAAGCTGTTTGCACAACATTCTTACAGCTATACTTTCTTAGTGCACCGTATGTTGGTATTTTTAAAAACATATACGTGTGTTAATGCAAACAACTAGTTTTCCTATCTGGCTGAAACACCAAGATACAATTGTCAGCCCTCTCATTACTATCACTTTGTGCTTGAAAGTCACACAATAAAAGAGGATGTAAAAAAGGAACCTACGGATGTTGCAAAATCGAAGGCTATCTCAAAATGTAATATATTAGACACATATAAGATATATAACAGTTAACATAAAAAGAAAAAGCATAACAGTAAGGCTCAACGAGATAACAAGGCACAATGTCTTTGTTGAGCCTACACGAGCTGTCAGGAGAATCTCACTGCACTTTCACATGAATGTTTTAATTTTCTGAAACTCAACCACAGAGATCTTACTTCATTCCTAATTGATGAGGACACTGCCACTGACTCTGCCATAGGTTCCTACAGGAAAGCAGTCAGAAAGGCTTTGCAATTTGAGAATTTGCTTGACATTTTAATTTGCTGAAAACTTGACAGCACGAGATACCCTCCCCTTTGTTTGAGCTGCGATATTATTTGACAATGTATTTCCCTTGAGTTTTTTCATTACTAGTGCATAAACTTTATAAAATAGATAGTTTACCTGAAAAAATCTCCACCAGAAAGAGGGGGTCCTTGACTCTTCTGAGGCCACAGACCAACAGGAAGACACGTAGCTCATCCACATGCTCACTGCTCACACCTGGAGAGTAGCCAGCACAATATCAAAACACTGCATAATGAACATCCCGAGTACGTCGGCAGATAATGAAAGCAATACATCACCCAAGGTCATGAGGAGAATAAGACAGCAGTGACTAATGTACTCGCACAATTCTCTGATCAGAGTTGTAACACTCAGCAGGGAAATAGGCTGCAGAATACATTGGAAGGTTGCAGCCTAATCACTGTGTAATACGGCATCATAACTACAGAGCCACAGGGTTTGGGTGACAATTTGCTCACTGAACAGCTTTAGAATAAAATGAGCTAACCCAACAGCATACTGACAACATTACACGTTGAGAACCTTGCTCTAATTTACAGGAAGTGCCACTAAATAGTCTCTTTTCCTAGATCATCCAATCCAGAGATGAATCAGAAACTGGTACACAACTGTGCTCCCTGCCAACAACTACTGTTCTGCACCTGATTTCCCAAAAGCAACAGATACAAGTCCTGACCCTGACGATGCAGCCCTGCACTTTGATGACGACAAAACACACGCGTACGCACACAGACACAAGTCTAAGTCTCTGACTTCTCACAAATTAGCAGAAGCTGAATTTAAATAAATTACAACATACTTCCTCTATAAAGTATCACAATCACACAACACACAGAAACATCAGGGATCTTTTATTAACACTGATGAGAGCGGCGTGTTTCGCGCGGCGTTTACCATGTTCACCATCTCGCTGACACAAAGCTACAGCTGTTAGGACGATCACTAGCTTTGCAGAGTTGGTCGTTAATCTGAGTGAAATTAAATGTTGACCTGATGATGGTCTGAGATGAAAAGTTGAGGGATCACCAAAATGATTACATTTATACATTTATGTCTGTAGCAAATAGCATGACCTTCCATCCATTCTTTGTCAAGATATTTCATTTAAAACAGATGTCAACCTGATGGGTGTGCTAGAGGAAACATTAAGGGATCATAGAGTAATGGGATACATCATCTGGCAACCATGAATATGTTGTGGGAATCCATCCAGTAGATGTTAAGATATTTCACTGGATGAGTGAACCATGAACATCTGTAGTTGTTGTGACAGGATGTTAGATCGGTTTTGAAGCTGTTATGCCCCGTTCTTTACTGCCTGAGAAGGCAGTCGTGATTTTATGTAGGCTTAAAGTCAGGTTGGTGTAAAGGCAACACTTTAAGGCCACGGTCTACTGGCTGAATATAAGAACATATTATACTAAAACAAGCAGATGTAGAGGGATGTTTTAACATTAGAGGGCTACCCAACATACCCTTTTTTAATCTCTGACCCATTATGCTCAACAACGATCCAAATGGATAAATCCTACATTTTGAGGTAGTACTGATTGCAGTGTTGAACCAACATTGAAGGGAAGTACAAAATAAGGCAATAATAAAAATGTATTTTCAAAGTGTCTGTGACAAATCGAGAAACAGACCATTTAGAAAATAATACCAAACAGACATGATCACGTGCTGAGAGCACAGTGACAGTTGAGTGAAATCCCCTGCTGCCGGATAAGCCCAGATCAAGAGGCTGAGGCAGCTCTTTTAATGCTATTAAAGCATCTTAAAATGACAGTGTGGAGTCTGGGCAATGACCCTGATCCTAGGAACCGATTGTCAAAAAGGCTCTTCATCTGCGGGAAGTAATGAACGTCCTCGCATTGATTCACATGATGAGAGATCGCGTCAGCTGAGGGAAACAAACATGTCACTACCTCAGAAGCAGATGCAAGAGGAGGATAGCTGGAATCATACAGGAGCACAGATATATCACAATGAAGAAGAAATTCAAAGAAATAATTAAAAAAAAAAAAATCCTTTTGGATTCAACGACGCAATTCATCTTTCCTCGGGGGAGAAACACACAGTTGTACAAATTATCTGCTGTGCCAGAAGCACTCTTTTCTCTCAGAACTCTCTCTGTGAGTTCTGAGAAAAACACATTTTTGTTCGTTTGCCTTTGATTTCAGAAGGGTATTCTGAACAACCCCTTCATGCTTTAATTTGTATGTGTGCATGCATGGATATGGCAGCACATATCTATCTGAAGAGCTTCTATTAATCTGTTGAGTGGCACAGGGTGATACAGCGAACAGATACGGCAGGGACCGGACCAAATTAAATGAAAAACACCTAACAAAATAGTATTTACTAACAAAGCTTCACAGGTGAGATACATGAAGTCAATAAAGAGCTTTTGATAATCAACCAGTCTACTGAATTCCAGAGAATGTTTTAAAGCTGCCAACAAGCTCCAAAGAGAAAATAGTTTGTGTCCAGTTTGCAGGTGCTTGTCAAAATATCTGAGAAGTCAGAAGAAATGTCTTTCCTTCTCACCACACCAGGATGGTCAGATAAGCCAGATATCAGAGGAGAAAGACACATTTTTGGGAAACAAAAATGACTGAATGGATAATACATTACTTACAATTATATAAAGCGGAGCTTGACGCAACTGCAAATTCCTCAATGTAATATAATCACCAAGGAACACAAGGCCACATGATATGCCTGCAATGGCACAAACATTGTTCCCTAATCATGTTGCCACACTATAGGATGATGATAATAGGAGTTCGACGTCACACCTAACCTTGTCTTTTGATTTTTAATTACATTTAATCAATTCATACAGACTTCACTGAAGGCTCCCTGTGTAATATATATTCAATAAGCATACTATCTATCCCTTAAGGATCAAGCAGCTGGACAAGGTGACAACAGACCCCCTGCTCGTTCCCTCTCATCCCTCAGTGACTCAAATCCTCACAGTGCTGTTCTACATGTATGCTTCAATCTCACAAGCACCGGGTGGCTTTCATGGACTGACAGCTTCTGGATCGCAGTGCTAAGGTCTGTGGAGGGTTCATGACACCCAAAGGATAACACACACACACGATATCGTCATGTATCTTAAGTCAGCTTCTATGTTCAGTGACAGGTCTTTTTACAGTGTGCCCTACAGGATAATATATATGTAATCCGAACATTAAAACCTTGCCACACCTTATTAAACTAGCATATATATATATATGCTAGTTTAATAAGGTGTGGCAAGGTTGTGTGTGTGTATATATATATATACACACACACACACACATTGATGCATTGAAAATACCCCAAAATGTCTTTCTGATATTAAACCCATCTGACCCATATCCACAACAAATTACCACAATCAGACAGCACATACGCAGAAACTAGAACAATGTTTACAGCACTAAAAGCAACCATGAGTCAGATCACTTTCATCACATCACTGAGGGAAAGCACAATACGTTTGACTTCTATCTCCAGTATAAAAACAATGGAGAAGTGACTGTGGGCAATTACTATTACTTGCACTGGTGAAGCGCGGTGACAAATGGACCCGGGTCGGAGCTATTAATCAATTGGTGCTCTTTGTATTCAACGTTGCTCTATATGAACACTAATGTACCTGGGATGGACATCATCTTGCAATTGTTAAAATCAGGGCTGCTTGTGGAGAGGATGCTCTGAGTAACGGCGCATATTTACTGAGCTATTCAAATGGGAGTTGGAGAACTGGAGGAGAGAAGGGAATTCTGGGACAAACTCTGGCCTCGCTGACAACCACATTGATGCATTGAACACAGCACAGAGTAGATTTATGCTCTGATTGGTACTTTTCAGGTAGGGGGTGTACGAATGCATTCCCCATCATGCTCCCAGCGGGGGCTCCACTGCACTGCACAATCTATGACTAATAGTGGAGGAAAGAAGAGGAGGATGCAGTCTAGAATATGGCATTATGTACAAAAGCTTAAATTTGCATGAAGTTAGTAATGCTTCAACCAGACTGACTCCAATGACTGCCAATAACAAGTTGTTGTTAAAGAGCACAAAATATTAAGCTAAAAGAGTATATTCAAAGTATAACAAATACCTTCATATTAATTAAAACATGTATGATTCAGTCCTGCTATGAAAGGGTCAGTACACCAAAAAAGCTCTTATGATCCAAAGACCTCCCTCAGAATAGCTTTTCTTGGAAATATTTTCTAGGCAAATAACGAACGAAACAAATTAGTTCGTGAAAACTATCCACAATGATGTGGCCTGTGGATGATCAAGTTTCCCATGAGACAATAGCTGGAATGACAACCGGTTGAAGCAGTAATAGTACCTGAGCTCCTCAAGAATTCAGCCCAGTGGAATTTCTCACTCACTTCCGTCTGGATGCCTTTAAAATTACACGGACAAGAACAAGGCACAGTCTTCATGTTAAAGCTTTTACTGTAAATTAATGCTAGCATTAATTATGCAGAATGATATAAATGTGTGTCTTTTAGTTAAATACTTAAATAAGTAAATCCACAATTGTTTTTCAGATTTTGAACTTTGTTATGTGACACTCAAAGTTAGGTTCATCAATCAAATCTAATATTTGCCTAAGCTTTTATTCGTATGAAACATATTTGTGTGGATCTAATATCTGTATGTAAAATAAACAAAACAGATTCATATTTAAAAACATTAATATGTGTGGTGGATGTCAAAAGCACTTCAGTGTGAACATTATCTAAGCATAAGAGCTAAACTTTCACTGGTCAGGGATCAGTCATGCAGCCGCCCACGGCTCTCCTCTAATCTATGGAGGGACATTATTTGCCAAAAAAGGCTTCTGGTGGGAAACAACATGTAGGAGTGATTTGGGCTGTCCTACATGTCACGGTGGCCAATGGCAAGAGCAAATGCAACTCTGTACTGTAGACAGCATGATAATGAAGGAAAAATATGTCAAAGCTGATTAACAATTCAATGGCAAACAGGGATGTCCAGTCAAGTGAGGATATTCCTGCTGCAGAGCTTACCTTGGGGCTGGACATAGATTTTACTGCTCTGGGACAGCTTCAGAGAAACATAGAAACATTCGGGTAAACACACAGATAAAAACATAGATACGCAAGTGTTTTAAATCAATCAGTAATTATTGGTAGTATTTGTTTGTACAAATTACACATGATTACTACTAACTATGCTTCTTTCTCCGCATGTCACACAAAATAAACAGCCAATTAATGCCTGTTGTGCACCAAACGTATTCAATTAAAATCCAAACTTGAAAAGAGTCAGGAAAGCATTTGCTGAGATAAAGGGGTTGCTACAAAACAAATCAGAGTGGATGGAAAGGAAATTGACTGCACGCTATCACACTGGATCCATCCCCCATGTGTGTTTTCTGTCACAATAAAAAGTGTGGTGATGCCTCTCAGTGCCTGTCCTGTCTGCCTGCTGTCAGCACTAAATGGCAGAGATAAAGCATGCCACTCGCCTCAATCTGCAGCACACGGCTGGAATCTAATCTGAAAGTAAAACATGTTAATATTGTTTTAATGCCCAACTATTACGGGCCAGGGGAGGACATTGTGTTTGTATTGTAAAAGCCCTTCTGTTGTATTTATTGAAGCTGTCAGGCTTCTGCTGTATGTTGATGTGCCGTAAAATGCAAACAAAAAGCTTCTGCCCTCACTACTCGATTTTTCAATTGTAGCTTTGAAATAAAGGGCTCAATGTTTTATTTATTTTGAAATATTACTTATGACAGTTAGTTAATTAGTTTATGTGACAGTGGGTTCCAGCATATATATATATATGCATATTAAATTAGGCACACACACACACACTATATAAACATTTTCTAGTAAAACTCACCCGAGTAGAACTGACAACCACCATATGTCACGTGATGCAGCGGCTTGCACATGTCATGCAAGCATCAGTGCATATTAAATATAAACTACTGCAGTTGGACTATTACAATACAAAAGAGTATAATCGTACCAAAAAAAACTCTGCCTCTTCTTTCAGTTTGTCGGTAAATGCAACCGCAAACCTGATAAAAAAAAAACAAAAAAAAAACAGTTATGATCACCACTTTAAAAACCCATTTCTGTTAAACAAGAAATTTCATTGATGCCGTTTTAGCTTTTTACAAGCAATGAAAATTTGGAAACAAGAGTAAAACACAAAAGTCTCCCGGCTAGGGCTGAACACGTGAGAGCAGAGGAACTGCTTGTGGTTTGAAGGCAAAGGATTTAAGGATGAATACAGCAAGAATACAAAGAGGAAAACAAAGGAAATGTAGAGCAAAGAACAGTGAGGAGATATTAATTTGCGTGCATTATTAAATAGGCCAACGGGCTCAGAGTGGTGACTGAATTTTATGATCAAGGTTTGTGTGTGAAGGCACGAGCAGCGGGAGGTGCGCTGATTCAGATGTTTGAAGTTTTGAGACTTGAATCCCCCCTCCGTTCTCCCAGAAGGCAATTATCCCCTTAGATTTACTGGATGTATGCCCTACTATCTCCCGCATTTTCATCATAATGATAATGAAGACACCAGGGTCTTGTGTTAGGGCGCAGGGCAGGATATTGATAAGCCTGTGTGGACGTTTACTTTTTAATGTTAAACTGGGGAAGAAGAGGACACGCAACCTGCACAGCTGGCCAGCTTGTGTTCAGCCTCATTCTTTCACGCCAGTACTGGCCCTGGATGATTTTACAGGAATCTAGTCTTTTTCTATATCTTACAGTCTACTAGTCTATAAGTCTTAAATGTTTTCCAACAATTCAAGTAATGGTGAAAATTCATGCAATTCTTAATATCTACATTAATAGAAGGATGATTGCTTTTAATAGGCCACATAAACAGTGATTTATGGGTAAAATTCCCACTGGTCACACATGTGACACCAACTTTGGTTTGAGCTTATAAATCATGTAAATCTTGTATTGCTTGTAAAGCAATACAAGATTTGTTATTATGTCCCAGACTGAAAATCATATGGTTAAAAATCAGAGGGTGTCGTTGATTTGATATGGATAAGTTAAATTAAGGTGCAAATGGTCGCATTTACTTCCTGCTTGTACTTCAGGGCGGTGACATCTGCATCAAACCTCTATAAAAGGAAGTAAGTAAAACACGTTGTGATACATTATTGGCATATTTGGTACCAATAGGCGAAAAAATCTATTATTGATATATTAAGACACTTTTACATTTATATCACACTCACAACACATAACTTTTTCAAACAGACAAAAGATAATTTGTCTCATGTTGTTAGTTAGACTAAATGGATTGGGACCAAAAACATATACTTCATTGTGTATATTGTTACTAAGCAAATTGTGACTGGAGTTCTTCACAGACAGAGCACCACACATATTTTCAACTTTGGAGCTATTATGAATTAAATAGGTTAAAATAGTAGTTTGCAGCAACATCACCTGGCTTTCAGTAGCACCTGCTCCATAACCACACGCTTCTGCTCAACTTTCACATCTTCATTTATATCTGTTCCGCCAAAGATAACGCCAAAGGGTACTTGGATGTCTGGTGTAAAGGTTAGACATAAAACAGAAAGGTCTTGACATTTTTGGGACAGGTAGCAACTTGCAGGCCTAATGGTATGTTGACAAACACAAATACGATAAGTGAATAGATCATATAACAGCAAGGATGTTTACCTAAGAGAAGGCTGCCTGCTCTGAGCAGATGGATGGCCAGTGCACCCTCAAATGGAGGATGTTGAGATATTAGATTTGCCACCTCAGCAGGAGACTGAAATGCTGCTGCATCTCTGAGCTCACAGGTATGTCCTGCTGATTCAATGTGGGACCTAAAAGAAAAGACACATATGACTATGGCTGGCGGGTAGGAAGGCAGGATGGTTAAATTAAGTTACAAACATTCAAACAAACTTTTTTTCTTCTCAAAAGCCTTGTCTTACCACCATCAACAGTCGGGTTGGTGCGTTGCTGTTTGTCTACACTGTGTTCTAACTGACAGCGTTATCTTCCTGGATCATGTTATAGCTGATATACTAAAGCCATTGGCCATGTAGAGAAAAGTAGAAAGCTGCATTTTGAGATGGCCCTGGCTGACAGTGAACTCCACTACTCCTGCCTAATATAGGCCTCACCAGGTAAATAATCATAAGCAACAGCTGTTAGCACTTAGCAACAATGCAAATTACCTTATTCTCTCAGCTGTAGTGTGGTTTCCAGTTTTGGGGCTGAGACAAGCAAGGAAGAGTAATCTCATATCTTCACTAAAGGCTGGTCTGCCGAGATAACAGGGTTAGTTAACGCGTACACATTTGGGAAAACCAGGTGGGAAAACGGCAGCAAGCCGAGTCTGTGTGTGTGCTGCTTCAGTCGGCTCGCTGAACCTGAGTCCTCTCACATTTCCTGAACCCATGGCTACAAGTTACCAAGTCAAGCAAAGCGAGACGAGAGCGCCACCGGGACAGCTCGGTGCTTGGCACTGGCAGCGCACCCACGCTGGAAATGTGTACAAGTCCGTCTCCTATGTGATCCCCTGGAAACACATGACGGTGACACATACTGTACGGGCACTATTTAGAGACCATCGTTGTTTTTACACCGAGTGAATATAAAAATAATAAAAAAATAAAAAACAGTCAGTCTGTCTGCTGTCATGTGTGTCAATGGCATAATCAGCGGAATATAAAAAAAGGCACTACCACCACTTCCTTCTCTCCATGGTACGTCTGCGTAACCGGAACAAACTTCCAAACCATCCGGATGGGCCGCAGCCGCGTCGCTTTACAGGGCTCGTCGGGTACTTTTCACTTTCAGATCGCCTGCAGCGCAGCGCGAGCGTGACGGTTTGTTGACTGCGAGCCGTGTGTCACGCGACAGTACTGTGACACTGTTTCTGTTGACTTCCAGTTCTGCTGAGACAAAGTACTGATTTAAGACGACCCACAGTAAACGTTTGAGCGGTTAATATCGTATATTAATGGGGACATTTAAAGACTACTAGGACGCATTTCGATACATAAAGGTAACGTAAAACAAACTGTCTTATTGCTAAAGCTAGCTTACTAAAAGTTTGTACTCTGCGCATGTAGCGTTAGTTATTATAACTGTAAGATGAGGAAGGGGGCTCTTCTTGGAAAATTAATGTTGTGAGTTCCGTAAAGCCAACATAGCCGTTTTCTCTTCGGTCACCTCGATGACAACGTTTAGTTTAACCAACATGTTAACTCTGTATTTTCTTCACAGGTTTGAACTCTAAACAAGAAGAACCTACGTTAAACCTTTCAAGTTGTTTGAGAATGGCTAACAACAGGGACGACAATGAGAGCACCCCTCTGCTGGACTCTGGGAACAGCAGACCTTCACCCCCATCGGTTTTCCAGGGAAGAAGACTAGCATGTGCAGCCATCCTGCTGGCTGAATCCCTAGAAAGGATTGCATTCTACGGCATCACGTCCAATTTGGTACTCTTCCTCAATAGCAGTCCCTTTTATTGGCAGGGCACTCAGGCGAGCCAGACACCTCTGATGTTCATGGGAGTTACTTACCTGATTTCACCATTTGGTGGCTGGTTGGCCGATGCATACTTCGGGAAATTCTGGACAATTGCTTCAAGTTTGATCCTGTATTTTCTTGGCATGCTGTTTTTCCCTTTTATTTCCAACGATGACACCAGGATACAACTCTGTGGAGACGTATTGGCGTTTCCTGTCCAACCTGCTGAGTGTCTGAGCACAAACAGTACCACTCCAAGTAATGTCCCCTGCCCTATTCGCGCCACATATTGTGGCCCAGCAGTCTACGGTGGACTTTTTCTAATTGCATTGGGCGTGGGTACTGTGAAGGCCAACATCACTCCCTTTGGGGCAGATCAGGTAGAGTATGAACACAATTAATTTCACTTCTCAAAGTCTGTTGTAAATTAGGAATGCTGAAAGTAGACATGGAGATGTGTTTACTGACATGGGCCTGTATACGATTCGGTATGCAGTGTGACATCATGGAGGTCAGACATGTCATGTGATGGATTTCATTTGAACCATGACAGTTGCTGACATCAATGATAACCTTTTTCTTACAGTGCGCACACACACACACACACACACACACACACACACACACACACACACACACACACACACACACACACACACACACACACACACACACACACACACACACAACCACTTAAAAACAATGCCTCTAATGACACTTTAATAAGAAGTGAACACACAACACATCTATTTGGTGATACAATTATGTCAGGCGCTCTACAACATGCAGTCACAGAGATGGAAAAGTTAATCAATAGGGTCATTGTTTTCCAAAATAATCTAACCATGAGAGGGTAACACTTTTCCAAGGGGGCTAGCAGGGCGAATATGATTAGTTCTTGATCCCACTATGCTCATTACAAGATGTTCACATTTCTATCAATGCTCCTTTTGATCATGTTCAAAAACACACACAATACTCAACATCAAGCAAAATCCATACATTAGAGAGAGACCAAAGAGAAACACAGAAACGGGTACATTTTACAGTGGTGCTCAACAGGAAAAAAAAAACCAATATTATCGAATAAATCAGCCCATTTTTCAGGTGTCAGACGGTCAAGCAAAAGTCGTTTTACAAGTTGCCAAACATTTTTTATATTTTATTCCTAATTGTCCTCCAGATGAAGGTTGGCAATGGGAGCTGATAACACTTTACCTGTGCTCAGTTCACAGTCTGATTGATTGATTTCTTGCAGTGTGAAAATTGCCATGGTCAATGTTGTGAGTATTTTTTATTGATGTGGAACTTGATCATAGTGATCATTCAGTTACAGATTAATGGGGCAGGCAGCTGGTGGTGGATAGATTTTAAGATACAGGCCTCTCGTTGTTTAATGAGTCACTACAGATGTAGTGTCTATCAGCCTTTGGACATATTAATGTTCTGATCATATTCTGTGTTTGATGGAGGGTCAGCACTGAAACAAGACGGTAAATTAGATTTGTATTGTCCTGAAATTACTAAAGGCTCGGCGTAACACAACTACTTACACTAATTGATCTTGTGTCAAAACTAAATGTAGGAGCTATACAAGTACCCTGCTTTATGTATGTATTATTTTAGAATGTATTATGCTAGTATAATCAGGTGGTCAGTTTGAGCATGAAGATTATTTTCTTCACTGACATTGCACAACTGCAGAGTGGAGCCCCAGAGAGATTTATGCTCAGCATAAGCTTGTGAATGCTGTGACATTTTATCTCCCCTATAGTTAATTGTAGCTGTATTGCAGCATCTTTTGTGCTCATATATAAAAGACATATCCACTTAATCATACATTGATACAATCGTTTCCTCCACAGGGATAACTGCATGCAGAATGCATCAGTGCCATTATGAGAATAATAATATTTGCCTTCACAGACATTTACTAAAATGTATTTCAGTTTTATTAAGATAGTGGTGTAGGAAGCGGAAAATTAATAAACAACAAGTTGTTGTTATTTTAGTTATCCCTCACCTAAGTTCTGAAGAAATCCTTCTTGTGTTGTGTCTTTATATTTCTACCAGTTTCATATAGATATTTCATACTTCCATGGTAGGGCGGCAAAAAGATTGCACTATTAATTACATCATTATCACATTAATTACAGTTATTTTTATGTAATTCCTGTCATCAGCTGGTCTATATAATGCACTTTGTAGTTTTGTTACCTATTGCAACTGCTGTTTAAACGCACAAGATTTGGTCTTCTTGGTGAAGTTATTTTCCTAATGTGGTTTAAGAAACTTTCATATCAATGTGCTGATGACTACACTTCTTTTATAGCCGACAAATGCTGCTAGTTAGCGATCAGACTTGAACGAGACACAGCTGTAGCAACGTTTTTTTCCCATTTAGGCAAATATATTTATTTCTATATTCTCCCTGTAGGCTTGACCAATTTACACTGACATGATTGGTTGCTGTCATCCTGCACTATATGTGCTCTTAGGTCAAAGACAGAGGACCAGAGGCCACACGCAGATTCTTCAACTGGTTCTACTGGTGCATCAACTTAGGAGCCATCCTGTCTCTAGGAGGTGTGGCCTTCATACAGCAGAACCTCAACTTTGAGATCGGCTACATCATTCCCACTGTGTGCCTCGGGATCTCCTTCCTGGTCTTTCTCTTGGGCCGTACCGTCTTCATCACCAAGCCTGCTGACGGCAGTGCCTTCACAGATATGTTCAAGATCCTGACCTTCGCCTGCTGTTCTAAGAAACCAAAGGAGCCCAGTCTGCTCCGGTGAGAGTGGCATGTCACCTCTATGTGTCAATCATTTTAGAGCATGTAGTATGTACATATGTAGTGATGGGGGAAAAAGATGACATCGCACTGTATTGTCCAGCAGTACTAGTGGTAAAGTCATTCCTTCAATGACAAACAGCATGGTCACAATAACTGGTGGAGCAAAGCATTCATCAATCTAAATGGGAAGGCTCTTTCCAACAGTGAAGCAAGTATCTTAGTTCATGGCAAAGTTAAGTGGGATGGTGACTACTGCGGAATATTACAGCTAGGTGTTGTTGGTATACCTTTTATGTTAAAGCCTACATTGATTTCTCCCCCCCCCCCCCCCCCAGTATATGTCTTTTCTTTCCACTAGTCCGGGCATTCATCTTCATTCCCTGTGGTGAAAAGTTATTCTGAAGAGCTGTTACTTAACTTTGAACCAAAAGTAGCTAATTTGGTTCAAAAACTTGACATTGAATGTTTTAAGTTGTCCAATCCCACAGTCTTTCAAGAATTCCATATTAAGACATTTTCTCCAGAGATGTGGATTATAGGCTTTAGAATAAAGTTTATTTCCCATCTCTCGAAATGCTGTAAGGGTAAGATCTTCACACACACACACAAAAAGGCTGATTAAGTCTCACACTTCAATAATTTAGAATTATTGTTGTGTTTTCTGTATTTGTTTATGTATGTGTTTATTTTATACTACAAATCACTTCAGTTTTCAAATTAGTATTTTAAAGGTTATTTCTCTCTCTTTTTTCCATGAAGCAACAAACCAACCCTACTCGACAGTGCCAAAGTGACCTATGGAGGTAAATATCCGGAAGAGAAAGTAGAGGAAGTGAAATCCCTGGTGAAAATCCTCCCAGTTTTCTTTGCCCTTATCCCATACTGGACTGTGTACTTCCAGGTAAGATCAACCCATATAAGTTGAATCCAAATTCATGAGCCGTATTTCACACAAGATTAATTATATAAAGTAATTTAATATGGGGAAATAAGCTTTCTGGATGCAGCTACGCACATGCATGTGTTAATACAAGGGAAGATTGTTTTCCCTTTCAATATTGGAGACACCCTGGTGATCATGAAGTGGAGAATTACCTCATGCTGAGACTCTGATTGTTTCACAGATGCAGACAACATACGTCCTGCAGAGCCTCCATCTAAGGATTCCTGCCTCAAACACCTCTGACTCCCACAAGGTAGCCTAAACTGGTGACACTCAGTCCAAGCACCTTTACGTTTACTCTCAAGAAATAGCAGCAGTGTGGTGACATGTTAAGCAACTATTGTCTCATTCTATTGAGTGCCAGTTTGGAGCTCTAACCTGCCTCCTCATAAGTAGGTTTGAACTAGATTTTTCACTGAAACTGAAGGAGTCAGTAGGTCCCTGACACACAATGGTAGGCAACAGCTGGAGGCAGCAGCAAAGGTTGGTCTTGAGAATGAAGACTTCGCTTCACAGACTAATACCTCGCAGATCAGAAACCTGGCTGTGACTGTACTTCTCCAAAGCAGCGCCTCCAACTGATTCTTCCTGACTGGTGTTGCTGCTGTACCCGTGTCTCTCTCTGACATATTGCATGTTATGTTCTGGAGGGCTTTGATGACTGAAATCCCCTCAGTTACTCTACATGATAGACGGCTCCTCAAAAATCAAAGGTCTAAAAGTGATGAAATTGGAAAATACTAGGAAATGTTGTATGTATAGTACGCCTGTTCTTCTTTTTTAAGGAGGCATGCTTGGGGTGATAGTGAAGTGCACTGACTTCATGGAAAGGTGAAGTGAAACCCTTTAAACCACACAATGTAAGCTTGTGCTGTGTGTGTGTGTGTGTATATATCGAATATTTATTCTTACACTTCACAATACTATGCCCTGAGACATTGCAACTCTCTGTTTTGTTCACTCATATCCCACAATATTTAACTGTGTTTAAGAACTATTTTGGCCTTCCCCCCCCCCTTCACAGACTGTTTATCTAGTATCAAAAACGAAACTGAGCCTGTTCTGCTACCAGCCTTAACACTTCTCAACATCAAAAGGGAAGTGAGATTAGATACCTCTGTGACGTGCTCCCTCACCTCATCTCACCTGACACATGTCAATGGAAAAACTGAACAAATACAACAAAAAAGAACAACTGGGAGGCACGAGTGTTGTAATTTGGTATAATTCAAATTCGATCCTCAGATTACTACTCTAATGTAGTGGTATATAATTAATGTCTCCATGATTGTATAGGACGTGCTTTTTGACTACATTAGTAATTATTTGAATTACATAATTTACCCATTTAATGTATCTTTATAGTGCCTTGTGAAGTATCGAGAAAAGGGGTTTCCAACCTCTTTAGCTTTTTTAAAATGTTGTATTTATTTCTAACTTGTTTATCACCCTGAGTTCACAACCTAATAACATGAGTATTTATACTGTACATACAATACATATGTATCTAATCAATTTGGGGAAATAAAAAGCAGAACATCATACGCACCACAGACCTCAGCCTGCTGGGACACCTTTATCATTCATGCCAGGCTTTCCTGGTAAAGGAAACATTCTCTCTTAGCACTTTTTGATCATTTTGAATATGATAATGCACAAACAAAGGAGGGAAAGGAGCTGCATATGGATTGCTAGCTGTTGTTTCAAGAAATGGAAATTCAATTTGAGAACAAATGATGCTATCAGAAGTGTTAAACCACATCAGGGCACATCAGGAGCTCATATGGTACTTGGAATTTGAATTGCAAAAAAACATCTCCAGCAGTTTGCAGACTTTCATTGCTCACGGTGAGATATTGCCTCAATTTATGGATCATTTGTATGCTCACAATGGATTTTTTTTGTCAGATTGATATTGCATCCAGTCTGTTTGCACTTTATAGTACTACGTTTGCTATTTGTGCTGAAAACTTTTATTTTTGAATTCAGTCAGGTACACTTTGTGTCGTGTGCAAATTACAATTTAGAAATGGATGAATATTTTTCATTTCATTAGTGCTTAGTTCTGACCACCTGGGGGTGCCAAAGCAAAGTCAAGCCCCATGTACACATACACACGTACACTCATTTGCACACAAATGCATGGTTAACTGTGTTGGAATCCACTGACATTCTCTGTAGTTTTCATGCTTTGTGGCTTTTTGAACGGCTTTTCTTCATCTTTCTTCTCTGGATTCCGCAGACCCAGATGACGTTCCAATTCCCTGCTGCCTGGCTCACCATGTTTGACGCAGTGCTCATCCTTATGCTGATTCCCCTAAAGGACAAAGTGGTGGACCCCATCCTGAAACGTCGCGGCCTGCTGCCCTCCCCTCTGAAGAGGATTGCAGTGGGGATGTTCTTTGTTATGTGGTCGGCCGTGGCAGCGGGTGAGTGCAAAAAGCAGAAATGTTCTCTCTATGCTGTCACTTGAGTATGCCAAACAAACACTGAAACAACAAAGTTAGGGCTTGTGGTAAATGCCACATGCAATTCAAGACAACGAGCACAGCAGCTTTAGTTTTAATTACATTTCTAAATACTGTTTTTGTGGGACTTTTGAAATGTGGTACTAATACGTTCATTGAATAGTGCTGATATTGTTGCTCAGGCGTCTTTTAATCTGCTCTAAGTGTGATTAACAGGTATTTGGCTAAACCCTTTTTTTAGATTCCTGGGGGCCTCTTCTGTGTTTCTTTTTGTGGGACACGGCAGATTGTCTGTTTTAGTTGTATGAACTGAGTCGAAACATGCTATGGGAAAAACAATCCCAGAGTTTTGTCTTTTTAACTCGCCTTGTAGAGCACAGGGGGAGCTGTGGCATCTTACTTTTTGTGTCCTGAGTGACTGCACCCGAATGCGGCAGCGCGGCTCAGTACTATTCACTTCTAGACAGTGGATTATTTTGGAAATAAAGTCTTAGCCAGGCCTGTCAGCGGGTGCTGCTGCATTGATACGTCCAGGCTCAAATCTTATGAGAGACATGTCCGAAGGCAGCAAGAAAGCAAATCACTAACACTCCTGAGAATCAAAGCACATCATATTTCCACAACCACAGCCTTTTCTCAGATGCACAATACATCCACCCGCCTTATAGAATATGTACTATTCTGTCATTACTGACCTTCTAGATATTGACTGGTTTGCTTCAACCAGATTGCCAATTGACTATTAACGATGCACTGAATCAAGTTGGACAACAATTGTGAAGAATACTTCCATTGTATTGTGAATTAAGTACATTATTTTGTTCATGCAAATTAAAAAGACGAAAAAACATTTTAGATACAGCAAAAAATATAATCTGATTAGCTCATTATTAATATTAAACCCTTAAATAGCCTATAAGAGGTCTGGTCAGCTCTGTTCATTGTTTTCAAATTATTATTTTGTCCAGAGAAGACATCTTGGTTGTGTATGCTGCATGAATGGCAACACTGGAGCCGCTAAATAAGATTATACTTACTGTATGTGTCATGTTGTATGGAGAAATGGTTCTTTGAGTCTTTATCTGCACAATAAAGGTAGTAATTATTGCTTCTTTATAGTCTTCCACTGCAGAATGTGTAAAAGGCCACATGGTCAACAGACAAATACGTAGACAACACAGTATTTCATTTTTGGTTAAATATCTATCTTAAAAGAAGCATTATATTTTTCCATATATGGTCAAAGCTCACCTTTTGACATCTTAAATCCAAGTTAACATATTAATAGTTGCTGATTCAAGCATATATACATAAGTGGCGAGACTGATCGATAGACGGGATGTAAGATTGCAGATGAAAGGGAAGAGTACCCCTCTAAACATCTGTGTGGTGTCTGAGTGTGTTTTTAAGGGTAAGAGAGAGGAAAAGGTGATGGACTAAACTCTCCTCCTATTTTATATAAACATGGAGAAGAAGAGATGAGAAAGTTTGTTGAGGGAGAGTCTTCAGATGTTCTAGCAAGTTATTAAAGCCTGACTTAGCCCATCAAAAATATCCTTTTCAATCAGAGAGTTGTGAACCAAATCTAATGTCTACTTTTCCGTTTAAAGTTATATTTTCTTTTCAGAGGACATGAGCATTCCAGGAAGGAAAGGTGCTCTAACATGTTCATTTTCTGATGTTCAAAAGCTATTTAGGTATTTACTTTTCCGTTTGGCTTCTTTGAAAGAAAGTGCAATCCCTGCATTTGAATTCAAGCTAACTGAATTTCTGAATATTGCAGGCAGCAATTTTGGGTCCTGGTAGTGGAGAAAAAAGGTTTATGATGTTACAGTGGTCTGGCCATTGGTCACAGATCAGCACATTACGTGAATACACAACTAGTGTGTAACACAGTATTTTAGGACTCAAATCAGACGACTGATCAAATCTGTACAGCAATGTACTTTGTGAGATTAGTTATTGAGATACAGTATTAATTACATTGTATCTGCATCTTATTTATAACAACTATTCATCCAAGAATAATTCCCTTGGACTTTGTCCTGTTCATCCCCTGCATGGCCTTGCTTCACATGAATTCAGTTGACACACATTGACTCCTGGGACCTGCCTTGCACTGCTATTACATTTTAAACTGCATTTCCCTCAGTGCTTATCTGTATCTGTCCACTAGTTGTTGTGTTCAGAGACTGACAGACGGAGAGTTGTGAACGACCAAGTGTGGCATCATTTGTCCGGAGAAGAGCTAGGCCAACACATTGCATTGTTAGCCCGCCACTCTGTGTCCACAACATTGACCACACCACTGTTGTTCAGAGTTAGAATCACTTTCATCATCATGTGCAACAAATGTGCCGAAATTTGTCATGATGTCGTTGGTGTGGCGATATTTCACAGGTTTTCATCTTGCTCACTGACACGCGTGGCACAAGGACGGCTGGACCTCCCATGTAGCGCAAAGGGACAGCAGAAGACATGCTGTCAAGCCGACAGTGTACTGTTTCTGATCCGCTTGTACAACAGTCCCAGACTTCAACCACATACTGGGGCCAGCTCTGAAAAGCTGCCCTGAAATTGCTTTAGAAGAGATTTTTTTTTTTAGCATGTTTTATCACATTCCCTTAACTTTATATATTAATCTGCTTTGGTTAAAGCTCAATGGCTTTTAGGTGTCCAAAAGCGTCGCTTTTTTTTTTTTTTTCTTCATAAAAGCTGGAGCAGAGTTGCCAGGGATCACACTTGGCTGTCTGATCTGTGATGTTTAGTGAGGGGAGGGGAGGGGGGGAACGCACGGGTGTGTGTTTAAAGTGTGACTCTTGCTCTAGGCAGCCCAGTGGCCACACTCCCTGAGATGAACAGCTGGTATTATGGGATAGCCGGATTACAAGCCCACAACTCCTCTCAAATACAGCATTAAGTGTAGTTATGATAGGAGGCTGTCTCTGGGAGTTATCTGGAAATAGCCGCTGGTTACATGATAATAGTTCTATCAAATAAAGCTTTTAGGAGGAGGCAGTGGTTGATGACAACTGCTTGGCTCTTATTATTGAACCGTCTGCACTGTTCCATTACTAACTGCCATAATATGGAAGCGCGCAGATGTGATCTTAATGAAGTGGTTGGATAGTCTTAACACTATTTAAATGTTTAATGAACTGTCACTGAATCCTCTAACTCTGGCGGCGTTTAGGCTGTTTGTTGATGTCACAGACTTAAATCTTTACCAAGTGTTTTGTCAGCCTTGAGAGTCACCCGTTGGCCTGTTCAGTTTTAGCTTTAGTATGTATGTTGCAGAATTTGACCATGTATGCTTTATCAACATTTTCTCCCTCAGCTAACTGTGCTGATGTGCATTTTTTTCTGCGTCTGTCCACTCAGGTATTTTGGAGACCAAACGCCTGGAGATTGTCAAATCAAGTGATACCATTGACCAGTTGATTGGCCACGTTACCTACTACGCGG
This sequence comes from Taurulus bubalis, assembly GCF_910589615.1. NCBI lineage: Eukaryota > Metazoa > Chordata > Actinopteri > Perciformes > Cottidae > Taurulus > Taurulus bubalis. Next base: position 16,706,643 of record NC_136596.1, on the reverse strand, counting down.
CAGATTTACCCATATGGTGGCAAGTGCCTCAATATGTGCTGATAGGAATCAGCGAAGTCTTTGCCAGCATTGCAGGTACAGTTGTTTGATATCTCCTGTGTCTCATTTAGCACCACCATCAGGTAGACGTGATGAGTAAAGTAAAATACAGAATCCTCCAGTGATTAGCCTTCTAATTTGAGACTTGAGCCACGATGAATGGACTGTGGGCTACAAAACCGTAGAGCTCATTCTTCTAAGCAGAATGCAATGATGATAAATAATCTATAAAGTATTTTTGAATAGTTTGTTTGATTATTCATTGCCTGCCCCGGCTTAATGTGTTTGTTGTGGCTTGAAGTCCATATTAAAGAGACCAATAAGTCGATCGATAATTGACAATCCTGATGGAAGACATTATTCAGTAATGGGACGTTTTATAAATACAGTGCGGATAATGTAACCTTTTAAATTTGAAATCTGGATGAAAGCTATGACTTCAACCCGGCCAGTGACGAGCCACACAGGTTTTCCTCTGCTTGTTTCCAAACATACAGTCGAATACAAGATGGATGTTCCATGTGAATGAACATGGAGGTGAAAAGTGTAGGTTATGATGTTCATTGTGTTGCTACTGTGACTAGCAACACCCCTTGCCTTCTCTCCCACACTAAATCACACTCAAGAGATAAACCTGACTAATTCTACTGACATACACTGGAAGTTCAACTCATAATTATCCAATTAGTATGCAGTTTCACACTGCTCATAGAGACATATTAAACATGGATACATAAAACATGATGCTATGTCTTTTCAGGTTGCTGAAAGTTATATTTCCATGTCGACCTCCAACTTTCAGAGGCATTATACTGTGGACTCTAATGACTGCAGGGCCAAAGGAGAAGGCAGTATAATACACCGGTCTGGCTCATTGATTGTAAAGGGTGATACAAAATCACCAGGTTGACAAATCTCTCACTGTGGAGCACAAACTAAATTTGATCAATCTCTATTGGCGCATTAGGTTGGAAGCCAAAGTTCCAAAAGCAGATATCTCAAAACCTTGGCACAATAAACCAAAACTGAGTGCTGTGACTGTGATCAACTTGTTCTCATTTGATTAACCTGTAATAATCCTGATTCCTTATTCTGTGTTTTAATGGTGACTAGAAATCCTTTGTGAATAGCTTTAATCTTCTATCAACAGAAGATAGGAGAATTTCTTCAAAAATATGACAATTCAAGATTGTTTACATCTCTTTTCACACTGGGAAGCTTGTGAATATAGTTCTGAATCTGATTTGGATTAAACAGAGTATTACTAATTACTGTTGCTGCTGAAATGATTCATTCAGTTAATATCATTCAAAGAAACATGGTCAACAATATGAGGCCCCACATAATCCTTCACTGGAAACGCTATAGTGTTTGCATTCCCTGACAAATAGATTTTCTGTTCTTCTCTTAGAAAGGAATAAAAAGAAAAGCATTAAATTAAAGCCGGTCAGAATACTTGCTGGAACTGTCAGCTGCAAACGTATTTTTGATAATTTCAAGGTATCAGCTGAAAATTGCTCCTCTTTTTTTTGTCTAAGCGGGAAATGCCATTTCATTAAAAGCTACTTTGACTAAAGCCATATTGCTCCAGTAATACAATGTAACAAAGTGAGAAACGGCTCTAATGTTACATAAAATAGAGACTGCAAAATCTGAAATCAGAAACTACAGACATCTGCCTCGTATTGCGTTTATCTATCTGTTGTATGTCTATAGTTTTTGTTCTTCTTTCACTTTGCCTTTCCCTCTACAGTAATGATCGTGGCTTCAGGCCTCAGTTATCTTAGTGATTCGAATTTGTTACAGCCTGGAGCCATGATTGAGACATTCTCCTATTACTATGGGTCATGCTGTTGTAGGTTCCTCTATATAGCACTCGCTTTATTTCTATACCAAGGGTGAAGACTTTTTTTTTCTTTCTTTTCTTCATCACAGTGGATGGCTTATCAAGCCGATCCGGGGAATGCAGGGTGTTTGTACGAATGAACATACACATTCACTCCATAGGCTTCTTTAAAACACTGGAATTTGCACAAAAGTATCAGTGTCTCCATGAAAGTAAAATCCAGACGTAACAAAGCTATAGGGATCCTTAAAACAGACTTACTCGCCTCTCTGCCTCCATACCATCCCGCAGGGCTTACCTAAAGGAAAATTGGCTGACAGAATTGTGACATATATCTGGTTAAGAGAAGTATTTCCCCTTAGTATTCCTCTGTTTGAATAAATCTGTTTAAAACCTCCGGTGCCGTCAAACTTCCTCGCTGCAATCTGCATTCTTGAAGGATGATTTGTAATTCTTTTCTTGTACCCCACCCAAGTTTGTCTGCTTGCAGGCAATACAAATATGCAAAAACTTTGGCAAAATGATTCCCTTTAGTATTTTAATTATGTATTGTACTTCTGAAAATCTTAAAGGCTAATGTTATTTTCTAAGAAAGAAGAAAAAAACATCGATATTTATGCGTTTTTAAATTCCAATTTCTTCAAAATAATTATAAAAATAATAATTATGTCCTTTGGTCGAGAAAGGTCAAGCTTGATTGTTTCTTGAATTATTGTTGTCACAAACGGACACAAACTTGATTCCACATCATGTTACAATATTGGTCTAGTCGGTCCCTTTACTGTGCAAAGCTGCATCTAGAATCCTAACCAACCTTTGCCGTCCCCTGTGATATGCATAGATATTGACCAGTGTTGTTTTGCTATCAAAAGGTTAGCTTAGGCGATAAACAAATGTATCATTGTGAACTTTTGGAAAGGTCATTCATGCTTTCCACTGAGTAATAACAATATGTTTGCCATGCTTTTATCTCATTCCTTTTCTTCTGAAGGTTTTTTTTGTGCAACTAGCGCAGGTATCTGCAGAAACTGCTCGTCACATTAATTTGTGCAATGTCCCCCTCCAGGGAAGGTCTTAAAAGGCAAATGTATTTAACCGCAGCTCCCTAATCTCTACTGACAGATGTAGCTATAGGCCCTCATTTGAAAAATCACATGTTTGAGGTGCCATGAAATTATCAATGTCAGCTTGCAGGCAGACGGATCACTTGGCAAAAAAGTGTGTCTTTCTTTCTCTTAGGTTCCTTGCCCATTTTCTCAGTCCCTTTCTCTTCTTTTTCATGACACAGTAGATCCTGAGTGATGTGTTTTTCCAGAAATAAAATAATATTTCGAGACCAGTACCAAGAAGAGAACATAAACCACAAACCAGTGCCGCCATTGAAAATGAGCTGCCTTTTGGTCTCATATACAATATACTAAAAGGAAAACCGTCAGTGTCAACAAGCTCCGTCATATTACATTGATGCATAAAGACAGATATTATACCTCAGCACATAGTGTTAGTTTGTTTGCTCCACTGTCACGGACGAAACAGACTAAAAATGACATAAGAGCATACAATTACAGGCTACATTACATGTTGTTACAGGTCATAGCATGTAAACTATCTTCACTGTTATATACCCAATTTTTCAAGAAACATCTGTCTTTTTACTCTCTTTTTTTTTGCAGGTCTGGAGTTTGCATATTCTGCAGCCCCCAAGTCCATGCAGAGTGCCATCATGGGGCTCTTCTTTTTCTTCTCTGGGATTGGCTCCTTCGTGGGCTCCGGTTTGTTGGCTATTGTCTCCCTCAAGGAGATTGGCTGGATGTCATCCCACAAAGACTTTGGTAAGGGAATACTGTAGCTTATACACTCATGTGTAATGATCATTGCAAACAACACACAAGAGGCAAACATAAGAGATTAAATCAGCTATAATCAATATTTTTAACAGATCAAATACATTTTATGTGAAAAGGGGGAGTCTTGGGGCTGCATGCACAGATAGTTATCACTTCACTCTGCTGTTCCTAAACGTATGGAGGAGCTTTATGGTATTTTTTTCTTGGTTCAGTCTCGCTGCTCCCATAGCGTCATTTTCAGCCTCAGCAGGCATCTGTTTTCAACGCTCTAAAAACCCATTCTACTCTACCAGCTCGGCACCAAACGGACAAAGTTAGCGACGAGCTGGTGAACATAGCGAGATTGACCAAACCACCAGGTGGTCAGAAACACAGGTCAAAGTGAATGATAATGTTGCTTTTTTATCTGTTTTTTATTTGATCTAAGAGGTATAGAATATATAAAGCTTGATATGCAATAGCCCTGACGCTGCACAGAAACAAGCAATTTACCTAATGGCTGGAAGATTAACCCCATAGGGCCTTTGACATGCATGCAGACTCATAGGAAACATTACTTTTCTGGGATTCAATTTAAAGAAAGAGGCTACTCTCTTCAAAATATCATTGAGGTGATTGATCTTTTCTCACACAGTTTTCTTAGGGCTGCCCATAATCCCCTTGAATTGAGCATTACAGTTGTCAAGCCTGCTGTTAGATGCTCAGTGCATGTGGAGTGCACCATTGACTTTGCACATCGACTGTATGTATGGACTTGTAATAGAATTGTTAGTATTGATTTCAGAATGCAGAACGTTTTTTTTCAGGGCTTTCATAGCTTGTGCTGATTTAAAATCCACTTAAAGAGTTTATAAATTAGATGCAGAGAGCATGGGACAGCACCCTGTGCACTCCTCTTGTTTTAAGAGTGTTCCCCTTAATAAATAGACATGTCAGACTAACGACAAAAGGTTTGTGTAAATCTGTCCAAGTGGTAGAATGAATAGTGCGGTGGTGGCAGCAGATGGATGGGCTCTCTAGCGAGAGGAGGCTCCCAACCCAGATGCATTTTTCTCTGAGCATGTGGTAAATAAGCCAACACTGTAAATTGTTTACCCACAAACACCTAATAGCTCATTAATACAGTGTGCTGACAGGTGGGGGGGTATTTTTGATGATGTTAGCACTGGGAGATGCTTGGCACGCTTCATAAATCCATCCTTTGCTCAGCCTTGCTTCACTTGAGGGGCAGTTAAACTAGAGCCAGATTGCCTGTATGACTTGTTTTTGCTTTCCAAAACAAGTCATTTAAAAGGTGAGCTGCAGAAATGGAACAAAACATCCTCCTGGCCACTGAGGAAAAAAAAACACACAGCACAAAGCTAAGGCATAAAATACAGTCGGGGATCATGCAGTTTGTTTTTGTGGCTGTTTTTCACACTTTGTTGCATGTTAGCTTCTTCCACATCTCATGGCTCTCTAGGTGGAATGGATTCAACTTATTTCCATGGCTGCGGGCAAAATGGTGTGCAGTAAACAGCATTTTGGATGAGCTGTGCTAAGTTGTACTGAGCTGTATGGGCCCGAAGACAGATGAGCAACATTAATCACAGGCTGGGGGTCTGATTACATAGCCCCGGATAAGTAAAGCTGTCCCTGGAGCATTACATGGAGATGGCACTGCTAGTCTGGCATCACACTGGTGGATTGCTCAGCTCTCCTGTAGTGTGTGTGTAGTGTTGCTTCTTCTCTCCCTGCTTCGCACTAGCTAATGTTAGTCAGCATCAGTAAAGTGTCACATGAAAAGCCCTTCTAGTCTGCCCTTTGTTATGGTTTTACCAGCTGGTTTGTAAATGGGAAAGAACACGTCTCAAACTCTTGGGACATGTACATGGGTTTCTTTTTTCAAATATTACTTATTGTGACTATCAATGGTGACGTTAACGATCTTAAATAAGCAGGTAATTGTCCCATGCAGATTCATTGTAGCTTTTTGGCTCAACTATTCGATGTCTATAATTTGGACATAATTTTGGGGTGAGATCAGTCTCAATAACAATAAAACTAGAAAGGTTTACATTGTTGATGAATGCCTATCATAAGGCTGCAACTAAAAATCATTCTCATTATGAATCAGAGAATTAAAGCTCCAAATGTTTGCACATCGCAACAAAATCGCGTTGTTCGAATTGTGTCAGAGATATATATATATATATATACATACATACATACATACATATCCTCACAAACCCATAAAGCAAGATCATTACCTTGTTCTTCGAGTTTTTAGTCTCAAAAAGCAAATTACTTTCCCATTTGGCACAGCGGAGTGAATGGCCATGTGTGATAGAAAGCCCATCGCATCCGTCTACAAAGCAGTGGTGAAGATGGTTAAACAGTATTTCAGCTCCATCTGCTCTAAAACTTAAAACATAGTGAGCTCATGTGTTGAAATTATTGATCCTTCAAGCCTCACGGCACAACGATTCCCCACTATGGTGACATCTGGTTGAGTAGTCATCTATCACACTTTTATTTGGTATTTTTATAGGCAGAGCATACAACACCAGCTCATCCTTTCCTACATGGAGCCATTTTAACCTCCATAAGTCAAGTCAATCAAATATCAACCTATCCTTTCTCCATGAGCATTATCCTCGACAAATGAGGAGCTTTTTGTTCCTTGAAAATGTCTATTGTTGCATTCAATTTGTTCTGCTTTTATCATTGCTCGTATCATTCACTCAAAGTGAATGTTTTATATGTGAGCCCCTATGGTCACATGACAAGAAGCAGCCTTTTCCTTTGACCAGTGTTCAAGTCATGTCTGATCTTCTATCGGATGTCTGGGACGTGTTCAGACATTCAGAGCGAGCTGACATTCGCACACCCTGTTCATGAAGTGTTGGATCCCATTCAGTGAAATGTCAATGTTTTATTGGAAGACTTTAATGTCAGATCTGGCAAATGTAACAAGAACTCTTACTTTGTCGGACAGTGTATTTTTTTGGTGCATGTGTTAGACATGGCAGAGGAAACAAAAGGCAAATATAAATAATAAGCATCTTGTAGGCATTTACAAAATTCCAGCATTAATCACAAAGTTTCATGAGCAAGAGGGGAACTGCAGAAAATGTATTAAAAAACTATATTTATAGCTGAAACAAACATTCATTGATCTGATCATCTGATTTCATTCTGAGGCTGAGGATGGTATTGAATGCATAGGAGCGTTAAAATGTTGGTTCAATTCACTGAAGGTCAATTGATCCATTTTCAAACGTTGAATTGATTTTGACCCATTTCATCTGGACTCTCATGGTCTGCTCAAACCTACTTGCAGGTAAATTGTCCCACGAGTTTATATATCTCAGATATTAGCTGGCTGACACATTCTGTTGGAGCATTCAGTGTAATCATAATCTTGTCATTCACTAAATCGGAGCTATAAAACAGGTTCACATGTGGAAGGGTGTAACGACCAAAATGATCCACTCTGATTGGTTTCCACTATTTTCTCCCTTTCAAGAATTTCCCTTTAAAATAACTGTCAAATATTTATGGGCTTCATTAATGTGGTTTACAGCAAGTCCTTGTTTAGTCTTTTTCTGCAGTAATTAGGCCTCCATGTTTTTGAGTGATTAGGCCTGTTGGCGGAGGCTGCAAAAGAAGGAGGTAGAGCTTAACTTAATGTATAATGAAATTAGATCAAGAGCCATTACACAAGTGAAACATTGCACAGTTGTTCAGGCTTTAAAAAAAAAAATGATATTGCTGCCAGTTCTTTGCATTCCTTGGGTCCTTAGTTCAGAGAGACGTTTTGAAATCTGGTTGAGATCCACTCACTGGTCAGAATAATCTTAACGATGCGGAAACATTTTCCTCAGCAGTAAAAATGTCCTAAAATCATGATTTGCTCCATTTCTCGGTGCCTGCTTCAGGGCAAATTCGGGGAGTGTTGAATATGTTGCTGTAAATACTGCACTTATTTTCATACCGTACATATTCTACTTTAAAATGATCATATTTTCCAAAACGCTCTGGATATTCCCTCAACATTTGTCTGCTATATTCCCTGCTTTTTGTAAGCCATATTGCTCCAGTAATTAAGACTGCAGTGGTAGACCCATGGTTTATCCGTTAAGGGAAATTATCGATTGAAAATACAAGTGCCCGCGCTGCTAATGCACTTCCCGTTTCCTCCCATGCTCTCAAACACGTTGCTCTGCATGAATTATTCAAACACTACCTTGGTTCTTGGTCTGTTTTTCACAATTTACAGTTTTGACCAAATTTAAGATGATAACAAAATAGGTTAAAACTGTGACAGGGGTACAAGTATCATGTCTTCATCCAGCTCTCTGTTCCTAGTTTAGAGGTTTCAAGCTATAGAGATGGCCCAGTGCGTCGCTCCGGCATTGACTAAGAGGACGGTGTTACTTTATGCTGCTCGATTTCTAATTACCCACAAGACCATGCACACAACAGAGACTGGAAAAATAATAATGTATATGCACGATACACTTGGTGACATTACAGAGAGTGAGCCGCTCTACTGATCACAAGTGATCATGCACCGGGATAACTTGTTTGAAATGAGTTAATCCTGCTCTTTGATGCGCAGCAGACGCCGTGTTAGACCCTGAACAAGAACATGAAGGTTTCTGTGCTGGGGATACGTTGTGACACACCGCCCTTTGTTGTGAAACACTGCCATGTTTTAATCACAGCTGTTGACATTTAACTATTGTAATACAGTCCATAGATTATGTTTTGGCATATGAGCAGATTTGTGTGTAAATTTACAGAATACCATCTCTCTTAAATCCAAACCATCTCTCTTAAATCACAACGTTGTCCGATCTGGGAGTTGTCCACGTTTTACCCGTTTAAATTTTGTTTCCAATCCATCACAGTTAATTTGAACCTTTCTGGTCACCTACAAATGTCTTATTCAGCATCCGGTGGTATGTTTTTACTTTCTGGTCAAACTTTGGCAACCCTTTTTAGATATTTTTTTGAGTTTTCTGGAAAGAACTCTTTAATTTGGTTTATAGTGAAAATATACAAGATTGAACATCTTGTATATTTTCTAGCTATATTAGCTTGTTCCAGTCTGATTAATTGCTACTTTAACCAAGACAGTGTTTTAGTCCAAGCACAGCAGTCGGCGACACATGCAAATATTTAAGTTATTTCTTTTCATTTTTGGAATTTGTTTACAGGCGCGCATACAAATCGTTTCTTTTGCATGGCTGTAGACTCATTTTGTGGTGGTGCATCGACCAGCATTTTGACCATTTCATTAACTTTGCCCTTCTATTTGGTATATTGGTGCCCAGAACATGCTACACCGGCGGGAGGAGAGACCCAAACAGGTGGTTCATTCCCATGAGCCAGTGGAATGCACATTGTTGGTATTTTGATGGGTCTCTGAAGCCATCTGAAGGCAGCAGGACAGTTGAGCTGATAATTCTACAGCCTCCAATTGGAGAAGTGTCGCGTCACAGTGCAGTGTCTTTACGCACTGCCGTCCGCGGTGTTTACCGCCTATTGACACCAGGCTGCTACAAAATAATCCCATACACTTCCACGCCTACTGACGTGGTCCTGTGTGTTCACGTCGTGCCGCTCTGCACCATCCAGACAGATACATGATTTCCTGGGGAAGCGTCTTTCCATTTGTTGAGCTATTGATGTCATGCTTCACTGTGATTGGAACAGCTGTGTCAGAGCGATAAGACCAGTGATGTAACTGGCTGAGTGTATTTGCTGTTCACCACACCCTCCGATCTATATGACTTCAGCCAGCCCTTTTGCACTTAGTGCTGCTGCAAATACATGAACCAAAATAGCAGGTCTGCTTGGAGACGCCCCGGCACACTTCGTGCCCCAAAGACCTCACGTTTCTAATGGAGCTTTCTGAGGAAGACGGCAGATTACGCCGGGGATTCACATTTACTCATTTAACGATAATGTAGTATGTAAGCTATAGGTATCTCTGTCCCATGCTGAAACTGTGCCTGACATGGAGCCTGTTCAACCAAAGGCATGATCTTAAAATGTGCTGAACAAGTTTGTATTAGAAACCTTTAGCAGCCAGCTCACCTCAAAATGTCTCCTATTCAAGAAAAAGTTGTGAGCCGCCTCATCTCAAGCTGTTGGCTCCAAAGTCAATTGGTTTGCTGCCATGGTCAAGAGGACAAAAAGCTACTCTAATGCCAATCTAATTGTCACCATACTTGAACAGTGGAACTATTTATTGTTTTGCCCTTCATCTAAAACCCGAGCATGGCGAAAAAACAAGATTTGTTTAGAGCTCCCCTCTTGAGCTTTTTTTTTTTGCTGAATGAGGACGACCACTTCAATCAACACTACAGCCAACGTTAAGGGTGTTAAAGTAGGAAAAAATAATGGGTATCTTGAAACTAACTGTATGCCCTTAGTTCTGTCAGTCATATCCCCCCCCCTCTTGTGCAGAAGTCATACAGCAGATCACAGGGGATGTATCGGTTTATTTGTTTCCTTTTTATTGCATCCCAATTCCCACGAGGAAACACAACGTCCTTTAATATGGATGAAAGACTCCCTGGTTCGAATCGCAGCTGTGCGCCTCTATTGCTCTGTTATTTCTGACGCTTCAGTCCCACATCATCAATACCGCCTTTCTGTCGATGAGCGGGGTCAACCGTCTTCACTTTCAGAAGGTTTCACCACGGTTGAGATGTGAAGTAACAAGCCCCTCCGCTGAATCCTAAATCCTGACAGCATCGCGTTTCCCTGCCATGCTCGCTTCAAGTCTGCCTTTTATGTCGAGCAAAAAGAAACACAACAACCTGCCACACTCGCGAGCTGGTGGTCGTTTACCTTTGCCTTTGGTATTCTTTTAACACGTTGTGATAAAAGAAGCCTCCTGCTGTCACCCTCTGACTGCATCGTGACTGACTCTTTTGTTCTCCAAATTTCCATATTTGTCATTTTGCCGTGCAACTCACAGTTTTTAAGCATCATTTGAATGCCAGTCTTGCTTCTCAGCTGTTTGGAGTTTCAGCTCGGGTGTAACATATGTCATTAAAATAATGTCTTTGCTTTCTCTCTTTCCAGGTAATATCAATGACTGCTCTCTGCACTACTACTTCTTCCTCCTGGCAGGGATCCAGGGCGTCACCTTGCTGATCTTCCTTATTATCTCTTTCAAGTATGACAAGCAGAAGGGCAAAGAGGGAAGCCAAAGGCAGAGACATGTCTCCTCTTGACCTACTCCATCTCCGCCTCACCTTACCTGCCTTTTTCAGTGCCCAGAGACCCTGTTGAATTGGTACTTATCAAATCCTACAAAAGTTTGGTTTACCTCTTTCAGTCACAAATTATCTGGTCAAGACTGTTTCGTATTTATGTTTATTTTAGCTTTTAAGTGGTGACTCTTTATCCTGTTTTTTATAACAATAATGGTTTTACATAACTGGATGAATGCACAGGTACCACTGAAAGTATCAAGATGAATGCAGGAGTCATGTTTAAATCATTTCTACTGTACCCTTTACTCCTGTGTGTTTACTCTTGTTGCCTTTCTTTGATCGTTTGCACTTGACTTGAGGAGTGGTGGCATAAAAATATGCGATATCTAGATATTTTCTTATGACGAAGAATGCTCGGTTGTTTTTATAGTTACATTTTTACTGTTTGTGCTCCAACAGTCTTATTTTAGGATTTTTGCTAACCATTTTACTGAGTATTTAAATGATTTCTGGACTGATGTGAAATGTTGTGCATTAAATGTACATTGTGCATTCTTTCTTGATTACAATTACGGTACCACTGTTGTCCTTTTGAGAACTTTAAATATCTATGCAGTTATAAAGTTTTGAATTAATGGGAAATGTGTTTTAATGATAAAGGAAATGTGAGGTAACTTGATGTTGTTGCAGAATCATTGCTTTTATTGACAGATTAGGGTTTTTGTTTGGTGCGACTCCAAAGAAACTCACTTAGATTTGACTTATCTAATATTAGGAGAAAAAATCTCCCATATTTGTTACTACTGTCTGCGATTACATACTGTAAATCCACATAAATCCATCCTATAAATCTGCTATTAATCCTCAAACGGACCCATACATGAATAATAATAACTCCTCATGTTAAAAATATTCCATGACTCTATGAAGCTTCACAGCAGTTTTTCATTTCTGGTCAAGCTGCAAAACTTCATGACAAACAACTAATTATAAACTAACCTGAAGCATAAAAGGCAACCTTGAGTGTAGCTCTTAGAATATCTCCTGCATTAAGTCTTCGTTCATGATTTTTTTAAAAAGTGCAGACTTAAGATATAAAAATGAAAAACGTAACCCATTCACAGTGACATCTTCTTTATAGTTTTAATTCCATAGCAAAATAAAGCACAACTTTCTCAGTATTTGTTTTCAGGGACGTTTTACAGTGTTATCGTGGCTTTGCAGCTTTGCCCGGAATTCTTGAAAAATAAGCTTCTTTATTGTTGTATTTATTAGACTGTGATGCATTTGTTTTAGCTTTATACTGTTGTATGTGAGTAGGTATAACACAAGGTACTGAATTTTATTAAAACAAGAAAACTCAGGGCTCAAGGAATAGTGTAACGGCACATATAAAACAAGAAGCTATTTGTTGTGTTTAATTGGTCGGATAATTCAATTTTCCTTGTTTTATTGCATATTCCATACATGCTTTCTTTGTCATTTCAGTCCTCTTCAGAAATATTTATTCTGGAATTATATTCTGTTTTAATGATGCTCCAGAATTGTTTTGCGCTTATACATTTGTTGCCATTATTAAAGTATATTAAATTGAATATTGGGAATAATGTGTCTCTTAATTGTTTTATTCCAAACATTTATACCTATAAATTGTAAACAAACTTTTTAAGAACCAGAGAACATTGAACATTTTAAATTCATGCAGCAGAGTGACCCTGTTGTTTAAATGAGAATCACGGATTGTGCCTTTTAAAGCCTGCCAGGATGCCTTCTTGATTAGGGCTGTGGTTTTTTGCTCCGACGGGAAACCCAAAGTAGACAGTGTAAATGATTTATCTTATAAAAAACGCACCCTGTGGACGGCTGTTAGGGGAAAGGTTGCAAACAGAGGTTTAAAGCCTCATTTTGCATTCCCATTGGGGAAGGCAGTATATTTCTTCTTAGTTTCATCAGACACCGATTGAAATCAAGACGTCGTCATAGATCATTTTTTAATGTTAAGCCCTCGCAGCCACAAGGCTCGGAGAGGGCCGTTTCCTGTTTAAATTGGTCAGAGAGCCCACATCGCCGTGACTGAGCAGACAGCTTGATGTTGGAAACCAACACAATGCCTCCGGGTCATAATTCCAGTGTGGCGGCTTGTTTCTCATGTTGAGAGGAATTTCTGACACGTTAAAGTGGTTATGGAGGCAAAATTGCAAGGCAATAACATTGAGATACATAGTTTTGGATCTGTCCACCAAATATTTAAGTTGATTTATTGGCCAAGATTTAAGCAGAGAGCACCTCTAGCATATATAATAATACCTGCTACTGTTTTTATTTTCTTTTTCTTTTAAGTGTTGATGTTTTTCGCATGTTCCAGGGCCCAAGGTAATGCCAGTATCATTTATTGCTTTTGGACTTTATAGAGTTCTAAACTTGATCGAATTATTTTTTAAACCAACGTAGAATGGGTGAGGATTCGTCTGTCAGTCCACCACCTCGGTTCAGTGTGAAATATCTCAACAACTCTTGGATGGTTTGTTATGAAAGTTTGTACAGACATTCATGGTCCTCAGAGGATTAATTCTGATGACTTTGGTGATCGACTGAAATTTAAGTTAAAGTTTTAACTTAACCTGTGAAATATCCCTATATCTGTTGGATGGATTGGGACTGTGGAACAACATTTAGGACAAACATTCATGGTTCCCAGAGGATGCATCCTGATGATTTAGGAGACTCCCTGATTTGTCTTTTAGTGCCACAAAGAGGTCGACATTTGTGCTTTGAGTGGAATGTCTCAACAGTTTTAGATTACCATTAAGTTTAGTACACACATTTATGTCTCCTTCAGGATGAGATACAATCATTTTCCTCTGCTATAATCAGGTTATTCAAATCAAATTCTGTATCAAATACTTTGGTTTATGACCAAACCCCTGCACAAATAATGATTCTCATCAGCCTCAGCTGTACTTTTTTGTGCTAATCAAAAGATTAGAGTTGCTAAACTAACATGGCATTCATTCTACAAGTGGAAATACTTAGTGTACAATTATACTAAGATACTAAAGGTGAAAGTACGATTCAGTCAGTGACTTTAATCTCCAAAAAAAAAAAAATCATATTGAGATATTGACAATTAGGAAAGAAGGAAGTTGGTGTCTGTATCTACATGCCTTTGACAGTCATTTGCCAATGTGGTAGTATAACATAATCTACAAAATACTAAGCTGCTTTTAATTGTATTACTGAGTCTTACCTGTGTAATGAGCAACCGACAGATGCTCCAGAAGATGTTCCTTCAGTAATTGGAGGATTAGGAAGTATCATCACATGTTAATTAAGATAAGCTAATGCAGACACAATATTTAAGAAAACGGCCAAGCAGACAAATTGCCCATCTCTAAGTACTAATCACTTGCATTTACGCAGACCTAATTATCTTATCTGAGCTGTCTTTATTAAGCGGCATCCTGCAGCCTTTTCTGTACGAGATTTTAAATGGGACAGTGTTGGGCACAAGACAAAGTTGTTTAACTCAGGGTTGATCTGTCTATAACGTGCTATTTCCAAATAAGTTGTGCTGAGAATATGAGCAGTGGAGAAAAAAAACAACAGATGTAGAGCTTTTCACAATCTCATGTTTCAGAAAGTGTGTTTGTTTTGTCACTTGAAAGACTGTTTTCTGTTGGACCGAGCACATCTGTGCGTTAAGGATGTTCATTCAGACAATGCGCTGGGAAATGAGCACATCCATCCCCATCCATCTGGATTCACGGCATCAACCTCAGTTATTATGTGTGGTTCAGACCATCTTATTTGTCCAGAATGGGGCTTGACAAAACAGTACAGGTATCAAGATAAATTTTTCTCAGCCACACCGAGATCATTTGAGCTTGCCGTATCTTGGTTGCCCTCTGACCTTCTATTGTTTTCCGGCAGAGAGGAAAATGCCCCGACCTGTCTCAGGGCGCTGGCTTATATGTCGCTCCCCTGCGCCCGGTGCTCTGCTCCTGCTGGGCTGCTATTTCTAAATGACATGCTTGGATACTCACCTCATGCTGCTAAAAGGCTTCCCTTGCTACTGGAACAGTTTTTTGCCTTTTTGTTGCCAGTTTTGAGTCATGGCTCATACTTTTTTCAGTGCATATGTATGTACCATTGTGTGCGAGTTTGTGTATACATCACATTGTCAGAATCAGAAGCTGATTGTTAAACAGGTGTTGTGGAGATGTACCTTCATTCTCCTCAGTTTATTTAGGGCCAATTGGATTTACGGTTAAATTTACGAGAAATACTGTAGCTGGTAGTATTCTATATTTTTGGACTGTCAACTAATCCAAAAACATCAAAACCAACAAAGGCCTGGACAGGACTGATTCCGTCATTGTTGTTAAAAAACTGGTTTAACACTTGCAGTTGTAAATCAAGAACACCAAATATGTATTAGTCCTCAGCTAAAAATAGTCCCCAACAGCTGCTATATTAACTCATGTTTGAACAACATTTGCTAAAAATGAATAAATAATAAAGAGCCCAGCTGTTTTACGACATTACATTTGTTTTTCATACATTTTGTAAACTTACATCTTCAGCTGCCACTGACAGGAAAGTCAAAGTATTGAGCGATGAACTACTACATGGTAGGTCTTTGCGGCATTTGTTGACAATTGGAAAACTACAGAATAATGTCAGCCTTATCCTGTAAAGTTATGATTAGATTCAGGTCAAGACTGTGGTGAGGGGCTCGGCTTACTTTAGTCAGTAAAGAACCCTTTCATGTAACTCTGTGTCTGAACATTTGTGTGTGTGTGCTCTGGTGTCTGTCTACCCGCTGTGGTGCAATGATCAGGTGGGAGATTGTGTTTACAAGACACAGATTGGGCACAAGGGTGTTGTGTATGAACGCTGTTGTCTTTTCTTCCCTGCGGCTCCATCTGTAAAAGTT
This sequence comes from Taurulus bubalis, assembly GCF_910589615.1. Taxonomy (NCBI): domain Eukaryota; kingdom Metazoa; phylum Chordata; class Actinopteri; order Perciformes; family Cottidae; genus Taurulus; species Taurulus bubalis. The sequence goes on along the minus strand of NC_136596.1, from coordinate 16,690,758 downwards.
GGTCGGACTGGAATGTCAAGCTGACCTTGTCATTCCTCCGCGACTGCTTGTTTGTGCATGTTTAGTTGCTGTGAAACTACTGTGAACTGATTTCAAAATGAATTCACAGGAAGCAACATAAATCAAACAGCGAATAATCATTTGGAAATTGCAAATACAGACCCGGCGCTTTAGGACCACAGGGAGCTCTGGCAACCATTAGTGTGAGTTTGTTGGTCTCACATCATCAATTTAATTAAAAATCCATTTATGATGGAGGCCTTGGGACGGCTTTTTCTTTTCCTTTCAGGGAAGTCAAGATATCAAGGCCAACGCAAATGAGTCTTGAGTTACCACGCTCAAAGAGTGGAGGTGAATCAATCTTTACATCTCCTGTGCCACATCTCAGCAGGTGTGAACACATGTCTAAAGCCAAAGCCTCAAGGGGTTGGAGGCGGTAGGTCTTTAATGGGCTGCGCTGTTCTTCTCCTACCTGAAGACGCTGAAGCCACCAACGACGGTCACGGAAAGAGAGTCACAGTGGTGTTTTAATTACACAGGGCCCTTCATCAATCATGCCCCTTGTGGCTGACAGTTAAATCCCTCCCAGACTTGCATGGGCTCTCCTCGCCCTTCACAGTCCACAAGCTGAGCACAGCATCTACGGCCCCGGCGCACAGCACACGCTGCACATGGACTCGCTTCAATCCCCTGCAGTCACTGATAGAGCCACAGGAGCAGGAAAATCACTAGGAGAGAGCCAATCGCACCGCAGGAAAAAAACCAAAACATTTCAGGACAGCAGAAACAGAGACAAAAGAGTGAGCATGGAGAGTTTTTCCTCTATGTGTGTGTGTGTGTGTGTGTGTGTGTGTGTGTGTGTTTACACAATACATTTTACAATTTGACAGCTTATGTAAAATGTTTTCACTTCAGTTTTTATACAGTTTGAATGAATAATATTATAAAGGATAAATTAGTGAGCTTTAGAGGTGCTGCAGGGAGATTGTTGTTTTGCCTTTGGGCAGAGCCAGGCTAGCTGTTTCCTCTTTTTTACAGTCGTTATGCTAAGCTAAGCTAATTTCCTGCTGGTTCTAGCTTCATATTCAACACAAATAAAAGAGGGTGATATAAATCTTGTACAAAAGCAAACAGCGAATAAGTATATTTCCCAAACATGCTCCTTCAGTTATATCAAAACCTATCATGACTTGTCATCTATCTATTTTAAATCTATAGATTTGATGTTGTTGTGTTAATTCAGTGGAACAGCATCCAGTGAATCAATAGCAGCGCCGCAGAAATAGAAAAGAGAATCAGTCGACAAGCTGCTTGAACTAATTAAATAAAAGTAGAAAAGCCAGTGAACTTTCATACAGGTGTCTGGAGGCGCTCCATTCAGTGCTGACATAACTCACCTAATCTAAATGGCATCCCATAATTACACTCACGGTAGTTGCTTGACTATCTCACCTCCCTTCTTCCAAGCTAATATTGTGAGCGTTGCTGATTAACAATCTGATCCACACTGCAGCAACAGTTAACATAATGTGAACATTTCTCTGCTTGATGGAAAATAATAACACAAAAAATGCAATCAGCCAGCACCACTGTAAAGATAATAACATTCACTGAGCAAAATGCAATTTTTCAGCCGACTGCCTTTGTTTAGGAAGTTTTTCAGAGATGATTCTTATTTAAGCAATTATCTGAATACTAAAAGATCCATTTCCAAAAAGGAAACAATCCCCACCTTGCCTGTAATTACCCCTCTTTGTATCTCGGGTCTCCCCGAGAGATAGAAAGCACATTTCATCCCAGTTAGTCCATCAGCATGCTTTTCCTGGAGGCTATGGCACTGAGGTTAACGAGACCTTAACTGGCATTTTCTTCAAAGCTCAGTTAACTTTAAACTGGGGTTTGCAGTATCAAATGTCAAATTACCATGATGTCCAGATATTTAGTTTAAACGCTCCTACATACATTGGCTGTCATGTTAGGGTACTGGCATCTAATAGACAAAATGAGAGTATTTATGGGTGGTGCCTTCCTCCACCGACCAGCATTAAAGAGGAACAGATTGTGTTGTGGCTTGTGGGTAAATTGCATCTCATAAAATACTCTTGATACAAAGATGAATGTGTAATTGGCTCCTCTTCCTCAACCACATTCGTCAGCTGACCTAAGGGCTGAGAATTGAAAGGCTTAATAATGCTGTGATCAATAAAAGCTGATACACACTCTTGACATTGTTGTGTATTTCTTAAATGTTATGAAAAATACAATATACAGAGCAACAATACAATGCTGTGGAGACTGTTTGTATATATATGTGAATATATATATATACATCAGGTTTTCTGCCGTGTTAAGGTGGATGATCATAAAACAGAATGTTGGGCCTTTTTTTTTTTTTTTTCTTCTTCTTTTTTTTTACCATCGACATGCAGATATTTCTGGTTGCTTGCTTTGGCTTTTCCAGAACTCTGGCATAAGAAATTAATATTCAAATGTTACAAAACTTCCAAAACCATTTAATGTGCACTCACATTCAGAACATCTATCTAGTGATGTTACTATTTGTTTTAAAATCTACATGTTTAATGAATATTACATAGTCCTGGGATCTAAACCCTGTAGTAATAAAATTATGATAAAAAGGTAATCATCTGATAAACAAATGAAGAAAAAAAACACACCTGATGTCCTAATTCATAGTTATTTTTTCTTCATTAGTGATCATCAGTCACTTGTGGAATCATGACAATCCTCTTTAATTAAATGACCCTTTGGCAGTTTGGGGGTGATTCTCAAGTCAATTTCCGGGTCCGGTTTCTGTCCAGACCCACTTTCCTCTGAAAGGCATAAGGGTGAGTTTGTTACAAGCGCACACAGTACATTATGCCACCTCTTTTAAAGCGCAGTCATTTAACCTTTCCATGTAATTGCGCAACTCCTTAGAGTCTCCCAGCTCCACGTCCTGGCAAACCCACTTAATGTCCTGGCTGTGGCCTCCAGTCAGTGTGTTAACATTGGGATAGCTACTGTCTGAGGGGATGGTGGTGAACGTGGTGAACTTGACTCGCTTCCTCTTGGTGGTGGGTGAGTCTCCCTTGCTATCCTTGACTATGCACCCAGTGTCCGCTGCCCGGTGCACTTGGCCCTGCACATTCTTCTGGGCTGAGCTTCCGTTCAGCAAGTGGCTGCCCTCCTCAAGCCCGCCGCTCGAGTCCATCATGGAGGTCTGTTCCTCCTGCTGGGGCGACAGGCTGATCTGGCTCTCCAGCAGCTCGGCCTCATTCCCCAACCATACCCAATCGTGGGCATGGTTCATGTTCTCCTGGCCCTCAATGGAGAGCTCCTTGTGGCGGTATTTCAGGGTATATGAAATGCAGTTGATGAGAAAGACCAGGATGGCAAGGCAGAAGACCCCCAGCAGGGCGTACATGCCGATCTCCAGGTCTGTGAGCCCACGAGCAGTCTGAATGAGGTCATCATCCATATTGCGGCCGCGGGGCAGGTCCACTTGTGCAGGGAAGTCAGCAAAGTCAATAGGCATGTTCTGCCTACCATCATCTGAAAGTTTATCCCCATTGGGTCTGCGCATTATTGCGCTTCTAGTGGTGGTGGCTCTCTTCAACACGCCGTCCTCCATGTCAGAGATGGAGCTGCCATAGTAGTGAGTGCCAGGGCCAGGCCTGTCCTGGGATGGGGAGAGCCTGCCTCTGTTCTCCATGTCGTCTCCATCGGGGCCGTAGTCGCTGCTCCCTCCCCTTGAACTGTCACTATGACCAAACTTCACTCTGACGTTACAGTTCCCTGCTGCCAGGATGCTGCGGCGCTTGAACTTCTGGCAGACCTCGCAAACCGTCATTTCCACCCTGACCAGCAGGCCTTGGCCCTCCGCCTCCGTCACGATGACAGGCCACTTCCACGAGGGGTTCTGCTGCACTGTTACTATTTCTTCATCTAGGGAGGTGGCCGTCAGGATAAAGAAGTCGGCATTATACAGGTCTAGAGGAGCCACAGAGCCGTCGCTGAACTGCAGCCATGCGCTGATCAAGGCCTCCTGTGAGATCACACACCACAGCAACAACAACAACATGCAAAGAGAGAGAGAGAGAGAAAAGAGAGAAAATAAGCAGTGACACAAACAACATGTTGTTCCTTCATATTACAAAGGAATGGAAACAGATCAAATTGTTTTCAATGCATTAGCACTGAAATCATTTTGAAATTGCAAAGCCTCTTTGTTGAAGAGTTAGAGCATTCACCAGTTGTTGTTCAGGTACCGTGTAATAGACCATTGCTTGTTGCTACTGGCTTCTACACTCAGTACAGGGAAATGGTAAAAATGAGGCACACAGTGATTATTTGCATATAGTGTTCCTTTGGTCAATGCACCACTTAGACTTACGACAAACACGGAACGTTCTAGTTGTGGAAGACATTGTAAGACCAATACAAGCTCACGAAGTCGCGCATTTCTAATATCTCAGCAGCTATTCTTTCTAAACTAAGGGGGATAAAGATAAAAAGATAAGCAGAAAAGATCAAATAGGAACATTAAACGGGTGAGGATTTGCCACACAGGCATTTCAAGGCCCTCTCCGACTGCAATTTCACAATTTGCCTTTTAATGTTGCCAAAGGACAAATCCCCAAAGGCGCACAAGTAGATCCCCACAGTGGTCTGTCAACGCTTCCTAATGACTGACACCAGGGGACTTACAGTGCAGCGCTGCATGCTTATCCTCACAGTTTGCGCGCGGAGATAGGGGAGATAAATGGCCTTCTCGTCCTTTCTTGGAGGAGGGGAGAGGAATGTACAGGAGTAGTCCAGAGAACTTGTGAGAGCGCTTGATGGGCAGATCAAAGGGGCCACAATGAGAGTAGCCAGGGCAAAAGAGAAAGGGAAGTAAAATATGAAAGTTTGGGCTGTGAGTCACATTTTGGTACAGAAGCTGTGGTGTTGCTGTTGCATGCTCTGAGATTAAGCTCCAGTTTCTATTAGCTGCCCAAGGAAACACATTCTGTCACACTCTGGCTTTCAGGCCTTGGAGTTAAGAGGGTTAGGGACGGTGTAGAACAAACAAATAGACACGTGTTCACAAGCTCATGCACACTCGCAGCTTTTTTTGATTGTAAAATTGCTCATTCAAGGACCCTGGTAGATTGAAATGGAATCTGGAAGTCTTTTGTTTTGAAAAGCACAGTAATCAAGGCTGCAGAATTTGTTTGTCTTCAGTAGATACACAGTAGAGTACAAAAGTCTATTTTTGATAAGAATCAATAAAATGAATGCTAGGAGATAATAGTTACCGGTGTAAAACTAATTAACCTTATTATCTTTTTAAATCAGACATGGCAAAACTGTGTTTGCAAATAATTACTGGTCTTTTTTTCAAATCTATTTGATTAGATTCTTTGTATTCAACCGAGGTGGCTAAGCAAAGCTCAATTCACACTTAATTTCTGTTTCAAACTTCACCTCAGGTCTCTTACAGGGCTGCAACAATTATCTTCATTATCCATTAACCTGAGCTGATTATCTCCACTATTAATCAATTCATAGCTTGGCCCATAAAATGTCAAAAAATTAAGTGGAAAAATGCAGCCTAATGTGATATGAAGGTGATGATCAAATAGCTTATTCTATTAGGCCCACACCACGAAACCTAGATTATTCTGTTTACTATCAGATATGACAAAGAAAAGCATCTCATTCATTGATGAAGGTGGAACACGCAAATTTGGGGACAAAATTATGACAAAATTATCTTAAGATTAAGTTTCTCTCGATTATTGATTAATCAACTAATTGTTGAAGCTCTACATCAATATATTGTCATGATCCTCCACCTGACACCTGTGTTTTCTTGTTCTCTGCCTTGGTTTGAGTGACAAGTGTTTGGTGTGTATTGATTTCCTCTCCCCTTCTTGCCCTCCCTGTCTCTCTCTCTCACTGCTCACCTGGCCATGATCTGCAATCAACGTTCCTGCGCGTCACCTGCAATCAACACACCTGTCTGCCAATCAAGCCAGGTGCTCTTCCTGAATAAAATCCTGCTCCAACAGCTCCTCTCTACGGGGTTGTTGTGCTGTTCACGGGCTGCCAACGTGCCTCGCGGCCAGTGCTTAACTATAGCTTGCCAGTTTGACATTTCTGTCGTTTTAGTTTGTTTGTTTGTTTGTCTGCCTGCTCGCAATACGGTATCTTACACCTTGTTCTCCCCTGTACTAGACAACCTGCCTGCCTTGTCTATTTGTAGAGCCAACGAGCTCTTCCCTCTGAGTTATTTCTCCCCTGGATCCCTTTTCCCTCACCTCAGCCAGCCTCCATCTCACCTTACTGTTAATAAAGAGACTTGTTTGCCACCTGTCCATCGCCTGTGTTTGGGTTCAGCCTCCCAATCTGTGGCCTGTATTACAGTATCCTGACCTGTTTGGGGCTCTGTAGAATCTCCTGTGTGGTCGTGGTGGCCAGGATGGCTCTGTTGCTTCCTGGACTAAGCTGGAGGCTCATGGAGAGGCCCGTCACCAGCTGGACCCCCAGCTCTGTGATGGTCACTTTGTCATCCACCACGGTGATAGTCTTCTCAGCCAGGATGGAATCTGACAAAGGAGACAACACCTAGGAGGTGCAAAGACAGTAAAGAAAGAAAAGAGACAGAAAATGATTACAACTGTTTCATTAAAGGATTTTTTTAAAAGGAAAAGATGTTGAATTTGATTTTGTTCCACAACATTTTCCTGAAATAAGTGATTGTCAAGCAATAACCTGTGGCAATCTGGTATGATCAATTATTGCTGTCCTACTCTACAATATTGAATCAACCTATTGTATACCCTGTTCATGAAACCTTTCTCATTTCCTGCTCTAAACACCCGGGGCCGGGGAGATTTTTCCCAGGAGAAATCAGCAGCGAACAGCAAATGTAGCTGAACACAGAAAAAGAGCACTACTTAGAGAAACTTCATCAACAGCAACTCCAAGCAGAAAAAAGTAAACGCTGGTCACATCGCTTGACTGACAAGGGATTCCTGGCAGGTGGAATGCAAAAACATCCCATCAATAAGCGCTTAGCAGTGAAGATGTCACAGACATGAAAAAAGCGGATTACCACGAGTTATAGGTGATTTAAGAATACGTCTTTCCAAGTGTTTCATCTAACATAAAAAGCTCACAAGCCACTGCGCAGTATGCAAAACCTACTTTCAAAAATATATATTTTAGCTCTTTACTCAGACTGTGTAGATCAAACAACTGGACTTGGCTGCCATCCAACCCCAATACCTCCTGCAGGTAAGAATCCATTCCCTTTGATCAATACTAGCAATCCAGAGGAAAGGCACACTTTAACCCCAATTCGGAGACAAGAAGAATTTATGATGAATGGCTTTCGTGCCGTGTGTGACACTCCCCGCATGCACGTCTTTGTGAACGTCTCCCGGTACATCAGTCTGTGTGACGCGTGGCACAGGTAGTCACAGCTGTCAGACCTTCGCGCTCATTGTGTTTTCCGCTCCGTGCTTGTTTTGTTAGCGCGTGGATGTTTTTGCAAAGGTGGAGACGCGTCTGCACAAAGATAGACAGATGAGTCCTCGATGGCGGGGAGCAGAGCCCACTCACAGAGATGCCATTAGGAGGCTGATAATCATCCAGTTGGCCTGGAGAACATGACAGACCAAAGGGCCGAGGGGGAGGACCCACTCACTGCTAAGAGCCCGCAGTAGACCGACAGGCTGTGACACATCAGCAAGCACCTGTCTTCACTCGACCAAAGGAGGTACTTGTCAGACCACAGCGGCGTCCTTGGCTGCTGTTATTGTTTATCCCTGGAATAAACCATGTGTTCATAGTCTTACATTCTATTCTAACATGACTTTAATATCATATTTCAAATAATTTGAACGTGCAATTTGGCGATACTTTTTCTGTCATAGTTTTGAGCTATCATAATAATATCAGATTAATATTATATTCTGTAATTGCTAAATCAGACCTTTGCCAAGATCATTGGCAGCCTCCAGTGACCTCTGCACTGCATTTTACATCATTAGATTTTGGGAGGAATCTGTACAAGAAGAAGCAGGCAGAGCTCTGAGGAAGGAGGACAAGTGGTTTGTACTTCTTTGAGCCATGAAGCAACAGGGCTCATGGGGAATATAGTTTAAATGTATGAACACACTACTGGCACAAGTGGAACCTTGAAATTGCTCGTGTTCCCTCTATCATTAACAATGCTGCAAGCATGAGACGAAGGTTACCAACTCGGATCTTTTCATTTCGGCCTGTTTACAAACCACTGTTGAGTGGAAGAATAGTTCAGGTTTATTACAATTTGGTCTTTTTTTCATTGTGTCAGCCATCATTTCTATTTATTATCACAATATTTTATAATATTATATATATATATATATATATATATATATATATATATATATATATATATATATATATATTATAATACGTTTTGGCTGACCTGAGGATTTATTGGCAAACTCTCTGATTGACTGTCATATCAACTTTCTTTAAGTAATGTTGAAACATTCCCAGCTCTCAGCAATGGGACTTGGTGAATACAATTGTATCATTACCAACAGAATGATGTCCAAATCTATCAAAAATAATTCCCGAACTGAATTATTATCAAATAATAACATGAACTCCTTTAAAAGTTAAAACATGACCCACCTGGATTGTTGTCATCCCCATGTCCAGTCCCACCAGTATCCTCCTGTCCAGTAGCTGTGCAATCTGCGGGTCCTCTACTTTCAGGAAGTCCCACACCAGCTCTGTGATGTCCAACTGCCAATCAGTGCCCAGCATGAAGCTGGTTTGGCCTCGAGGATCAGCTGACTCAGCTACAAAATGGGTTAGGACTCTGACCATGGCATGTTGGTACTGAAGAGTGCAGCTTCGCCCTCTTCTGTCTTCCTCTTCGTCATCCTCGCTGTCCCGTGTGGACCTTCAAATAAAATAAAATAAAAACCTGATGTGCAAACTATAGTAGGAACTTTTTTTTTTTTTGGATAGCAATGTGTTTGGGATTATTGCTATATTACAGTCTAAGAAAGGCACAGTAAAAGGCACTTTAGCTCTGCATTGATGTGGTATTTTCAGCAGTAGTTAACGTAAACGGATGTCTGACACACACACACGCACACGCACACACACACACACACACACACACACACACACACACACACACACACACACACACACACACACACACACAGGTTTACCCGACACAGATGAAGTAACGATGCAATGTTGTTGATGAAGCCACCAAGGGAGGGTCATTTTTCTCCTTCACGATGCCGTAGCACCTGGTCCGGGTTCTGAATGTGCACACACCTCCTTAGTGCTTTATTTAATAGCCTCCCTCATTGCTCTGTTGCCAGGAAATCTAATTATATTACTTTAGGCCACAAATCAGCCAACAGGGCTCAGCTTTTGCTCACCAGGAAAATTGCTTTGAGTGTGACAAACTGGGTTTAAATGGTTACAATACAGCTGCAATATCATTAGATTTAGCTCATAACTTGTTTTTTTTTATTTCGCTTGAGCAAGCAACAGATGAAGCACACTAAGATGTTGAGAAAGCAATGTTTGAACGGTTGATAATTGCTGCTCTAGCTCTTCAGTTTTACACTGGGGCACAGTTAGGACACTTTCCAACAGAAAAAGTGCTCTGTCAACAAAACTGCTAATCATATACTGCATGTAGAGGCACCCGTCTTCTTTCTCTCTCACACACAAACACACTAGCAAAGTTCCATCATGATAAAGTGGAGGAGAAAATAACATAATCGCTTAAACAGTTTTTCTTGGGATTATCCGCTCTGCTTGTCTCTTTTCTGTTTGAATCCCCTGAGAAATCTGACTGCACGTGAAGCCGAGGGAATAAAGATGTTAGCTGCACGCTCCAGAGAAAAGCCAGTGAGATTTGGAGTTAAGGGCTTAAAACCGATTTCACATGCAACTGAAAGACAGCCATTCACTGAGTAAATGATTTTACTCTGGATATTGTGGGATCACTAAAAGGAAACCTTTAGATTCAGGATTCAACCAGAACAACTAGAGATTAGCCAAGTGACAACATCCCGGAGATGTATTTTGGACCCAAGTGCCTTAACATGTTTACTGTTGTGTTCAAATACAAAACACAATACAAAATTAAAGCCAACAAATTATTTCACTATTTGTTTGATGTTGTTGTGTGTTGTAACTTTAAATCTAAATTTACATAAAACAAGAGTTTAATATTTAAACCATGCAGATAACATGCTAATTGGGTGTGTAGGAGTGTGGCTTGGTCAGATTTAATTAAAGTGACCAAACAACTTGCACACTAATGACTATATACTGTATTTCTGGTAGGAAATAAGAAAATTCCTCTTCATGAATAAGGACACATCAAATTCATTGGAGTTTTTTTTAAACTCCATGAAGTGGAAATTAATGGTGTTATCAGTCTTATCACAATACCAGAGTAGGATGCATGTCTGTTAATCTGTTTGTACTGCGTCTGGTGTTAGTCCTTTGCAGAGCACTGAGCATGTTTCCAAACTGTGTTTTTAAAAAGTTTCATTTTTGGCACAATTTTAGAAACGCCTGTAACACTAGATTAACATAGCAGATCCGTTGTGCCTAAGCAGACCTGACACATTTAATGCATATTCATGAAACGCTAACTCGCTTATGATTTTTATGTCACTTTCCACACAAAAGTGGAACACTGCATTACATTTCCAGACAGGAGTCCTTCTGGTCAATAATAGTTTTAGTTTCGTCAAATGTATGAAGCTTCCTCCCCGAGTGACTCTGATCCACAAAGAACCTTCTGCACCACATGTAGCACGTGAGACTCCAACTGACCAACATGAATTTTGATTCCTCAATTCTTAACATTAATTTGATGTTGATTTTTCTCTTTTAAAATGTTCTCTTCTCCTTTAACATATTCCTGTTCACGACTGACTATCCACTCATTTACATATTATATGCAGAGGAGAAAACCATCTGCCGAGGATTTCAGTCACCACCTTCCAATTATTCCAATGGCAGTAATTGAAGGTTTCTCACCACTGACTGCTTTAGTTAAATCCTTTTGAATTTTATTGTGAGTGTTTTGAGCGTAAACAGAATTTGTTATTTGACATTCACAGATGATGAGTTGACAAATGGCACTGATGTTCCAGGAGTCTGTACCCACATATTGACTGAATCGGCGTTCAAACAGTGCATTTGTAAGGAGGATGTAATGGTTTCAGGAGTAAACAACATGATAGTGAAGTCGGATCGTTTTAGCTCAGCTATATAAATCTGATATACCGGTGTTTGTGTTGCCACCTCAAAATCTAATCTAAGGTTAATCTAATAAACAAATCACACTCAGTGTTGAGAACAACCTGCTTCACAAAGCAATCTTTCTTTCCGCTTCATTCACTTTCTAGCCCAGTTGTGACTTCAGAGGGGATGCTGCATATTAATTTGTGTGTGTGTCATGCTTTGTTTTTGTTGTGCCCCGTGGATCGTGTGCTGTATTTGTTTTGGCATTTCGATGCATATTATTTTTGATACAACATGACGAAGGTCATTTAGACAGAAGAAGGCAGGGCTGCTTCTATATATACAGATCCATTAAGCTCCATCTGACGCTTGATTTCTTTTTCTATTATTGTAATCTTGTAGGGGATTCAAGTACAAGTTTGTTTTACAGTAGAAAGGGTAATTGCAAGACATTTTTGTTAACACAATACAACAAGGAGGAAAAGGAATCACAACATACACATCTTGAGAGATGTGTAAAAGGAGTGGTACATGCCTGAGTGCTACGCCTACACTCAGGTTCGCTGTCTGCGGAGGCTTATCTTGTCCCTGTTTTGACACGGCTTAGGGAGGGAAGAGGTGAGCCATACAGGCAGTGCCAGTCAAAAACAGTGTGAGTACTTTTTGTGACTATCCAACTTGCTGGCCTGATATCTCTATTTCTCATTTCTCTCTCAACCCAATGTGGCCCCGACATGCCCGCCTGGCTGATAAAGGAAGGTCCCGCTACTTGCTATTGTCACTCTGTGACTCAGTTCCTTGTGGGCTTATGGACAGTGGAGTAGTGCCCATTCTCACCAACAGGCATTGTGCCACTTTGCAAGGTCACGGCTGTTATCCCCTGATAAACAAAGACGGGTGGAAGACACATAGAAACGAAGCTCTCTGCTGTCCGTCAGCTGTGGTGCCGGCGTCAACAATGACAACACAACTCAGCTGTCCCCGCTGATAAAGGCGTACCAGCACACAGGTGGGAAAGCAACATCCCAGACAAGCCATGGCATTAGTCGAATGCTGTACCTATGTCACTCAAAATAAGAGGGGAGCAGGGATAATTAGAGCGGCCACACTGGTGCGTGGGATGACTCAAAGGCCAAGACCAACCTCAACACTTTTCTCGAGGTAATTACTGGAGGTAGGTTGATAGCTGCTTCATAAATTGATGGATTCCAACAGTTGCAGAGAAACACGCCACAGCGGTTTTGGCAGAGGTGCTGCTAGTGATGAGACACCCGAAGAGGTCTGACCTCAAGGCAGCTCTAATTATGTTCTTTTCTACTGACGACTAAGAGGCAAAACGGCAGGCAACCTTTAGCCAGTCGTAATGACAAGCTGTATTGCACAGGTCAGTCAAGAACTGTCAGCAGGACCAAAGTCAGGAAGAGACAAGCGGAGTGGTGTTCAGTCACACGTCTCATCATTATCTTATCTTAGGCTGCCATGATTGAAATCAAATACATCACCTGTATTAAAGGCCATTCGTTGCCATCTTAAAAGAAGCTGGTGCTGCCGAAAAGGAGGATAAAAGGCTCTGATTGGGAGCATTTTTTGTGATGCCAACAAGTAAATCTAGAAGCCCTATTGGTGGAGAATGAAAAAAAAACAAACTATGACCGTAATGCTGTTGCACTCATTAATTGGAAATTGTGCCTGAATTACACTGTACAGATGATGACACAACAATATTGAAGTGAGAAAATGAGCCCTTGGCAGAATGTTGAATTGTCACGGAAAAAGAACAAACGTAAAGTGTAACGTAAAGACTGAATCAATTTATAGTGTGTCCAATTAGCCAAACATACCTGGCAACACCTTCCGATGATCTCTATTTCTCTGGTTTAATCTCACCCTGACAAATCCAGAGAGATACCTGAATAAACTACTATTTCATCATTGAGTCTGTTAAAGGGGAACACTGTAGATTAAAAACGTGCGTTGAATAAGAGACACCTTGGTCTGTAACTGTCAGAAGCATGCAGCACTGTACCTCTGACTGGTGGCCATGATGGGTACCCTCCACCCTTTGATCTGGCTCAGCTCTGTGTCAGACACCTCAATCTGGAGGGGCAGTCGAGGGATCCACACGTTGAGCTCTAGCTGAGCACTCAGGTATCCATAGGTGAAGTTCACCATCATCTTCACCTTGCCCTTCATCTCCTTTCCATTCACGAAAACATAGTCGCATCTGTCTGACACCTGTGTGAGAGGAGAGGGAAGGATTAAGAAGTTGAGCTCTTCTGACAGTTGCACGAGATGACTACACAGTGCAATATACAGCATAGGGTAGACTGTAGCCTGGGCTCTCCAAGTTGGTTATCAGGTTTACACTCCTCACTGATGCAGTATTCCTGTAACTACTTTGAACAAGATGAAAGGTCCTGTATGTGCTCCACACTCAGGAAAAGTGGGAGCGGGGACAGCGAGTGCATCTTTGAACCTCAGGGAAAACAGGTCGTGGTCTGCTTTTCTATTATATTTCTGCCTACAGCTAAAAGAGGAACCAACAGATGGAAACTAAGAGGAGAGCAGTTGTCTCTTGATAAAATTACCAAACTCAAAGCCATCTGTTTCATAAATTGCTTTGCAAAAGGCGTAAGTGGGCCAAATGTGTGCTATAGAAAGACACAACTCTTTGTTGCGTTGTGCTGCTCACTCTCTTTGAAGCCCCCCCTCCCAAAGCCTCTCATGGTACTTGTAACAGCATTTGATTAATGTCCAGAATCTCCTCTTTCTCCATCTCTTTGAAAGCCTTATCATATGGCAATGCAAGCAAAACAAACACATAACATTATGCAAATACACAAAAGCCAAAGAAGATCTCAAGACTATTTAGAAGACACAGTATGTCTTTAACAGAGATAGCCTGTTCTCTTCTGGGCACTTTGTCAATCCTATTGATCCCATCATAGAGGGGCCTACCACAGCTGGAACCAGATGGAATTAGATGGTCTGGGGAAATATCTTTTTTTCTCTATTCCCAAGTTATTTCTCCACAACGAGATGAAACCATAAACAGCCATTAATCATGAAGCCACGGCAGGATATCCTCTGTGACCAGGAAGAACACTTTGTGTGTGACAGTTTGTGCAAGCTCCCTCCACTTCACATCACCTCTAGAGTAAAGCCAACACAATACTTGTGTGGAAACTAATTGTATCTTGTTGATATACATACAAGCAGATACTTGAGATTGATTGTTTTACACTCTGTGCTGTGGTCCTAAAGAACCAGTGTGTGGCCGGACACAATAAGTGACACAATTAGTACCACAGTGCTGGTTTAATCAAAACAGTCATTCCAGTTGATTCCTTTCAATGTGTAAATGAATATGATGCAAGTTTCTACAGTATATGGACATTTGAATAGTGCAACATATTGAACTTTTATTTTACTGTTCTTGTAAGTGTAAAAGATAAATGAACATAATTTCCTGAAGGAATTCATTAATTCTCCCAATCATGCAATATGAGTGTAGTACAAAAGATCTTTCAGCAATTCTACAATGAGTCAAGGTGCCTATTATCATTTGAAAAGCAATTACATTTTAAAGTCAAACTTACATTTTTACAAATCCTTTCACTTGAGTGTAAGGAAATGTGTATTATGATACTGCAGCTATACTGCACAGTTATGTTATATTAAATAATACGATTTTGCACATATTTGTAGAAAAAGCATGAAGACAGAGTTTAATTAAATCTCGCCCACACCGGATTTAAAATAATTAATCGCATTTTGTATTGTGTGAAGGTGCCTGTCACTTTTGTCTGTTAGCAAACAACAGAAAAATGCCTAAAGGCTGCTGTGTGGTGAGTTGAACTATAAACAGAACACACAACTATGTTTTTAGTTGCCGAACACAAAAATCTAATTTCTTACCAAAAATGAAATTTCAGAAAATTGACAATAAAGCTCACTTTGACTTTGACTTTGAGGTTTCCCACCAAACAGCAAGCTCACAAAAGTAGTGGACTCAAAACAAGAATCACTAGAAACCCCTGTAAGAAAGCTGAAAAGCCTGCGGCAGCCTGCAGGGCACCATACAAGGCTGCAGCCAACCATCTGAGAACTCTTGCTAAGGACTGGAGGATCAGTGGTGCTCTGTTATTACAGCCAATACAACAAGGCACACGTTCACCTTGCATGAGCACACCTTGCTCATGCACTAATACAGCACAACACTCCAAAGTAACAGGGACCGGCAGAGTAGCTTAATGAAGCTTTTAAACATTTCTACACGGGCGGTGGTGCTCCCTGGCTACAGGCGGTCATGGATCAGACCGGGCTCCGTCAGAGCTTCCAGTGTGAGAGTGGGTTTGATCGGATGAAGATGTCAGAGGAGTCCCTGCTCGTTATCAGCCCTCTTTGTTTGTCTCTCTCACTGCACTCAGTCGGCTGATACTGGAGTGCCTTTAACAGCTCGTTTCTCTCACAAGTCGGGGCCCTGCAACCCGTCCACATAAGCGCTAGCTCGCAGGCGAGACAACATCTGAGTGGGCTTCATGCAAGGCTCATTAACCAAATCTAACAGTGATTTGGATGATCAATAAAGACGATGTTGCTGGCAAATATGTTTATGCCTACCGGTCTAGTTTTTTTTGCCAGATTCACAAAAATCAGAGAAGTCAGTTTCCCCTTATTTGTGTTAGGAAAAGAACGTGTAATGAGTGTGGGATTTATTAGCATAGAGGTTTGCTCTAAAATGTCCCATGACAGGGAAATGAACTGCCTGCTGGCATTTCTTTGATCTATTCCCAAATAATCTAAGCGGAAACAATTATGGCAAACATGACAGCTGACATCCTAACACATTACACTGACAGACTTACACCTTCCTGCTGTGCTGTATCATTGGCCGACATAGCTCCGAATCAATATTTTAACATAAAAAGACACCCTGAATTAATCAGCAGCCTTTAACCCCTCATACACTCTGCCAGCAGGATGTGTGCTGTGGCCGAGGGTGGGACTGTCTCTGTGAATTACAAACTCTCCGTCATTCCGATTCACAAAGTATCATCAACGTCCAGGAGAATCCACTGCCACATTAATCAGACGCATTAGGCAGCTAGCGGGAGAATACTTACAGAGGACATTAAGGCTGTCTCTGGATCTAGCCCAGGAAATTAACAACTCACCAGACGGACACAATCCACAGCAGATATAAACGATGGGAGTAGGGAGCATGAAGGTGGGGTGAGCCTGTCTCTGGTTTGTACACACAGTCGGCTTGACAGAAGCAATTAAGCCGCTCAGACTCCTCTGTGTAAGTTACAGCGCTCACTTAATGCAACGGGAAGGTCTGAAGATATGCAGTAGTTATAGGAGCCCATAGCTATATATGGGCTAAACAAAATAAACTGAATTGAATTGAATTGAAAAGCATGACCACATGAGTAAGTGGAGTTCATGGCTATTTGCTCTGGAAATTCATTTACACATAACATAATTGAGGAACATCTTTGTGCTTTTGATTTTGCTGTTTCAATATTATTGTGTGTGTGTGTGTGTGTGTGTGTGTGTGTGTGTGTGTGTGTGTGTGTGTGTGTGTGTGTGTGTGTGTGTGTGTGTGTGCGTGTGTGTGTGTGTGCTTGTGAGCAATTGAAATATTTTCTTCTATAGAAAAAAAAACGAGGAGTCGCAGGTTAAACGGAAACATGCTTTATTCCCGAAAAAGCATGATGTTTGGACCTTTTTATCTAAGAAATATATATAAAACTGCAATAACAAATCAGTCTGTGGGCTTCAGTCCCTTATTTTCACTTGGACGTTTGCTGTCCTTGACCCCTAAAACACATAAAAGTAGTCATGTGACCCATTGTAATATAAGGACATTGATAAAAGCTGCTTTTAGTCTTTGAAAATGTCCTAACTGTATAGCTGCAGTTACAACAATGAGAACTATAACACAGTTGTAGATGCACAGTTGTGTGGTCCTATGAAACCCACTCACAGCCAGTTAACCAAGCAATTGGCCCTACACTGAACTCAAAACTACAAAACCAGAAAGCTCAACATGTGCATGATAAATAATGGAGACAGAGCCTTATGTCAGGCTACATGTCAGACAAAATGTGTTTAAATAAGTTTAAACCTCTTTTTCTTGAAAGAGATTTAAAGAAAAAGTATGTGACCCAGGGTATTTCTTAAAATTTCACTGCAATTCATTCGGTCATCATCTGTTGTGCACAGTGATTCATTATTCCAGTTTAATGTCGCTCTGTGTTTACTTCTCACTAATCCCCCGGGTCAAAATTAGATAAATTAGTCATGTTTACATACATGAACCCAGGCTTGATTAAAGAAGAACTTCCCTGAGTGAGCACGAGTGAGAGTGCAGGACGAAAGCTCTGACCAAGAGATGTCAGCCGCAGAGCTGTGGCTGTTTCTTTAAACTCCTTTGACTACATTTTAATTTCCTTCTGAACTCACTTAACCATGACCACCACACACGCATCAGACATGATGAAGTCGATCGTTGTGGCAAAATATCATATTTTTACTTCATGCTTTTGTTTCATTGTTGTTCTTTGGTGTACATGACTTCCGTTTGAGTTTCTGCATCCGGTCCATTCTGATCTTGACAGATTCAAACACAATTGGAAGGAGGCCCTGGCACAGCAGGGTGCAGTTTCTATGCCCAGCAACATCTCAGCCACTTATAATTGGAAACAGAACACGAACAGATGTGATTTATTTCTCTGGTTATTATTGAGTCTTTCTGCAGATTATTAAGAAGTCATTGGAATTCTGTTGGAGAGCGACACTGATACCAGGGCTCAACTTTATAAGGGACTTTTCGCTCTGCTGTGCCTCGTGCCCCAGGTTTGAAAGGGGCTCTAAAAATAAAAGAACACTTGAGCAACCTGTCAGCACTGCATATCAAACAGACACTTTCATGTTGTTTGCTGGTGTTTGTTTATCCTTTCTGGAGGATTTATATAGATGTGCTAAACATAGAAAATCTTCTCATCACATTTTTAATATTCACAGTATTGCTTTCGCATAAGCTCTAATGTAGTGTCTGTCAAACAATACCTGTGTTGTGTCAGTCATTAAATACACCTATTTCATCTCAGTTACCAGGAATGATGTTGGTATTGTATGTTTCTGCAAACCACGGGATACTTTGAGTGTTGACGTTCCTGAACCCAGAAAAGTTTTATAAATATGTTAAAGAACTTGTTTCACATAGGAAACAAACAGCAGTCTTCTGGGTGAAAGTCCTGTGCGGTTGTTTTGTTTGTCTTGTCTTGGTTTAGTTTTAGTTTTTTCAATATACCAACTTGTCCACCTCAGCCAAGCGTAAGAACTTTTAAAAATATATTTAAATTGTATTTTTCAGGTTTTCTTGAGTTTTGCTCAAATGGAAAATGTGCATAAACAGGTGGATGGAAAGGCTTGTTTCTCCATCAATTCATCTTACTGACCTTGACCACATCTTCGTCTGTCGTGCGACACTTGACTGCTTCGGAGACGTCTGTGACAGAGGTGTCGACTCCAATGGTCACCACCTTTACAGGGACAGCCACTGTCTTCCCAGTCAGCACGGCGGTGTTCAGAATCTCAGAGTCCTGGAGACGGAAAGAGGCAGAGAGATGAGCGCCGCAATGTTCTCTAATCCACCACCATCCAATACCAGACCCTTCATGATTACAAGCTCAGAAAGAATATAAATAGTATTGAAAATGAGCTTAGGAGGTTTTGCAGCGCTCAATTAGTGATTATCGGGCAAACTGCTCATCAGATCCACTGCTGGGTGGACGGTGGTGCAGCAGTTAAAAGTATCTGTTTTTGTTATTTAAATTCAGCTGGACCAGGTACACTATGCACCTTTGTTCTCCTGGAAATACATTATTCATATTTTAAAGGTGCAAACATTTGATGTTGATTGATTTTTGAATAGCTACTTTTGAGTTTCTAAGCTGAGTTGATATATGAAATGAGCCATAACTATTTCTGGGTTCTCTAATTATTGTAATTGCAATTTGTCAAGATGAAAACAAAACATTGTCCTCACTGCCACGCTCTTCAGCCAGCTAATTGATTAAACTAATTAGCATAACATTGTGCTTGGCTGGTCACAAATATTACTGATCGGCAGATAACATTTTGATTTCACTTGATTATCAACAGGAGACAAATTATACGCTTAAATAATCGTATTTTCATTTGGTGAAATTATTCATACGTCAACATTTTTCTATGAGTCATTCACTTCTCTGCTGAGTCACCGTGCACAGTGATGCAGTGACATGAAGGCACTGAGTGTTTCTGTGGCAGTGGCCTTTATTCATCGTGTCCTGGATCCACAGCAATTTGATGGCACTCTTGGCAGTCACTGTGGTGGTTGTGATTACCCTCCTCTTGTGCATGTATAATTGCCCAGAAGACGTCTCAAACACTGCCTTGTTTGGAATACATAGTGAATGTCGTTTCTACCTTCAGTGATACGTTTGGCCTCTATTCTCAATGTGAAAACTAAACAGTTCCAGCAAACCCTCTGCCCTAAAGCATTTATCTCCCAGACCACAGGGAGGTTGGACAGATTGGAGAGGACATCATAGAATCAGGCTCATACATAAATGATCAGTGTTACATTTTATTGATAAAGGGCTTTTCTGACAGGAATGCAAAGTGCAGTAAACAGAAAACACAAGTGGTACCAGGAAACATATGCCCTAAAAAGTGAAGTTGAGATTAAAGGTTTAAAGTGTTTTAGGCTCGCTGGCAAACTGCAGAGCAGAAGTTTGTAATGCCAGCAGTTTACTGGGGAAATAAATGCAGAAACTGTGCTCTGCATTTGGATAATCTTCACAGAATGGAAAAATAAAATTCAGCAAACTGTGTTCTTTTAGCTTTCTTATCCATAAAATATCCTTATTTTAACCATGTACACTCCATGGTGCATATGCATTAACTATCTCTGTGTCGCTGTGTCTGGTGTCTGCCCATTAATGTTTATGTTATCAATAATAAACACATTTACTTCACATATGTGCTATAAAGGTAACTTAACCACACCAGACCACATGAATCCCACTATAAAGTAAAAACTTGACTGCAGTTCTCTTATGCACAGAAATTATAATTATAATAATTTTCGAATTGTGACTAAATATTTAGTTATTCAGTCTTGTGTAAATAAGTACTTATTGGCCAATCAGCCATAGCCTCTGTGTGACTAAAGCTGCAATTTACCACTGGGCTGTATTAGAGGTGCCTCAGCAGTCTAGACAGCCATGGTTTCTTTAAATTTGATGGCACAGATTCATCACTATGAACATAAATCTTAACCTTTCATTACACATGCACACATTCTCCCACACACCACTATTGTCACAGAAGATAATTGGGGCCAATTAAGATGAGTTTGAGGTAACTTTTTCTCTCTAAAGCCACATTGGATTGGAAATGTCTCTTTAATTAGAAAGATTGCTATGGATCCCTGGACAGTTCAGTAAAAAGCTGCCTTGGAGGTCAAAGTGTTACTTGTACTGTGTAACGAACATGGCTGTTTTGCCATTGAGGAACTGAAATTACTTTCCATAGCTAATTGCACAGCGTGTCAAAGACCTCTTATTGTACTATGTTTTTTTTAGTCTACTACTGGGATGATCTTACAAAATTTCAATGGGAAGGAACCCCAAAACACCTTTTTTTGGCACTATATTGAAGCTTTGCCAGCACTGAAGACAATTCAGTGCTTTTCTATTGAGGAAGCTATTATTTTTCTTTTAACACTGAAATCTTACTCCGAAGTGATGCCTGTTGAATACATTGTCACATTTGTTTTGAATAATATTGTTAAACCAGACAAGCGCAGACAGGAGCAATCTACAGTGCCTGACTTCCTGTAAGCACATTCATGGGTATCCCATTGTCACCAGGAAAGAACACACAATTTGTACACTGCCCTCTTAACTCAGTTTCTAAACACTTCCCCTTGTGTTTGTGAGCGAGAAAAAGAAGGATTAAGTTTGGTTGAAAGGAGCCTGGTCGTTTGTAAGCATCAATTACTGAGACCAGTCAGCTTTGGAGTGAAATGATTATTAGTTGAGGCAAGAGATAGCTATGAATCACAAAAAAACACTTAATCTTCAAATGGCTTTTCATTACAATTTTATAGACTGTAAAAAGTGTTGTATAGCAATATAACCGCCCCTCTTCCTTTCCCTGTGCCTCTGACTTTGATTCAATTCCCCTTAAAATCGAGTGTTGCTGTAAATTAATTCTGTGTCTGCTGGGATTCCTCCATTTCCAGAGGGTCATCTATAATACATGATGGGGTAAATGGTTGGGACCTGGTGAAAGCGGAGGCTAGTGTTATATTACAGCAGCTGGAGATGACCCAGCAGGTTGAGAGCATCAGAGAGCAGAGCTTGGCGGTAATAGGCCGCAGCGGGATCCCACAGTGATGCATCAATGGTCCAACACTCAGGTAGACAGCGCAATTAAACACAGAATGGAGACCTGCAGCATTACTCGACTGAATATCTTACAGTTTCGTGTGAAAGAAGACATTTGGGAAACTGGAAAAATGACCCGATGAGAGTTTCTGTTATGGTCAGAGATTAATGAGTTTCTTACATGAGACGCCAGCTATTGAAAAGGGGAATATGACCAAAATGTATTCAACAATTAGTTATGTAGCTGCTTTGTTTTTATGTTCCTTATTTATAGAACATTAAAAGGTGCAACAAGTAGCAATTTGTGTTTCTCAGGTATATTGCCTGCAGGATGTAACGGTGTTACTAAATGCCCCGTTCTCTTCTGTCATGTGGGAATTTACTCCAAAAAGGATTTAAAAAAACAATAGTAATCCTTGATAACATCTGTGAAACAATATTCAGATGAGGTTCATCAACAGGTAGGTTGATTTAAACAGCCTGAGTAGAAGATACATGATGCAGATGTGTTGCAAAGTAAACACATCTTTTCATTTTCTGTCATAAAGCATTCTCCCTTTGTATCAAATAACAATCAATAATAACAAAATCCCACAACATTTAAATTGCAGTTTGGTCAGTGCCTGTTGGTAGTGTCCTCATTTTGGTCACAAGTACTGTCTATTATTTACTGCTAAAGTGGCAGTGGTTATTATTATATTATTATATTCTTTAGAAGTGCAATTGGATTAAATTGCTTACACAACATCATGACTACTGACCAACAAAGTGCACAGTGGAGTATATTGCTTTTTATTTTTTGGGGCAATAGGCTCTTTAAATAGAATAGTAGGCATTGTCTTTACAAGAGCCATAAAACCATAATTATTTTAGGGTCACATTTTTGGGTCCCTTTTAGATCAAAAGATATAAGAATATGTAATTATGGACATTAAGGCCTGTCATTCCAGTTTAGATTGTGTTTGTTGGGGATGTATACAGTATTACTGAACTCATTTACAAATAATCAAACAATAACATTCACCACAAAGTTAGCCTGCAGTCCTGGCAGTTCTTCACTATGGCTGATTGGTAATCCAGTGTATCAACGTAACACACTTATCTGAAAATAATGCACACCAAGCAAATGAGTATTCGAGTGGTATCTATGCTATTACATATAAAACCATAAAAATACCTCAATGGGTCATGGTAGGTTTTGTGTTTATATCCTCTGCTTTTCTTTGAAAGTTCACTCCTCATCTGTCATGTTTGGTTTTCTTATCTTTGTGTGTTTTCCCACCTTTGTGATTTCTGCCCCGTCCGGATTAGTTCCTCTTGTGTCTTATCCCTCTGTGCTTCCCCTGTTTCATTGTCAGTTCGTCATAGCTCGTACGGTGCTGTGTTTCACCTATTTTTTAAATGTATTTCTTGTGGTCGGGCCCGGTGGATTAGGTTACTGCCTGTTTCCTGTCTGCCATCGGACATTCAGCGTGTGAAAATGGTTCTTTATTAAATGATTTAATTGTTCCTGCTGCCTCCTCATCCTTTTCCTGCATTGGAGCCCAAACCTGTATTGTTGAAACTAGTAAGTGAAGTAAAAATGAGCATTGAGTCATAATTTACTTGTTTCATCTTTCTGTCCTTAATCTATTTGTGATTCCCTATTGCCATGTATCCTCTTTTGGTTATTTTCTCTTCTCCTGTTAGTATGAATAATAATGATAATGTGTGTACCACTTAACATAGAAATGCTTAAACGAAGAACATGTTGCAGTTGTTTGTGCTTTTCTTACTAGCAAATATGTCCTCAAGTCGCACAGATTTTGTTCAATAATCTGTGGGAGAACTGCCCGTCTGCTTTATCAGGGCTCTCTCTCTCTCGCTCTCTCTCTCTGTGTTAGCATTCAGCACGCTGCTGTGGCTGGTAATGTGTTCTGGGCCGTAATTTCTGCCTGTGTCTCGGTTGGATCTGAAAATAAGTGAGATTTATAGTGTCAGCCTGAGTGACACGGGTAGCATGAGAAGTAGCTAAGCTGCTGCCCGTCCTGCTGTTGCTATTAGCCTCTGCTTCTACCCAGCACTAACACATCCACACTCTGGCCTCGCCATCCTGGCTATACGACAACAAATGAACAGGTCAAGCACAGTGTTGAGTTGGGGATTTTAGAGCCTGCATTATTCATGGTGCAGCCGAGAGAGGGTGGTACACACAGTGTTTATGCTTAGTGTGTATTCCTGTCAGCCCCTTATTGTCGTGGCTGTCCTGAAGCCAACTAGCTCACCAGATGAACTCAAAATCACAAATCTGGGTAGTAAAAACAAAACTATAACCAGTTCATCTAATTTGGTGCTTTTATCATAACAATGAATTCCTCTTTATGATCTTTCTTGCAAAACCATTAAAAGGGGCCGTGAAGTATGCCAATAGTCGCCTACACTGAATGAAATTTTCAGAGTTCTGATAAACATTTTCCTCCTTTGGCGATAAGGCATGCGTACGTGCAAGGAAACGGTAATGGGAGTAGAGGGAAGAAGGAATGATATGCTGTAGACATTAAACGTCACTCAGACAATGTCCTGAAGCTATTAAGCAGACAAAAAGAGGCATGTCCTTTCATCAGCTTCTCTCTCCACATTGTGCAATGCTCAATGTGGCACTTCCTCCCTTCCATTCCAGTGGGCGTTTAATTGGGAAACTAGAAACATGGAGGAGAGTGGGAATAAAGGCCTTGGTAGCACCATGCAGAGCGATACATCACTGCATGACAGCGCATTGAAGTGGTGGGATGGTTGTGTAGCCAACACACTGCCTTTTAATGAGGATCTCTCTCTCTTGCTCCCTTCTTTTCTCTTTCCACTCTTTGTTCGTCCAACAATGAGCCACTTCCTCTCCAGTCTTCCCGTACCCCTTTTCCCTCTCTTCTTCCCGGCTCACTGGATGAAGGTGGCGGCATTACGTGGTGCACAAAGAGCCCATTTCCAGTGACTGGCAGTGCCCTGTAGATGCCCGTCAGAGATCTGATCTGCTCATTACTGTTAGCTGTGGCTGGTAGGGAGAAGACTAACCCGGTGGCTGCTTTGATAGTGGATCCGCGAAGTGACAGTTTAAAAGGAGGGGTAATGGGAGATTATGGAAGCATCATATGCACAGGATAAATGGGTGCAGGCATGTTTGGGGACTACGTTGCCGATTTCCAACGCTCTGGGCACCGGTACCACGGAGGGGTAGCCGACTATCGTTCATTTACACAAACCTCCCGCTTTGGAACAATACAAAGCAGGTTGAAAATCGGGATAGTAATCCTTTCAGTAGCATTATTGAGTGGGCACTTCATTCCCTTTCATACTATATAGTGGAAGTCTACACACACAAAATGTCAGTATGTGAATGAGATGAATTGTTAGGCTGGTTGCTGTTATAGACGAGTGTAGATTACTGATTACTGTTAATCGGGTTTGCTGCCACAGCTCCCTCCATCACAATCTCATCTTAATGTGCTTTTTGTATTGTTCATTGAACACGTGTGTGTATCATAGGAATAGTTTCACATTTTTCAAAATAGCTTCTTTGCTCTCTTGTTGAGAGAATGTCGTTCCACTTTCATATTGGAATGTTAAATATGATTCTACAATGAGCAGCAAAATATCTTAGTTGAGCATAAAGACTGGGAACAAGTGGACACAGCTAGCATGGCCTTGTCCAAAGGTAAAATACAAAACACTACCAGCACCTCTACTGGTAGCTAATTAGATGTTCTCTCTCGTTGGTTTAATTGTTTCAAAAACAAGTGTACAAACATCCATGTTTGTTCTTACAGGGAGTTATTGGCTTTACACATTTTTGGCTGAAGTTTTCCGAGAGTTTCTGCTGGATGCCTGATCATATCATGTTAGTGACAAGTCTCCAGAAAGCAGCTGTATGTTCCAAAATAGATCTCTCCCTTCAAGGGGGAACCAATCTCCCACAGAATCCTCGTTACTGCTCAAATTCTCAGAGGTCCCTTAAAGAGCAGAGCCTTTTCTGCAAAAATCAAAATGTATAACTCCACGCTTTAAATATTCAATACCTTGACTTACTGTAAGTGTATCTGACTGAAATAAAATAATAAACTTCATCTGAATGTCTGACCAGGCCAGTGTGATTGTGAAACAGCATGGTAAGAAAGAGAACATCTGAAGACAAAATGGTTGGCACTGATCCTGAAAAAGTGCAGCAGCATACAATGGATTTAGTGGTGAAATGATTTATGCTGTATTGTTTCCATCAGAAACTTAAAAAGAAGGGCAACCAGTGACGTTTCAAGAACTCTTCATCTGAGCAGCTTGGTCAGTTTTGCATGAGGATTCACACGACAGTTCACTGTATTGATGTTTTAGTCACGTGGAAATGCTCTCAACTGTAAATTATTTATGAGTGCACACGATTTACGGATGAACTTTGACTGTCACAATGACAACGTGCTGACAGGACAAATCCCCCCGCCAAATATTAATTATATTATGCACTGGAAGGATCTATCGTTTAATTTTCAAAAGAGACCTGAAGGGAGGGAGACACCCTCTGGAGTCCAGTGGCCACGAATTGGTCTTCATGCTGAGAAAAGGAGCTTGTGAATAAAACATGGCTGGACGTAGAAATACAATATTTTACGTTTATAGGACAAATCCCCTGCAATCCTCAAGAATACCGTACCTGTAATACATCTAGATCAATGGGTCAGGAGGGAGGAGCGGGCGTCCCTGGTGAATTTAAACAACAGTCAGACTCGGCACCAGAAGAATGAAGGTCAGGCACCAGCTCTGTGCTCACCTAGAGATGAGTGAAAGAGCAGCAGGGACTCAGGGGAGGGAGCTGGCGGGGACTTTGACTGAGGCTGGCGCCGGTACTGTGATGTCTCACTGGTGCCCCTGCTGTTTGCCCATTGAGTCGGGGCCCGAAGGCTGTAAGGCCAGGAAACAAACCTGCCTCCGCCAGTTTGCTCAATTTCAGGCCAATATCTATCACATTGAGCCGATCGATGAAGAGTTCTTCACCAACGGCTAACCATGCCTGCGAGAGATGACCTCCTGATCTCTGTTCAGATTTCTTCACCCAGTTGTGATTGAGATCCATACTGGCAGCTTAGCTTGACTTAGCTTGGCTTAGCTGCCCTCTGGACACAGACCTCTCTCAGCAGACACAAAGGTCAGCTCCACTGTAGAGTCCATTACCGCAAAAAAGAAAGAAATACACATTCCTCTCAAACCTCAATGTGCCAAGATTAAAGTCAGAACGACTAGCACTTGGCCAGAGAGTGAAGTGGGATGTTAACAATTATGGGGAGATGTGAGATATGGATGTGTGCAGACCCTGTCACAAGGAGATTGATCTGTCAGTCCGGATCCCGCCCTTCACTTTGTTGCTGCATTTCCTGTCTTGCTATACAAACTATTTTCACCATAACTGAAAGGGTGAGGGGCACAAAGAGGCTTCCAGCGGGCAACTGTGGTTCAGTGGTAAGCAGGGTCGTCCTTCAATCAGAGGATCGGTGGTTCGATCCTTTGATTGCGCACGTTGATGTGTCCTTGGGCAAGACACTTAACACCCAAATTGCTCCCGTAGCTGTGCCAACTTTGTATAATTGTTAGTTAGATGGCCCCTTAGCTCCTGCCATTAGTGTATGAATGGTTTTGAATGGGTGAATGATGACAAGTAGTGGTAAAGCGCTTTGAGTGGTCGGAAGAATAGCCTAGCACTTTACAAGTACAGGGCCATTTACAGTGACGGGGATGAAGGTTCACAGCATTATATTAGAGAAACTAGAATATAAGTGGTTCAGGGTCAGGTCTTCAGCATTTTCTGTTAGCAAAGGAAAATACACTTTTACACAAATGCATCAATCACACAATGCATTGTGGGTCATCGTCGGAGAATGTCAATGGCACAGTAAACAAGTAATTTGACTTCACTGCTTTCAACAGCATTGTGGGATGGTTAGCGTTCTTAAAGGTGACTGATTGTTTTCCGATTGAACCATAATGAGCAAGCTTTGCAAAAATAGTTTCTGCAGCAGTGACTTCCTCTGAATCTCTGATCACATACCGCACAAGGGAGGTTGTGTGGGTTTGTGTTTTAAAAGGTAACAAACCCATCCCACTCACTTTCAATTGCAAAAGCAGTTCAGGGTATATTGTCTTCCTGAGTGACATTGGAGGAATGTCTCAGTGTGCATAAGTGGGATGAAAAAAGTACAGAAGTTCACCCTTTCTCTTTCTCACTTGTCACCTTGAATGCATTCACATTGAAAAAGAGTGCCAGTCATCCTGAGTACCTCATACATCCTGCGATGGCAAAGGTTAAGGAATATGGAAAATGTCAGGGCATAAATAGCCAAGAAGGTCGATCATGTTCTGAAATAAGTGAACATTTGTCACAATCTGTTGTCCTAATTAGCATTACATTTAGTACGTCACATGCATATTGCGGCAGCCTCAATTTGTGCGACCACTTCATCAGCAGGCTCTGAGCTGTAGTAGCTGCTAATGGATTGGTCGCGTGGGGGTCCATCCATCAACCCCTTTTTGTAAACCGTATGATTCATGTGGGAAAAAAAAGCAATATTTTATCCTGTTCCACTAAAACAGCAGGGACCTGCCGCAGAGACCTCAGCATGAGTAGAACTGAGTGGCTGAGGTTATTAGATAACTGAAATCAGGTACTTTCAAGCAAGGTGTACAGTGCATGCTCTTTTTAGTAACAGCTTGTATGATGTTACATGCGTTCATGTGGCATTTCTGCAGGATTAGCTGGCTTATGAGTGCTTGTGTCTGTATGTCTAACTATGTGTTTGATAAATGACTCCCAAGATCTAACTTGTCTGGCTGAGAAGATGTGCATTGCAACAGAGAGAATGGAATCGAAATCGAAAGGAGTAAAATGAAACATTCATTGGAGGATCTTGATAAATGACTTTATCATGTGAGAGCAGAAGTGGCCAGAGAGGGCCAGGGTGATGATGTATTGTTTAACGATACATTGGAGCGGTACGTGAATACAAACGGCTGCTTTCATTTCTCCTCCTCTCTATGCCCGAGAATGCTGGTGTGAGTGAGCACAGTTTGGTGTCTCGGCTGGAACAGGAAGACTGATGAGTCCATATATGATGTATGCCCTGTCCTCCTGCTCCCTCTCCATCACCAGGCATCCAAAGCATGGGTAATGATGATGAGGGCAGCCTGGACAGGAGCGCATTACTTCACGATGGTAAAAAAGATAATGGACCAGCCTCCTACTGTGCTGAGGATTCTGCTCAGGCATCCAATTACTGCCGTTAAGCTCCATCTCAAAATGACCCAAAAAAACACAGATCTTTCACACTTAAATGAAACAGGATGCCAACGAAAGGAGGCGGAGGGTGACAAGGGAGGCGATTAATCTACATTGTTAATATATTAATGTATGTTTGTCTGAAGCAAGCAGAACAATGTAGGCATAGAGAAGAGGTGGGGAAAGATTTGGTGAAGAGAAGACAAGCCAGGACAGGCACGCGCTTTCACAGTCAACAGAAGGAGTTCTGAAGCGTTTCCTCGCTCTAAACTGACTAAAACTTTTGAGTACTCTTTTCATTTTCTGCTTTTGAAATAATTGCTGCATTTGCAGAACTCCTGCTTCGAGGTTTCAAATTGGTGACAAAGTGGTGAGCGGTGCCCTGAGCCCTCCCAATGCAGGTGGGTCTGTGGCAACACGCAGGAGGAGCCCTCTTCAAAGGGAGCAGGGGAAAAAAGAGAGTTTCATCTTTCCAAGCGATGCCGTTGCTTTCTCAGAGGTGTCACCTGCAGCAGAGCCCATCACTTGGCTGGGAAAATGCAATAAAAATACCTTTTTATGATAATCCATTCCAGCAAGGGCGCAGTAATTTAGAACATGACATAAATGTGCCGGGAACAGGTCTGAAGAGCCATTGAAGTAATAGGCCATAAATATGATTAAACCCAAAATAAGCTTCCCGATTGTAATAGCCGTTAGCTTTATTACTTTACAACCTGGTTGTATGATATGGTCAGCTATGATTCCTCATTCAGAAAATGAGATTATTTCTGGTCAAAACATAATTACAGCAGCTTTCCCAATACAACAAAATGCAGTGAGCTTATTATACTAGTGCTAATTGAAGCTGAAACTATCTTCCAGAGCAAAACCAGAGAACTGATGTGCCAACAGATGCCTTCAGCATGCTCTGTGAAGTCGCTTTTTAAAAAAAGGGTATACTTCTGTGTGTCTCCCTCCCTATCTCTAAAAACACCCCCTTCTTCCTCTAAGTCTGGATCTCCTCTGCTGTTCTTTTCATCTTTCTTTCATCAGTAACCTTCATTTAATGTCAACATCACTGATCACAACAATGATCTACTATTGCAAAAGAGTAGTCACCATAACAACACCAAATAAACTATGTTAAAAAGAGCTTTTAGTTCATCTTGACTTGGAGTTACTGCAAAGTACCTACAAAGTCAGCAAGACAATTGTATTCCTTTCAAATTTCCATGAAGCAATACTTTTTATTTTAATAACATTTATTGTCTGTGATCTAATATTGCTAAAATGATCAGTATGACCGTAAACAATGAACATGACATTAGTAAGTACTCACAGCTCCGGTGATGAGCAATGAGTGCAATGCAAGGGAAGCGTAAACGCAGACAGACAGGTGGGTAGGCAGACAGGTGGGTAGTCTGTTCAATCATAACATTCGGGCCAAATGAAATGATTGGACGGGTTTCTTTTTTTGTCAGAGCATTTGATTAATTGATTGCTGTCAGAATGTAATGACATTTCAACAAACTATCAAAAATGTTTTTTTAAAAAGATCATTAATGCTACTTTTAATGTTTAAAGCTTGCCATAAGGGATACATCAATACATTTCATATCAGTTGCTGATTACTGAGTAACCACAGGCTTAGAGATTTCCGCAGAATTGAACATTGCCAGCATCAAACACCATTTGCAAGGCGGCCTTGTGGCTTAAAAAATTGCAACTCTTGCATCCGAGGCCAAAATATATAAAGATCCATTTCCTTTTATAAGGCTTCAACATTTGAACCTAAGAGTAGTGGAAAATGTATTATGGTCAGTTAACTTTTACTCTTTTTTTCTCTCTGGTGTACATCTGAAGAAATCTGGGGAAAGATTACTGCCAACAGTCTGTAGCAGTTATGAGCATTGGACCACTATTCTGCATGGTTTTCCATTATTATATTCTCATGTTGCACGATTGGTTGGACCACTTAACATAATCTGACATCTCTTGCATGAACACTTGGATCACAACAACCACTACATCCCTACTATCAGTGAAGCTAATTATTACTGTGTATG
The DNA here is from genome assembly GCF_910589615.1 of Taurulus bubalis. Taxonomy (NCBI): domain Eukaryota; kingdom Metazoa; phylum Chordata; class Actinopteri; order Perciformes; family Cottidae; genus Taurulus; species Taurulus bubalis. The sequence goes on along the minus strand of NC_136596.1, from coordinate 16,659,697 downwards.
TATATATTCTGTCCGCCCACATTACTTATATTAAGTCTTTGCTACATCTTCGTCTTCACTACTCTATTAGTGACTTCAGGTCTTTGTGCAGAAACTGTTTTTTTTCTATTGGCAAACCTGATTTTGTTTTCTCCTCGAAGCATGGTGGTGATGGTGGAGGGTGATGTGTCTGTATGTGTGTGTGTGTGTGTGTGCGCGTGTGTGTGTGTGCGTGTGTATGTGAGTGTCTGTGTAAGGGGGGTTGACGGCACTGCTCTTACATTACTTTACTTCCTCTTTTCTATCAGTGAGGAGTGTAGCAGGGGGAAGAGAGAGGAACTTATCTGTGGGCCTTTCATGCCACAGTGATCCCGAGTAATCTAATTCAGCCTTCCTCTTTCTCGCTTGTGTGCTTCTCTCATATTGGTGCATGCAGATTGCAAAAGCCTTACATTCTGTCTGTCTGTGTGTGTGTGTGTGTGTGTGTGTGTGTGTGTGTGTGTGTGTGTGTGTGTGTGTGTGTGTGTGCATAAGAGTGAGGGAGAGGGAGAGAGAGAGCGAGAGAGAGAGAGAGAGAGAAAAGTGGACAGAGGGAGACAGACAGAGGTAATGAGTTCTGAATGTTTCTGCATGTATTGTTTGTGTTGTGTGTTTAGTACCAGGGGAAGTTATCTGTATGGGAGAAGCCCTTGGAAGAAGTAGAAAAAGCAAAAGTCTTATGGTGGAGCAAAATAAAATGTAACATAATTATCCCAATCAACATCTTTTCAGTTAAAGTCAGATCATGAAAATGTTTCATGTTTCAAATCCAGCAACACAGGTACATTTCCGTTCTTTACCTGCATAGAAATGTATAAATAAACCTCTGTTTTCACGGGAAACAACTTGGTTAGGCTTTTTTTCGTTGCCTAAACTGGTTTTGTTCAAATTACTAGGAAAAAGCATCTCTTAAGTACGGTTATGTGACAAATAAGTCAACATTGACTTCTGGTTTCACAGAGGTCATGAACAATAGGTTTTTGTTTGACTTCCCTCCCGCTCACTCTGTATGGGTTCATGCAGTCTTTATATTTCCTGGTTTATGATTACATGGATTACATACAAAATTGATTTTGTGGGATATCTACAAATTACAGGGCATTCATTTGCATAGGTATAACTACGGACGCTGTATGAGAACAGCCTGCATGATAGCAGCTGCTTCACTGACAGGTCCAAGAATAGCACATCAAGGAACGGAAGGGACAAATCAAACACACACACACACACACACACCACACACCACACACCACACACACACACACACACACACACACACACACACACACACACACACCACACACCACACACACACACACACACACACACACACACACACACACACACAGTTTTTGTACACATGAAACACTGTTCATCTTTATCTCCTGACAGGCTCCTGCCTAAATTATCCTGGCCCTAATTGATTTTGCCAAGTTTAGCAAATAATTGTAATATCAGGTTAATTGAGATGAATTTTTGTCACTGGGGAAAACAAGTAACATGATTTATAGTTAGCAATTAAAATCCCTTCTACTGTGTAAAACGTAGCAGAATATTAAAAAGCAGACAGTTTCAGGATTGATTGAGGAGTGCCTGTTAGATTTTAAGGCGACGGCACTCGGAGAATTCATTTCAACAGAAGATGGATTTCTTCCTCTGTCTTGCCAAAAAGCCACATTAGTTAATCAAATAAATATTTTATTTCAAATATGATTTTCATTAAGAAGATAACAGCACACTCTAAATTATCTTTATGAGTAAAACCTTTATGAGATAATCATGCATTTCAACTTTTGTGTGGGAGCAAACTATGTATTCTTAGACAACAGCAGGCTGTTGATACATCAGTGCCATGAAAAGAGAGTGAGAGTAGGAATTCGACAATACTGCAGCATTAAACACATTACTTCAATTATCCAGAGAATGGATCAGTGGGTGAGGAAGCGCTGCATTCCTCTGAATCCAGGAACAGCCACCCACATGCATCTATCATCTACACAGCTACAGGCAATACTTAGAGAATAACACTGACACACCAGTCAGGTCTGTATCATGCAGATCACAAGCACTGAAATAGAAATGAAGGCAGTTTGTTTTAGTAATCAGCGCTGATGTGACATCTTGTCTTTCTGTTTAGCCAACACAAATGGATGTTGCTCATTTGTTCAACTGAATGCTCTTGATCTAAATCAGAAGAATTGCCCTCTGGTTCACAAAACAAAGCTCTCTATGATAAGTTATATAGGGGAGTTATAGGAGTTTGGCTTAATCTACACAACAGAGTACCTGCGCCTTGCTGACGGAGACACACAGCTCCAGGCTTACCCTCGGGCCAGAGCCAGACCCTGGACCATCTGAGGCCTGCTTGGAGCTCTCTTCCTGCCATGCTCCTGAACACAGACCCACTTTAGCCTCTGCCTTCTTTATCTAAGCAGCAATGAGTGGAGGAAGTATTCCATATCCTTTACTCAAGGAAAATAAGTAATACTCAAATATAATAGTACTCTGTTAGTTAGTAAATAAAAGTCCTGCCATCAAAATTGTCCTAAAATAAATGTATCAGCAAAATGTACTGAAGTAAATTAAACTGTCTGCAGAATGCTCCCTCTCAGAGTGTTATTGTTACTGATGCATGAGCATGTAAGCAAAACATTGATGTTTGATGTTTCCAAGATGAAATAATATAGCGTTGATAGTGTCAGTGGTATTTATAATTAGTTCTGAATGTTTTGTGTTCTTTCTTTCAAAATAATTGTTCATGTTCGTGTAGAACCAGCATGCTCTTGAGTCATTTTATTTGATAAACTCGTCACGTTTTGCATGTAAATCCTAATCTGAAAAAGTAGCAACTATAGCTGTCAGATCCATGTCAAATACAACATGTCCCTCTCATTCCTGAGTATGTGTTGTTTACTTCCCACTACAGTCCACCACTGCAGAGCCCTAACTGATACACTGCATGTTACTAAATTCTTCATTGACAAGCTGTTGGCATTGAGCTGGAAGTGGCATGACTCACCATGGCCAGGGGCACGATGCCCGCCAGGTCCTCCTGCGCCAGTTGGATCTCTGTCTCAGCCTCTTGTGTGGTGGCACGACTGGCCGGGTACTCCACCTGCCAGGCCATCCAGCGGCTGCCCAACGGCTCAGGAAAGATTTCCATTTTCAGATCCACCTGGAGCACCCTCTGAACTCCCATCTCAGACCTGCCACAGAATAGAAAAAAAGTGCGTCAGAGAACGATCACGCAGATGACTGGACGAAAGTTTGTGCTCGTGAGCTCATTCCACCTGCTGTCTGCTCTAATGACAACAAATAGTAAAGGCTGATGAATGTGTCTGTGGCGGAAATCTATGACATTTTAGCAACTGAAACGCTTCGAAATGTCAAGTCCCTTTGTGTTTGCCTCTGTGGTAAAACCTCTGCTTCATGGAATAATATTGCAGCCCTTTTTCCTTATTCCTCTCACACTTTTCCACATGTGCTGTGCACTGTAAACCAAATCATCTCATGGCTGGTCCTCAGAGCAGTCCAAAGGAATGCTTCACCAGGCGCCACCCCCGCTAAGGTGTTGATGGTCAGGTTTGTCACATGTGACCTTGTTTGATATAGCAGAGCGTAAATATACGACATGCTTTGGCACGATCTACGGCAGGCCCCGAATTAAGTCAGACAAATGGAGAGCGTCGATAATAAAATTTACCATAGCACCATAAGTCTCTGATGCTCAGAGTTTAAATATAGCCTGGAGGCAGGAAAGGTCAGCTTTACACGGGAGCCGGAGGAGATGGGGAATGGCACAAGATCTGTTAGCCGTGTCTTGCGTGTCAAATGGCAGAACTCAGGGCCAATAAATTTCATGCATGGTCTCTGTGGCACAGCGGCACAAAACAGCTTCGTGTAATTCGAACATGGTGAGAGAGGAAGAGACAGAGAATAGGAGAGATGAATAAATTCACTTTGTTCTTTGTTTGGAGAGGAGTTTGTAACATGTCGTAAATATGTTTAAAAAAAGAGGCAGAGCCAGTAAATCAACAGAAACATTGACGAAGAGAGATAATACATATGAGATACATGTGGAAAGACAACACAACAAATGTATATCATCCTAAATTATGAATATGGAAATTAAAACTGCAAAACAATAAATAATGGAAAATGTTGTATCAACTGCACTTGTATTCACAAAGGTCTTTCCACATCATTCTCATATTATTCAGTTTTATTCTGAGAGAATGAATGATTTCTTGCGCGGAAGAGCACAACAACCCAATTTTCACATCTAACAAAGGTGTGTATGAATAATTGACATGACATCCAAATAACTTGTGTCACATTTCATAACAGTGTACCAATCAGAGCACCAAGCCTCTGAAGGCGTAGTAGGACATCATGGACTTACATAACCGTCCCGCAATGCTGTGGGAAAAGACAGATGCTAATCTCAGGCCGGTAATGCCACAAGGTTCATCAGGCAAACAAAGTTAACAGATGATGCGCTGAACGTCCAGAAATAAACCTTTGAGAGCTCCAGAGTCAGCAAGCGTCACACAGGACCTGTGTCATCAGCCCAAATGGCCTACTTTCCACAGCACAGGCCGCTTTTTGCTCTAGCACACATTGCACACTTTGGGCATGCAACAAGACATGCAGGCAGAGCATGAAAGAGATTCCACAGCAGAAAGGTTTGATTACACTACCAAGGAGAGGAGCAAAATTCACATCTTCACAAAGTTAAAGGGCCTCCAGAAAAGACAGAGAAGTTGACTGTTATTAGCTTTTTCTACTCTTCAAAGATGTCGATTATTTCCCTCCTCGCATGATCCAGTTGGCAGAGTTTAATAGCAGCTGTGAATCCTATGAATTTTATGAGGTTTTTTTATTTCTTCATACAATAAAAATACCAACAACAAATGCAGACATGCTGTTAATTCAGCATTTTTGTGACAGAAATATTCATCTTCAAAAGAGGATCTGAAAAGATGACAGCAGCATAAAAACGGTGATGAGTGAAGGGAAGCGGAGAAATAGGATTTTGGAGAAGTGCAAAATTGAGATCAAGAACAAGAGCAATGACATGCAAAGAAATGCAAACTATAATTTCGTCATTCTTTGACTTTGATTAACATGGAAATGAATGGAAGCCATACTCCAGTGTATGGAGAATGTGTGTGTGCTTTAGTAAGAAATCGTGAAAGCTACGACTATAATACAATGTTCATGGTGAAAGTGGATTATTTATTACATGTTTTATGATGAGTCTTAAAAACCAAAGCTGCTGGAGGCTGTATATCTAGCGAGCCAGTAAGTTGTTGAGCAGATGGCAAAAACAAGGAATAATAAACAGACATTTTGGGCTCTTAACCTCATGTAGAAAGTCTGTAAGCAGTCCATTTTTGTCTGCTGTACTCAACCCACATTGACACACGTCATAAAAGGAAACCTGACAGAATCATCTGTGACTCAGACATTGAGTCACAGACATGACTGTAGACACCAGAGTGACATTATGAGCCGACCTCCCCTCTCCACGTCTGCTAATCACATGGCTCGCTGGGGGAAACTGTTCATTTCTGTTACTTCCAGCATGGGGTCTAATTCAATTAGCAACAAAGGGCCCATGGATGTGTGCCACGCAGCTGGTCTCAACCTGATAATTATCTGTAAACTAGCTGTGGTTTGACTACATCTGAGACCAGACGGATGACCGGAGGGCAGCCAAAGGCAATAGAGGAGGGCTCAGTAGATAACAGGCCCTCAAGTTGGAAGCAGCTGGCCCTCTGGCTTCAGAGAGCGAACTGGAGAGGAAACAGGACTTGACAAGGTGCTGCCCGATGACCGCTGACAAAGGACCCACTGGGAATAGCAGAGAGATGGCTGTGAGGATGCTGTTTAGGCATATTCAGGATGCTCATTAATCTCAACAACACTAGCAGATCTGTAGGACATGCAGTGACACACAATGAGACATAAGTGAATAGCTTAGCACCATAATGTATCTGTTTAAGATGCTACATTTAGCATTTTTACACATGACGGTGTAAAGGTAATGTTTGACATGAATAAAAGTAGCAGTTGTGATGACCGGTGACTGTACCTCTCACACTACTGTTAACGGGTAAGCAAATAATGCCCAAAATGTCTAATTACTGCTTTAATCAGATATAATTTGATCTATAAAAAGTCTTCTAAAATGGCCATTACATATTCTCTTTTGTTCCTAAATCTTAAGATATGATATATATCAGAGAACAAAAGCAAGCCCTGATAATTGCTAGAGAATCTTTGGGCATTTTTGCTTGAAAGCAGCCTAAGACGTACCTAATCAAAAATAATTGCATTTATTTTTTGTCTATCAAATTGATTATTGGATTAATAGTTTCAGCTAAAAAGGCCAAGTCATTAGCAGAACGCTTTCAGATTACTCCACTAAGCGTAATAGAGAACCTTTAACTTGGAATAATATTCCTTTCAAAACGTTTCACCAACAAATCCAAACTTTGTTTTTTTAACTTCTCTTCACTAATTGCACAGCGTAGAAAGCTCCTTGCAGGGGTGATTTGGGTCCATCTTAGCTTGATGGAGCATGTAAGACAGCTATTGAATTTAGGCTGCAAGAAGGTTAAAGAAAGATAGATTTAAATGTCAAAACGAATAAACAGAAACAGGATAAAGTTATTGGAGGAATTTCCTTTTTCGCAGATTTCTCTAGAGAAAGAGCTGTAATTGAAAGAGCTTCTATTGTCCCATTATCAAACTCACTGTGTCATTGTGACACTCCTTGTTTAATCTCCCCCTGATGTGATAAGATCCACGTGCCCACTGCTGCACCCAATGCGGATTAAAGAATGAGAGAGAGATAGACAGAGAGGCTTTGTGGGATAGATAAAGTGACATTTTCAGGACAATTTTTTTCTCCATTTTTCAACTTGTACATCAAGTATTCTGGACATGTATCTAACATCAGAACAACATGATGTCTGGCAAAACATTTGCAGCCCAGGCCGGACTTTTGTATGTTTTATATATACGATACATAGAGTAAGATGTAGAGTACATGTCACGAAGGGCAATAACAAACCTCAGCAGAGCAGCACGTCCAACACTGCTGATTCACTGTAACAAGAGAAGTTGAACGGAAACAGAATGGCAGATGAAGATGCATAATGCAGGCTGCTGGAACCAGAGGAGATGCGGTCCACGGCAGTTTGAGGCTGTTATGAATGTGTTTGTGTGTGTGATTGTGTGTATAACTGTGTGTGTGAGCGGGGGGCCTCATGGAAACTCTAAACTACTTGTGGAGGGGAAAAAAATAATCAAATTTGTGGCTTCAGTGGTGCCTGAAAGCAGCACCTTGAAGCTCTGCTGTTCTCATGCTCCATCACCTGGAACAGCAATAAACCAGTCAGGACAATGGAGCCCGGACACACACACATAGCTCCACACACGCACGCACAAATAGCTATGCATACATGTATGTGCATGCACAGGATATACTGTACCCAAGAGCATCCATGCATAATGAATCTCTGCCTGCAAACATTGTGGACCTAATCACTCAATCTAGTTGAAGTTTTCTCAATCTAATATAAACATAATTATATGCAATGTCTTGACTATGAAATATAATAGCATCTACATGTGTTTGCATCTCCACAACACCTTATACTGCATGCCACGATGACATTTTATCAAATGCACAAAGCAGCACATCAGTTTGTAAATTCAAATGTAATATGCAATTGTGTCAACAAGCTCAATTACACCACTGCTATAAAACAGTAGTGCTGCAATGATGAGTAAGTATGCCTCTTTAAGAGACTGAAAAACTATTTCAAATATTTAAATTATACAATTACAAAAAGCTTGATTTTAAGGCTAAAACTTTATTTAATTTTATTTACTTCCATCAATCCATTTTCAACCGCTTATCCGGGGTCGGGTCGCGTGGCAGCAGGTTCAGCAGGCCGACCCAGGCTTCCCTCTCACCTGCAACATTTTCCAGCTCATTCTTGGGGACCCCGAGGCGTTCCAAGGCCAGCCGGGAGATATAATCCCTCCAGCGTGTCCTTGGTCTCCTACCAGTTGGACGTGCCTGGAAAACCTCTAATGGGAGGCGTTCAGGAGGCATCCTGACTAGATGCCCGAACCACCTCAGCTGACTCCTTTCGACACGAAGCTTCGACTCCAAGCTCCCTCCTTATGTCCGAGCTCCTTACCCTATCTCTAAGGCTGAGCCCGGCCACCCTACGGAGGAAGCTCATTTCGGCCGCCTGTATCCGAGATCTCGTTCTTTCGGTTACGACCCAAAGTTCGTGACCATAGGTGAGGGTTGGAACGTAGACCGACCAGAAAATGGAGAGCTTTGCCTTCCGGCTCAGCTCCCTCTTCACCAAGCCGGACCGGTACAGCGCCTGTTTTACAGCTGCAGCCGCACCGATCCGCCTGTCGATCTCCCGCTCCACCTTACCCTCACTTGTGAATAAGACCCCGGGATACTTTAACTCCTTCGCTTGGGGTAGGCAGTTTGTCCCCACCTGGAGGGAGCAATCCACCGGTTTCCCGCAGAGCACCATGGCCTCAGATTTGGAGGTGCTAACTCTCATTTCTCATTTACTTCCATCATCAATTAATCTGCCTATTATTTTCTTGATTAATTGGCAGTGAAAAATGTTGATCACAATTCCTTTCATTCCTGGGTGATGTCCTTGTTTTGATCAGGCCAACATTTCTATACCCAAAGACATTATATATAAAATCTTACTTTTAAGAAGCTGTAACCAGAAAATGTCCGGAATTTTTTGCATAAAAATAACTGAAATTGTTAATTGGTTATCCAAATAGTTACAGTTTTCATTTTCTATTAATCAATTGATTGATTATTCAATCAATTTAACATGCAATTTCATGTTGAAGAGATACATATAACATATAATATATATATAACTCATATAACATATAATATATTCTCATGCAGAATTCATATTTATTAGTGGATTATGTGTCTGATTGATAACATTTTACAACGTCGTACCAATACTATGACATGAATAGAAAGAGTTAATGCTCAAGACTGTTTATAACACACACACAAAAAAAAGGTTATAGCTTGAAGACCATTCAATTCTTTCAGACCACTTCCAACAAGCATCCATCTCAGAGGTCAGAGCATATTTTTAGTCCTGATATCTGAGAAAGGACACAGCGTGAAGCCCAATCTCTCTGCTGGCGGAGCCCTGACCAGAAACCAGAGTCCTTAAGTCAGATTGTCCAGCCATCTGATTAGCCACTCTACAATCTACAAAAAGTATAGAGCTTTGATTTGAAAAGTAAAGAGTAGAACCACTGCATATGGACTGCTGTTTCCATATTGTTTACTTATTACAAAATATATAAAAAAGAAATGATGTTTTAAACTCTTGCAAGTTATGCAGAGGAACTTGAATACAAATCCAGGTATGGTAAGTCCATTAGTATCTTGATATTCCAAAGATCGTTTTCCAGCATGTTTCTGCAAAAGTACAGGAAGGGGGATCAGGGAAGGAGGGAATCCAAAGGGTGGGACGTGGGGATTGCAAGTTTGTGTAGGAGGAAAAGCACCCTCAGATGCCTATAACCAGTCAACCTTTTCAATGTCCATAATAGAAAGGTAGATAGTGACAGGAGGAGAGAAAAAGGTGTAAACTCCCCCTGAAACACTTTCAAATAAAGGGAAGACAGGGATGAGAATAATAGTGATAAATGTCAGTGAAGTGTAGCTGCCTCTGTGGCTTTGGAGGTTCATGGTTGTGCAGCAGCAGAGATATGTACTGGCCACAAGAGAGTTAGAGCCGGATATACGAGAGAGAAATCAGACAAGAATACAGACAATTTCAGATAAAAGAGTAGTCTGGATTCATGTGATGATATATAAAATAAGTACTTTCCGGCCAATGGTGGAAACAGAAATATAGACAACACGTCTTTCACTGAATTCATTTTTATGAAGCATTGAGGCAGATGAGAGAAAAATATATGTGTATTATGCCTTGTTGATACTCAATGTGCTGATTACTAGTAGGACAAAGTGAACAAATGCAATAACACCTTTGCAGTATAAGTAAATGTTTCAAGAATCACATTCATGGAAGGTTTCTAGCCGATTTAAAGTATGCCACGGCCGAACAAGTGCCAATATAGAATTTCCCTCTCGGTTTGACACAAAGTGAGAAAAGAAAAACATCAAATTCAAAGCACCTTTATCTCCTTTCACCTGACAGCAGCAATACATTGCAGTCAGGAGTGCTCTTTATATCCTCTTTCAGGATGTAAGCCATAAAGATCCCTCTGTACAAAGTGCCCGCTGACAGGAGCCACCAGCGCTAAACATTAACTTGTCAATATGACATTCAAACGACGCCAATTTTACATTTGATTGACCTTTAACACATAGCTGCCTCTGAATGTATGGGTGTGTGTTGCATGTGTGGGGTGTATATGCATTCAAGTGTGCATGGATCCATGCTTGTGTGCTGGGTTCCAGTATTTTAAACATGTCATCACGCTTCCTACATGGAGGCTGCAGTGAAAGCCCTGTGTTACAATCAAGCGAGCCAGATCATCCCTCATGTTGCAATCATTTCCTCTAAGAAACTAAACCATCACCTTTGATTTATGGTGCTTCAACTGGCATTCATTTACACCCCTCTAAACTGGCAGAATGACAATGGAAATATTAAACTGGGCTGTTAAAAAAAGCTCTCTGTTTTTAAATGTTGTGTTGGGAATGTAGGAGTGTGGTGAAAAACATAAATTTGGGTAAGGTACAACGCAGGAGGAGTTAACGTTACAGGAGAGGAGAGAAACGTTTGGGATGTCTAGTGACAGTTCAGGGATGCGAAAAACAATTGTTTTGACAGCAACTCAGCTCAAAATTAAACAGACATAGCTAATACTCCTGGCTTGTGATGAAAACACCAATGACTTTGAACATGAGATTGATTGTGTAGCTGAATGTGGTTGTTATCGGTCACATGAGAATTCATTCCAATGCTGCATGTGCCATTATACACAAACCTATTTCAGTTAAATGTATAATAGTGTGCATCCAAACTCTAAAAGTCTAATGCTGGATGTGACTTTCTTTTTAAACAAAAAGAGTGCCCAGGCTTGTTATATTATCTAACTGCTGAAGGGACTGTGCGTCATTTCTTTTGTTCACTGTGGAGCGCATACATTTAACCATGAATTTATCTCTAAAATTATTTGTATTTTATGGCGCAATAGCATAGTAGTGAGCAGGCTCCAAGCTCAGTTTATCGGCTTAAGCTCGCAGTAGGCAATGTATTGGAAGGGATGAGTGCTATAAATCATTTAAAAATACTGATGGACAAGCTATATGCATTTTATGGCACATCTGACGAAACGAATGGAGTTGAGAAAGTCTGCCAAGCGTTTGGATGTCCAGCTATACATAGGTATAATATTATACATTGGGTGGTTGGCATCAAGTTTTAGAACAGTTGAAGCAGTGTGGGAGAACTAGCCAGCAACACTAGACAAGTATTATATGAAGCAGAAAGTAGACTTGCTATGTGCATACCTCCCAATACATTGTAAACAACCTAGCCATCATGTGCAATGCATTGCAAAAATGATTTGAACTGTCACTCGAGATTCGAAACGAGAAAGTAGCATCATTTTTGCATACATCTGCCAGGGAGCTACGCTGAACTCTTTCCAGAGCATCACACTGACCGGACAAAAACCCAGCGACAAAAAACACTTAAATCAGAGGCAGTTTTTAGGACAGAGGATGGAACAGACATAGCATTCCCATAAGTGGTGAGCGAGGATTTTCTCAAATGAACTTGATCTGCACCTTGTGCCGCTCTGCACGAATCCATCATATTTACTCTTTCTGAATCTTTTTGGTCTGCTCCTGGCCAAATGTAATCCAATCCCTAATTAGTGATGGGCCGAAGAACACAGAACTGCCAAAGACATATGCCATAACACCCAAAACAGGGAGGAGGAGAATAAGGACATTGCTGCAGTGCGGGGTGTTTTGGTCAACAAGTTAAGGTGTGCATATCTGTCTATTTATATTGAAGAAAAAAGGTGTGATTCTTCACTGTGAGCTATGAAGTATTATTGTCTTATTATGGTTGACCTGTTTCCTGACTGCAAAATTGAAGGTCCCACAATGCAGCATGTGGGGATGTGGGCATTCACGATTGTTGTGCAAACTAGAGAACTGAAAAATGTGATACTGTTGCCATACCATTTATACCATACAGATTATTTTAAATGGAGGCCTGTAAACCCCATTAGGATTGTACCAAATTTATTTTAGTATAATTGAAGCTTCTATTGGGGTTTTTGAAGTAAGTTTTGAGTGTCTGTGCGGTTTTGTGTACATGCATGATCGCAGTGAAAATGTTGTTTATGAAAGGCTAAACACCAACGAATATGTATTGAAGCATCATCTTTTGTTAAATAAAAACATGTTGTTGATTTGGGAAATTATTACATCATATATTTTCAATAAAATGTTACTTTTAGACTCAAACGGAGACAATTACACAGACAACGAGTGAGCACTGCGGTAAGAGTTGTACTTGTGCAGAGTAGAAAATACATTCTAATTATTCCCACAAGACTTATATCATGGAAATCATTTGAAATTTAGTAAGTGGGCCTCTGAGAACATTGCATATTTGCAGCACCATGTTCTGTACGCTGTCCCAGGAGTTCGTCAACACTTCTACAAAACATTTAACCAGAGGCAGTTTTTCCTATGTTTGCCTAAGAACTTGGAGGACCGTATGTTATCTCAAGAGGGGCAGCTGCCCGAATAGATTTAACAAGTTCATTGAGGAGTTGAAGGTGCTTTATGCACAGATACTGTTTCCCCGTCAATATGTGTTAACACTGAGCGGCAACCTCAGGGGCTCAGAATTGAAGCCCTTGCGGAATTTGCAAAAACCTCAAATGTTCACTTGAGGCTGGCTCTACTCATGTTAAAATGTCTAACTTTGAAGCAGAATGTAACATGTTAAAAGCCTGATACAAAAAACGGTTATGGTCTCCAGCTAATTTCCATTACCAATTTCATGACAACTCTAGGGGGGTTGTTTTTCACCCGCATAAATTATATTAAGGCTTAAATGTATGCATAATTAAGGACATCGCTGCTTCGAGTGACAAGTGAGTGCCGTACCAGGTCACTAGCTGTCTTCTCTGCTGTGTCATCGGAGCCCGCATCAGCTTCACTGAAGATCCACCTCTTGTCCCATTAGATTTAAGTTGGGTTTTCACTGCCAAGATGGTGTCGGCTAGAGCCACCCACATTGAGCTTCAAAATGCTTCTTCAGAAAGTTATGGGTTACGCCACGGTGACTACATCTGTGTTTTAAAGTCTGGTTTCTGCCTACTTAGACTTGAACCAACCCTTATCCCTAAACCAGAATACAGAGGGGGTACTATCATTCAGGTAACTTATATGTAACTTACTATATATGTAACTTACAAGCTAAGCACTGTTGAATATAAGTAACATTTCTGAAGTAGTGTACTGCGTCTTTATACTGCCACTCAACTAAATAGCTTAGTTACTAGCAACTTTGCAGATTCACTGACAAATGTTTTGCTGTTTTTAGAATATTTAGCTGATTATACCTCAACACTTTATTTTGAATGCAGGGCGAGGGCCTTTGAGTTGTATACTTTTTCCAGCACTGATGATAACTACCATATAAACCCAGTAGGATCCAATATGGTTTGTTTTACAGGAGGTTTTTGAGATGATTATTGTCTACCACTTTCACAAAATTATTAAGGAACACCCATGTAAAAAAGTAGTCTATCTATGGGGAACCCTGATGCATTTCGTGTCCAGTCAAGAAACCTCGTTGCATTTTGTGAACCTTCACCCGCTCCACTCATTTCCTGTCATCTCTACACTTTGCTATCCAATTAGGACATTACATTCTCTGAAAATAATAAAAATAATGCTTTAATACAGTAACAGTACTACACCGTACTGATTTTTACTTCCCAATAGGCATTCTGGGAAATGTAATTTACATTCATCTTATTCTCCAGGAGCTCATAAAAAAAGATTGCACTGTTACATTTCAAATAACCTACAGTGCTTGAATTAAACCCACTTTTAATAAGCGTCAGATTCCCTTTAATTTAATCATTTATTCTTTTCCCCTTTCTAACGAGCACACAGAGAAAAGGGCTGAGTACTATTAATTATACGATTATAATGAACCACGGGCACAAACCGAATGCTTCTGGCTTATGTGCATCAAACCCAAAAAGGGGATCAAATTTCCGATTAGCTTAACAGTGTTCTGCAGCATTCATCCGCCGGATATTCAACTCCCACCATACTCGCTGCTCGCATCTCCTTCCTCAGCTGGTCCCGCTCCCTCCCTAAGTAATACCAACTGTCACACACATGATTAAATGTACATGGGAAAAGGCAGAATCCTCTTTCTAAATAACTAACTGCCAAATGTGGCCTTGAATTGGACACAGCAGAGCTTCTCTCATTGCTTTAAATTATATCACTCAAATCATTTACTGCCACTTCATAACAATGTTTAGTTGGCAGTTTGGTCGGTTTCTACACAGAAACTAAAAGACTATATTTTACACGTACATTTTAACAGTGCTATAATAGGCTGCGCCAAGAAAGTAGAGCCCCTATATCTCCAGACAGTATAGTTAAAAGTTGATTTGTTATATGGGGGATAAACAGGGGAAGGATGCTCGATGCAAAAGGTAGAAGAGTGTCAAGAGGGGTATATTCCATTATTCCATTTGTTTCTTAACGTGTTCCAGATTGCCTTGAGGGATACAGGGCGCAGTCTATTAGCTCGGGCTCAAACAGTGGCATAGCAGTTCCCAGACAACAACATCTCATCTTGGAGCTAATGAAATGCACCATGCCAACAATCGTCTAATCAAAACTAAATGCTTTTCTGCAGTGCAACATCATTAGAGTCCATCAGCTGAAGGAGGCTCCATGGTGTAATGGATCCCTAATGACGGTAGTTATCATCACCGGTGACCTCAGACCTTTGAGCATCCGACATCACTTCCCAGTCAGTTGCACTCTATATCTGTCTCATTCATAGCAAAGCTATATAAGTAGCAAATTGCAATATAATAAATTGCTACTTGTCCCGACAGTTACACTCAATTTTCTTCACATCAAAGCACTCATCTCAAGGCTGGATAACAGGCATTAAGCACAGGGAATGGCCAGCAAAGCTGCTGATAACTCAGCCACACACACACTAGGGGGCAGCAGACACTGAGCCCTGGGGCAGTGATGCAAATGTGCAGATAAGTGTGCAGATAAGTGCAGATAAACTCTCCCTCCCCCGTCACCCCTCCACATGCTCCCCCTGGTTGATCTGCGGGTGACATCATGTGACCTTGCGGGCCTGCCCTTGCACCTGCAGGTGCTGCGACACTGGCAGCGCCTGTCCTCCTCGGAAAAGTCCTTAAAGACCCACAAAACCTGGGGTTCTTTCAGCTCTGCCATCGTTGGCATGGCAACGGAACCTGGAGGACACACAAGAGTCATTGACCAGAAGCGTCCAGACCATCAGATCAATGGTACTCTAATGCAACCTATGCTTTACCCCCCTGCTTGTAGGATGTGTAAAGTTAAGCTCCGACTTTGTGAGACAGAAAAAGGCTGAAAGGGAATTACAGCATGTGTTCTGCAAGCAGGTCGGTGGTAAATAAGTACAGCACACAGCCAGATGTCAAATTTGCTGTAACGGCAGAGTGAGATCAGTGGGAGCATCTTATGAAGAAGTAGTGCAAAGATCTTTTTAGTAAAGGTCATACAATACATGTTAACTAATGCATGTGCACTGAATATGCACATGTACACTTGCATTAGCTCAGATGCACACACTTACATTTACAAGTCACATTCCTGCTGTTTCATATTTGTAAATGGAGCTGCTTTGTTTGTGATAATTGCAGTGTTGGTGAGGAAGTGATGCGGAGGCTGTGTGGGCATGATTGCCTTGTTCTTTACTCTTAATGCAGTGCCATAGATCAGAGGGGTAAGAGGCAGTGATGGAGAGTCAGTCCTGCACAACTCCAACCTTCTTAGGGAGTCCTTATGAGATCCATTTTAATTCAGAGACTCACAATACATCTACGTGACACCCACACACTGGTGATACTTTGACATCTCCTCTAGCGTACATTGTTTTCAAGCACACCTGGAAGAGAGATTGGCTTCCACATGTGCTGAGAATACATTCTCTTTCCAAGAATGATTTTATTTCACTGCTCATGTATCACTGTTTATGCAAATATTTGCATGTGCTCTAGCTGTAAAACAATAAAAGGCCAGTGCATTAGCAGCTTGTCGAAAGGCGAAAGTGGTCAATTTGCATCCACTTTGAACAATATAATGATTCGGCTGCTCATTTACTGTGAAAACTGAGTAATTGTATCACAGATTCTTTGATTACTTATTTGATTGCTCTTGAAAAGTATGGAAACAAACATAATTTGAGAGGATGAATAACAGTCTGTATTACAGTCTGTAGATTGGGACAAAATGAATTGAACCTGGCAAGCTCCAGATTCTGAAGTTACTTGCTCTTGGGATGCCCAACCAATCTGCATCAGAAATTTGGAAGCTTCCCTCATCAGTAAATGCTTTTGAAATCCTTTTATACATGAGTGCTAGCATTGCACCTGGACACATTGACGGTCTCAAGCCAATTAACAGTAAGACATATTTAACATTTTGGATTCCTAAAACCCCTAAGCAGCTTTTAGGGCTACCTGAACCCACAGACCCTAATGGCCATTTTTAAAACACATAAATAGCATAGTCTCAAAGCGCTATATCAGCACCTCCTGCCAGTATGCGCCCAACTCCCAGTCAGGAGTGCATTTAGTTATTAAGAAGAATTTAGCCCCCTCTTATGCCCCATTTAATGAGCTCAGTGCTAAATGACTACCAGAGCAATTACACACACACCCACACACTCACACACATATCAACTGTATATTTCTCGACACACTGCATCCACTACAAATCCAGACAGGCCAATCTATAAATCAAAATGCATATTTGTTCAAATATGATCAGGTCCATATAAAAAAATCCTATGGGTGCACATAATACACATATCAGTAAGCTTACAGCAGCAGAATTTCTCATTGGTCAGCAGTTAGAGAGTGTGACGTGAACGGCCGTCTGGGCAGAGGAGAAATTATAAAGCATTTTTTAACGGAAACACTGCCTCCACACACCCAGAGGTCCATGTGCAGAAAGGAGACATTGATCCATAATTGGAAGCACTCAGTCATGAAATCTAAGGACTAATTAAAGACAGAGAGCTTTAATGGCAGCCATTTACATATTCAGCACAGTCATTTAATGCTTCCTGCCCACTAGCAGCCAGTGGGAGATGGAGGACTGATCTGGAGGCTGTGAGGAGTCGAGTTAGATGACACTATGAGAGACTAATGACAAGTGTCCGAGACGTCTGACTGCATCAGCGGGAGCCGCTTGCGCGACATGACTAAGATGCGACTGTGGCTTTGCCGTCACTGACAGACACATCAGCTATGAAAAACATTCAGATATCTATCAAGGTCTAATGGTTAATCGTGAATATAGTCTTCGCACAAATTATGGTAAAGGCAGTAAAGTCGTCACTTGGAGCTTCTGTGGAAGTCCTTCCAGTGTGACCTCCACAAACCACAGACGGCTATCACCTGAGGTTGAAACTCCAATCACCCTCACACGCATTTGTCCGTGTGTGTTGACATACATGCCCAACCATGTGTCTGTGCCGAGTGTTTGTGGGTGCAGGTCCAAGGTGGAAGAGATGACATGTACAAAGCGTGGCATCTCATCTGGAGGCGTGGACATGTCCGCTGGTCCTGCTATGTTGAGGCGCTGAGGGTGCAGCTTGTGATATCTCTGTGGCCCACTGAGGTGTGCACACCGCCTGATTACATGTCAGGGCTTGTAAGTCCTGCTAAACAGGCAAGAGGAGGGAGAGCCTAGATGGTGGTATCCTGTGCTTTTCCTTTTGCACGTTATCAGCTGGATGTAGTTGTGCTTTCAACCTGTTAGACTGGGAATGATAACAGAGGACAGCAAAACATTGCTTGTCAATAAGTCCACACTCAAGTGGTGTAGTTTAAATGAGAGGATGTGACTTGTGCCTTCTCTGTTTGTCTTCTGGTTGATTGAATCTGCTTCTGATTGAAAGCAGAGCTGCCCATTTGTGTTCCATGGGCTGAGTGTCTCACCATCCGTTCTTTTTTGCACTCTTCTTGTATTTTCTTCTTCTTCTAATTTGCTTCTATTCCTTTCTCAACAGCCCAGGGCCTGTTTTAATAGGCTTTTTTAAATATGTCTCCTGTGCAGGTTATAGAAACGAGACAACATTGGTGCCAGAACAGGCATTTCTTTAAGTGGAATATGCTTCTGTATAAAAGCCAATCATCTTGAAGGCCAAGCTAAACTGAGGTTAATTGGAGGCAAATGCAGGCCAAAGTTTCTTTTGCCTATTCAGTTCGATAAATCTGTGGGGAAGGAGCTTTTGCCGGAAATTTGACCGGCAATATTAGTAGAGCTTATTCTCACTGCTGTGTGGTTGCTCATCAGGAGAGTGCTGAATGAGGGAAACCGCGATGAAATTCAAACTGAGTGTTTGTTAAATAGACGCTACAAAAACGTAATTAGAAGAGAAACATCCTGGATGTTTGTCAGAATTCCTGTCGACAATTGCATGTTTACATCTCAACCCACTTTGCCTCTCTGGCAGAGTGCTACCTGCAGTGAGCATAGCAAAAATGTTGATCTAACCACAAGTCTAAACGGTGTCCGTCTGCTCAGAAAACACAAGGAAATCTCTGCAGAGGGTACTTTCATACATTTATGTATGGAAGGAATTTTGTTTATTCGTGGCTTTTGTTTCACACTGAAGCATTTTAAAACAAAAACAAAAGCTCCCGTTACTTCACAGAGGGAGGATGTAAATGCAGGGAGGAGTCAGTCTGTTCGTTCCAATTGTGTAGTGAGCTGGACCACTATTTACTAATGATGCTATCGAGCAATAAGCTTCTTCCTGGCTTAGCCTAATGCTTTGCTCTCCAATTACAATGATACACAATGTAATTACCCCAACGCTATTTTTATTTGGATGATCATTGCAAAATAATGTAACTGTAAAGTTGTTATGTTCCTTGTTAAAGTTACTACTACTACAGGGTTACTACTACTTTTATTAGGTGTCAATTTCTCCGGTGCCTCTGGACAGAAGCGGTGTGTGATGAAACCTTTTAGATTTTACTGAAGCAGGTGTCTGACAGTCTGCTTCTGGTTCTCCCGTGCCTGCTTCACAGTAAGCTGTTATCTTCTTCACTTCACTTGTTGATATTCAGAAAGTAATGAACTGGTATGTACAATATATATACAATATACTTTTTAAACCACAAAAGGATTTAAAAAATGGCACATCATGGCGTATGAATGACATACACTTTAAAGGCATAATGATCCAAAGGTGACTGCTTATACTGTATGTCACTTATGACTTTTTTCCATTTTTATTTAGTAGTTCAGTAATCTTGTTAGAACTAACTTGTACGTATGACTATTGGTGAAACTGCTTAGGTTTGTGTAAAAAAAGGCAATACAACTGGTTATATATATATATATATATATATATATATATATATGTATATATATATATATATGTATATATATATATATATATATATATATATATACATATATATATGTATATATATATATATATATATATACATATATATATATGTATATATATATATATATGTATGTGTATATTTATGTATAGCATAAGCTAATATCATGCCCTTACCTTTGGAAATAGGCTAACGGCAGTAAGCTAGTTAGCCAGACATGCTAACTTTTAACGTTAGAATTTTTAAAAAGCAGTTTACTGTAAGTAACCACTCTAACACAAACAGATAACCTCTGGTAATGCAACACTCCAAACACTGGGAGCCTCAATCTAATCCTCTGGGGGATTAAGCTTTTAAGAGCGCAGGATATTCACTCATAAACCTTTATAAATCTGAAACACAGGAACTCTCACTGACTCTGACTCATGCAAACCTCAATCTGTCTCTCCACTGTGCTTGCATTAACTGCTAGTGGTGCATTGCACAAACACATTCTAATGGACAGCATCCGCCACGGCCTGATTTGGGTCAACCTGAGCTACTATGTAATCAAACTGCTCCTTAAATCACGGAAAAAACAATTTAGGTCACCGCGTGAAGCCTTTGACAATGGTTACCGTAGCAACTTCATGGTCACTTTGCGAAGATGTAAAGACTACAGATCAGACCTTCCCCATTGAGTCTTGCAGTATTACTGTCTCTCTGGTGAACGGGGGAAAAGTGCAATGAGGCACACTGAGACATTATTTCCCCATATTGTTTCCTTGGCAAAGGAACAGAGGAGCAGCTTGAACAGTCAGATGTAATCTGGGCTGACTGCTGTAATCAGATGGCTGTTCCGGGGAGAAAGAATATGCTTCATCTCTGCTCCGTTCCTGATATAGTAAACTAAGCCACATCTATTCTACTACGTACATCTGAAAGTTTCTTTCTCATCAACCTTACAATACGGCACCTAATATCACCCTCGGTGACTCCATCTTGATTTATAAATCAATAAAAAGTAGTAGTGTAAAACGTGGTGACATGTCTGGGCTGCCACACACGAGCATTGATTCAACGTAATTTCTATCATCAAGTAATGACCAAGGAACTAGAACAGTGTAGACAGTTGGTAAATATTGGTAAATACTGCCATTGAGAGTGTATACGGTTCATGGAGGCCAGGGGAAATAGGGCTGATTCATTATCAAAGGCGTTAGCGTTAAGACTATCAAGCTAGCGTTCCTGTTTGGCCCTAATGTAATTGGACCAATTAATTTCAGCCTTGATTTATGCAGCATTATACAGCATTAAAGCCTGCGGCCTGTGGCTCATTATCAGGACTGCTGCACCTTTATTAAAAACTGATCACATCAGGGAGATTTAGCAACACATTTCAAATCGAGTTGGAAAAAGGGCTGCAGCTATCGAATATTTGAGTCATCAAGTATTCTACCGATTATTCCACTGATTCATCATCAAGGTTAAACAAAGTCTCGATGCATCGAATTTGTATCAAGGATTTTTAGTAAATTACTTAGTTTAGTAAATGACAAGTCTTGTCAACGAATCATGCCCTGTACTGATTGTGAAAAAAATGGTGTCTTATACCTTGTCATTCTTTCTGTAACCTTTCCATATCTCTGAAGCAAAGCTCAAAGGCACACATTCAAAGATATCAGAGAAAGAATAATACATCCTTGTATTGATATGGTAAAAAATTAATTCAGGGTCCTTGAGGGCTGAAAATAGATATTCTGGGTCCTTTGTTTCATTGCAGTATTGCAGTAATTGTCACAAACTATAAATAATTATGTTCTTAAAGGTTCTCTAGACTTTGAAATTGAGATAAATTGTGAGGTCGCTGCCAAATCTCACCCGTTATTACATAGCTGTATGATTTCTTACCCTCTGGGATCCTAACCATTCACACTGATGAGATTTACAAGCTTGCTTTAGAGGAAAAGTCATGCATCTTTATAGTGAAATTAATGTATGTTGAATTTAATTTAATTAATCCAAACTCTTTGCAGATTTGATTTAATGTAAAAACAGGCCACATTGAGGCTGTTTGAAGTTTGGAGAATTAAAAAAGATATTTAAATATATATATATATATATATGTCCTCTATATATCCCCTTCCCACTTGCTCTCTTGTGGAGTGGCTGTAATGAGTGGACTGTCTGATGTCCCGCTGCTGGGTGTGGTGTGGGGGATTAATGAAGTGGTGGCTCACAAGGGAGATCCATCTGCACCCAGACAGTCTTAATGAACTACCAAGGCCCAGACATGGCACTTTTACTGAGGCCTCTACTTATGGCTTATGACATGCTGAGGAAGCAGGACTGCTTTTGTTTTGAATGGTTTTGCCTTTAATGGTGACAAAGTGAACTTTTCAATCTACCAGAGTGCATTTCAGCCAGTATTATGTGTACCACACATTGCAATTTTGCCCCTTTCCATAAGGGCTCTTTTTAATTTATTTTATGTGCTCTAGCACCATTGGTGAAAATCTTAACCTGTCAAAGAAAGGATGCCATGTTCCCTTTAAAATATGAAAATATGATGGAAGGTTAAAACATTTGACGCTAAATGCAACCTTTCGACTGCCTAATGATGCAAACTCATACAGAAAATGTAACGTTCTGTAAGGAAACCCACGCTTTCTTTACAGCATATCAATTGATTATTTGTAAAATGACAAATAACAAACTGTTTCCAACAAAATTCAAATGAAGAGTTAATAAGCCCTTTCCTCTTTGTTACTTTTGCATGGCACACATTGCAGTTTACAATACACAAACGCCCTAATTTATTTATTTTATCAATTTCTTACACACTTCTGTGATAGTGATTTAAAAAGAAAGATACCAAACTCTTTACAATACGGAATGGTTTCCTTATTAGACCTTGTACTATCAGGTGCCTTGTAATAGGTGCTAAAATAAGATTGGCCATCGCTTTTCAGGGGCGGGGCTTAATGGACAGTCAATTAATTAATGTTAACGCATTTATTTAAAAGCCTTCAATAATCCATCAGTTAATTACTTAGTATTTAAAGTAATAACGCTGTAAATGAGCACATTATCTGACAGTATCTGATGATGAGGGGTAATTTCAGAAAATTCCATCTCTTGCTGGAGGTCTTTATGAACAACTGTTTTTCCCAAAAGCTTTTGTTATGCAGTCTGATTTGGCAATACATGACTGCAGCTTTAAAGTACTGTGTGGGACCCTGCATGCAGTGTAGCTGGAGCAAATCTGGCTTTTCATGAAAACCTCTCATGACAAAATCGCAGACAGCAATTAACTCATTAGTGCAGGCTCAGTAGATTTCTTTCATTGAATTTAAAAGAACTGAGAATCAGCTGTTTGGTGGCATTTCCTCGAGGGTGAATTCAGCTCTGTTTCTTTTAGTCAAAAGCCCATCCTGTCTTTATACTGTAGCACCCGTTGATGAAAAACTGTCACCTCAGTATGTATTTTATTTGGCTGGAAGCCGCCAGTCAGGGAAAGTGTGGTTTGCATTAACATATGAAGATTCCATGTCTGCAGCGTTGCGAAATAGATTCGAAATATGACACATCTCTGAAAATAATGTTTGCAAAAATACATATTGTTTGATGAATACTGACACAAATGTATACTATGTTCAGCTGTAAAGCAGATGTCAATTTGAAGCTTGCGTGTCGGCAAGAATAAATGGCAATGTATCTATTTGATTTCTTGATTTAAAAAAGGGTGTTCACAGCCAGTAAGGCGTGGTTGGAGCATCAGATGTGAACGGGGCAGAAATGAGTGGCTCAGCTGGCCGGGGTGAGCAGCTTCAAGTAACTGAGTGAACCTGACCTCAGAGCACATCTGACCCATCAGAATTGCTGTGCTCTCATGCTTGCAGAGGGGTTGGGCTCCCATCATGGCACACATACACACCGGCTTCAATTAACTATCCCATGCGCATTATTCAGTGACACTTAAGTCCATTCCAAAATCCAAGGTGCACTTTCATTGCCAACAATCATTTGTACCACGGCTGACATTTCAGGCTCTGATTCCAATTTTCGAAAGGTAAAAAGAAAGCTGGGAGATTGTACGGGGAGATGATTTCGTACCATTGCTCCTTTTTGACTGGACTTGAAGTGAAGACTTTCAGTAATCTACTAAATATGTCTACCCTACACATGTATGTGCACTACCTTTTTTTCAAATAGGATAAAGACATGTAACTATGAAACAAATGTACCTTAAACTAGTAAGTAGAAAAGTAAGTGTCACTTAAATAGGTCCTTTTTGTTTAATACGTTTTTTAGGAACATGGGCTCTTGAGAATAAAAGTCACGTGGATTCATGGATAATCATGGTCACCTTGTTGTTCAAAGAAAGGTGCAAACAGGGTCCACATTTTTTTGACCTACTGCATTCACACACCTCATCGTCTCCCTATCATCAAGGAAGGAGCAGAAAAGAAGAAAGCTGGCTGAATGAATGACAGCCCAACAGATGAGATAGCTATGTTTAATCCTCTTTCAAAAGAGCTCCATAGAAATAACTGGGAGCGGGGAGGACAAGCCGAAAGAAAAATTGGAGCATTGTGTATTGTATAGCCATCACGAGGCGTCCTGGGTCTTCTTTGTGAAGTGACTTTGACAGCTTTGGGGATTAAGGAGCAGTCCATCGTACATGGCCCAAACAGCAGGGATTAGACTAAATATGCTCACTCTTGTCTCTGGCTCCTTCACTTAGTAAATCAATAAAATCAATAAAAAAATCTGTGTGTGTGGGTGGGAGAGAGGGAGAGGTCATCAGACCAGGCAGGGAGAAAAAAACGTGCAGAAAGGGGCAGAGTGGCTCCTGAGGCAAGGAGGAGCCAGCTGACAAGTGTTGCTGCTCCCTGCTGCAGTTTGCTGAAAAGCTCCTTTTTACGGTTTGTTGTTAGTGATGCTGCAGCTCCACTTACAGCCACACCGAGGCATAATATATTACCTCGATGGGGGAGTTATTGTTAAAGGCCAAGAATTCAACTTGGGCAGCCTCTGCCAGCCCTAGTTGTGCTGGCAAGTAGAAATCGTAATGTATAGCAAAAACAAATCTGATCACGATAATAGAATTTTCATTTTACAATTGAAGACAATATTCTGGCCATCATTTTTAGTTCAATTGAATGACCACTGTGTAGGATTAAGTGGTATCTAGCAGTGCAGTTGCAGATTGCAACCAACTGAACACCCCTCTGCTCACCCATCCCTTCCCAAACGTGTGGCCCAAAATGCATTAGGGCCTCTCTAGAGCCAGTGTTTGGTTTGTCCACTCTGGGCTACTGTAGAAACATTGTAGTGCAACATGGCGAACTCCGTGCAGAGCTCATTTTAATATAATAAAAACGCAACATTCCTTATTTCATGTGATTATACACTAAAGAAAACATGTTATTCCATTTCTGCTAATAGATCTCCCTAAATCCTTCACATTGGACCTTTTCAAAAGAGCATGGATTAGCAGGGCTTGACATAAAGCTTATTCGGGTAGCTGGGATGTTTTACTTGCCCAATAGCCAACTTACTTGTTTGAGATGGAAAGTGTAGGCCTAATATTAATAAAATAAAATAAAAAGGGAGTTGGACAATTGGACAAAAAAACCGTCAGAAATTCTAAAAATGATCAATTGAATGTAGTATTGTCATGTATAGTGGTTATTTGCATATACATACACAATTCAACGGATTGGGGAATAAATTATCTTTATTAAGTGTGGCTTCAGCTAGAGGGGTCATAGACCCCTATAGCAAAGCGCACTTCATATTATTGCTCGGGCTTATTATTATTAAGTGTGGCTTCAGCTAGAGGGGTCATAGACCCCTATAGCAAAGCGCACTTCATATTATTGCTCGGGCTTATTATTATTATTATTACTTATTATTATTCTTCTTATTCCGCCAAACTTTGGACCGTATCTTCTCCCACAGCGTTGCCCGCACATGCGTAAAAAATACATCAAAACGTGCGGCCCGATCGGGAATCGTGAGCTATGACTTTTCTAAGAGATTCGACCAGCCATTTTCCCGAAAAGTGCGAAAAACGGCGAGAAATTGTCCCATTCACTTGACTGGGGTTTCGGACTGAAGAGAGCAAAAAAACATACATCTTTGTGCCCACAGTGACTCGCCATAATGTATCGTAGAGAAATGATTTAAAGTTTAAAACGTTGACAAAAGTCTGGAGTTTATTTGCCCAATTGGGCATTTTTTGATAGCTAGCACAGTTTTCATGTAATTATTGTTCAAGTTTAGGAAAATGTGGGAACCATTTCAGAGTTTACAATGGGTGTGTGTGGGGAAGGTTAGAGCTGTGATGTCATCGCTAGAGCACGAGGAGCTGTGTCCTAAACAACCTTTTTGTATTTGTATTTTGCCATTCACTCCACAATATTGACTTTTGAGGCATAATTTATATATGAAAACGTTGGAAATAGTGTGCCGGTGGTACACATGCGTCGTGGAATCCAACAAATGTATACTGTTTTGTCAGCAAGCCTGAAAGCGACATGAAGACCGGCCAACTGCTCCATTAACCTCCATGTTAAATCGGACCACAATTTTCTCTCATGACGGAAACGTGAGCACTTTTCAAACTGAATTTACGCTCTCATTTCTAAATCCTTACAAATATTTAAGTAGACGGAAACGTTCGCAGAAGTCTTGTGCTTCTCATGATGTCATTATTTTCGTGATGGGATCCATGGTTGTCTGTCAAATACAGTAGTTTGAAAGTTAGTTTTTTCATTAAATCAACTCTCCTGTCTCTCTCTCAGTGAACACCATGGCAACGGTGACACACACGCACACACACACACACGCGCAGGAGGAACTGTCAGTTGGTCAGCTGACATCCTGACTGTTTGTGCTTCTCATGATTTCATTATTTTCGTGATGGGATGGGATTCATGGTTGTCTGTCAAATACAATAGTATTATTTCTTGGTGTAACCACACCTCCCTACTCAATTCTTGCGCCCTACCTCGAATAATGGCCCATCTTCATTACCTACACTTACACCGGTCTCAAGACACAAATAAACGCCTCTTAACTTCTTTTCTTCCATATGCTTCCTCTTATTAAACACTTAAACAAGCTTAAGACTCATAGACACGGTTTAAACATCCTAATATTACCAATAAGGCACACAAATAGACATTTTAGACCATTAATAACGTCCTTTGTCAGACGCTCATGAGCCACACCCACGGTTTTCCCGCCTTATGCAAATGAGCTGCACCCACAGAGACTTTCACCCAGACCCCTGCAAAGAGCTCCTCTCCCCTCCTCCTATTCTAATTAATGTTAAATATAAACTAATCTCTAAATCCTTGAACTTATTCAATGCCCTTGGCTTTTATTCAAGTTCAGGAACATAGAAATCCACTACAGAGCTGTGTCCTAAACAACCTTTTTGTATTTGTATTTTGCCATTCACTCCACAATATTGACTTTTGAGGCATAATTTATATATGAAAACGTTGGAAATATTGTGCCGGTGGTACACATGCGTCGTGGAATCCAACAAATGTATACTGTTTTGTCAGCAAGCCTGAAAGCGACATGAAGACCGGCCAACTGCTCCATTAACCTCCATGTTAAATCGGACCACAATTTTCTCTCATGACGGAAACGTGAGCACTTTACAAACTGAATTTACGCCCTCATTTATAAATCCTTACAAATATTTAAGTAGACGGAAACGTTCTCAGAAGTCTTGTGCTTCTCATGATGTCATTATTTTCGTGATGGGATCCATGGTTGTCTGTCAAATACAGTAGTTTGAAAGTTAGTTTTTTCATTAAATCAACTCTCCTGTCTCTCTCTCAGTGAACACCATGGCAACGGTGACACACGCGCACACACGCGCAGGAGGAACTGTCAGTTGGTCAGCTGACATCCTGACTGTTTGTGCTTCTCATGATTTCATTATTTTCGTGATGGGATGGGATTCATGGTTGTCTGTCAAATACAATAGTATTATTTCTTGGTGTAACCACACCTCCCTACTCAATTCTGCGCCCTACCTCGAATAATGGCCCATCTTCATTACCTACACTTACACCGGTCTCAAGACACAAATAAACGCCTCTTAACTTCTTTTCTTCCATATGCTTCCTCTTATTAAACACTTAAACAAGCTTAAGACTCATAGACACGGTTTAAACATCCTAATATTACCAATAAGGCACACAAATAGACATTTTAGACCGTTAATAACGTCCTCTGTCAGACGCTCATGAGCCACACCCACAGTTTTCCCGCCTTATGCAAATGAGCTGCACCCACAGAGACTTTCACCCAGACCCCTGCAAAGAGCTCCTCTCCCCTCCTCCTATTCTAATTAATGTTAAATATAAACTAATCTCTAAATCCTTGAACTTATTCAATCCCCTTGGCTTTTATTCAAGTTCAGGAACATAGAAATCCACTACAGGTACTTTACCCCTTATCTTTCTTCGGTATAATTCTCGTTAAGCCTGAATATACGGGTTTAACCCCTTAATAACCTCCCATTAACACACAAACACACACATCTCAGACAACACCCTAACCGAAATTTAGAAATTTCTGAAATTTCTGAAATCTATTTTAAACTCTACAAAAAACGTTTCACACACATTCTTATATATCATACATTAGACTTAGACACACACACACACAGAATTATCACAAAACGATTGACTGTGTGTGTCTATGTGCGCCCGCGTGTGTGTGTGTGCGCGCACGTTTTTTGACCCCAGAAAGTTGGTGAGTGAGGAGATACAACTTGGATCGACCTTTCACCCAATGAGTCTGTTGTTGCTGGGGAAAAATGGACAACACAACGAATCCGATTAGGCTCCTCCCATAGAAGAAGTCTGATTGGCTCTTTTTTATTTGGCTTTCGGTTAAGGATTTTTTTCTTCATTGTGTAAAAAACTACGTTTTTCACCCTCTCAAAGAAAGTCATTTGATCTGATAATTCTGAAGGTGGCAGAGGTTATTGAGGTTATTGTGTTATTGAGAGATGTGTTACCTCAATAACACATCTCACTACCGGTAATGTATACATATTGCGACGTCTTACGGCAGTAGTAGCCACACTTTCAAAATTTCTTGTGAAATTTTCTAGATTTTATTAGATTATTTATAATCTATAATAATAATAATAAACTTAAATAACCATGTTAACTTAAATAACCATGTTAAATCGGACCACAATTTTCTCTCATGACGGAAACGTGAGCACTTTACAAACTTCCACGCCCTCATTTATAAATCCTTACAAATATTTAAGTAGACGGAAACGTTCTCAGAAGTCTTGTGCTTCTCATGATTTTGTTATTTTCGTGATGGGATTCACGGTTGTCTGTCAAATACAATAGTTTAAAAGGTTGTTTTCTCATTAAATCCACAGTTCAGTCTCCCGCTCTGTGACAGTGTCACACCTGTTTTAAGTTAGCCAATCAGGGCTGTCACCACGACAACCGGTGATACAAACGCAGGAGGAGCCAACTGACGTTGGTCAGCTGACATCCAAGACACTCTATTTTAAACTCTACAAAAAACGTTTCACACACATTCTTATATATCATACATTAGACTTAGACACACACACACACAGAATTATCACAAAACGATTGACTGTGTGTGTCTATGTGCGCCCGCGTGTGTGTGCGCGCACGTTTTTTGACCCCAGAAAGTTGGTGAGTGAGGAGATACAACTTGGATCGACCTTTCACCCAATGAGTCTGTTGTTGCTGGGGAAAAATGGACAACACAACGAATCCGATTAGGCTCCTCCCATAGAAGAAGTCTGATTGGCTCTTTTTTATTTGGCTTTCGGTTAAGGATTTTTTTTTTCATTGTGTAAAAAACTACGTTTTTCACCCTCTCAAAGAAAGTCATTTGATCTGATAATTCTGAAGGTGGCAGAGGTTATTGAGGTTATTGTGTTATTGAGAGATGTGTTACCTCAATAACACATCTCACTACCGGTAATGTATACATATTGCGACGTCTTACGGCAGTAGTAGCCACACTTTCAAAATTTCTTGTGAAATTTTCTAGTTATTATTATTATTACTTATTATTATTCTTCTTATTCCGCCAAACTTTGGACCGTATCTTCTCCCACAGCGTTGCCCGCACATGCGTAAAAAATACATCAAAACGTGCGGCCCGATCGGGAATCGTGAGCTATGACTTTTCTAAGAGATTCGACCAGCCATTTTCACGAAAAGTGCGAAAAACGGCGAGAAATTGTCCCATTGACTTGACTGGGGTTTCGGACTGAAGAGAGCAAAAAAACATACATCTTTGTGCCCACAGTGACTCGCCATAAAGTATCGTAGAGAAATGATTTAAAGTTTAAAACGTTGACAAAAGTCTGGAGTTTATTTGCCCAATTGGGCATTTTTTGATAGCTAGCACAGTTTTCATGTAATTATTGTTCAAGTTTAGGAAAATGTGGGAACCATTTCAGAGTTTACAATGGGTGTGTGTGGGGAAGGTTAGAGCTGTGATGTCATCGCTAGAGCACGAGGAGCTGTGTCCTAAACAACCTTTTTGTATTTGTATTTTGCCATTCACTCCACAATATTGACTTTTGAGGCATAATTTATATATGAAAACGTTGGAAATATTGTGCCGGTGGTACACATGCGTCGTGGAATCCAACAAATGTATACTGTTTTGTCAGCAAGCCTGAAAGCGACATGAAGACCGGCCAACTGCTCCATTAACCTCCATGTTAAATCGGACCACAATTTTCTCTCATGACGGAAACGTGAGCACTTTACAAACTGAATTTACGCCCTCATTTATAAATCCTTACAAATATTTAAGTAGACGGAAACGTTCTCAGAAGTCTTGTGCTTCTCATGATGTCATTATTTTCGTGATGGGATCCATGGTTGTCTGTCAAATACAGTAGTTTGAAAGTTAGTTTTTTCATTAAATCAACTCTCCTGTCTCTCTCTCTCAGTGAACACCATGGCAACGGTGACACACACGCACACACGCGCAGGAGGAACTGTCAGTTGGTCAGCTGACATCCTGACTGTTTGTGCTTCTCATGATTTCATAATTTTCGTGATGGGATGGGATTCATGGTTGTCTGTCAAATACAATAGTATTATTTCTTGGTGTAACCACACCTCCCTACTCAATTCTGCGCCCTACCTCGAATAATGGCCCATCTTCATTACCTACACTTACACCGGTCTCAAGACACAAATAAACGCCTCTTAACTTCTTTTCTTCCATATGCTTCCTCTTATTAAACACTTAAACAAGCTTAAGACTCATAGACACGGTTTAAACATCCTAATATTACCAATAAGGCACACAAATAGACATTTTAGACCATTAATAACGTCCTCTGTCAGACGCTCATGAGCCACACCCACGGTTTTCCCGCCTTATGCAAATGAGCTGCACCCACAGAGACTTTCACCCAGACCCCTGCAAAGAGCTCCTCTCCCCTCCTCCTATTCTAATTAATGTTAAATATAAACTAATCTCTAAATCCTTGAACTTATTCAATCCCCTTGGCTTTTATTCAAGTTCAGGAACATAGAAATCCACTACAGAGCTGTGTCCTAAACAACCTTTTTGTATTTGTATTTTGCCATTCACTCCACAATATTGACTTTTGAGGCATAATTTATATATGAAAACGTTGGAAATATTGTGCCAGTGGTACACATGCGTCGTGTACACATGCTTGCTGACTGTTTTGTCAGCAAGCCTGAAAGCGACATGAAGACCGGCCAACTGCTCCATTAACCTCCATGTTAAATCGGACCACAATTTTCTCTCATGACGGAAACGTGAGCACTTTACAAACTGAATTTACGCTCTCATTTATAAATCCTTACAAATATTTAAGTAGACGGAAACGTTCTCAGAAGTCTTATGCTTCTCATGATGTCATTATTTTCGTAATGGGATTCACGGTTGTCTGTCAAATACAATAGTTTAAAAGGTTGTTTTCTCATTAAATCCACAGTTCAGTCTCCCGCTCTGTGACAGTGTCACACCTGTTTTAAGTTAGCCAATCAGGGCTGTCACCACGACAACCGGTGATACAAACGCAGGAGGAGCCAACTGACGTTGGTCAGCTGACATCCAAGACACTCTATTTTAAACTCTACAAAAAACGTTTCACACACATTCTTATATATCATACATTAGACTTAGACACACACACACACAGAATTATCACAAAACGATTGACTGTGTGTGTCTATGTGCGCCCGCGTGTGTGTGCGCGCACGTTTTTTGACCCCAGAAAGTTGGTGAGTGAGGAGATACAACTTGGATCGACCTTTCACCCAATGAGTCTGTTGTTGCTGGGGAAAAATGGACAACACAACGAATCCGATTAGGCTCCTCCCATAGAAGAAGTCTGATTGGCTCTTTTTTATTTGGCTTTCGGTTAAGGATTTTTTTTTTTCATTGTGTAAAAAACTACGTTTTTCACCCTCTCAAAGAAAGTCATTTGATCTGATAATTCTGAAGGTGGCAGAGGTTATTGAGGTTATTGTGTCATTGAGAGATGTGTTACCTCAATAACACATCTCACTACCGGTAATGTATACATATTGCGACGTCTTACGGCAGTAGTAGCCACACTTTCAAAATTTCTTGTGAAATTTTCTAGTTAAGTGTGGCTTCAGCTAGAGGGGTCATAGACCCCTATAGCAAAGCGCACTTCATATTATTGCTCGGGCTTATTATTATTCTTCTTATTCCGCCAAACTTTGGACCGTATCTTCTCCCACAGCGTTGCCCGCACATGCGTAAAAAATACATCAAAACGTGCGGCCCGATCGGGAATCGTGAGCTATGACTTTTCTAAGAGATTCGACCAGCCATTTTCCCGAAAAGTGCGAAAAACGGCGAGAAATTGTCCCATTCACTTGACTGGGGTTTCGGACTGAAGAGAGCAAAAAAACATACATCTTTGTGCCCACAGTGACTCGCCATAATGTATCGTAGAGAAATGATTTAAAGTTTAAAACGTTGACAAAAGTCTGGAGTTTATTTGCCCAATTGGGCATTTTTTGATAGCTAGCACAGTTTTCATGTAATTATTGTTCAAGTTTAGGAAAATGTGGGAACCATTTCAGAGTTTACAATGGGTGTGTGTGGGGAAGGTTAGAGCTGTGATGTCATCGCTAGAGCACGAGGAGCTGTGTCCTAAACAACCTTTTTGTATTTGTATTTTGCCATTCACTCCACAATATTGACTTTTGAGGCATAATTTATATATGAAAACGTTGGAAATATTGTGCCGGTGGTACACATGCGTCGTGGAATCCAACAAATGTATACTGTTTTGTCAGCAAGCCTGAATGCGACATGAAGTCCGGCCAACTGCTCCATTAACCTCCATGTTAAATCGGACCACAATTTTCTCTCATGACGGAAACGTGAGCACTTTACAAACTGAATTTACGCCCTCATTTATAAATCCTTACAAATATTTAAGTAGACGGAAACGTTCTCAGAAGTCTTGTGCTTCTCATGATGTCATTATTTTCGTGATGGGATCCATGGTTGTCTGTCAAATACAATAGTTTGAAAGTTAGTTTTTTCATTAAATTAACTATCCTGTCTCTCTCTCAGTGAACACCATGGCAACGGTGACACACACGCACACACGCGCAGGAGGAACTGTCAGTTGGTCAGCTGACATCCTGACTGTTTGTGCTTCTCATGATTTCATTGCTTTTATTCATATCTGTTGTGACTGACTCATGGATTTAAACATGGTTATTCATTTCATTTTATTTAAACAAACCAACTGAAGTCTTGGGTAGGAGAGAGGCAAAGTTGTACTTTTTTACATTGAGCAGCTCTGGTTAATTGATGGCTGACATGATTGTTTCAAGGTCTTCTCCCTCTTCTGCCCCTCCCAATGGGCTTTTCGCATGAGTGTTTGAGTGCTATTTTTTTCCCGCCATTCGATCTATATACCGCCCCCTGTCTGTCTAACTCTGTCTGGCCCCCCCCTTTCCGTGGCTGACATGATATTAGTTAATCTGATTTCTCTCTCTCTCTCTCTCTCTCCTCCTGCCTGTCTCTCTCTCTCTCTCTCCTCCTGCCTCTCTCTCTCTCCTCCTGCCTCTCTCTCTCTCTCCTCCTGCCTCTCTCTCTCTCTCTCTCCTCCTGCCTCTCTCTCTCTCTCTCTCTCTCTCTCTCTCTCTCTCTCTCTCTCTCTCTCTCTCTCTGATAGCTAGCACAGTTTTCATGTAATTATTGTTCAAGTTTAGGAAAATGTGGGAACCATTTCAGAGTTTACAATGGGTGTGTGTGGGGAAGGTTAGAGCTGTGATGTCATCGCTAGAGCACGAGGAGCTGTGTCCTAAACAACCTTTTTGTATTTGTATTTTGCCATTCACTCCACAATATTGACTTTTGAGGCATAATTTATATATGAAAACGTTGGAAATATTGTGCCGGTGGTACACATGCGTCGTGGAATCCAACAAATGTATACTGTTTTGTCAGCAAGCCTGAAAGCGACATGAAGACCGGCCAACTGCTCCATTAACCTCCATGTTAAATCGGACCACAATTTTCTCTCATGACGGAAACGTGAGCACTTTACAAACTGAATTTACGCCCTCATTTATAAATCCTTACAAATATTTAAGTAGACGGAAACGTTCTCAGAAGTCTTGTGCTTCTCATGATGTCATTATTTTCGTGATGGGATCCATGGTTGTCTGTCAAATACAGTAGTTTGAAAGTTAGTTTTTTCATTAAATCAACTATCCTGTCTCTCTCTCTCAGTGAACGCCATGGCAACGGTGACACACACGCACACACGCGCAGGAGGAACTGTCAGTTGGTCAGCTGACATCCTGACTGTTTGTGCTTCTCATGATTTCATTATTTTCGTGATGGGATGGGATTCATGGTTGTCTGTCAAATACAATAGTATTATTTCTTGGTGTAACCACACCTCCCTACTCAATTCTGCGCCCTACCTCGAATAATGGCCCATGTTCATTACCTACACTTACACCGGTCTCAAGACACAAATAAACGCTTCTTAACTTCTTTTCTTCCATATGCTTCCTCTTATTAAACACTTAAACAAGCTTAAGACTCATAGACACGGTTTAAACATCCTAATATTACCAACAAGGCACACAAATAGACATTTTAGACCATTAATAACGTCCTCTGTCAGACGCTCATGAGCCACACCCACGGTTTTCCCGCCTTATGCAAATGAGCTGCACCCACAGAGACTTTCACCCAGACCCCTGCAAAGAGCTCCTCTCCCCTCCTCCTATTCTAATTAATGTTAAATATAAACTAATCTCTAAATCCTTGAACTTATTCAATCCCCTTGGCTTTTATTCAAGTTCAGGAACATAGAAATCCACTACAGGTACTTTACCCCTTATCTTTCTTCGGTATAATTCTCGTTAAGCCTGAATATACGGGTTTAACCCCTTAATAACCTCCCATTAACACACAAACACACACATCTCAGACAACACCCTAACCGAAATTTAGAAATTTCTGAAATCTATTTTAAACTCTACAAAAAACGTTTCACACACATTCTTATATATCATACATTAGACTTAGACACACACAGAATTATCACAAAACGATTGACTGTGTGTGTCTATGTGCGCCCGCGTGTGTGTGCGCGCACGTTTTTTGACCCCAGAAAGTTGGTGAGTGAGGAGATACAACTTGGATCGACCTTTCACCCAATGAGTCTGTTGTTGCTGGGGAAAAATGGACAACACAACGAATCCGATTAGGCTCCTCCCATAGAAGAAGTCTGATTGGCTCTTTTTTATTTGGCTTTCGGTTAAGGATTTTTTTTTTCATTGTGTAAGAAACTACGTTTTTCACCCTCTCAAAGAAAGTCCTTTGATCTGATAATTCTGAAGGTGGCAGAGGTTATTGAGGTTATTGTGTTATTGAGAGATGTGTTACCTCAATAACACATCTCACTACCGGTAATGTATACATATTGCGACGTCTTACGGCAGTAGTAGCCACACTTTCAAAATTTCTTGTGAAATTTTCTAGTTTCAATATTTGCTTTGATCAAACTTGTTTTAGTTGTGTATTATAAACTGTTGCTAAAGGAATATAAACAGGTGACAAGTCCCAATTTTATATCTGTTTTATATCGCTGTGAGAACATATCTTTTAAACAATTGTATTTATTGTATATTATTGTATTTATGCAAGTTTTATCACCAAAAACTTAATTTTAAAAGATTATATTTATATATTTGTATAGTTTGGAGCTTAAATGCACTATAATGAATTACAATATGATAGGCATACATTTCTTGTTAAATTAAGTTAAATTAAGTTCTAAATGTTAACAGGACTGTGCTGCAAACTGCCAGCTACCTGGCCGATTTCAACGGTTTTGTTGTTCACAATGTAGCATTATCAAGGATCGACAATTCAATCAAATTAATGCTGATCTCTTGATTACATATTTTAACTGAATATCGACCCCTAATAGAGATCACATTTATTTTTATATTCCACTTGCCAGAACATGGAGTTTAATGGCCCCAGACTAATGGAAAAGCTATAATGTCAAGCCCTGGCTAAGGCAGATACAAAGAAAATTGACATTGACACAAAATTTTGGATCCCGGTATATTTTCATATGTCAAAACTTGTTAAAAGACTAACTGGAAGGAAAGAAGTTTCATTGCGTAGGTGACCGTTTGAAACTGCTAATACAATAAAATAAAGTTGTATGTTCTGAGAAGTGAAAATAGTAATCTCATGTAAAAAAAACAAGATGTGGTGTAAGGATCAACAACGACTGAGCTGCAGGTCTGCATATGGCTCTGCAGTATCACACAACAATGCACTGAATAAGGAGTCTATTACAGCAGTTCAAAGGCAGGCATATACATCTTGGTTTAACATGCTGTGTGCATTGCAGTTACACTATAATCATTCCTCATAAAGATCCATTAACAGCAGCACGTCTAAACAAATCACTCGACCAACTGATTCAAACTACACATGTTTCATAGGCTGCTCTACACTTAAATAACCCTTGCACAACTTTGATTATAAAGTTGCAGTTGCGATGTCAAGTGTCCTGTTTCTTAAGGGAGTGGTTTAGAATTTGTTAAGTGGAACGAAAGCGAAGAGAAAATAAGTGGAGCTTTACCCAAAACCCAAATCTGCCTCTAATCCAAAAAATTACACCTGTCACTAGAAAGTTAGATCTATTAAAACTACTTCCTGATTCGAGAGGGGAAAACCATTAAAAAACACAAAGGCCTTCAATCAGTACTTAATTAACACAGCAACCTTTTCCCCAGTTCTGGCAATCACCCGTATCTGCCAGATTAGTTTCAGGACGTGAATACAGATGACCAAAACAACTTGGAGGATGTGGACAGCAAAGAAAATAAGTATGCAAAGAAAATATGGAAGAGGAAGGGTAGAGGATAGACAGAGAGAGAGAGAGAGAGAGAGAGAGAGAGAGACAGAGAGAGAGAGAGAGAGAGAAAAGAGTGAATATAGCAATGGTCTAATAACTCCTCCCTCCGACAGTGGTCTCAACAAGCATCTTAGGTCTTTATCTCAAGTGTGTCATTCAGCAGAGGGAACTTCCCTTAGATACACTCACACTCTACATATCAGGTCCTATGTATCTCTTGCAAAAAAGTATCCCTGAAAGCAATTTCTAAGAAAAATGTAAACGTTTTATGAGATTGAACCGCCACTCAGTCTTCGTGATGGGGCTCGATGGTTGAGTATCACAAGAGTGAGAGGATGACAATTTGTAGCAGCTGTGTGCGATCAAGTAATTCTTAATTACAGGATCAAAATCTGTTTTTTCTAATGATTTGTTTTGTGCATACAATGTAAAAAACAAATACTACAAAAGTCAGACCATTTAAACAACAAATGCATTACATCTGCTGTGTCAACTAAATGTGAAGACAGAGGCCTGTATAGGAGACCAAAAACAATGGAAAACATTACCGTGTCACGTGAAACGGGTCACCAGTTATGATAAACCCACCGAGAATTATCAACCAGTTCTGTAGTTCCATTCATCTCTGTGGAGATCATTGTTGTGACGTTATGGTCCTAAACTTTAATGTTTGGATTAACTCTCATGGCTCCCATGAATGTTGTTGGCAGCCTGCAGCTGTTTGTGACAAAAAAAAGCTATGCATACTCACAAAAAAGGGCAGTATGTAGTCCTAAATGTTGTGTTTTGTTGTGCTTCCCCCACGTGACCAAAACTGTCAGTTCCTGGTGTATTTTTGGTGTATACTCCTTATAGTGATGTAATTTCTGTGCTCACCTTTGCTGATCGTATCCGGATTCCTTCCTGCGGCAGTGGAGGGTCACCACTCGGTGACCTTCGCTCCTCACATCCTGGCTAACTATCCACTGAGTGGGATTGCTGGGACGAGCCCCAAGAAACGTCAATCCTTCTTTCAACTTCACTCTGTGGAGAAAAAAAGACGCGCTTAAGAACGTATTAGGCTGAGAGATCCTGCTTCTGTTACCAACAATATCCTAATTTCAGTGAGTCATTGGACGTATCCAGCTGATCCATGCGTGGCAGCTGCGTCCAGACAGACAATTATTTTTCTGCCATTTTTCACTCGAGCAGTACATTATCCAGATGGTTTCCTGCACTGTCTTGTCTTCAAAAGATGTCCCAGCTGTTGTCTTTTTTTTGATAACAGCTAGGACAATTGGCTGTATTTAAACATGTGTGTTATCTCACCTGTTCTACTGGTCAATCAAGTAAACGAAACACAGCAACCACCTGCTTTTTAATGAGCAGTTAATACATCCGAAACAGTCTGAGTGTGTTTTTGTAGATCTTTGCTAAAATCTATTTGTTTGCTAAAATGAGCTAATATAAAGGAACTCTCTCATACTTTGGGATCTGCCATCCATAGTGAATGTGCTGTTTGCCAAAAAGGGTGCTGTATAAGAGGGATATGACCATCCCAATATGCCACTCCTCTTCCTCCTTTACCTCTCTCAGTTATACATTCACCCCGTCTCGCAATCTGGAAAAGGACATTATGAAAAGGTGTCTTTGACTGCGGCAAAATTAGAACATCAATATCCTTGGCTCAGTCGACTACAAAGGAGAAAAATGAGAAGAAAAAAAAATACAAAACTAAATGAAAATCTCTTATACATGTAACCCATATTGTAAATATGTGATCTGGGTGAAAGTCTTGACATCAAATATATTAAGACTAATGTTCCATAACATGTGAACAGTGTGTTTTTGTTTGAGGGTGACAGCAAAGTTCCAGGATTGAAGAAAATACTACATTATAAGAGAATAATGTTCCCTATCCAATCCATACAAGGTTGGCAGATGAGACCAAAAATAGGACTTTGCTTTCATCTTGAATGTGTTGCTCCACTCTACCATGCACTTTGTGATTGCTTGTCTGTATACCAATGAACACATCTGCCCTCTCCAGTCATGCTTCTTTTCTTTGATGTAATGTCATGTCGTGATGAGGATTATATGCGAAGTAGAAATAGGTAATATGACAAAGGGTATGCTTTCCCTTTCTATAAGAATGAAGATAAACACTACATCTGAGGGACAGTCTGAATGTGTTTGGGTAAGTGTGCTTTGCAGTCTTCCAAATATGATTTGATATCTTTTTTGCCAGCTGCTTCCCTCTCTGTTGTGTGTCTATGAATGAAGGCCTAGACACATTTACAGATTTTGCCACATCAGATATTTAGACTTATGGTCACACTACACAATATTTCCGTCCTTTCATAGGACCCCGAACAGTCTTCGCCTTCATTCACAACGTGTGTGACGTGAGGGTGAACTGTGAGGTGACTGTTCCACCTGACAACGCCAACAAATATTTGATTTATTAATTAAATCCAACCTTGAACCATTCATCATAACTCAGCAGTGAAGGTGGTTTCTGTGCAGTCAACAGAAAGAGGGTGCATGTTTGGGCGGGCAGCATAATATGTGTGCAGGAAATGGTGCCACAGGTGTGATTACTTTGATGTAATGCCCCTGACCAGAGGCTGACAGTTAAAACATTATGGTTTATTGATATTAGAACATCGTGTGTTTATAGTTGTGTAGTAAGGAGTAGGGCTGTTTTATCTGTCAGTTTATCTATTCATTAAATTATCGGTTATTCTTAAGATTGTATAATATAACATTGAATTGACCAAAAATAGATATTGAAAACGTGTCTGTTTAATATTTTAATATTTTATTCAGTCAACTTCATCAACAAATGTAACAAGATAATATACCTTACGTGTCAGAGGTCTGAACAGAAAATACAAAAGGATGGTTGTGACACATAGATTAATGTATCACTGTATGTCAAAGCAGCCCTTTCCCTGAACTGGAGAATCTGTATTTCTACTTAAGCACTTAAAAGGGTCACGATATGGCTTTATTTAATCACTGGAATTCTATTTTTGCATCAGTGTGGGGCAAGGGAAATAATTGAAATAATCTACAGACTGTAACAACAGTGTGAAATGTTTATGTTTAGGCCATCTTATCACTCATAAATAGCGTGAACAGAACAATAAACAGAAAATATAGTAACATTACTTTATCATACCGGCAGAAATGATGATTATAATGGGGGCGTTGAAGAAACATCTGTTTTACCTATTTACCTATATACCTGGATGTTTTCACTATTGGAAGTGTCTGTGCAAGACAGTTGTACTGCTGCAATAAGCCATGTACACTTTTTTCGGGTCTCTGTTCGAGATACTCTCACAATGTAGGTGACTGTGGGCAAGTTTTTTTTTAGCTGTAGCTTTATCTCCAGGGGAAATCCATGCTTTGACCAGTACCCTGTGCTTGTACGGATGAACATTATGGAACACAATGAGAATGTTGTCAAAATCGGCAGAAGAAGGCACGCTTGGTCGGCGACTCTCGTTTGAACGGACGCCCTTGAGAACCCTTTGGCGTCTGTATGAGACGTCCCGGGCATTTAACTAACTCTTAATGTAAAACAACCCACATCATTACTACACGGTCAGAGCAGCTGACGTAGTTTAAGAGGGAGAAAGTTTGCACTAGTTGTTATAACAATGAAAATAATGAAAATTAATACAAATAAATGAATTACTGAAATAAAATTAATAAACATTGTTTGATACCAAATACAAATAGAGGCTACTGAACTTTCCTACTACAGTAGTATAAGTAGGAACCATAAGATATTATATATTTGCCCCCTCAATAATCCCCAATGTTCACAGTGTAGTGTAGTTTCTAAAATGCAATATGTATTCTCCCTTTCATCCTCTGAAAGCAACAAGAACAAGCTTACTAAACTCAAAAAATTTGGAAAATCAGAAAATCACCTAAATTGTCCACTTCAACTGGAATAAATGGATGAGAAGTGGCTAAAAGTGAATAGCAACACTTAACAAATACTGAACTACACAGGACATCACAAAATATCTTACAGTGTCAGTCCAAGGGTATATTTTTGTCCCACTAAATGGAAGCTCCTCTATTCAAGCCAGGGTGAAAGGAAGTGCTGAGGAGGAACTTACTGGCAGTGCATACAACTGTAACACAAAGAGCTCATTCGGGCCCCAACGGGAGCAGCGGGGCCTTGTATCTGGTTTCTTTACACTTCAGTGATCAGGATGTCTATCAGTGGTTACCAGTGAAGCTTCAGAATGTTTTAAACACAGTGAAGTCTCAGAGGGGAGACAGTCATTACTACACAGACCATATCCAAGCTTACTGAGTATGTTTGAAGTGTCTTTTATTGACTATATGGTCAATTTGGCATTGTAACCAGCCAGTCTCCTGCAGGTTAAATAGCATTCATCCAAACAAATATTTTTGGTTCATTATGAAACTGGGGCGGGACAAAATAAACTTTACCGGCTTGAGATGCTGCTCAAGTGGTGATGCACACAGTTATTAAGTGTGGCTTCAGCTGCAGGGTCATAGACCCCTGCAGCAAAGCGCACTTCATAGTATTGCTCGGGCTTAATAATCATATTCCCACAAAAACTTTGCCGCGTATCTCCTCCCACAGCGTTGCCAGCACATGCGTAAAAAATACATCAAAACGTGCGGCCTGATCGGGAATCGTGTGCTATGACTTTTCTTAGAGATTCGACCGGCCGAAAAGTCGAAAAGTGCGAAAAACGGCGAGAAATTGTCCCATTCACTTGACTGGGGTTTCGGACTGAAGAGAGCAAAAAAACATACATCTTTGTGCCCACAGTGACTCGCCATAATTTATAGTAGAGAAATGATTTAAAGTTTAAAACGTTGACAAAAGTCTGGAGTTTATTTGCCCAATTGGGCATTTTTTGATAGCTAGCACAGTTTTCATGCAATTATTGTTCAAGTTTAGGAAAATGTGGGAACCATTTCAGAGTTTACAATGGGTGTGTATGGGGAAGGTTAGAGCTGTGATGTCATCGCTAGAGCACGAGTAGCTGTGTCCTAACGAACCTTTTTG
The DNA here is from genome assembly GCF_910589615.1 of Taurulus bubalis. NCBI lineage: Eukaryota > Metazoa > Chordata > Actinopteri > Perciformes > Cottidae > Taurulus > Taurulus bubalis. The sequence continues at coordinate 16,617,446 of NC_136596.1, read as the reverse complement.
TATTTGTATTTTGCCATTCATTCCACAATATTGACTTTTGAGGCATAATTTATATATGAAAATGTTGGAAATATTGTGCTTGTGGTACACATGCGTTGTGGAATCCAACAAATGTATACTGTTTTGTCAGCAAGCCTGAAAGCGACATGAAGTTCGGCCAACTGCTCCATCAACCTCCATGTTAAATCAGACCACAATTTTCTCTCATGACGGAAACGTGAGCACTTTACAAACTGAATTGACGCTCTCATTTATAAATCCTTACAAATATTTAAGTACACGGAAACGTTCTCAGAAGTCTTGTGCTTTTCATGATTGCGTTATTTTCGTGATGGGATCCACGGTTGTCTGTTAAATACAATAGTTTGAAAGGTTGTTTTCTCATTAAATCCACAGTCCAGTCTCCTGCTCTGTGACAGTGTCACAGCTGCTACCAATTAGCCAATCAATCAAGCTGTGACAGGCAGGGCTTTTATGTCTACCTGTCTGTCTCTCTGTCTTCCCTTTCAACATAAAAGCCCCATGATTTAAGTGTATCTTAACATAAAGCTAAAATGAGGATTATTGTATTAAATAGAAAATAAATAGACAGTTGTACACAATATTGTGTTATGTAATCACGTGATATGTTGCAGCAAAGTGCTGTCCCATTCATATTTACACCATCAAGCCCTCTCAGCTAATGTTGGCATATATATATATATCCAATCCACACATAGGTGCGCGCGCGTGCACATGGTAAAACGGTCACGTGCACTCAGACTCTTGACTTTTGATCATATTTATGCAAAGAATTAATATATATATATATGTATATATATATATAAATAAATAATGTACCTCAATAGCACATCTCACTACCGGTAATGTATATATATTGCGACGTCTTACGGCAGTAGTAGCCACACTTTCAAAATTTCTTGTGAAATTTTCTAGTTATATATTAAATGCAACACTTGGAGTGGAGCCATTTTCCATAATGAGTACTTACTTTAATTACAATTTGCTGCTTATAGTCCTACTGTATATTTACATAAGTAAGATTTTGAGAGTGTGAACAATATTTCTTCTTTGTGGCATTTAGCTACTTTGAACTGAATCCTAAAATGGACATGCTCACAATGCAACATGATCACAATGACAATGCTCACATGGCGGTGTTGAGCAGGTATAATGTTTACTATGTCCGCCCTCATAGTTAAGCATGGGAGCATGCTAACATGAACTGAGGCTGGTGGGAACGTCATTAGTTTGACAGCTATTTCATCACAAACCAAGTTATTGCACAACTTGGAAATTTGACCTCATGATGGTGCATATAGGATGAACACCAAATTACTTACAAATCATCCTGAGTGAATGTCTGAACAAAAGGTCATGGTAATCTATCAAATAGTTTTAGAGACATCGCACGTAAAAATTCATGGTGGTGCTTAAGGAAAATACAGGATAACACCAAAGTCATGAGTCATTGTTTCTGGACCATGAATGTCTGCACAAGCGGTCATAGCCTTCCATCCAGTAGTACATTCCGTCTGGACCAACGTGGTATAATGACCCAAAGACCCTTTAACTAAATGACATGACATACCTCGAGCCATGTTGCCCTTGTTGCTATTATAAGCGTCTTATATAACGTAAAAAGTGCATGATCAATGATTCAGGGAGCTGTATTTTTGTATGTTTTCCTCAATGTTGCGGTCTTGTGCTCCAGTTTCTACAACTAAACTGTATCACTCTGTTGGGAGGCATTCCAGGACACAAATAAGGAGTGAAGTCGAGGGCAAGCCAGATAACAATTGTGTAGAACTCACCTCAAAGTTTAACAAGCTGACACCCCCATTGAAAATGAAGGAGGAGGGAACACTTTATATCAATACACCTGGGCTCTCCTTTTTCTCTGAATAGGTCTCCTGTGAGCTACAATTAAGATTGGACGTTCTGAATACCAAGTATTACACAACTAGAGGGGACGTTTCGAGACACCAGTGCACAGAGAGACGAGGGGTAACAACTTTTTAAACTGTCAGAAATCATAAAATAACCTGACGAGTATTCATTGGCACTATAGTATGTCCGAGCAAAACTGTGCAGAACAAAGAGTGAATGCAGGTAGTGCAGAGGCAATCAGAGACCGCAGAGCAGTCCAATCCAGATTATTGTGCCATTTTATCTTCTTATTCTTTTTTTTTCTTACCCCTGTCTCTCTCCCCTGCCCCTGCTGTCCATATACCCTCACACATGATTGTATGTTTGGACTCTACAGGGGCTCCCTTAATAAATAGTGATGAGATAAGTGAGAGCTCCTCCTCAGTGGGACAGTGAAAGGAATAAACATTTCCAGAGAAATCCAATAAGGTTGCGGCTGGACGACAATGGGAGTCCCCAACCAGTGGTCTGTGTCCTGCGGCCCTGACTGCACTTCAGTTACCGCTGTGGCTCGCTTCCATCTAGCTCTGTTGGTCTGCTCCTGGCTCACATGCATCACAGGGTTTCATGACCTATTCTGACCATTTCTCTCCACTGACTCCCCTGAGGACCATATACATCCACAATCAGCCCGAGAAAGCCTTTCCTGTTTTATTGTGCCATCCCACCTACATAAACAGTGTGCAGGGAATGCAACAGCTCAGTGGGGCATGGGGGAAGAGAGAAGCTGCAGAGTGGGGGGAATGGTGGAGAGACAGCAGGAGGACATCACTTTGTGATGGTTTGTGGTTGACGGCTAATGGAACAGTGTAAAGCACCGCGCTCATCTGCAAGTCATGCTGCTTCACAGACCATAACTGCTGCAGGAGCAGACATCGGAAACAGACACATACATAGTGGCAGACAAAAAATAAATCAAGCCAAACGCCTACACTCCGAAGTGACACATCAAAAAATACTTATTTTATTTCCGCAATGTACATAAAAACTTTTGCAAAGTCGTAAAAAGAAGAAATACAAGTATTTTCAATGATTTGTTGTACTGATTTGATGTCTGTGTGTGTCTGAGAGTGCAATGGGTCCTGTGTTAATACATTGTAGTATTATTGATAGTCCTACCCCACCAAGTGATTAGACAGTATTGAGCTAGGGGGTGTGCCTGCTTGCTGATTAATGTATGCGAGTTAGGTAGCAACGTTAGCTACAAGGAAGGAAATGTTGCGTTTGTCCACCACTTTTGTTTGTGTGGGGCTCAATGTTTTTCCAAAGATTGAGAATGGTGGAGGAAGTGCCTTGTGCCTTGATGTCCTGCAGGGGATGGTGCAGATTACGCAAATAAGTGACTTTTTCTCCAGCTCCATCCCGAGGTTGACATGTGTGATTTGGAATGAAACGTGTCATGGATTGCCCTGACATTTGGTGCAGACATTCATGTTTCCCTAAGGATGAAATATTTTTGGTGGTACCTGAACTTTCCATCTGGGGCCATCATCTTGCCCAATACCAACACTAGAAACATTCCCATGAGTGTTTTGTGCTACTTAGCAAATAACAACATGCACTAGCATGATGGTGAATATAGTAAGTATGATATACCTGGTTAGCATCCACTTGTCAACATTACCATGGTGAACATATGTGCATGCTAGTGTTAGCATTTAGCTCAAATCACCGCTGTGTTTAAGTAGACTACTTTTTCTTTTTACTTTTAGTATGTACTGCAGCTGACCTGACACAACACATACTGTTCCATGTTGCATTTAAATGGAACATACTACTTTGTCATTACATTGCACTTTAAACCCTCTTGCTCATATATCCACTGAGCAGAGGGTTGTGGTTCATAGCCAGAAAACCATGCTGGCTTGCATTCTGTAAAGTCTGCCTATAGATGCAGGATATTCTGGTATTTTTGACATATTTCATTTGACATGGCTATGTATTGTGACATGCAAAATATATTTTTAGCATTCTAAATAGTATGGTAATATGGGTAAGGGAAATAACTTGCTGCAGATAATGTCATATGTGGGAGTTTAGGTTTATAGAAAAACAGTGAGGCAGGTTAGAGCAGAGGCTGACTGCGCACTGCAGGTAAATCAATGTGTCGTTCTGTTCATCTTGATCATTCAACAGAAGGAAAACAGATACTATACATTACATGAATACAGAATGAGCACCTCTTGTAGGCGTACAGGCTACGTGAAATTATCATAAAATGTTAATAGGACAACAACAGATTGATTTAAATATAATACACTGACCTAACGTGTTATGTCCCTTTATGAAAACTAATATAAGCATGAGGCAGGGCCAGACTTTCACTATCTGTTGGCGATCAGCATGGTAAACATGATATACTCATTCTATCAGCCTCACATCAGCCTTTTCTCTTTGTATGAATTATTCATTTTCTCCTTCTTTGTATGCTACATAATGTCAACATGAATGATAAGGAATCATTTAGAAATAATAACATTTATTACAGCATATAGACAGCCATATTTTAAAACAACGCAATATATAAGGCAAGTGTCAATAGGTGAGCCACTGGTGCTGGTAAGAGGCTCTACCTACAGTCGCAGTCATTTCCCCACATGCCAGGAGACACATTTCATTGGCTTTTCATTTCTAAATCACACAGCAGAGATTACAGAAGCATCCATTGTTATGCTGAGTGGCCATAAAAGAGAGAGGAAACACATTTTGTGTCGAGATCTGTTTGCCAATTACTCTATCATTTGTGTAGACACGGTGTGTACAACCAGAGGGGAGCATCGGAAATCCCATTTAAAGAATTCGTATGATTGCTATCATGGAGCGCAGATTTGTGGTGTTCTCGCAGAATGTGTCCACCTAATTGGATTTTCACGACATTCAAGAGCACAGCGAGAGGGGAAAAACCATGAATGCAGGCCAGGGGAAAAAAGAGGCTGAGAAAAATAGAAACATTTAATAAAAATCGGATGGGAGATAATTTAAGACTTATGAAATATTTACACTTTAACAGATATGTTTTTCAATCAAGCCGGACACAAATTAAATTTTACAAAATGAATGTCTCTTTTTATTATTGCAACATGAATCAGTGCAGTTAGTTAGCTTGAGGGTTTGTGAAATAGCTCCTCTAGCCTGTGAATTGCAGTTTCGTCTAACAATAGGATGTTATTTTCAGAGGAACTGATTTGGATGAGCAGGTAGTGGGGCTGAACAAAGGCCACTGAAAAGTCTATATTTCCACTCTTTGGCATTGGGGCAGGCAGGCAGCTAATCTGCAGATGAACGTCTGTGTGTAAACACACACACACACACACACACACACACAGATCATTTTGAGCACAACAGCAAATGCGCTCAGAATTTACACTAGCCGCTCACAGGAAACAGGAAAATGTGCTCGTCCACACACAAACGCACACAAATATACAAATACATACATGCACATATGTACTCGTGCACGTATGGCTTCCACATGTTTTCACACGCACCCTCAAACAAACGCAGAAACCCATAGGAGCAGGCCTCTGTTAAGCTGTGACGAAGAGATAATGTCACAATGCTGCCTTTGGCAATAGAGATTAACACACACTTGTTTTCCTTTTTCTCTCCCTGTTTTTGCTCCTTTTCATTTCATTTCCAGTTTTGTGAAAATAGGGGAAATAAATAGTTGCATGCCCAGAGGAAATGGTTAGTAAATGAGAAACTAGATTCAAGGCTTTGTCTCCGCTGCTCACACATTGATGTCTCATCTCTGGTTTCATATGGTGGGTTGGTCAAAGGGACATTACTGTAAAGCTGGAGATTCAAAATACTTCAGATGATTTTAAGGAGAACTCAATTATTAAAAGAAATATCCCTCCTGCTTCTACATTTTCCTTATCCAAACACGTCACTGAGTCATCTCATTGCTTTTAGAGCTACTGTACAATAGTTTTCCATTGTTAACTCATGTGATGAAGAGTTTGACAAAAAACAAAGTAAGGTAGTATTGTCCAGCCTTTTGCACACTCTATTGTTGCATTCTGTCTGAGAAAATAGCCAAATTGCTTCCAACTGCAAGCTCTCAGAACTACAACAGCAAAACAGTATTAATACAGCCGGTGCCCATTAAGAGGGTGATGGTCACTGACAAAAAGAGACCTTACTGACACACTGATGTGATGCCATCATAGTACAGACTCGGTGGGTGCAGAGGGAACTCGGTCCTTCAGGGATAACACAGCATGGTGTTGGCTTCTTAACCTTCCTCCAGATGCCTGGGTTATTCACACCAGCCAAGAGCTTCCTGTCGTCTTTCACACATCCCATTAACCCCCACTCGGCCCCCATGTCTCCCCTTCGCAAGGGGGTTGCTAAAAGATGAGCTTTGTGTTGTGGCAGAGGCAACCGATACCGCTTCAACGACATGAGGATATAGCCTGCGAACAGGGAACTAATGCCCTGCACGTGCTGGGAATCTCTGATACACACCCGCACCCATCTGCTCATGCATACCTAAACATGAATGGAAAGGCATGCGTTTCCACACTCGCGCGTACGCACATGCATGTGCAGTCACATTCAGAGAGTAAAATAAGCCCAACCGAGGCACCCAGCAGTTCACACGGAGACGAGCAGGTTCACACACAAGCACACTATGAGGTAATAAACAGCCTGCAGCAGTAAACTGCTCCCGGCATGGCTTACTCTAATGCTCACAAAATAGTTTTCAATGCAAAGCAATTACAATTAATTACAATTAACAGAGAGGAGCAAAGGCTGGTGTTGGCAGATCAGACGATACTGTTTTCTAAATAAAAATGTTTTATCACAAAATTCTCTCTATATCCTTATAAGCTCCTGTTACATGTGAATTTCAACATTTCATTGCGCTAGTAGACTCTGGATCGAAGCAGACTGCAGGGCCATATCTCCACAAAGTGAGTCAGTAGCTCGATAAGTAGTGGAGAATCCTCAGAGAAGCGAGGAGCCTCGGGGCGTCCTGCATCTCGGCCCCCCTCGCTCACAGTTGCTTTGATGAAAATTAGCTGTCAGTGTGTGGCACTCATCTGATCGACACAACTTCATCCGCAGCTCACTGACCTTTACAGAGAGAGCAGGGGAAGGGCGGCCGTCCACCTCGCACGGCGAGATCGACACAGCGAGATCAACACACCGAGAGATAAAACAATAACAATCTCAGACGCTCAATGAGATGACACAGCAAAGGGTTTGACTCCTCACAGAAAGACCAGCCTGGAGCCGAGTAGGTCTGAGGTGTACAAAAGGATGTAGTTATGTGTATGTGCTGCATGTGAGTGTAAGAGAGTGTGTGTGAGTGTGTGTTCCAGTAACAAAAAGCAGTGGGTAAGAACATCAAATGGCTTGAGGGAGCTAAAAGCCCAAACCACAGGACAAGAGGGACAGTGTCTTTACCGAAGACGAATCAAATTGAACTCAAGAAATAGATTGTAATCTCCAGTATATCACCGTCTCGTTACCAAATCATCACAAAATGAAAATGGTACCCTTTCTCTTCAGTTACTCCGAAAGGGTTCATATGCCCTAAAATATTCAATTTGCAGGCTCACCAGGTAAAATCCATTAAGCCAGTCAGTAATGTCAATGGAATTAGGACTGCTCTGTGAAGAAAAAAATGGATGGATTCCCTGTGCCTTCAGCTGAGTGGCTCTGCTGGCACCTTGTTTGCGACCACAAAGCAAATGGGATTAGAAGGCAGCTAATGCAACGACACAACTTTTCTAATCATGCAAAACCACGGAGAGAAACTAACGGCCTAATACAGTACAGTGAGAAAGCATTGCAGTCTATTAAAGACTCAATTCGTATCTGGAAAATTGGCACCTGAATTTCAAAAAATCCGTCATCTGACTTACTTGTTTACGTGGTGAATTAAGTGGGTAGAGGACATTGTCTTCACCTAGAGATTTAATGTGTGAACACAAGACTGGGTTTTGTTATGAGGTTTGTTTGCATCTGTCTGGTTTCATAATGAAGCACTAAAGTTCATTTTTGACCGTGTATTCTTAAATCACTTAATGCTATCTTCATCACATAGTTGCTTGCTTTGCCTTTCTGCTCTTTGGCAGTTAGCATGCAGTTGGTTTAACAGAAACACACGCTAATGAGAGCCATGAGGCTGCTGTGGGCTGTGATACCAGAACAATGACCTAAAAGACGGTAAAACAGTGTAAAGCAGAGGGAAGCTGCTTTGTGTGATAATTATCTGTGTGTACCTCTGTATGAGCGACCACTTACACATTACATGCAGTCATTTGATCCACTGTTAATATATAAACACAAGTGCAGCTTTAACTCGCAGACAATTCTGGAGATTTTAATCACTTTCCGTGGTCTTCATTGGTAGTTGTTTGCTCTGCTGTTGTCATGATGTGAGAATTAATAATAAGTGGATCTTGAGTTTCTGAAGTTTTTATCAAAGTAATGATAATCAATTCCAGATTGTAGTGTATTTGTAGAATTGGGAGAGCATATCTTTTAATGACAAAACTTTATCTTGAAAACACTACGACTTTATCAGGAACACCAATATTATGTTGTTTCTGTTTTGGGCTATTGTCCTTATTTTTGGGGTGATTTACGCCTGCTGCAGCACGAATAAACTTTTTCCTAAAAATAATGTAATACTGGACTGTGTTGGCTGTCATACAGACTAATATTTTGATAAAATGTCACTAATTAGATGCCAGCTGCATATAACAGACTGCAATTCACAGTTGCAATGTTCCACTATGAGGGATAACCTGTGGACCATTAACTGAGTGTTTATTCAGACTTCTTTATGGTGTATGGTTCTGACTGCAGACCACATTGCATGAGGACCAATGATCACTGCCCCCTACACTCCACCCCTGCTGCCTGAAGCAAACAGTATTAGTAGTACAGACAATTCCTGACTAATAACATAATTACAGTAGGGTGTGACGACCGCTGTTATTACTCAAAGGTCTTCTGCAGAGCTAATTATCACCACAGCTGATTTTGCCCTTGCCTGTGCACTTGGCAATACATTACTCAGCTGTGATTGACAAGTGACACAGCCTATAACAGGCCAGGTGACACTGTATTGAAGCGGGCAGTGGAAATTGTGTCCTTGGCCTGTGCAGTATATGTGGTCATAGCGCTGAGGGGAGCTTCTCACCTGTCAGAGCAGCAGCCCTAGAGCTCTGAAGGCACAAGGCTCTTTGCTATCCCGCAGGGACATGTGTCCTTCAGGTTTCTCACGCTAACACACACACACACACATACGCACGGTGTGAGTGTAAAGCGAGGAAAGCTACATATAGACACATATATTCTGTGTCTTTCCCCAGTCAAGCATCTTAAAATTGTACATATTTCACGTAAAAGCCTGGCAGCAAAGAACACAGGCTTCTTTCTTTCTCGGCCTATGAAGAGATAATTCCACCATGAAAGAGGAAGAGACAGCAGCAGCAGCAGCCTGAACCACAGTACATGGGCCTCTCTTTTACCGATAAGAAGGTTTTTGCAAGGTATTTTGGGAAGTGTAAACACGGAAGTTACAGCAAATAAATAATTTTGACGGATATACAGTGATTTGTTTATTTTTAACAGGGAAGACAGATTTGTTTTGCTCACCCTTGACTAGTGAACCGTTTTGGTTTTGTACTTTTTTTAAACATATTTTATTTCTTTTAAGAGCTGGTGGAGAACAAAACAAGAGTGAATATTCTAATTAGCCTACTAACTGTAAGATGACAACACATAGATTGCAAAATGAATATTCGATCAGTAAATAAGATGTTTGCAAACAACTTCAACCTTTTATGGAGACGTTTTATTAGTTTGTTTCTGCTCAAAATCTAGTTTTAACTGTTGCGTGACTTTCATCTGATCTGATGATGTGACAGAATAGTATCACAGTAGAGAAGCTGTATGGAAAAAACGTCTTACATTTTTGCCTTTGTCAAATAGTTGATGCGCTGGATGGATAATAGAGAGGCCTTTTGCCGAATAAATTCTCACATAGTGGACATTTTACTCTCAGCTGTTTCCGCTGTTGGCTTCTTCCTGGATATTCCTATAATGTGCAAATGCTTGTCCTGATCTCTGAACAGCATTGAACAACAATTACAACTTGCTTACTTGAAACAATTCCTGAAGACCTCTTTTTTCTGACGTAGATAGATTGAATGAGCAAGCTGACTTGTTTTGTTTCGGGTTCACAACCTCTATTTCTTCCACTCTGGTTCCTGGCGGGTCACAGCTATGCATAGCCTGGACCGCCAAACTACGCTATAGCGAATTGGATTCAGATTTTTGTATCGATGTAGCTGTATCTAAGACTCTTGTATCGATTTTTCGCCATGTATCGTTTCATCTTTATACCCCTACTGATTGCTAAAATGTGCTTCATGAATAATTCAATGTCTTTGCTGATGCAACCATAAAGGACTACATGCATGTACAATGTGATAGAGGACAGAGACAGGTGGACATGCACCATCCCCATCAACATGCATGTGCACAAACACACAATCATAAGATGTCCAGCTCCAAAGACACCAAACCCAATGCAAACCCGTCTGGCATTCTTATGACAGACAGCTCTTCTCAGCAGCCTACAGTACATCTCAGTGAGTCACTTTGACCTCTTCATCAGTCTCCTGCCATACTGTATGTAGCAGGAGCAGTTAATGCTGAATAGTGTCAGTAGGCCATGCCCGTTAGTAAGTGGGTGTCATGTTCTATGTGGATTAAGGATGTGCATTAGCTGATGCTTATTTCACGGCTAGTTATTCCATTGACAGGGGTGTGATATTAAAGAGGCTGATTTATGACCATCTGTCTCTGATTACTCAGTGGCATGATGAGGCTGAGGATGTGAAGGATGAAGGAAAGAAAAGGAAAGAGGAGGAATGCTGTTTAATTTCCATCTCTTTCCGTCTGTTTCTCTGATTTCCATTCTATATTCTCTCCTAATTGTTCATCCTCACATCTTTCTCACTACTATTTCCACTTGTCTGTAAGCACCCTTAAGCCAATCCATTGTACAGAACACCCACAAAGACACACACTCCCACACACACTCTTTCTACTCACTGCTAAGTGCACATTTGCAGTATGCTTCATTTAATCTTAGCTAAAGCTGTTTGCTCGGCATACACTGTGAGTTAATGAGACTATAACAATTAATGCCACTTGTATACAAAGTGGCGATGTTGTTGCCGCTGAATTGTCTTGAATTAAATTCTTTAAAGTGGAAACTTTGAACTACAGGAAGTAAGTGAGGTGTTCGTAGAGCTTGTGTGTGGCAAATGTCTGCAAATAACACTCTTCCCCACAGTTGAAGGAAAGACCACAGAAGAGATTTTTCTGTTCGGAACAGATGTGATCAGTACATTTGCAATGAGCAAACACTTTACTGTTTGCTGCACGTCTAATAAATTCTGCAAATCCACAAACTTTAGAGCAGCAAGAGAGCAATGTGCCCTTCTCGTATAATATCTAAAGGAGGCAAGGTGCCAAGCATAATGCTCATGTCACATTACAACACAGTGTGACATGAATACTCCATCAAACATCTGCCTTTATGAGACTTGCTTGGTTTGAATTTTATTTAAAATGTAAAATGGCGTTTGAAATCACCTCCACACAATGTTGAGGAAAGGGTATCTTAAGCTATCTCTGCTATCTGTGCAGCAAGGCTGACGAGCTGACACCAGCTTAAAACACCTGCATCAGATGTACAAACAATGTCAACATTGTGTTCCATTGCAGTGAGAGAAGTGCTGCAGTTTGTGCAAAAATATATTGTGGCATTTTACCAAGGCTCAGGAGGATGGATATAGCTGACACTCGCGTCCTCTGCTCAGCAGCAAGGAGATGGGGACGTCACACAGTAAATTGCCGACAGAACAGGAAAGCTGAATCCTGTGAAATTTGCATTTTAACAGCTACAGAACACAAAAGTGTCAAGAGCCACTGCCATACAAGATGGTACACTGAAAACCAGGAAGAGGTGAGGGAGAGAATATGTGAAGGGAGTCTGACGGGTGAGAACCAGTGGGAGGCAGGTATCACATGAGGAAACTTATCAGTTTTGAATGTGTACGTTGGCAATTTTACACCTACTATCCCCTCTTAACTTCTATTAACTCTCATAAACGACTACAGCACCAACAATGCATGGGTACAAGTGGTGGAATATGTACACACAAACAGCTTTTTGATTTAAGGTTTTGGGAATTCCATTTTGTGGTATGGTATCCGTGCAACCCTGTCTCCTAAAAATTACGTTCCCCCAGAACTAATACGCATTCCCAATTACGTTTGATCAGAACATCTTTACTGTAACAGTACATTGTGTTTGACATATTACAACATTTCTGTATGACCAGTACAGTTAAGATGTTTGGAAAGCAGAAATGTTCTGAACACATTCATATCATTTAGTATTTTGAAAACGAAGACGCGAAGGAGGCTGTTACCGACGGCCAAACGGTGGCGGGCAAGCGGTCTGAAGACCGAGCCCATTACCGGCCTAACAACGGCGGGCAAACGGTCTTCGCCTCCCGGTGCGGCCGACTCTCGGGCTCCTGATGTGGCCGGCTGTCACTGGCCTCACCCCGCCCCTCTTTTCTTTTTTCTCCGCAGAGTTCAAAAATTAAAATATGCTTAAATAAAGCAAGAAAACAATAACACAAACACACGATTATAAACGTATTTGTAATACGTCAAACACAAAAATAAAAACAATAAAACAAAAATACGTGTTTAATCAACGTATACGTGTATACGTGTATAATCAACGTATGTGTAATACGTCAAACACAAACATAATCAGGGAGGAGATCTGTTTCTACCGAATAGTCTTTCAATTCCCTTTCACTCAAATTAAAAAGGGGGAAAAGTTGGATTCAGGATTTTTTTTTCAGACTTGCCATTTAATTTAGACTAAATAGCCTATTCAAGGTATCAAAGGTCAGGCAAATACTAAACCTGCAAATGCAAATATTTTCTAGTTGTACACTTTTAAAGCCATGTCATATGACTGGATCAAGAAGCGGCTGAATCTGTCCATCCAAAATAAACAGGCTGATGATTACAGGCCCAAATGGCAGATGATGAGCAAGTATATACTATATTTTTAGGTGATAAAAATACCTATTAGGTTAGGTAATCTCACCAGGTCACTAAAAACATAATGTATCATTACTGGATTGACTAGAGTGTACCAAAGACATTGTATTCTGCAACTATAGGCCTCAACATGCTTTCCTAATATTGTAAAGAATTGTCAACTCTTAACACTTAACACCTGCATTCAGTCTGACAAGGGGGTTGGAGGGTTTGATTTCCACTAACCAATCACGAGAGACCAACGTATCCGCCTAAATCTAAAGTCATTAAAGTCGACAGGTCATGTTTTACCATGACAACATACTTTGTGCCGTCGTTGGAGCAAGTTAAAAGAGAAAGTAAAAAAAAATAGAACTATCCTGCAATATTAAAATATGTCAAATGAATTTTTTAATCAAGGGGCCCAAACTTGAATGAGTGCCATTGAGTGAATGATTCAGAGATGTTGGGGTAAGTCTCATAGACACATAGACTTAATGTCTATTCTGGAGGATGTGTTTGAATGTTTTACGTTACTTGTCAGGGTTAAAGATTCACAATGTATTGTAGAGAGGTGGCGGTCCGTGATACGCCAACAAAGATGCCACGGACAAAAGATCTATGCCAGATTCATACTGCTACAAAATAACGGGTTGAGAAAGAGGTAAATAATAATGTTTTCAGACAACAAAGCAAATAGCTGTTCAATACTTGTAATCTCACTAGAACAGCCTCGATAACAGCATCAGTGTCTTCTGTAGTGGTCTCCATTGTTGTTGTTTTTCCTCATCGGTTCAAACGCCTAGCTGACAGTGCTTCACAACAGCTTGTCTGTCCCACTCCTTGCGCTGATTGGTTTATGATTTGTCCCCCACTGTGCTTGTTGTTGGTCAACACTTGTTAACTGTGACACGGCAGGTTTAATCAGTCAATTTGAATTTGGTGGAAGGGGAGCAGACTCAAGGGTCTGGAGTCTGGACCCAGGCTACGGATACATACCTGCACAAAACTACATCTGAGCCAATTTTAGCAAACATACTCAGACCTGTTGCCAATGGTAAAATTGGGAGCTGGGCCTAAACAGAGTAATACAGGAATATAGGCTTGAGCTCATTACTGCAAGTTAAAAGCTCAGGTGTGTTCATGTGAAACTGTTTTTAGAGTTCAACAATATGTTCCCCCCCTGCCGGTCTTTGACATCTTCTTGCCCTGGTTTGTCATTAGCATTATGTTTATTATACCATTGAGTTGTTCTTTAGAACAATGTATTAGTTCTAAAATGTATCGCAATGCAGTGGTGGATGATTCTGGATGGATGCAGTGACAGTATAATCGGGAGTTTAGTTTCATTTCAGCTCAGTGAGAGTCGTTACTGTGTTTTGCTGCCATTTATTGTCTTGCTAGTTTCTCTCCTCTTTCCTCTTTCTCTCCTCTCGTCGTTGTTGCTGTTTCACTGAGAGTGGAGCTTTGAACACTCAAACCCTGGGCAGTCTGCTGGCTACCAATATTAGGCATTCAGTAGGTCACCTGTCTTAGAGCTGCAAAGTGAACAACTTTTGTTTTGTCGATCACAATATACTTGTAATGCGCAGCAAAAGGATTTATGTTTTGTTTTTGTTGCGCATTTAGATTGTTGATGTGTGAATCGTGATCTAATCGTGAGGCCTGTGCAGATTCACACCATTGCATACTGTTTTTGTAAAAGAAAACTATTAATAAACATCTTGTAATGAAATCCAATTAAACAAGAAAAATCGCAGCCTTTAAACATTCCAGCAGCCCACATCTCTATGGCAATTATCTCCAGAACTAGGCAACTCACTATTTTGATTATAACATGAGCATGCTACAGCAGTAGTCAACAGAAATACCACTGAAAATCAATAACATTATATACCACGGCACCGAGACCTTCACCTACAAAACCCCCCATGGCTGAGCGATACAAAGAAATGTTATCTGTGCATCAAGCTGTCGTTAGCTGAGACTGACAATCGGGCACTTTCAACATAAGTATCTTTAAGCTTAAAAGAGAAAAAGGAAAGAAACTACAAGACTAAATTATAGTTACATAGAGGTAGATATCGTAACGTGGGCAGACCACGGATGTACCTTTTAAGCCCCATGGCGAAAAACAAGGTATTTTTTAGGATTCTGCTCGAAATAACATACCCACATTAAAAAGGGTGTATCTCTACAACCACAAGGGCTATTTGAATAAGTTTGTTGTTATAATAAAGGCATCCCATTTGAGCTTTTGTTCAGATGTGTAAATATTAGTATATATGTTACTGGTTAAGAGTAAATAAAGATTGAAACAGCAAAAATAGAAGTTTCAGGTCCGCCTATAAAAAAAATCTTATATCTTTGAAATTATGCCCCACGAAGGTCTAAAGCTCTCCCAAATCATAGCACAATATGTAAACAGTCTCTCTGCAAAGTTTGACTTTGAAAAAGTGAAGCAGAACAAAGTTAGAGAGGGTTTAGTACAGAGAGAATTCAGGCGAGGTCTCCAAAATCTGTGCCATCTGTGCCATTTGAATTTTCTCATATACCAAACCTTATATTTCACTTGTATATTACTTATGGTGTTCACTACACTTATATCAGTGTGGATTTACTGGAGGAAATGTGTTTTTCTTTTTCTAATCAACAAAGGTAGGCAGCATTTGCTGAATGTAAAGAGATAAAGTGATTCATGTTGCTGTGTTCTTTGGTTCATATCTTGGTGATGCTTTGGAGCAGAGGGATTCAGTGAATATATTTGGAATCTGTGTGGAATTATCTTTTTGCCACCTGCTTTTTTCTGATAGCACCGAGCTACGGGTTGCTAGTTCCGGAAACATGCCGAGTGGGCTGACTAAATTATGATTATGATATTTTAATCATTATTTTAGTTGGTGTTTAAATTGTGTTGAAATGGCTGACTAATTAAGGTTCTCTTGTTTAATTTGATGTGTAACATGAATATATTTGCTCATGATTATTGTAATGTTTTACACAGTTTAACTATCATGTGTAAAATTCAACCTATATAGGGGCCTCGGAGCTTAAAAGGTTAAGAAGGGGCAGACTGCTTAGTTTTAGCTAGCATTAATGGATAGCTCTCTGTGTGCAGCTGATAATGAGTGTGTGGCCATGGTTGAATCACCACGTCCCAAAAAAGTTAGGACCAGTATTAGTAGCCAGCGTAGGTTAAATGTCAACCACCCATTAAGAATGCATTCACAACGAGGAAGGGATTATGTCATGGGTCAATACTAAACATGGGATTCTATTGATTGGGGGATTTTGGCATGGTTGTTGCACACAAAATCCAAGATCAGAAGAATTCTGAGAGCAGATGTTTGACAAGCACACAGAAGCAGCCCACATGTCAGACTGAAGCTGATCTAGTAATGCTCTCAAATTAGAAGACCACACTCTAGAATAGAGATAGTAAAAAAGAAAAAGGTTCATACACCACAGGTAAGAGGAAACATGCATTTTTCATTTTGGAGTGAACTGTCCCTTTAAATTCTCAGATAATGGAATGCTTTGGTTTTCCACATATGTACCAGCATTTCAAATTGAACTCTAATTATTTTGATCTAGATTTGTTCCCTATTTTATTCGCAATGGTGCAATAAACACTAATCTTCTAGGGATACCTGTTCTATTTACTGTTATTCAATCTAAGGGCCATTTTACCTGGAGGGTTCTGATGCTTTGCCATAGTAAAGGACACAGTAGAGAGGTGATCAAATACAAAAAAAATCCATAATCTCGTTTCTTTGCCCTCAAGGTGACATCTGTTTTAAAAGAACTCTAATCTGAGTTTATATAAAAGGACTTTCAAAAGCCATTTCAATAGCTTTTCTTTCCCTGGTGTCCCCTGTCTCACAGAGAAAAAGCAGAGCCAATGATTATGTAAAAAGGTTCCTCTGAAGCCTTCACAGTGGAAGAAAAAAAGCTTAACCCTCACATTATGGACACCATTATGTCTTTTATACTGACAATGAGACGCAATGTTCAAATCTGCTTACTTAAGCTTCAATGTTCATTATGATGGTCCCAAGGCCAGCCTTTGCGTTCTCTGGTACTGCCAGTCATTTTGGTCTCTATCATCCTTTCTGGCGTAGGATAATAAATACATTCTAATTAGCTCAGAAGATGATGAAGATCTTCTTCGAGAACCTTAGGTCTGATCATCGTTCGAGGTATCATCCTGACCCAAACAGACAGGCTCCTCTCTGCCTCAGTCTGTGAATGAGAAAGGCCGCTAAACACTGTATGCTCCTAATGGCGTGCAGTAGCTGCGTCCCTGTCTCCAGCCAGCTGGTGCCCCCCCCTTTGTCCCTCCTGCATGATCCCTCGGCCCCCCTCCCACCAGTGTAGGACAGCTATCTCCCAGTATCAGCTGGAAAACTGATGGATGGCAGGTGGAGGGAGAGAGAACAGGGCTCCTGAGAGGCCGTCAGGTTCGCTCCCTCTGCCCATTAGTCTTCCATTTAGCCAAGCGCTGGGCCAGCCACCCTGATCACACACACACTTGAATGATGTCAATGATGAATCCCTAACCTTCCTGCTGCAGCATGGGCCCGCAGGCTCAAAACGGGGAGAGAAAGAGGCCACCACGGTTCATCTTTCTCAGTCTTTAGCCACTCAGACCAACCACTTTGCTCCGCTTCTCCTTTCCTCCCTGTCAGATAGTGCCTAATGCTACAGGAGGAGCTGTCATATTCTCAATGTCTGTCTATGGTAGAAATAAAACGCAGAGGACAGGACTACTCTCTGCAGGAAAGCCACATACTGTAGAGTACATTGTGAAAAGGAAAAAACAAACGAACAAAAGAGCAATTTTGATTTTTGTTTTACTTGACAGGGATAAACTTGGGGTCCGCTGTTTTTTTTTATGTTTTCTCTTGCTTTGGTGCCAATGAGCTTTTCAAAGAGTCTTTGTTGTGCAACGACAATTCTGCAGCCTGTTGGATAAACCTTAGGTTCTCTGATTATGGCCTCGAAGAACAAAGAGGGAGTGACAGGCAGAAAAGATCACTGACGGCCTGCTGAGAATTGATTGTTGGTGCCGATCAGCCCCCTCTGCAGCCCTAACAAGGCCCAAACCTCTGACATTCGCCCAGTAAAAACTCATGTTGAACACAGACACATTGACAACAAAGACACCAAATGAACAAGTAAAGGTTGTGACCTTTGGAAATGCCAGACAGTTGAATAACATAACCAAATTTGGAGGTGCATGTAAAATGCCAGAGTTCAGCATCTGAGCAGTCAAATCCTGAGGTGTTGGGTTGAGAGTGAGAAGAGCTGGACATAACTACCACCAGTGCACTGAAATACAAGAAGACCACTGCTGTTTCATTTGTAGTCAGAGTGCATTTTAGCATTATCAAGAGTCAATCAAGGTGAGATGCATCTCCATCAAATCGGTCCTTGAAACAAGAATCTCAAGCCCTGTACTGTACGTGCAAGCCAAATATTACATTATCCCACCACAACTTCCTGGCACACAATCTAATCTTTAAGTAATTTCACATTCCATCTCCATATTCCTCTTACGAGAACAGGGTATTCTTGGTTAATAACAGTTTCTTCCAAAGATTGAAGAAACTGTTACTCCTCTTCTACCTTTAAAGAGTATTATGGGAAGACGAGGATGAAATGTAAATAAGGGGGCTTGCATTTTGATAATGCAGAGTTCTGCTCCATTTCCTTTTCGGGACTGACTGAATGTAGAAATGGTTTATCAACATGGGATACTTGACGAAGTAGAAAATAATGCAAACATAGGCATGCATACAACCCGTTTGAGTGCTTTTCCATTTAGAATCCAACAAGGACACAGTATGTTGCCACAGAGACAAATGCCCGGCATGATGCTATCCATATGCCCTTTCAGACTAGCGCTTCACTCCATACATATACTGGGAAGCTAATAAATTGGGGTCATGTTGAAGTGTAGTCAACCTAACTACTGCTGTGTCAGGGTATGATGTTGCATACAAAAACATGGATGAAACCTAAAATGTGTTTTAATGACATGTGCAATTAACTTAAAATTCTGTAATGCTGCGTTCACACCAAAAGCGTTGCAAATTATTCGTGCGAGTAGATTACATGCAAATAAAAATTGCGAAATATTTCAACTCAGGTGAAAAATTCACCTGACGCTGAGTTGCGAAAGCCAATCAGCGTTGAGAAGCTCTGCCCGTCATCACTGCCGTCCTGCCGTTGCTGAATCAAACTGCTGCTGGTCCGCCTGAAGTAGCGCTGGATGCGGCAGTCATTCAGACGCAGGTCGGAGCTGTGTGTGCCTACGGATAATATTATGAACCCAGACACGATGGTGTTTGATGTTTCGATGTTTGTAGGGACTTTCACAACAAGTATAAAGCAGAACTAGTGGTTATTTCAATGTTGGATGGCGGAAAAGGGAACTGTTTTCACGGAGTTAAGCCACGGAAAAGCCGCGCACCCTTTCCGCCGCGAAAAAGCGAAAAGGCGAATGACGCGAATAATGTCGAGCGAGTAAACTCAGGAGAGCTCAGAAACTCAGAAAAAGCGTTTAGAAAAAGTGCAAAAAAAGGGGTTATAGATTTTCTTTATCATGCAAGTGTCGTGGCTTTATGAGCAGCATCCCTGTCATGTTTAAACAGTTAGCATGGAGCTTTTCCATAATATAGATGTATAGGTATGCTAATTACTGTGTACCGATGTATATTTGAAAGACAAAAATAAATTCTGCTTTTCATTAAAAGGTTATTTGACAGAAGTACACAAGACGAAAAAACACAATTCATTAATAAAAGAATCAACATTGCTTTATTTTTCTTTGTAAACAAATGTCTTTCTTGATCATCAATATAAGAAGTTCCAAAATCTTTCAAATACATTGGCAGCTAACCAATTAGCTAAGTGATTAGCTTCCATTCATATACCTATTCTTATTAGCAAAACTGCAGCGGACGAGGATGGACGGCTGCTTGCCAAACAGTCCAGAACTGTGCATGTCTGCAGATTCATGTTCTGCTTGTTCGTCAAATGTTTTAAATTGATGTTTTGTATTACTTTGATGTTTTATTGCATTTGTGACAATGAGAGCTATCCACATCTACCTACCTTTGTAGCTTCTGGCACCGATAGCAGAACCGTTAACTCCTTATCAATACTACTTGTTTTTACTGATTTAGAATCGGTTACCGGTCTTACAACACAGAGACGCTTTCCCTGTAGATTATTTCTCAGCTGTACGTGTTTTACAAAAGTAAAGCAGGGATAAAGTTAAAATAATGTGATCTTTGAGCACGTAATGAATGTAATGGAGGGCATGTAATGAAGGGAACGAATGTGACGTTCACCGCTCTCTCATGCAACTTTTTACTTTTATTTCACTACTATTCAGAAGGGCTGAACTTTATACAACCTTATTTATTTGACAGCTGTAGTTACCACACACTTGACAAACTCTACAAAGGTTTTACATACAACACTTATAATGAGATTTTTTTTTTTAGATATAATGCATTATAGATTGTACTACTCAGCGACGTGTAAAATAAATCTAATAATAATAATCTACTGATACATTTACATAATACTCACAGCAAGGGCGCTGGAAGAAGGAGAGTAGAAAGTTGCGAAGGGGTCATTCGTTCCCTAACTTTACACTCCGACCCGATAAGATGACGTGGCTGTGTGATCCCGTCGCAGGTCTCTAGTATTACATGCTTTTACTAAAGTGACATTTTCAATTCAGGACTTTTACATGTATTGGAGTGGTATTACTACTTTTACTTCTACAATCTATATTAAATACAAAAACGAGTTTGTCATTAATGGTTTTAATCATTGTGGGTGACTGTGAGTGCAGCATTTCAAGGCCACCGCGTGCTGTCATACAGTACATCTGTACATATAGTCATTGATTTTAGTATCATGCATTTGTGATATGCTTGGTACTTTCCCTTCACAGCATGAAGGCAGGCACGGCACGGCAGGATGGGAAAAGGGAAGAATCTGGCTTCAATATAGAGCTATAATGGTGCTCTGCCTGAAACCATTGATTTGATGCGGTTCTGTAGGGGTGAGCTGCACTGGGGGATTGTCATCACTGGTCTGTCTGTCTGTCTGTGGTGAGCAGAGCTGTTGCTAGCTACTCATTTTACTGCCCTGATCCCTAGACCCAGCCAGCCAGACTCGCACTGTAGTTGACACACAAGGTGGGGATGAACCAAATAACTTCTACATTCAAAGTGGCCTCCAACAGATTTTGGACAGGGGTCGTCAAATAATGTGTAAAATAAATGACTGGCAGGGCAACCACTAGGTCAAATACCTGAGGATTGTGAATTTTCAAATTAGTTGTTGGTGCAGAGAGTGTAGCTCTAACTATTTGAGTATTTGTACTAATTGTGTAGTTCGGATTGTCACATTGGTCCCTGTGGATGAAAAAGTTGCAAGAAACCCATTTAATCTAACTGGCAGTTATGTCAAATTTAAAATGCACAAATTGCTCAATTCTAGTTTCAAGGCTAAAGCATAGATTACAATACATATACGTGTAATACTAGTTTTTCTTTAACTGTTTACAGATGAAGATGACTTTAAAATGCTCACATTGATCTCAATAGAGGCAACAGCTGGTTCTCTGACTTCAAACTCTTGAACTAGTGAGACTGAACCAGAGGCCATCTGCGATGTTCAACGTGTTTTGTTTTGATTAATAAAACGATAACAGGCACAATTTACAAGCAACCGTTCTTCAACAATGAAATCCTTTGTTATGTTGGTTGTTGTCTGTATTCGAGAAAAAGGTCTCAAAATGGAATTAGCTATAAATGAAGAATTTGACATTTTGGAAAAATATGCTTGTTTGCGTTCTAGATGAGAGTTAGATGAGACAATTAATATGATGCTCATGTGAAAGTGGTGAGAGTGGTATCAATCATCTCTTCCAACTCTTGGCAGGGAAGCAAATAATAATATTTCCAAAGATGGCAAACCAGACTGTCATCGAGTGTACTGTGGGAAGAAAAAAAAACATTTTCATTGAAAAATGTCCTATGCCTTCCAAATTGAATCTACTAAGCATCTGATACATTTGATTGCAGTTGTATGTGATGCAAAGATAATCCTCTTATTTCTATTCTTATCTGGATGTCAGAAGAATGCAGTCGTGAGAGAGCCCTCGAGAATCACCATGTTTTCTAACCGCTGACTACTTTTTGTATTTACTTCCTAACAGCAATAATGCAACTAACTGCGATAATTAGCCACTGTCAGTGAACAAGTTGCTTCAAGCGTCAGGGATAATATAATACAACCAGTTACACTGACAATTATTGAGTTTTAAAGGAGCATTAAAGTCCATGAAAATGAATAAGGAACTTATTAAATTTTGTCTTATTGTGTTCCCTCCAATAAACGACATTAAATCATATGTTTGTACTTCCCAACTGCTAATAAGCTGAGCATCATTCAAGACCGAATGGACAACACAATTCAACTGAGCCAAGGAGTCGAGGTAAGTGTAGTCTGTGTGACAAACTGTGTCAATATGAGGATGATAGATTGATGGTTCCTTTACCACATTTTATAAAATCCAATAAACCTCTCTTCTCTACATCTGCTTCGTCGTAGATTGTGTCATATAATATATATATATATATATATATATATATATATATATATATATATATATATATATATGACCATTGATGAGTGTAAAAAAAGCTATAAATTAATACTATAATTTGTTGATTTGTTCAAAGATTCTCATCTCTAATGGTGAATGGCCATGCTTTACAAAAGACACATTTAAATCAGGACTTTGGGATGGACAACTATTAATACGAGCCGGGAAGAATCCATAAAATACTGACCCTAAATTAAACATGAAACTACCCGCTAACAGGGTCTAGCTTAGAGACTCTAATTAATTACAAGAGAAACGCTTTGATCATGTTTATGCTGAGAAAGGAATAAAAGGGCCAAACAAAAGTGCAAGCGAAAGACTGGGGACTGAATAAGCTGACCCACTAGTTAGTGCCGAATAACAGTGAATTATTGTAATTAAATTCAGTCATTCTCCATAATTACTGCTGCATTTATAATGTTGAGAGCGGGAACGTATTGTGATCTTTAAAGCTCTGTTCTTGTCAATATATTCATCAGTGGTGTGAGCTTGGCCTCTATTAGCCTTCGTACGACATACAATTAGCACGCTGATCTTACCTGTAACAGTCGGTTACAAATGTAATCAGTGGATCAAACAGAAAGATAAAGTCATCTTTATGTAAATGATGGCTGATTGGTAGAGGAGGAGAGCTTGAACAACACTGAAACTGCTGCTGAAATCCAATAAAGTCAATGGAGCTATATCTGTCTCTAAATTGTGAATAGGAAATGGGACATTTTGAATAAAGAGATGGTTTTTTTGCAAGTGCGTTAATTATGTTTTGTACAGACATACTCATCACAAAAAGAATAGAGGCCAAGACGGCAGGACAAGGTGGTGAAACTGAATGAGAGAGGTTTTTATGTGGAGAGCAAAAATCTTGAAAAATATATTGATTGAACATTTCTTTTGTCTGCTCAAAATACATTATTCATTACATAATAATAACTGCACGAAAAGATATTCATGGGTGACGGTTTCAGCTTTTAAACATTTGACTTGATGTTTGATGTGTTTATTAGTTTGCGAAACTTTACATTATGAGAAATGTAACCACATCCCCACATGTTTTGTTTGTTCACAAAGTGCTGTCATGTGCGGAACTTTCTTCTCTGCAGGGGCATTACTGTGCGATGGTGGTAAATTTGTCCAGAGCGCCCAATACAGTATCAGATATAAATGGCAACCTCAACACGGAGCCCACTCGAATATGCACACACTACTTGTAATATGCACACATTAGCTGTTATATGCATCATGTGACAGAGGAGGTGGCACGCTGGTTTCCAAGGGAAGCATGCAAAGAGCTTTGAGGTGTTCAAATATGATCTAGTGTTCCCCGTTGATAACTTCCACTATCTTGATATTGCCACATATTTAATTGTTGCAGAGTTGCAAGTTGTATTGTGCACTGTTGACTGTATTGTCAAAACTACTGAATCATGTGATGTTCAACAATACGAGACAAAGAAGCAAATCCATTTTCTGTGCTAAAAATGTTTTATATTAGAGAAACAAATATAACGGCATACATATGCATCGAGTTGCGAAGAAAAAAAATTTGGCTATGTAACGAGAAAGCCAACAGTATAGCTGTCTAATTATATATGAAAGGAAAGCTATTCCTGGGTGTCCTTTCCCAGTGGAGCTGTGTGGGAACGATGGGGCTAGATGTGGGAGCTCTGCACCACTTGGACCTGCTCTATTACAGTTTCCACCTCTCCGTGCACCCAGATTTTGGCAGCAGTGTTTGTTAACAGGACATCAGTAGCTCGTTGGCAAGGCCACACACTCTAGCAGCTTATGAAAATGTCGCGAACTTGATTTGACAAATTTATATAGGCAAGCTCAGCATAAGAGACGTTGATGTTTGACACCTCGTGGCTCCCGTTGTGCTGCCTTGATGAAAACGTGAGGGGGCTCCTCACTGCGTGAAAAGAAAACAGTTCCTAAACATCCCAGTGCTGTGCGCCGTTTTTGTTGTTATTTTTGTTTGTTTTTTAAGGAATGTATAATGTTGCATCCATTGGCCACTTTAAAAGAAAAA
Organism: Taurulus bubalis; assembly: GCF_910589615.1. Taxonomy (NCBI): domain Eukaryota; kingdom Metazoa; phylum Chordata; class Actinopteri; order Perciformes; family Cottidae; genus Taurulus; species Taurulus bubalis. The sequence continues at coordinate 16,592,691 of NC_136596.1, read as the reverse complement.
AAGGATTTGGAAATCCACAAGCAATCTGCTGCACCAACCTCTCACCAACTAAATATAAACAAACTAGAGAAATTATTCATTATGACTGGGAGACATCTGACAAGATTTAGTTATTGCACGTTTGAAGCTGCTTTCTCAGATACGTTTAGTCTTAACCATCTATATCTCGTCCCTGGAGTGCTTCTTTCCCCCACTTTCAAGTGGAGATTTTTTTTTTTGCAAAATGGCTTATGGCTTTAATGCCTGCCAATAAATGACAAGGCGTTTTCTTTGTCTTTCATCGCATATTTTCCCCTTGCAGAAGCACCCTAGTGGTTGTGATTCAGAGGCTGTTTATAGCCAGCGATGATGGCTTTCAAATGAGATTGCACCATAATGAATTGGTGTGTGTGACCCCTGAGTTCATCTGTGCGTTGTGGTCTTATGTCTGATACTTAAGCCGCGGCTATCATTTATGTTGCTATCCATTCCTCAACATGAGCAGTTATTCATTTATTTCTATGAATTATTAGTTTTATTGGGATGTTTTTGTCTCAAGCCATGAGTGGTCAGCTGCTAACTGAAACAACATGTTTACAGCCACTGATAAAATGTAACTACAGTCAGTAAGTACATTTATTCATGGACCGTGCTTCAAGTACAAATGCAATGTACTTGTACTTTACTTGAATTTTTACCATTTTGTGCAACTGTATCCTTCTACTTTTTCAGATTACAATATTCCATGACCTTCCTGCGTCATATCATGTATCATCATGATAAATCCACAACTTTTAATATTTTTTCTTGTGTTTTCTTATTGGGAATAAGAAATCCTCTTACTTATCCTCTTACTTTTTAAGCTAAATAAACACCTATAAAATCCTCTTGGATCAGCCGGAAAATGCATTGTCACAAAGATGAAAACAAGGCAGAGTTTTCCCATAAAATGTTGACTTTTCCAGCAGTAAGTGTTTTTTACAGGGCAGCGACAGCTGCGAAGCACAAGGCCATCTTTTGAAATACCGTGCGTTGCTGTAGATCATATTTTCCAACAGTAATAACACATTAATGCAGCAGTAATATTGATCATATATAAGACATTTGCTGATAGTACTTACATACATAAGTTAGGGTCGTGGAGTATTTTTACAGTGGTGACTTTTATTTAAGAAAAGGATTTGAATACTTCTTCCACAAATGCGTACAGCAGACTTCACATGCATTCTGTCAGCCTTAAGGTCAGAGTGTTGTCGATTTAGAAGAATACATCATTCTGTTTAATGTGTAAATTACCACATTGTTAGCATAATTAAAAATCAAGGGGGCACATGTTTCTGACATATACAGTAGACAGAATTGCAGTGTCATGTGAACTACTATTGGCCCATGTAAGCCACCATAATTGATAAGCTGAAATAATTAGTTGATTAATAAATGAATCATTAACCAATTAAAACAATTGTCGAATTCTTGACAGCAAATTAATCTGCAACAATTTCAATGGCCTGTTTCAGTCAATCATTTTAGTCAATTATCAAGCAAAATTGTTAAATCTGTGGTTCGAGGGGAAAACATATTCGACTCGTACAGTGTTTTAAAGTGTATAAGGCAGTACAGAACTGTGACTTGTACCCTAGGTAAGCTGTTTTTAAACACAATTTTTTCTTCTCTTCTATCCCACCCCAACCCCTGATATTTTAGGACCCTGCCTCTTGCATACATTAGCCACTGTTGTCCATCAGTAAACATAATGAAGCGTAATGGTAGATCATTTGTTCACTGATGCACTGCCTTGTAAAGACGAGGCAAATTGATTCCATTGCAGTGGCTCATACACTACTTTTAGTATTCACAGTGCGAACATGGCACGGCACTCAGCAAACAAACACAAACACTTCTGTACACGGACAAAAACTCCCATACGTACACAGACACACATGCATACACAAATGTGATTGCAAAAGGCTGACAGTTTTTTTATTTGTTTGCAAACACTATGTTTGTTAGAGTGTTCTCCAAGGGAGGCAAACAATTAAACAAACTGCATGCAGAAGAGCAGCAGTGTGTATCTGGTTGGCAAACACGTCAGCTGAAACATACAATCAGTCATGATCACACAACTCACCTGCATCTGCCGTACGTCTGCTTCACACACACAGACTCACACAAAGAATACATACAAGCAGACCAGCCCAGCTTCTGCTTTTACCACATACAAAACGTAGCTGAGAGTACAACCACAACAATAACATTATTATATCCACACTGATGACAACACAGAATTCATTGATTCACAGTCATTGAATCCAATTGTATCCCAATCTTTCCCATTGCAGAGCCTATTAATGGCATGAAGTCAAATAATGATCAAACAAATATTTGTTAGATCCAGGTCACTCTCAAATGCACTTTCCAGGAGCTGAAGGGGGAAAGTCTGACTTTTACTGCAGAGTGTGAGTGGGCCTTTCGTCTTGTTTGCATTCCAGATTAATGTTTACTTTCAACGTACCTTGTGAGAGAATGCAGTGCAAGTGGATCTTTACAGTAATCAGTAAAAACAATAACTTTTTCACTGAAAGCACAACAGTGGGGTGTCACATAAACATAATTCAGCATCATACATTGTGAACTTGTTCCAATCAGTGAAATTAATTAAAACATGTTGACCATGGCTGGCAACGGTTAAAATGACATTTTACACAACATCATTTGATGTAAATATTTATATAATTTGGAGGGAGGTGAAAAAAATGTATTGCAGTGGTCCACCATGCAGCCCCAAAAATGCCGCCATCTCTGCCCCGTTCATCATTCAGTGGTCGTAAAAAATATGTATGTATTAATAACTCGTTATTCATACTGACTGAAATAGTTACGATCTTGTAATTTTGACCATGTGGTAATTTTCTGATATGTGTAATCGGGCCTATGTGACAAATATTGTATTTGATATCGACACTATCTGCAATATGTATTTTGTTATGCCTTTTTTAGTTATCAATGGTAAAACTAATTTTGAAATATTTGGGGGATAAGTGTTGCAGTTTTTCTCTTCGTCATGGGGAGGATTTAAAGCAAAGAACTATTGCTCAGTAAAAGTGTAGTCGAGCAATGGCTGCCTGAGCAGAGAAGGAAGTCGCTCTCCCGCTGTGTGTGTCCTTATCGTCTCCTTGCTTTGTTGGCATAGCCAGGCGCAAAATTTGATAAATTGTCTCAAGTGATGTCACTTGAATGAGTGTTGGTTGGTACTGAACACAACGAAATTAAAAAAGGTATCTGGGTTTGTGGGGTTAGAGACAAGTGAGGTTAACGGGCCTCTGCAGCCCTCATCTTTGCTTGAGGACACATTAGCCTCTACCAACATAGCACACCTGAATCTCTGAACTGAACTGAATTGTCAGCATTCGAGTTGCATTGTGGGTATTGTAGGCACCAGGTTTTTAAAAGTGTGGAGTAATAAAGACGATATGTTTGGTTCTGCTGGATAGATCTTGCTATATTGGGTGAGTGCTCTTTTAATAAAGCTGAGGAGGGCCTAACTTTTTTTTTTTTTTAATTGAAACATAAAATTCTGCCCCCAAATCATTTTCATACATTCCTGAACAGGCTGTCGAGCTATCAGCAGTAGTGTGTGAGTGCTCCTTTACTTCACTGAAGCAGGTCTGGTAAGTAATATACAAAGAGGTTATAAATACAATATGCTGGGGAGACCGTCTGCTATAGTGAAATGTTGTGTTACTTAATTCAACAATCTATTGTTAAAATTATGGCTGAGCCCGCGCAGGGAGGATAATACACATGTAATGACCCTCAATGTACAGTGACTCATGCTGTATGGTAGCACTGCACCAAGACATCCAGCCATTTTCTTTTGTGCTCAGTTTTTTCTTCTTTATAGTACTAACTACAGGAGGAAAAACATATCCTTTAAAATGATTTCCTTTACTGCATTTCATTTGCATATGAACCATCTACTGAGTGATAATAATTAATTATCAATGACATACAACAATCTAAATCTTGCGCAATGATACCGGAAAACATATTATGATAATGAGCGTATACATTACTTTTATATTCAATTTAATGGCATTATAGTTCTAAGTGCCTTTTCATTGTCCTTTCCTTTATTCGACTCCCCTGCAACAGTGCAGAATCTGCTGGTGTGCAGAAATGTCTTTGAAGGAGTGACTCCTACTCACGATGAAACAGCTCTACTGTAGACTATGATGTGATCCTGTTTCTCATTCAGCACAAGAAAGCAGGGAGATATCAAAGAAGGAACAGAGCAGTACACTGCTGCCAAAGAGTTAATCCTGTCTAATCCAGTTTTGTTCACGGTAATATATATTTAAGGATATCCTTTGACATTGACAAGACATTTGAAAACCATCATAAGATGTTGTGTTTAATAATTCCTTGTGTTTTTAGTCAGTTTTCACACAGTGTGTATCACCCTGTATTAAAATGAATGCAGGATGTTTAAACTTCATTCAAAACATCTTGAGGTAATTAACTGTAACTAAATTGTGGTTTTCGTGAACATTTTACAGATGTGGACAACGTTGAAAAACAAAAAACATATCCTCATTATTTTGGCATGTTTCTCTAAAAAACTGTTTTCTTTATTATATAAACAAATACAATGTTTAAGAAACGGGTAAGCCACCTATTCTGACGCGTCTGGTCTCGTCAGCAATTCAGTTTGTAAATGGCAGCCTTAACGATTGCCACTTGGCATTTGCTGTGTGAAGTATTATTGCTGCTCTTTTTGTGGAAGATGAATCCTTTATTTCATAAAACTAAGTACATATTCTATGATGTTACAAGATACATAAAAAAAAACAAAGCAGGAATCCCTGTCTTGAAGCAAATAGCTATGATGATCTTATTAGCAACAAAAAATGTTGAATTGAAAATGCCACTAAATGTATTGCATTTAAATATTTTACCCTGAAACAGTGTCTGAATTGATTGATACATATTTATAAGTGTAATAGTGTAAGAGTTCACACATTCAGATAGATAAGAAAAAAAATATTGCTCTGTTTGTTAGTTTAATTCAGACACCCAAATGTCACCCAAATGTCCTGATATGTGGTGTCTTACTTAAAATAATGTAATTTGAACAACTACAGTTGAATTTTTTTAAATAATTTTGACTGATTGAACCTGAGCCACTTAAATAACTTAAGTAACTCTCATTTGAATGTGTGAATACACATATAATACTCTGGGCTGAATTCAAACCAAACGTTTTCATAAATTCAGAATAAAATGAGAAGTATAGCTTGTACCATCAAATAAAATAAGAACCTCTCATGAGCATTTGGTGAACACTAATAATTATGCACACTCCTTAAGTACCTTACAGGGTTATATTTGTTTACATGGTGGATCCCTCAATCTTGGCATTAGTACCATGCAGATGATGGAAGTTTCTTTTAACAAATGTAAAAATAAACATTATTAACAGCAAACACAATAGTCTTTTGATATTAATATTCAGGCAGTTTCTCTTTCAATTCACATCTGAATCAAAAAATATTTCTCCAGTGGACAATGGCTTGTCATAGGGAGAGGAGACAGGAAATAGAAATCTACACATACATCAGGAGGACTCATGATAGTTACTAAAAGCAGCAACTATTTGATGCCGAACATCAAAGTCTCTCTAAATCCCAGCAAAGTAAACCACAGTAAAATAAGTTTGGTTCCTGAGTGACACAGCCTATTAACACCAAAGAGGTCATATCAAATCAGAGCCCATCAAATTAAAAGTAGCATGTCAAGACAGGCATACCATGCTGGGAATCCACAAAGCAATAAATTGGCCGGATGATTGGCTATTAAAAATATGTGAAATTAGCTCTCATTGCATATCACAGCATGAGTCTTTCAGCAAAATGGATAAGACGAAGGTGAAATTTGAATTGGAAAAGAGGAAATAATTACTGAAGGGTACGGGGGCATTTACATTTTCTTTTGGATTTCATCTTTTTCTGCCATATGTAGAAAGATAGTGAGCATTTAAATACAGACGTGTTGTTCACATATGCCCATGCTGAAAGAAGTATGATGGTCTAGGATTTCGTTATTAAATGTATGAAACCGCCCATCTAATAAACATGTAAAACCAAAGTGGCAGAAGGTCTGTTTGACAGATTTTACAGCCTCATAAGCTCATTCTGCATTCAGGGCTCCACAGCCAACAATGGCTAACACAGAAGTGTGCAGTACACAGATGATAATGATGTTGTGAATATAGAGATCAAAGTCTTCTCGCTCTGGTGATTACGCGTCCTAACAAATGTATGTACGAGGACAGTCTTATCACCTAGGACCACACAGAGGCCTTTCCATATCTGTCGCTCTCAGATGGCCAACCTGCGCCCGCCATGCGCTACGCTGCCAAATAAAAACACCACAGGCGTTGCCTCTGCGGCCAGCCTGGCCGACTCATTTGACTGATGAAAGGAGTTCCTCAATTTAGAGGAAAAAAGTTTCCAATGCCTTATCACTTCAGAAAGAAATATTTGGTAATTCAATGAAACACAAGTCTGGAGAATGTATTTAACTTGTTCAAACTTCACAGCTATTGTAAACTTTACCTCAGCTCCAATTGTGTTGTTGTTAACTCGTGTATCTTTTTTGTGAGCTGGATAAATGATCTTCATTGATCTTCATAAACAATAAGTTTCATTTTTAAATCGCCATCGCTTTTCACCTTACCAAAACAGAAACACTCTTATTCAGCATAAGGCTTGTTTTCATTTGCACAGGTTGACAAATTGGCTTGACCTCTTGTTGCAGCTTGTTGCAGAGGGTTTATAAATGTTCCAAACCAGTGTGATTAATATCGGCTTCAGTCATTACACTAATGGACGTGCATTTTAATTAAATACATCCTCATTTGCATTGCATTGCATGTTAATTATCTAAATCATTTTGTCTCATATGTTCACTGTAATTAGTACCTATCAACAGCTTCACTGAATCAAGTTATTTCTGAGAGATAACCATGCTCTTTCACTGTGGAAGAAATGCTTAGTTACCTGAGAAGATAAAAACAACAACATAACTTCAATAATGTTGTTGCTATGAAGTTAACACATTTTTTTTGTTACTAAAACCATAAAAAAACTAACTTAGAGGTAGATGTCAACTGATTAATCTGTGTTGATATGAAGTTTTCCAAATTATCCGTATCGCTGTAACTGGGCTCCGATAATAGCCGATGGCTGCTTAGCTATCAGTTACGCAAGAATGTACATCATCATTTTACATAGAGGCTCCTTACACATAATAAGGGCTGCTTTTGCTGAAAATATCTGTGTGCATGTGAGTAGAAAGTTATTCTCTTCTCTGTGGAAAAACCTTCAACACATTATTGTGACGATAGGGTTAGAAAATTGGGACTAAAACTTCCCCGGGGAACAGCTGATTTTACAGCAAGCGGACAAGTGGTATTCATGTCACATCTGACCCGTTCAATTCACAAAAGTTATCTTTCGAATATATATAATGCAACACTATCAGCTCTTTGTCCGCGATACAAGACAGGCAGACAGGGAGGAAAATAAATAATTCAACTGTTACTTTAACGTACCAAGTTGCCGTTCTGTCTTCCAAATAATACAGCCACGTAACTATCCATTCATGAAATGAAAACAACTAATCTGTGATTATAATGAAACACAAGTGAGTGATCGTGGAGCGCAGGGGACAGAACAGAGGTTTAACCTGCTGTGACAAAGTCTGAGATGCGCATCTCAGTGTCAAGAGTATATAGAAATAAAATAAGATTTAGCCAAGCTTCAGTGTTGATGTATACGTTTTCAAAAAACCTTAGTGTGGAAAAAAGAGTCAATAGACACTGACTGCAGAGTCTTAGACTGACAGAGAACAAAAAGAAAAGCGTTCTTACCGTAGAGTAAACATCTCCACAGGAGAGTCGGCTGACACAGTGATATAGGCAGAGACGGTTTCCCTCTGTCTCATGGGTGTGGCTGGCACCATGACCATGAAGTTGTTATCAAGCCTGTGTTCAGCAAGGAGCGGTGGAGTGGGGTTCTGGTAGAGCCTGACCCCACCGATCCTACGCAGCGGCGTGGAGGTGTAGGAACCAAACAGCCCTTCCTGGCTTGAACGGATGAAGTTGTCCTTCCTGGCCTCCTCTGAGTGGCACTCGCCTGCTTCTGTGGACTGCAGCATGTAGTAGAGCTCCACTGGTGTGCCCTCGGACAGGTCGAGGTTCCTCTGGCGTCCTGGCACTATACTGGGTGGGCTGAACCAGCTGGCCAAGGGCTCTAGCTCAGCCACACACAGCCCCAGCCCTCCCTTCAGCTGGCAGGTGCCACGCACCTCCTGGGTTTCATGGAAAGCAAACATGTGCACGCAGGGCAGCTTGTCGATTGCGCTGTAATCGTCCCAGTCCCTGCCTGAGACATAAAACAGCACCTGGACATTGGGCTTGGCCAAGTGAATCCTGGTATTCATGATAAAGGTCTGCACCTTCCAGTTGAAGGTAAAAACAGAAGAGGCAGGAAATGTCCCTGGGCTCTGGAGGAGCTCTAAAGGGACAGGTTGTTCCACGGAGAGGGGCCCATAGCTAGTGTTCATTGAGGGCAAACATCTGGCCTGGTAGATAAAGAAGGGCTCAGTCCGGGACATCAGGCTTGAGTTCCTCATGAAGTCCTGGTTGGCTTCCTTCAGGAAGAACGCCAAGTCCGCGTTGAGCACCTGATAGTTGACAGGCAGGTATGTGGGGCTGGAGGAATATCTCTGCAATCCCTCTAAGACTCGACAGTCGGCTACTAAAAGACAGAGGAGAATACAAAGTCAGGGAAAGCTCACTTGGTGTAAACGGACAGTCTTTAAGCAAAACTAGAAAATAGTGAGTGACAGCCATTTGAAGCAATGACAAACTGGTACAACACACCTTAATGTTGAACTGTGGTGAATCACCACACACTGATAGTTCCTATTCTTAATGGGATGTTACATATGTTTACCTGCCAATTGTCTCTCACTCTTTGTGTTGTGGTCAATAGAAATTAGGTTGTGAGAATTATAAAAGCGAGTGTAGTGAAGTCTTTGTATTGTAACAGTATAACACCGGTCAAAAAGAAGACACATTCCATCACATCATAATTAGTGCCGAAACAATAAAGCAATTAATCAAACGATTAAAAAACAACACTTCAATCAATTTATAAATTACGTGTATTTGTTGGTTCCAGCTTGCTGCTATGTGACTGAAAACAAACATATCTGTGTGCAAATTTGTCGATGCAAAAAGTAAAACAGATTTGATGAATAGTATTACATTTAAACACAAAATACTGAAATTACAAACAGAATTCAAAACTCTAAATAACATGCTTCGTCTTGCATTTACTGCAGTGTAAAGTCAGACTCTCGACCACATGATCAAAACCAGCATGCTACTCCATATTGCTTTTATTTTCAAATAATGAATACATACATGAATAACACTTTTTTTCTCATTGCTCAGGAAATGACAATTTACCAAATTACTTATTGTTTCAACGAAAGATAATTTAATTTTCAAATACAACAATGAGAAAAATCTGTGGTTAATGTGAAATATTTGGATGCTCTGATAAACTTACTGTGTGCTGTATAACCTAATTTAATAGAAATGTCTTATTTCAAAATATTGTACTTCATTGCTTTATATTCCAAAAGAAGTTTGCAAACCAACTAAAATGCAGTAAAAGTCTGACTTTTGAGGCCCCTGGGTGTCTGGTGCCACGGGGGAGTTGTTGAGTTGGACCGAAACGTGTCCACACAGGGTATCAAAAATGGTCCAAAAAAAATCAAATCTACCATTGAATTCCTGATTGCATACACAATCTTCTTTACTATGCTTTGATCATATAGTTTCTGTAGGAAATCATAACTTTAAGGCAAATGTTCTTGAGTTTATGTAACATTTAAAAATGTACATTTTATTTTGGTACAGACCAAAATGTGAACTAGTATATACTCTGTTAAGGGTCCAACACAATTAGGAGATTATTATAAATCATGTTTGGATGTTGGTACTGGTAAGGCTGCTCATCAAATCATCTAAAAACAGATATGTGCCGAATATGTGCAGTTTTGCAAAGATCAAGTTGACAGTACAGTTTGCTTTATTGCCTGTTGGTTGAGGAACAGCACAGCCCGCTCAAAAAAAGATTTTAATCACAATAAGAAAGGGCTTTGACCTTCTTCTCAAGAGCAATCTGCTGTGTGATTACACTCCCTCAGCATACCACAATCTTACTGCTCGCTGCCAGAGGATTTCTTTCCTCTTATCATCCATGTAAATCAATGTCCCGATAGTTTACAAATCAGACAGGGATTTGTGATTCATGGTGCCCCTCTCTTGACCTCAGTGCTGCTGTCCCACTGGGAGTGCAAGGGTGCAGGCAGGCTGCGACCCTCAACCCAGGGGCAGCACCAGTCCTACTTCGGGCATCAGTTAGCTTCTCCAGAGGAAAACACTCTCATCCGGACCGTGTCTTTACGACAGGGAACACAGACGTCTGGGCAACAGAGCAATTTGTATTTTTTTCCTGAACAAGCAGGAGCCATGTGTTGTTTGCTGGCAATAGGCATTGTTGTATACGTGGCTTTGTGCTGCTGACAATTGAAAAGCTTGATAGTCCGGCACGACACAACAGTCGGGCACAAAGTCATTGTCTGGTCCCTTGGTACTGTGGTAATGTTACTTTCACTCTCATGTCTGGGCCCTCTTGTCTCAAGTAAAGTGAAAGCAAAGTGCTCTCTCCACTGGACTGCGCACCTTACTCACTACGTTCAAATGGGATGTTTCACAGCTGACAGACAGGACTCAAATGTGCTCAGACTTTTGCTTCTACAGAAAACATGGCAGATCACTCCTCATTAAACATCATTTCAAAATTACGCTCATGATTTATGACTGGACATGTCATTGTTGTTTAACTTAGATATTTTACATTGTGCAGCGGCTCTTGTCATTTATTTATCTAGGGACCAAATTATCCACTTGTTAGAATATGATAAAAACATTACAAATAATGAACTTCTAAAACGCTACTCTGTAAATATTTGATGCCAGACTAGATCAAATTAAGAACCAGACAAAATTAATGAGTCTCTATCTATTTCAAATTACAAGTGCTGTAAACATGATGAAAGGGGGAAATAAAACTAAAAATGGAGAATCCAATTCTAATGGTCTTGGTATGTCTGCACCAAACTGTTACTGTGTTAAATAGTAGAATTTACAGTGTGTCTAATTACTTTTGGACAATGGGGATCAATGATAAAAAAAGTCAAACTTGATGTTAACTTAGCTCAAACTATTTTTTAAATGACTTTAATCCATGCTTGTTTTTCTGTTCAGTGTGTGTGTGTGTGTGTGTGTGTGTGTGTGTGTGTGTGTGTGTGTGTGTGTGTGTGTGTGTGTGTGTGTGTGTGTGTGTGTGCCTGTGCGTGTGTGTGTGTGCCTGTGTGTGCCTGTGTGTGTCTGTGTGTGCGTGCGTGTGTGTCCAAACAGTTGCGAACCAGCTCACCTAGCAGCAGCCTAAGCAAACCGTTTCTCTGAACAGTTTCTGGAAAGAAAAACATTGAATATATAAACTACAATAATCCTATCGCAAGACACATAAAGCCTGGAAATCTCCAAACCTAGATCCAGTATAATCCGAATCAGCACGTCTGTGTTAGATATTGGAATTAATAAATTATACAAAGCTATTTCAAGAGGAATAGCTTCCTCCTTTGTTCTGGGGAGGAGAAATCGAAAAACACAGTACAAACGTACTTTTCAAACTCCAGTGGTTCTTTGTTTTTCTGTGCAGCAGGGGTGTAGCTCAGATAACTGGACCCCCTGAGAGAATATTGCTCACGGCACTCCTGTTTAATAAAAGCTCTCTTTTGGAGTCTGTGTGGGCCCCCTCCTGCTGTGGCCCCTACAACTGGCTGGTTATAATGTCCCTTTGGCCAGCTTTCACTTTACTTCACTTCACTGGATTGTTTATTAGCCGAATGTGCACCATTAACATAAGTGTGCAGCATAATGTTCAAAGGATTAGTTGGACATTTCACAAAATAATTCTGAAAGTTTTCTTTCCAAGAGTTAGATGAGAAGATTGATAGCACTCGTCTGTACAGTGAATATAGAGCTACATCCATAAGCCAGCGAGCTTAGCATAGCATAAAGACTGCAAAGTAGGGGAAACAGCGAACCGGGTTTTATCAATTTGTAACAAAATGCACCTACCAGCACATAAACCCATATAGTTAACATGTTAGACATTGTTTGTTTAATCTGCACAAAAAACAAAATGTAAAAACAACATGTTGTCGTTTGTAATTCTTTTACATTCAGACAGAGCCAGGTGGCCATTTCCCTGTGCTTCTAGGCTTCACAACCCAATTAATAAACAGATGACAAACATCCTGAGATGTCTCGCTGATCTGTTGTTTCCTCAAACCTGCCAACAACTCATTTTGTATCTCTGTTGTCCTGGTAAGTTCTTGTTTCGCCATGATGAGTCTGATAAAGGCACCAAATATTATGTTCCTTGAACACTGAAAGTTGCTGGGAACACACCAAGCACACTGGCTTCTCATTTAACTCTGTGAAGAAATAGGAATTGGTCCATTCTTCTTGAAAATCCTAACACTTTGTGTCCTCTTTTCTACTGGAAATGACTCCTGCATGTCAGTGTGTCCCCAGTGGACAAATAGGAATAGCAATGCATTTCATTGCAGTTGAGCTGGAGAAATATTAATGGGGAATGTTAAAAGATGCCAAGTGTACCAGTCAGATTTCTTCCGTATAGGGGGAGGTGGAGGGATGCACATAACTATTAGCTGGCAGAGAAATGCTAAGGCAAAGGAAAAATAATGATAATTCAACTGAGAAAAATGTCTATTTCAGCATACACTTTATGATCTACATCATGTATAATTAAATGTTCCTATTGTGTGGCATTAAATTGTAAAACGATTGGCAGCATTTTGCTGAGCCAGATAAATTCAAATGTTTGAGGCTCTTTCTTCATTTCCAGCTTTTAATAAGATGTATGTTTTTTCTTTCTCTCTCAATTGAAACACTGTTGAAGCTGTATTTCCCCCATGAAACAGCTGTCAGGACCTCTCACCGATGAGACCCTGGTGATTTCGAACAAATACAGAGAATGGTTATTGGAAAATGGGCATTATTAAAGCACTGTATGGCTGCACAAAAGTAGTTATTTAGATTTTCACACAGGCCAAATTGGTTGGTCCAACACTGTGGTCCAGATTGAAGTGTCTAAACAATTTCTGAATGTATTGTCATCAAGTTCTGTACAGATATTAATGGTCCCACAAGGATGAATCCTAATAACTTTGGCAATCTCCTGACATTTCATCTTATGCCACCAGCAGGTCAAATGTTTTACTCATCCAGTGAAGCATTCCCATATCTACTGGATTGCTTGCTACAAAATTCTGGACAGACAATCACAGTTCCCAGATGATCCTTTGACCTTTCTTCTAGTGCTACCATGAGATTTACATTCATGGTTTTGAGGGAACAGACTTTAGTTCTGGCCATAACACAGCTCAGTGGAAAACAGGATCTACAATCTCTGTCAGCACTGGTCCAGTTTCTGTGTAATGTAGTCTCTACGGCAGTGTACAAGCATACAGAATGTAAAAGCCTTACACAAATATCGGCTACAATTAGTTTAGTTGTCACTTTAAAATATCTGATGCCACTCCCACACATACAGTCAATTTAAGTTTTCCAGTTTCTGAGGTTAACAGTCCGAGGTTTTCCTGTCAGACACGGCTGTGTAGAGGTGTGCAGGGTCTCAGGTGAGTGTTAACTAGTCAAGCAGCACCCCTTCTATACCCAGCCAGGCTCACTCATCCCACCACCGGGGCTCCACGCTAGGATATGTAGAGCTCGAATAGGACTGGCGGAGCGAAGAGCAGCCTTCACACTCACAGAAGCTGAGTAAAAAGCCACAATAAAGGACACCAGGGGAGGAAAGGCAACATTCCTGCTGTCCACTCCTGGCTGTCGTAACATGGGTGGACACAGAAGCGAATGGCTGGCTGCTCTGTTGCCTGTCTTTATGCTTCATCACACATGTCAAGACAGACCAGAAATAAGCAACAAGGACAGAATGCTTAATGGGAAGTAGCAAAAGTAGATGGTGAGCAACAATGGACAAAGTAATAGAGAAAAGGTTGGATGTTTTTGTGATATCCGAATTATCTTAAGATATTCAGTTTTGAATGATCTCCTACACAAGGGTCACATACAAAAGGATTTTCAGCACGTTATTGCAAAGCTGTTGTTTGTCGAGGTTTACAATTACACTGTCTTTGACCCACATCCTGACCCTGAATCATTCTGAGCTTTGTCATGAATGCCAAACAGGACAATCTTAAACATGAGGGATGACTGAAAGCTCTCTAGTCCCATTGAATTACCCACATCATATTTCTCTCCATGTTCTATTAATAAGGGCTATTGAATTTGTGACCATGCGTCAAGAATAATAATTACACTATTTCCTTCAAGGATCATTTGCAGATGATTTATCCTTTTCAGTCACCAAGAAATTCAAGAAAGAAGGACTAGGAAAGTAATCAATACATGACACAGTATGGTTTTACTTCATGCCAGCTTCCATAGAAAAGAAATCATTCAGGCACATAGAGGTCTGTGGAGTCCGCCCAGCTGTAAGAGCCATAGAGGATGGAGGTAGGGACACAATACAACATTTTAAAATCTTCTAAGGGAATATTCTACACAGATGACTCTTTATCTTGGAGATGAGCTGAATCCAATGCACAATGATTGCTCTTGATTAAGAGTCAGTTTAAATTTGTTTAAAGTGTGTGTGTGTGTGTGTGTGTGTGTGTGTGTGTGTGTGTGTGTGTGTCTGTGTGTGTGTGTGTGTGTGTGTGTGCGCTAGCAGACTATCGAGGGACCTGCTGTTTGTTGCCTCGCCGCTAATGGATGGCCACATTTAAAACACTAAGAGCTAATAAAGAGTAATGGGCCCGTGCCTTCACAAGGGAGGAGGACGAGCTATTTTGAGTTCATGAGAGAAAGCGTCATCTCGGGGATTAAAGAGTATCGACCGATGAAGAGTAAACACTGCAACGTCGTGCCACTGGCCTGCTTGGTGAAGCTGTGGATGCAAGAGGCAATCCCAAATAGGCGCCGCTGTTAGTGGGATGGTCATTGAGGATGTTATTATGGGATGCTAAGAAGGGCCTCCAGGTGCTGCGAGGTGGCCTGATATGTCTGGACTAGTGTTACCACAGCAGGAGACTGCAGACTGGATGGCAAGAACCCTGAGCATCCTGGGCATTCTGCGGACAGAGAACAGCTCCTCTTTTGTTCCACCCAGTGCACATGGCTGGAGGGGAAAGGGGTTGAGAGCTTTTGGCTTGGGTTGGGAGCGTGAGACAAGAACATATCTGTGTGACAATCAGTATTCACATGGGCCCTCCGGACTTCACTAAAACATAAACTGAGCTCCTTAATGAATCTCTTCCCCTCCCACTGGCCTTTATTGCGAAACGATATCGTAAATCAGGCTAAATACAGAGGCAATCGCCGGGCCGAGTCAGTCGGCCTCTATGTGAGTGCAGAGGGACATTTAATGGTGATTGAGCTCTGTTAGGGCAGAGGAACAAGTGGATACAAATACAACCAGGACTTATTGGCCACCTACTGATGAGAACTACGTTAGAAATTATACAATTACACAGCAAATAGTATTCTTGGGGCAGATTACATGACGATTGATAGGAATCATTGAAAAATGGAAATTCTGATCTGTTACTGTAATTCACATTTCAATGTTCTCCAACTCTATCATAGTTCCCCTCGTTCAGTGGTATCACCAAGAAATCATGTTAACACTGCACTAAATCAAGGAACCAAAGAAAATCAAGCAGTTTGATTATGAAGCCTGCCTTTGAAAATGCCGCTTGAAAATGAAGTAGCGTCTCTCTGATGAGTGTGAGGAGGCTGCATCTGATAATGAAAATGGGTGTGAATGAAAATATGTTTCTCTCCTGCCAGGGCCAAGACACATCAACTCAAACTTTTACAAAGCCAGCAAAAAACAGAACGTCCGAGTTCAACTGTGGTCGAATAAAAAAATCTCACAATGAACAGTTGTTACAGAGAAGCCAAAATCGGGAAGTCTTTGAAATGTTTGCTGAGGGACCTCAGGATAATAGCTGTAAAATCTGTAAATTAATTAGATCCCTTTATATATAGTCAGTACAGAAATGTTCCCAAATCGCTTTATTTATAGGAAGGTGTGAAAAACAGAGCTCATAAATGAAAGAGTTCTCTAGCACAGTGTCTTTGTATGCTTAAGTACCTCCTTATCCAACCGTGCTCCCTCCCCAAATTTACTGGTAAACCTCTCCCTAAGGTCACCCACATATAGGATGATATATTCTGCCTGGAGCTCTCCTGACAAGGCTGAATCCCTATAAATGCAGCAACACGGCAAGACTCTCTCCCTGAGTTCCTAAGAAACTTTGTCTTTGTCTAAGTTTTACTGCACTGGACATTAGGTGCATTCCATTTGAATAGACAATAATTATGATGAACATTTTCCCTAATTGGATAATACTTTGCAGTACTATTAGCCTATAAATGCTTAATGTCTTCATTTAAAACTGAATGGTGCATTTGGATAAATTGCTGAGTAAACTTTGGAGGCGTTACGAATGTATTTAATGTCATGAGAAAGATGTTAATTGAGAGAAAAAAATGTAGATAGTTCAAACTGAAGCAAAAATTTGTCTGCATACATTGAAGGTTCATCTCGAGCAAGAAATTAAGAGTTAGTAACAAAAACAGTTAATCACAGAATAGCAATGAATTAATTATGATATATTCTTGTCAACAATTCACTGGTGAATTCTGTTATGAAGACTTCTCCATGTGGTTGAAACAAAAAGAGAGGCCATTTTGAAAGCCAAGACTAAAACCACACCAACACCGCATCAGGCTCGGGCTGTGTATTGTCAACTACCTCACGATACGATATTGCGATGCACGTGTCATGCTACGATATATCGCGATATATCTTGATTTGCGATACGCTACATATTGCAATATATTGCAATTTCTTTAATGAAAATGTAAATTATAGAGCTGAAAATACATATACAAATATAAAATAAATAGTCTTATATATACTCTTATATATTCATAACTTTGGGATCACATAGTGCTGCTCTTCAGTATTTGGCCACTTGCTTGTGAGACACCATGTTGTGATTTTGGCCAGATCATGTGACAGGCTGGGAGAAAGCAATAGGCAGCAACATCTAGTGTTACAGGAGCAGAAGAGGAGGTTGATTAACACACACAGGGATTCAAGGCAATTTAAAGGACTTTTAAAAAATATCGTGATAGTAAGCTATATAGATAGTCGACATTCACTATTTTCGCCCGCCGATACAGAGGGGTACAGTCACGAGTCCTAGGTTTGGAGAGATTCCGCCTATAAGTCCGAAGGACAAATCCCTGGTGTCATACATAGGATTTGTTTGCCGCTATCAATATTTTTCAAACTTGCTAATGACTAAACACCCTCTTGCCAGTCCCACCAATGTGTTCATCATCATTATTTTAGGACTGTAGTGATTAATAGCAACGGTTGATGTTGCACTCCGCACTGGCTTTCTGTACTGGTCTTTTTGTCGTTTAAAACAAGTCATGGTCTCTATTTTCTGCTCTTAGTGAGAGCTGCACATTCTGCACTAAACTGTACCAAGAGACAAAATAAAAGCACAAATCTTTCACTTCTAAGTCTAAAGGGTCTTTAACAGTTAACCTACACACATGCACTCATCAAGATCTATCATCATTCTGCAGGGCTCTCAAGTTTTTAAGACAGGTAAGAGTGACATCTCTCTCTCTCTCCCCCCCCCACCCCCGGGACGGCGGAGGCGCGGCCGGGATTACATTTCACCCAGATACAACAGATACGTTTTTATGATTGGCTATTCGTGTAGTCCATTTCTTTTTATTGATTGGCAGGGGATTCGGGGAGACGTGCTTGATTCCTCCATGGTGAGGGCAGCGCGACCAGGTCATGTTTGCGCGCTGCGGCACATTAAATAGCCGAGAGTTTTTTTTCAGCGTGAGAAATACGATGTGTGGCGGGAGGGCGTGACTTAAGACCGAAATGTGTGACAGTCACGCTCAATGCGTGACACTTGAGAGCCATGATTCTGTGTAACATTATGGGTTCAAGGTCTTCATTCCCGAGTGGGTTGTTGTCAATGCAATGTCAGTGCAATCACTAGTTTTATATATATATATATATATATATATATATATATATATATATATATATATATATATATATTGAGTTTTCTAATACTTGGAAATATATAAATATTATGTTTTCTTTCCCTCCATAGAAGTGTCCATCTGGCCAACGTTGTCTAGTTCCCTTCTGCAAAGAGCGTTTTTTTGTAGTTGCAGATGGGTTGGCTAAATCTGCAGTTTAACCTAAAAACTGTCAGATTGGAAACTAACTCCATGAACAAGTAGATCTATTCTGGGCCAGGAAAAGAAAGCTATTAAAGTAAGGGTAGTGAAATGTTTATATTTAAGACTAGATCAGAAGGAACAGTGGTGTGCTTTCACACTCACCTACAACATTTGTTAGTTTTCACAAAATATTTCCAACTCACAATGCGACGGGGCACATTTTATTTACAAAAGCCACCCTGTCCAGCTGCCAAGCTGAATTGTATTTCAGTGACAGACAGCAACTCACTCCGCGCTCCAGCAAACAAGTCTGTAAGAATCCTAGAAGACTAGAAGATTCCTGTTGAGTGAAATTTTCAGACGTGGGCTTTCCATTGTTTTGAGAAAAAAAAAATAGGTAAGGGAACAGAAGCTAATTATAATTTTGGTTCTACAAAGATTTCTTGTATGTAGAGCTGCTCTGCAGGCAGAACAATAACAACATTACTGAGTTAATCCTCAATAGGCAAAGCTAAAGCACCACAGGTTTTCCTGGCTAACTAACGTCAGACTGAACCCCTGTGAAAAGCAGAGACGGGAGGGGGCAGCAAGTATTATGAATCCTCATGCTCTTGCTGTGAAAAAGGAAAGGAAAAATAAGTTAATCTTGGCATATTTAATTAATCCTGTTAGCCATTATACCTCGCTGCAACATGAGGGTCACAGATAAAGACAGCTATAGGAGTCGTGTGCAACTTTTCATTATCCTTGCTAGCTAGTCTGCTGTTACTGTAAGAAGCCAATCAATGAAGAATGCGAAACAAAATCGTACCTGAAGCATTAGCTTGTTAATTAGCACTAGTAAGTAGTACAGTCCATTACTACAGTACTGCACCATTTCCTTATTAGTTCACCTCTATTTAGCTTTAAAAGAAACTAACTGTGATGGGGATGTAATCAATACAAAAAAAAGGGTCAAATGTATAAACGAATTAGAGAAACTAACTATTGGCGTGCATTCATCTACACATAATGTTTAGTAGATTAGATTTAGAAAAGTTGAATTGCAGATTTTTCCCTTTACTGTTTTAATGTATTTCACACGAAGAAAAATAACACAGCTCAGTCTTATTGTAACAGAGAGACAAATAATACATCTTAAACATAAATTCTTCTGAAAATCTATCTATTGTTACATTAAAACACATAAAACAGCACCTTTAAACCAACAGCAAGTGTCGTCCATCACACTGTAATGAGAGCTAGCTTGCACAGCCCAAAGTAAATATGCTAGCAAATTAGCTCACTTGCAAAAGTGTGAACCCTGTCAATCACATGTCCCGGATGTCCCTTCTGAAACATTTAACTGAAGTCCAAAAATAAGTTTTGGAGTACTGTGATGTGAAACACTATTACTGGAGATAATAATGACCTGTGGGCTTTTGGGATGTCTCCACATATCTTCGACAAGCTCTGACATTACTCTGAAAACCATTAAACACTCAGGTGAGAGAGTTTATTATCACCTGATCCATATCAACTGAATACTGCTGCAGTGGCGCTGCTATCAGACAGCTGAGGCTATGGTGCTTCCAGGTGTAAAATATTACTAACTGTATAACTTTGACACAGCTGCCTCCCTTCATAAATTTGGTGATGCGCTGAAAAATGTGCTATAAAAACATCATTACATTAACAGTGTTGCCAAAAATCTGTATGCCTTCCATGCCCAAGACAAGACAGTGATATCTTCGTAAATGTAATATTAAAAGAGCTGTTTATATTTAATAAATTGAAGATCCTACACCAAAAGCAGGACCTGCAAAACATTTTCGTATAACATGCAATAGCCTTTTGGGGCTGTTAGCAGGACTGTAATTTGGTTTCCATTCTCCACACTAAAGGATTCAGCATTTCAGTTCCGTGCACCCAGGGTTCCCACTTCCTTATTTATAAACAAACCAAGTGTGAAGTCACATGGACTGACAGCTAACTTGCTCATTGGATGATTATGGGTACTTGTCAGCATAATACTGTAAAACCTGTGAAAGAAAAAAAAAAAAATATTTAGAAGCCTGACAGCAAGTTATTCTCCACTTCTATGCTATAAGGCTTGATATATTTTCTCTGGTGGTTTGAACCGCAAAGAGATAATAAAGAAAAAGTAGGACACAGTTGGATCTGCAGTCAAGAGTACAGTGTAGCAGGTGAATTTGTCTGGATTAGCTTTCAAAGAAATGTCACATATGCATATCCAATATCAATACATTATTTTACTGGTCCATGTTGCTCACATCACACCATGGTTTGACTGAAAATAGATCCAGCCCTACCTTTGTTGGTGGTTTCAATTCAAATTAGCAGTATTCAGAGCAGATTAAATCGACAACAGACCCGGAGCAGTTTTATCCGGTCATTTGAATCAGCGTTAAAGTAAATAAAAGGAGACATGCAGAGAAATCTCCAACCAAGAGTGTGTAAAGACCACAAACATGAATGTAATTACATTCTTATTCTACATTAAGACCTATTGCTGCTGCCCAGTTGTTACAGCGTTGTTCTATTCCTTACAACATGAAGAGATATACAAGTTCCCAGGTCTTTCTGTGAAATTGTGCGCAACTCCTGAACTCTTATCAAATAATGGATAGAATGTTCCTCTACAATACACTTTTTTAGGTTTTATGGACTCTGTATGCTTTTGTGTGAGAGGATTTGTATTTATGTGTTTTGTCTCTTACTGTTTGTCTCAGCGGTGAGCTCATGTTTAATGTGCCATATCACAGCGAGTGATTCTTCACCTCTCATCTGTCTTCATTCACAGGAGACTGGTGTCTCAGAGATCAACCCACCTCTATCTGCTGGTCAGCTCACTGTATATTCCCAAACATATTTATAATTCGGACAAAAGTTGCTTTGTCGAAATTCAGGTCAGATCCTGAAAATGTCTTTGGATGAACAACTCATGCTTCCACCTCTGAAAAGACCAGATAAGAGCAGCATGCTCAGTTGTTTTATAGATCTCCTTATCATGCGGTACTTTCTTCTCCGCTTTCCCCTGTCCTTTAGCATGGATATTGTTGAAGCAGTCATGCTTGCTTCAAGAATACAAGGTAGCCCAACTTGTGTGATACACTTTGCATCCTCTGTCAAAATAATATATAACAATATAAGCTGGTGTTAGTCCCTCCAGACTGGCTATACAAAATACAACCGGACAGAGAAATGCTGTAGGATAATTTGTTTCATCAACTGGTAACAAGCTTGCGGTTTCTTCACTCTGGCGGGCTAAATTAGCCATCCTCCACATGGCATGTGCAATTAAGGATGGAACACTGATTACATCACTCAATTTCAGCGGTTGCCTTACTCCCAAAACATCTAATTATGGGGCATTCACACAACACTCTTCAAGGTTCTCCGAGAAAACAAAAAAACAGTATGAAACTACACAGCAATATTAGTCAACTGCAACCCAGCAGAGCAAGCAATTGCCAACTGCTTGTTTGCATTTATCTCTGGCTTATACAGGGAAATAGTTAGTGTCCTGTGAGCGAATCATGTGAAGGCCTCCATCACAATTCTGCATTTTGCCAAATAGATTCCACCGCCAAAAAAAGATTCAAATCTTAATATTATTTTGGCCACAGGATTTTTTTTAAACTCATGACTTCTATGCTGCCAATATGCTTGTATAATTTTTAAGTCGGTACTATTTTTTTTATGCTGCAGAAAAAATGCTGCTAAGCTTTTAATGGATGCAAAGTCCACCGCCATGTTATCCTCCCTCCACTGCCTGCCAATAAAGGTCAGAGTCAATTATAAGGTTTTAACCAGCACCTTCAACACAGTCAATGATCTGTATCCAGTCTACATTTCTGAACCTTCAACCCAGAAACCCTCTTTAATAATTGTACTTTTGGGAAGCTGTCATGCCACTGTGCGTGCATCCTACAGTTGCAGTCCAGAGTAGAAGAGTAATATACTGTATGTTACTCCTTTTTGCAAACGCACTAAATCCAGGTAAAGAGGAACCTTATTTGAAGTGTAATTTGTAATTTACTCATTAGCAGGAATTTTGCACAATGTGAAAGGGAAAGCAATTGTCGGTTTACTGAAATGTGAAATAAATATATTTACAAATCAATAATTGTGATTAATAATTGCAATTAGCAATTTGGCCACAGTCACTCAGTCCTACTTGGTCATAAACTAAAGTATTTTAATTAAAATATTGGCCTGATCATGGCTCTAGATGAGAAGGGACAAGATGTCATGGCAATCCATCCAATAGTTGTTGAGACATTTCACTCAGAGAAATCACATAAGTAGGGATAACCCCGGGAACACGGTTCTAAACGGGAATCGGTTCATGGCAGACACACATCATGGCAGAGAGAACAAAAATATGTAAAGTGTGGCTACATTTTATTCCAGTAGATGCTGATAAAATAAATAAATAAAACTCCTACAAGTAAGGAATACCAGAAATTTATCTAAACATTTGACAAACAAGCAGAACATAAATCTGCAGACATGCACAGGTTTGGACTGTTTTGCGAGCAGCCGTCCATCCTCACCCACTGCAGGTAGCGTTAGCGATGCCATACGGAGTTTGCTAATAAGAATAGGTCCATAAATTAAAACTAATAATTTAGCTAATTGTTTAGCTGCGAATGTATTTTAAAGATGTTGGAACTTCTTATAGTGCTGCTCAAGAAAGACAATTTCTTTATATAGAAGAAGAATAAAGCAATGTTGATTCTTTTCTTAATTAATTGTCTTCTTTTCTCACAATAATAATAAAAAAAATAAAAACAAGAGTATAAGGAAGAGTTAAGGAACCGAACCAATAAGCAGAATCAATAAGATTACTGGTCATTAGGATTCACCCTCTGGGCATCATTAATGTCTGTACACATATTTCAGTCTGGGCCAAAGTGGTAATAGAGAAACAGGCCGACCAACATTGTCATCCATAAAGCCATGATACTAGTATGAAAAAAAATGAATATGATCTAATATACTGGTCCAAATTGTAGTCCTGAGCAGGTGGCAAAGACACCATTCAGTGTTGCATTAACATACATTGTATTTCCCAATTTGAATTCAACCCATCATTATCATTGGGGTCATTCTGTCTCAGCGTGGTGTGGCTTTTTTCAATTTGTGTGAAATTAGAGGCCTCGAGGGTTAAGAAGAGAATCTGGAGGAACAGATAGTGATTCAGAACAAGTTGCGGCCGGATTCGCTCACTGCCAGGGCTTCTCCTCCTGGCCTGTGCGACACCATGAGCCCCACAGGGCCAATGACTGACTATTGCCACACTGTCAATGTTGTGACTGAGCAAATCTAATTCTCCCTCGTCATCAGCTCACTCTCCCCCAGGATGAGAGAAACAAAGAAGCATCGATGCTCCAAGCTGCCAAAAACTGAGGACTGCAGGCTGCTAGACAGCCAGCCCAGGGCAAAATGACAGTGTGAAATCCTTGCTACACATATAGAAGACTACATAAGGGCAATGCTTTTTAGATCCAGAAAGTGAATGTGCGTAAGAGGACTTTTGTGCTCTTTGTCTATAAACATAGTCACGCTGACTCAGTGAGTTCCCTCAAGGGAGTTCATTAAGTTAGAGCCACTGCTGACTAACTTGTACACTGATTGCACTCGGAGGTGGTATTACTTTCACACTGATTGGGAACCAGTGATTGTGTCAAGACCGATTGGGGACGCAGACATACACTGGCATTCCAATTACACCAAGTACCATGTAGCCAATGGTCAGAGCGTACTTCAGGTCATTTACATTTAACAGAGTTGTAATGAATGAACACATGATTGTTCTGTAAATGTATTTATGTTAGATATCGGCTTTAAAAATCAAGGCTGCAAATATTCATCACATCCCATAATCAACACCCGGCATTTGAAAATTAGTTTGTCAGTTGGTCAAACTTGAATGCATATTTATAAATGCCTGTGTATAATAAAACACCACACTGTATGCATTGTATATTTGCATTGAAGTTTGCCAGTGAATGATTTCTATTGTCTTTATAAACACACAACATAAGCAAACATTTTCTATAGGGATCCCTTAAATTTGGTCATTAAAGCTGCACCACTCAATATTTTTATACTAACAATGGATAAGAACTGTCTCTAATGCTGCGTTCACACCAAAAGCTCTGCACATTTTTCGAACGAGTAAATTAGATACGAATGGTGGCGAACAACGCGAATTTCCACCGGGCGGCGCGAATGACGCGGAAATTTGAATATTCGCAAAGCTTTTAGTGTGAACACAGCAAGAGATCTTTAATGGCGATAAACCCAACTGACTTGGCTCCCCTCAGAGCATTTTTCACTAATTTAATCTCATCAACTGTGTTTGCAGTCGAATGCAGCTGTTTTCAAGGATAAACCCAGTGTTCGCAACTTGTCAAGCACAAAACTGCAGACAAACAAAGTTAACAACTGGCTAATGAACATAGTGGAGCATTTAGCAGGTAAAGAGCAAGACATTTCCCTCAGGAGTTTGTGGAGAGCAAAACAGTTAAAAGGAGAGTGAGTGTTCGACATTTGCTGTCCTGAAATATGACTTCTAATGAATGCTAATATTGCTCCGTGAGGTTACTGATTTCTAGCAAGTTTGCCATATTAGGCCATATCACAAAGCGGCACACACCGCAAAGCAAACTGTCATTGCTAGTTCTGATGCAGTTGTCATTACCATGACCAGCGCTCACATTGTGTCATATACAGGGCTCTCAAGTTTTTAAGACAGGTAAGAGTGACATCTCTCTCTCTCTCTCTCTCTCTCTCTCTCTCTCTCTCCCCCCCGGACGGTGGCGCGGCCGGGGGGGATGGGGGGGGGGTTGTGAAGGAGGCGCGGCCGGGATTACATTTCACCCAGATACAACAGATACGTTTTTCTGATTGGCTATTCGTGTAGCCCATTTCTTTTTATTGATTGGCAGGAGATTCGGGGGAGATGTGCTTGATTCCTCCATGGTGAGGGCAGCGCGACCAGGTCATGTTTGCGCGCTGCGGCACATTAAATAGCCTAGAGTTTTTTTTCAGCGTGAGAAATACGATGTGTGGCGGGAGGGCGTGACTTAAGACCGAAATGCGTGACAGTCACGCTCAATGCGTGACACTTGAGAGCCCTGCATATATCTGTGTGCCTGTGTGTTAAAATGAGGTGTCTTTAGGCGCATTGTTGGCGCATTGCTATCTTGAGGCAGCAGAAATCCTTTGCACAAGTGACAAACAAAAACCTGCTCGAAACGTCAACGGTGCTTTTAGCATCATTGGCTGCTAGCCGCTAGCTCAGCTCAGTTTTAGGTTTACAGTTAATTTCTCCCTGGCATTGACGAGTTAGTTTATGACATTCTGCCAGTAACATGTTGACTTCTTGCTTCTTCACACAATATTTAGTTTGTTTGCTCTCTGGTGCTTTGGAGAATTATGCAACGAACAACGCGTTGAGCATAAATGCGTTTGTACATGCGCGTAGCTCGCGCGGCATCTGTAGAGGCCTGCGCCACAGTACCTCGCAAGCTATAAACAAAGCTCGCCTCTTCCACCATGGCCGGACTTTTCTTTTTCTTTTATGACCTATATATACACTAAACCAATAAGTCTCGATAACCTAATATCGTCCAATATGTTGGCCCACACGACTTATCGGTCAGGTTCTCATGAGGATTACTGCAATGCAGCAGTCAAACTAAATCATATGGAACTCTTTATCTCAGCATGTAACATTGTTATATATACAGTAGTGATGAGGACTATGTGTGATGTTCATGACTGAAATTACATTTTTACATGAATACAAGTTTTAATTTAAGTAAATATATCCATGAATTAACCTCTTTCTATTACCACAGTGAAAGTGCTTTGTTGCTCTGTTTATGCATATTGGTGATACTTTGTCCCTGCAAACCAATATTATAACATAAATGTTAATTAATACTGATAAAGCAGCTGTTAGACACCACTATTGATACCTAAACTACAAGCTAAGCATGTATAAGATAATTCAGATATTGATATTTTGTCAAACAGGCTCAGTCAAACTGACATTTTTATTTCCAGGTATCTATAAATGCTTCTGTAGGGAAAAAAATGTCCCTTTGCTGGATAAATAAAATTACTATCTATCTATCTCTATATAAGTATGTCATGCCCTGCTGATGTAAAAGCCCAGAGCTGTTTAACTGACAATATATATGTTTATTCCATACAGTGATTTATTCTTATTCCCAAAATAGTTTCATTTTCTGATAATGGTGTTTGTTTCAAATGATGAAATGTGCTGTGTCAAAGGCACCTTTCCATCTACCATAATCCATTCCTCATGCAACTGCACAATGTTTTGCTTTCACAGATGAGAGGGCACAACCAACTCTCCAGCCTTGTTCCAGCAGCAGCAGACAATAGTGATTATTCACAAACAGAATGGACTGTTCATGGGTTAAAATGTAGATGCAATGATAGTTTTTAAGACTGCTGTTCGGCATTATTGCATGAGCACACAACTCTGAGTCACAGAGAGGTGCACCCCTCCCATTTTAACATAATCTCAACAATCAATCAGCCACACCACAAAGAAGTCAATGGGCCTTGACAATATGTACCTGTCAGATCATTGCCTCTAATGCATTAAGCTCTGATGCCTCTGATAGACAGTGACAGCTCTGCACACAACCAAGTGCTCCTCTCTCTCAGAGGTAGTGACAGCCTATTGTCCAGCCACCTTATTCAAATAAAAAATGCATAACCAATCGAGTTATGGATGCATCTCCGGTGACAGGAAGGAAGCAAGACTCTGCTAGAAACAGCACATGAAAAAAGCAATGCTATAATTGGCTGTAAAAATAGAAAATATGTCTCAGTATGCCTTGTACCAAATATTTTTTACAAACAGTGTGATTTTATATGTAATATTAATTACATAGTATTTTATTTAATTTAGCATAAATTCACATTTGTGCTTGCACTGAAGCCCAAAAATTACAGTACGAGGAAATTAAGTTATTGGGTTTATTCATATTGTTTACTGTAAGCCTTGATGCAGAATATATTACATCAATATCTAATATTGTGGGATACTGTCCTAGAATGTATTTATTTATTCAGAGAAAGCTCCCAGGCTAATGGCATTTTATTACTGTATTGAAGAAGGAAATACATAATCCTTTCATTACTTTAATGTTTTTCTTTCTAATATCTTATGATTCAATAGCTTTTACATTACAATAAACAGTGCACATGTATTTTCTCTCTCTTTCATGCAGAAAAAAAACAACATGCACAGTAAAGATATAGGGACATTATTTGCAAGAAATAAAGCATCACATTTCAAAACACTGTTGAAACCATGACAAACCAGAGTATTTTACACTAAGCTGTTGAGTGTTAGGGATAACATTTTAAACAATATCTTGTCATTGGTATTCAGTTAAGAATACCCTTAAAATCGTACTTAAATGTGATCTCTTTAGTGACTTCTCAGTAAGATATTAAGCCATGCTAGCGGTAGGGCTCTCAGGATAGCATGGGGCTTTGGTCCGGGAACAAATGTTGTCATGGTGGCTCCTAATGACGGACTTTTCCTCTTGCGCCACAATGAAGTTGACATTTTAGATTTTGAGTTAAATATCAAGAAAACTATTGAATGGAGTACAATGACGTTTTATGCAGACAGTCATGGTCCCCAGAGGATCCTACGGGCTTTGTTGGTCCTCTGACTTTTCCTCGAGTCCAACAAGGAGGTTGACAATTAAAATGTTGACGGTCTCAAAACTTTTATTGGCTTTAATTTGGTGCGCATTATTTGTGGCGCCCAGACAATGAATCCTAAAAATGTTGACGGTCCCATGTCTTTTCAACTAGCGCCACCATCAGGTCAAAACATTGATTTGTGCAACTTGTTGGTGTATGACCAAATATATGCAAACCTAATGTCACAACACCAGCCTCAGTTGTTCTTTGGGTTTAATGTTAGTTGGTTAATATAAGCATACAAACACATGCTAAACTTAGATGATGAACAAGGCGAGCACTGCCTGCTAAACATCAGCATGGTGCCATTTTTATTGTGAGCCTGTTAGCATACTGACCGCACAAGACAATCATGTCAAACAAATGTTTTAAATTAGAAGTTCTAAATCTGATATCTAGCAATTCTAAATTGAATTTTCAAGCATAGCTTGAGTTCATGCTCAAGAGTGAAGTTACATTAAAGTATGAGTTTGAGACAGCTTGCAGTCTGACACAAACTAGTGTTCTCTGGTGTTTTGCACCACATCTAGTCGACGCAGCACGACTGAAGCGTACAGTCTGGCTGTGAACGCCCCGACAGATTTATGAGGAGGAAGTCCTCTGTTCAGACACAACTATGAGAGAAAGCACAAACAGTGCATCAGCATTGCAGTGTTTGTGCTTTCTCTCATCAGGAGTTGTTTAAAGCTTTTACACAGATTTCCTCCATTCACCTTCCCTAATCACGAAACTTGATTAAATTGAATGTGAGATCATGGGCAGTTATAAAGAGGCAATTAACGCAAGGCAGATGTGCTTTGTGGGAATATTATAGGACATTACACTGATGATATATGAATTTATGGGGGCAAAAAAACTCAGTGATTGGAAAGCTACAATGTATGCCTCCCACAGACACACTAAGTATTATGAGTGTAAAAGAGCAATACATGAGATTTACTTGTGAGTCCACCTACTCAGTGTGTTTACGGTCATTAAACAAACAAAGGTGCTCAATTTGACACACAAACCATTGGCGTAAAACGTTTGTGATGGTTGGTAATCACACGGCAGAGAAGTCCAAACCCTGCTTAGGCTGTGCTGCTTGTGATTCTCCTTTCTTTTCTCCTACCATGAAGAGTACTGCGGGAAACACCCAAGCTACAGCAAAATTGAATTTGAGAAAAGGGAAAAATCTGCCTCTTTTTATCAGTGTCCTCCCTCACAAATCAAAAAAGTGCAGCACAGTGTGCTCAAAGCGTAGCTGTGAGATAGCCTTGAGAACAATACCACCAAGCCAGGGATTACCTCTTTTCATCTGTAAACAAACACCATTACCGAGCTAATGCCAACAAACAAGAACAATTATATTACAGGTCTTAAGTCTTAATACTAATTTACACCTTAATGATAAAATGCTTCTTATACAAAAATAATCGCTAATCTGTTTATGATTTGAAACTGAATTTAGGATTAGTGGTTTTCGATGAGATTTCCGGCAATCATCTTTATTTATCTTCTTTATTAATATTTACATATATTGCTGTAAAACACTACGGCAAGGAGTAAAGTCAGGATGAAAATGTCCACCAGAATGTTGATGAAATTAGGCCTTGTGGTTATCTTTAATTCAACAAAAAAAACATCTGTTAGTTTAATGCCAATTTGATGTAATACAACGTAAAAGAAAGAAATACAAACGTGACAGTATGCTAACAAAGACATCAAGACCGTCGAGATTTTAAACCCAACATGTCATACAGATGACTTTTAAAAGTCCATTGATTTATGTCAGATTTTTCTTTTCCTAGTGAAAACAAACCATTTTCTGCACCTGCAGTAGCCTATGTCAACCCTCTTTCTCATTTCTTGGTCCTTGCTGGCTCAAGGACATGAGTTGCAAGGCTTAAGATAATGCCAGGGGCAGGAGAAGAGGAGCTGGATGTGTGCCACGGTGCAGGGGCGCAGGACCACAGCAGTGGATCTTTCAGAGGACAATTACAGATAAAAACTTGCCACTGAGAAAGAACCTCTGCTGGGTCGGTAAAATGTTGGTGTTCCAAAAAAATATATAATACAGGAAAAGACCAATCCTTTGTTGGGGATATAGACGCATGAGGACAGGCATATAGTAGGAACAAGAGAAGGCATGGTGCTTAGTACTTAAAGATGTAGACTGAAGGCTATCCTTGCTTTATCCCCTTTTGGATCATGTTAAGCTCAAGGATAAGACGACGGGAGGGAAGATTGGATATTCCACTCAGGAATCCCAGCGAGGTGTCTCACTGGAACACCCCTAGCGGGTGCAATCAATAGAGAGGACATACTTCTAAAATATATTAAATAAGGCCAGTTCTCTGAAAACAGAAAAAAATACCGTTAGACCTTTTATCTTCACTTTATCACGATGACAT
Organism: Taurulus bubalis; assembly: GCF_910589615.1. Classification (NCBI taxonomy): domain Eukaryota; kingdom Metazoa; phylum Chordata; class Actinopteri; order Perciformes; family Cottidae; genus Taurulus; species Taurulus bubalis. The sequence continues at coordinate 16,562,004 of NC_136596.1, read as the reverse complement.
TGAGGCAATATTTCAGGTCTCTGTGCTGATAAAAAGTGTGCTTTTCCAAATAAAGTGTATAGTCACAGTCACACCAGAATACCAGAAGGTTTCACTCCCTAATTACGGCTTCATTATGCTGTGCAGGCATTTTTCTAGCATGGATTTGATCCTCTCATTTCCTGGAGTGTGTTATCAATTCCCATCACTTTTCACAGTGAGAATCTGTGTCCTGCAGCTTTATGACACACAATGCTCAATTAGGATCATACTGTGTATGGTTACTAGGCCTTTGCATATGGCAAAACATCATTACCGTGCACTTTCAGTCAGTGAGTCAGCACTGATGTCATCCTCTGAGCGGTGAGAAAGATGCATAATCAAGGTGTACGTGGACAAAAGACGTGTGAAATGCAGCTTGCGTGTTAACATCAACTTTCTGGAAATGCATGACCTCTAAATTCTATATGGAAATCAATGTAAATGTTTATTTTAGTTTGACCATAACTGATGATTCGCAATAGACTTTTGCATCAATAATCAAATGGTGATTCTTGGAAAGAAAGATGTTTGTCATTGCAGTTGATTTTACATGTAATACTTGCAGCTGAAAAACTTAAACAATCTAAAGATAAAGACATGATGTTTATAAACAGTCTTTTTTGGTTAACTCCTTTTGCCACAAGACAGACAGAAGGGAATAATTCGCCAGACCACTAGTGGCCCCTAGATCTGTGTATTCTGGCTGTAAATTGACCAAAGTAAATGCCACTCTCTTCCTTGTGGTAATTAATGACTGGCAAAACTTACATTATCACTGTTTTAGCAAAACATCTGAAAGATAGAGAAAAGGTCCTGCAAAATATATGTCCACAGAATGCAGTGATTATCACTGCTTATGTCATGTTGTGATTTGATATCTCACCACTGCACCTCTCTGTAACTTTTTCCATGACATGAGTATGAGATGCATTTTGATGTTATAACCTGATAAACCAAGAGGTAATACAGCCACAATGCCTCTGTTGCACAAGAGAATCCCTGTCATATTGAAATATGCATGAGATAAATGTCATTTAAGGCCAGAACTGCTCTGGGTATGTTGTACAGGTGCAGAGGGGGGGGGGGGGGGGGGGGGGGGTCTTCATAATACATAATGCATATCTGAACGGATACGGACTCTGATTTTTTGTCATGGAGTATAACTTAATTAGATACCACGCAAAATAACCCCGTGTGGCTCATATATTCAGATATGAATTAGAGCAGATTGACACCCACACAGCAGTGTGTCCCCCATGTGTCAGGTAGGATTTGTCCCAAATACCTGGCTTGAACTCGGCGACAGTTTCCGTTTAACTTCTTCATGTCTGGATGCATATTATTTGTAACCACAATATCCTCAGTGGAAACAATGGAATAGAACAAAGGCAGATTTAATGATATTGTGCTTACCTCCAAAAAGTAACACCACCGACTGAAGTGCAAGGATATGCAACATGTTTCCTTGAGTCGGTGTAGGCAAACACGAATTCCCCCCAAAAAATAGATGGAAGCCGAAATGGCTTAATTCAAAGAAAAAAGTCCTTCTTGCAGCCTCATTAGTAAAAATTAAAAAATCATATTTCTGGCATAAAATGTCTCATGCCTCATCCAGTCATTTGCAAATGCTAACAAAGCATAGTGCGTGGGGGAAAATAAAGCGAAATCCTCTTCACTTGCGTCTTATCTAGTTGTTTTTGTCTGGACAATTCAAGAACTGAAGAGAAGAAACTTGCGTGCAGCTTTGCATTACTCTTTGAAGCATTTTTAGAAGAGAAATACGCTGAGACGCCTGGTAGAATGACCAGTGCGGAGACGTCCGTTGTTATACATCTTCACAATGATTCTCCAAAAACAAATTTCTCCAAAAGCAGCCACAGTGAAAGCGTCTCAATCCCTTGTCCTCAGTTGGTCAGTTTGTCTGTTCTGCTTTCTCCGCATCACCAGGCACTTGAAGTTGGCTGCTATGCAGTGCGTAAAGTACAACACTTGGGGACGAACAGAAGCAGTTCCCACCCGGCACCATGTATGGTATAATATATAAAAGTAAAGAAGTTTAAATTGCTACACAGGTCAGCGTACATCCGCTCCCAGGCAAGTCCCGAGCGCAACTCTAGCAGCACGCAGCAGAGCGCGCGGAGCTCTGCAGCCAAATGTTCAGCTGCCACTTCTAATTACACTTTGGCACCAAGTGCTTCAAATTACCTGCTGAAGTCCGCTTTCAAGCCTTCATCTTACTATGTTTATGTAGACAGGCAATAGGCTACAGTTTCAGTGGAGCTTACGCACCGCCAGCCGTCCAATGCGCGTCGAGAGAGAGAGAGAGAGAGAGAGAGAGAGAGAGAGAGCGAGAGAGAGAGAGAGAGAGAGAGAGAGAGAGAGAAGCCGAGAGCCTTGACAATAACTCGCACAGGCACACATGGAGAGGCGTGTGGCACTCCAGCAGCACAGCATTCATTACAGGTGGCGAGAATACACATGCGTATTTGTATTCATCACTATTGACCAACTTCATTCTCATTAAACCCAAAAGGCATCTCCCCTAAGGTCATATATCTTCTTCCTTACGAAATGCCTTACACTTTCCCACCGACACCATTGCCCTCTGTGGACAAATAGAAGGACTTAAAAAGTTGATATCGAACATGTCCAATTGATTGCATGATTGCGCCACTCGGCATGCACTAGTGACCCCGTGTGGCAGCGAAGTGAACTGAACAGAGCTGCTCAGGCGTGAAGGAGGAGGACAGAAGGCAATGGACACGTAACACTGTGGGGCACCATTAAAGATCCAATTAGAAACCAGTGATTAAAGAGATTTACAGCGATAAAATCTCCAATTTGATGAAAGCATGTTACCAATGACACCTTGACTGCCATGTTATTCGCCTGAGAGAGATCCGTCACTACAGTGTGTTCACTCATGGCTGTGGTGCTCCACAGTGAGTTTCTAGTGTCCCTGTTACATTTTTACTTCTTCATTCTTTTTATTTTCCATACGTATTCGTATTCAAGGCCATGAGAGACATATATATGCTCTATCCCAGCATGCATCTTGAATGTATATAGCGGCCTTTAAAATGTTCTAGCAGACTATCTGAACATTACAATCTCTTTTCATAAGGTAACATCGTCCACTAAACATGTAATATGGGTAATAGCATACTGCCATCAGCAAACTCTGATGCAGCGATTTGTCCATGACTTTATCTAGTGAAGTGGTCATGTTTGAAAGAATTTTCAAACATGCAACTCCACAACGTAATTGTTACCTCTGAGTGATTTTTCAGAATTAAAACAACCTCAGATGGGAAAATGAAATGAAATATGGTTTATTACTGTAATCTGGTAATTGATTAAACTGTGAGCCAGGTTTGTTCTGAGCAGGCCAGATGGTGTTGTGAAGGAAAGATAAATAAAGATCCATGAACGCTAAATACGGAAATATCAGATGAGTCATCCACCAGTCGAATCATTCTTTTCATGAGTGTTTGTTTCATAGCGTTGCTTGTCCGCCATGCTGTGATCACTGTAAGCGGGGACCTAACATTCTGTTGGTTTGTACTTTGATAGTAGGAAAGAAGCTCATGCTGTTCTGGGATGTAATTAATGTAAGTATAATTTGACAAAGGAAAATCATGTTTATTAATCACAAATGAACTACACACTAAAGGCGACAAATACTAACCTAACCATTTTAAAACTAAAATGATGTGTACAATGTTCTGGCTATGGTACACCTCACAGACTTACATCAAAAACACAAATTTGATATATTTTAGTTACATGCATAAAGCTTGCAGGCCCGACTGAAAACTCATCTCACATGCTGCTAGTCCGTTTATCACAGCTGAAAAGCTAGACTAAAGTACATCAAGATGCGGCATCACAACCTATACGTTGACACTATTCAGCAGTTATGTATAAAAAGGTAGAGAGAAAAGAAATCACTTAGAGCACTACTTACATTCACACAGGTAGTGTGTGAATGTGACTTCCTTTAGTGGTTGTGAAGATGTTTTTGAAGGTAAGAGCAGATTTGAAAACCCTTTAAACACTAAATCATAGTTACAGCCTACATCTGTCCTTATTTAAGCCATCCTTTCAAACTGACTTCAAATTCCATTTGCTCCTTAAGGAGCCAAGCTTTTGCTTTCTCCTAAATGTGTGCAATTTGATCGTGGAAACTAATCCACTACAGCTGCAAGAAGCATTAGAGGTGGAGGGGACAAAAGTGTTGATGTAGAGCAGTCACTTCCCGAGCTGTAATGGTTGAGCTGGAACATCACTCACACAAAGGCTGGTAGTTGTCCAAAAGTAGCCCGTCTATAGCCTAACACTCAAACAAATCCCTTGAAGCCCACACTACACTGCGGTCCCTTCAACAGCTGGAAATCCGAGAGAGCACCAGACAGAGCCAGAATGGCTTGGGTTACATCGCCTGTGTAGCTGCAAGTCATTAAAAAGAAGTAGCTGAAACCCTGTCAGTCCTGCACATGGTAAGTCCATTTCCTTGGCTGCTGTAAAAACTCACACACCATCCATCCCCCTCTTGAAGATGATAAGTCACATTAAACTGGGGGGGAAAATGAAAGTTTAAAAAAAAAAGCCAGAGCAGTTGTAATAAATATTTAAGGAGAAATCTAGGAGGCACAAACACAAGCGACTGTGTCTTGACACGCCCACCGTTTAGATGCGCAGACCTAAGGACAGGTTTACGACTTCGATGTCTGAGGAAAGCTATCAAGTCTTTGATGTCGTGAAGAAGATCTGGAAGCTTTCATACCTTGAAAATAGACCCAAGACTGAAATGTCAGACGCACAAAGACACTGCATTTCCACTTTCAGACATCGGTTGTCAAATTTTACTTTTTTAAGTTAATTTTCCTGCAAGAGCAAATATTTTCTGATAAACAATTCCTGGTAAATGTGGTATATTTATTCATGTTGTGGGATATGCAGAAACAAAGAATACCATTTGGGTGAAAAGAAACACGACAGGCCGTATTTTTGAACTTTCCCATTGTCCCCATGACCTTCAGTCCTGTAGGTCCCTGGGGAATATACCATCCTATCCTCAATGATGAATCGTCCCCTGTATCTCCTTTTGGGGTGGTATACTTCATCTATGACCTTAACCAGCCTTAGTACCTTGTCCTCCAGTCAGTTGGTAGACAGGAGGCCCAAATTCATCACTACCTTTCATTGTTCTCCCCTGGCCTATCTGATGTATGATAGCATTAATAATAACCGCTGCAGAATGCCCTGTCGCCCTCTGCGCCTTGCCCACTCGCCGCCTGCGCAGATTACCACTAGCCATTCACAGCCCATTAAAACTGTATTTACTTATCAGCCTCTCTGGGGCCGTCACTCTGTTTTCAAGACTGATGCCCAGAGGGATGGCAAAGGGTGACCTTCCTGTAGCCCGCAGTGCTGTAAGTCACTAGTCTACTCCCACATGATGTGTCCTTTATTTTGCTGCCTAAACTCTACTGAAAGCAACGTTAGCCTCTTCCTATAACAAGACAAAAACAATTAAATAAACCAATAGAATGATACAAAAAGGGTGTTTATTTTAAGCCGGTATCGACCCTTGTTCTTTTTTTATAAAGGGTGAATAGTTAGATTAATACAATTATACAGCTCTAGTATCTGTCCATTGACTATGAAGCTATAAACAGCTGCCAGTTAGCTGAGCTTAGCACAAAAACAATGAGCCTGGCTTTGTCCAATGGTTACTAAATCTTGCCACTCACTAATTAACACATCATATCTTGTTTGTACAATAACTGAATTGTTATGTGTGTGGTTTTATGTGCCACCTGGGAGCAGAAATTTCCTGGAAATGTCAAAATATTCCATGGAATTTATAAAAAGCTTTCGAAACTGACTGTAAGCTAAAAAGCAGAAATAGCAAAACATAGAGATCAAATGAGAGTAAATACCTGAACATCCATTCTGCCCGTGGCCAGAAACACAAGTTAACATGATGCAATTTATGATGATTTCAACATATTGCTGTTCTGAAATACTTAAAAGACGAATATTACAATGCTATCAGGCTACAGTGACTGTAATGCAGTACTCTGTTACTCTAAAAGTATGTTAATCAGAGCAAAGAGTTTCCTAGTTGTGGTTGAACGCATATGTGCAGATTATATTTGACTGACAGTTGAGCAATCATGATTGCATAAATGGGAGAAGGTGAACTCCCCTCATTCTTCCTTAACCAGACAGTTTTTTTCTTATCAGTCAGAATGTGTCATAGTCTACTTTGAGTGTGCTTGTAACTTCCTCTGACCTTTAAAATAGCTGATTATTTCCATCCACAATCTTCACTTTGCAATATGCTGCCAGCACAAAAGGATATTAGGCCCTGACTTGCTGGTCTGATAATTCCAGCTCTCTGTATGGAACTGAGGGAAACCAAACCACAATGCTCTGCAACTTTATTATAATTTCACTGCCTCCACTTTCACCTTCACCACTGCTATTCAATCACCTTTCACCTCAGAGTGTGCCGATTTTTCTCTGTGTGTTTGTTCTCTTTTATTACATCTTAAAAGTACTCTGTATCCATGGTAATGAACTTCTCCTTTATACATCACCCTACCGGGACAAACTAGACATCTTTGCGTAGCCCAGAATACTTTGTAGCTGTGTAAATCTTCTCAGTGTTGGGAGACCCACCATGCCTACAGCTCCTCTGAGACAGCATTGTGTGATAGAAATAGAGAGGATCTCAAAGGGCAACAGGTCTAAATGTTTAATAGATTCTTATTTTACTCGCAGTAATCTGGTAATCAGAGGTTTGAGGGGGTTACATCTATCACCCAGGGAACAAATAAAAGTCTTATTGTGTCCTGCTCCCTCTCACCTCGGGAGGAAATGTGAACCAGATAAATGATGGCCTTGTTTCAAGAGAGGCTCAATCTATTGCCAACGATTTGTGGCCAACAAAGTAATTTCGATACCGTTCTTTGTATTGATAAATGGGGCCTAAATTTGATAAAGAGCCAATTTACTCGTAAGCGGTGTAGGAATGGAACTGCCGTTATCTTCCCTATTTTTTACCTCTTTGGCTCTTTGCTACCGATCCAGCTCAAAATTAGATGGACAGAAAATGACACACAGCACAAAAAATGGTCAAAGATTTGCTGTTAACTCTCAGCGTTACTCTTCGATACCTATCCCTGTGAGTTATTTCGTTACATATAGTATTAAGAGAGTTTATGACATTTTTTGGGTAAATATTTTGTTGGATTACATTTTTTTAGCTGAATTTCAAGCTTTAACAGAGGACCAAAAACACATGCTCGGTATTTCAGGTCATTTCCTTCTTTTACCCCAGGGAGAATACAAAGAACAGCGGCTCAGAGGCATTTTGAAGAAGCGGTTTCGAACATTGTATTTTGATGACTACAGGCACTTGAAATACAATGCTTTATGAACAACATTGACACTCCCTGTGCCATAGTAATGTTCCTAAACTTCCTCAAGAACCTGCATGAATGCTAAGCCTCAGAGCTGGAAAGAGGAGCCCTGCAGCTGAGACGCTTTCATCGGCAAACTCTGTATGTGTGTTGCCACCTACTGTTACTGTTGTCTGACAAGAAACAGTTTGCTCTTGCGACCACATGGTGGCAAAGGGACAAATTAACCTCAGAGTGAAAAAAAAGATTATGTGCTTCACCCAGGGATCCCTCGACAGGTGTGTGCACAAAGTCTTCAGCACTAATCGCTGGCAGATTTGTTAGAGGAGAGGTAAAGTAGATTATTCATGAGCACATGGCTCGAAAATTGAGAGTAAATTGAGCGTGTTTTGAAAATAGCAAAATAGACGTTAAGCCACATTAGAGGGATTCTGAGCAGCCTGTCATGTATTCAGGGAACAATGCTTTATTGATCGGGTGACTGGACGTGAAAATAATAATTGTTGTGAAAGTGACAAAATTAGAATGAATCAAGCCTTGATTAAATTACTGCATTCTGTTTATCACTTGAGAGGAGGAGGTGCTCTCAGTATGGCGAACAGATTCTCCCAGGACTGTTTGCATTTCTGTTTACATTTACACGAGGGCCTGTGTTTGCCTCCTTGCATGTGTAAAACTGTGCACTCATGCATCTACTGTACAAATGAGTCCCACTGATTCCGAGCTCAGAGTCCTGTGTAGTACTGTGATGCACTGCTGCCACCTAAAGACTGGGTTTGAATCTACCATTTGTTTGGTCTGCAATCATGCAGCTAACTGTACTTTACTTAACATAATACACACAACTGCAGTTAAGCATTACAATTATTCCCATTTTATATATTTGTTTAACAGAATCTCTGGTTTGCGCTATCATTATGATCACCAAACTACTGTAACTAACTAGCTGTAAATAGAAACTGCACTATCAGATTTTTTTTTTACTGAATGCTGCTTTTTCATTGAAGTCAGTTCACAAATATCCAATGTTCAATCTAATTACCATATGCTGTGTTCAAAATCACACACACACAAAATGATATCTTTTGTAAGCAAGCACTCCTCAACAACTCTCAGAGCGAGCCATCTGTCACCAAACCCAGACACGGCAGGGGTTTGTTTGCTAAACAGGACAAAGGCGACTGTTACCAACCAGATGCTATCAGAATAATGGAGTAGTTTTCAACAAAAAAAATCAGAATGCTGCTTTCTTAGACTAATGTGCCATATGGACAATGTAAAAAAAAAAGTTACTGTTGGTGTTCATAAAATGTTTTTTTGGACACATTTAGTCAGTAAGAACGTCAAACCAAGATGACACATGGTGATCAATGTATTGATCTCTGGAAGAAATAAACCTTATGAAAATGGTCTGTTATTGTGGTTTGTCAAATACATGAGGAACATGTTAGTGGACTGTGAATTAGTATCTGTCAACAGTGTTGCCAGATCAGATTGACTGTTTCTTGCATAATCTTACTTAAAGAACTTAAAATACACCCAATTGAATAAAAGTCCAAACCTTGCCAGAAACCTGTGTAAAACCAAACAACCATAACGTGCTTAGTATAAAACACATCATACGCACAAAGCTATATATCTGCACCAAAAAAAAAAAATCCTTTTGTTACAAATAAAACAAAATAGAAACACATGTCTGCCTCTATAAGAAACTGCTGTTAAAAAGAAATAGAGAGAAAAATGCCTCTGTATTACTAATCTATGTTATTGTTCATTTAATAACTGGAGTGATACACCAGATGCCTGTTTGCTTGTTCATTTATTCGTGATCTCTTTTTGAGTGCCTGAACTGGATACATCTTGTTTTGTGCGTGACATTTTAGCTGCAGTTCAAGGACAGGGCGGCAAGCGGAACCGTCGTTACCCTCTTGTGCAGTAAAGGGGAATGTAAACACCGTCGGACTGACGTAACTGACGTAAGGGAAGCTTCCTGTTGTGAAGGGATACAACTGTCGTGAGCGTCTGAGTGTCTGAGTGAGTGTATTACAACTTACCTTGGACAGTAATTTATTTCAAACACTTAACTTAAATGAATAGTTTAGGATTGCAATGAGCAATGCATTCAGTCATCTATGCTGGTGCTGACTGTGACGTGTAACACGCGCCTGCTAAATGAGTTAGCGCGCGAGCGTTACAATACGACGTATTTGTCAATCAATGTATTACAAATTACTTCATATCATGGGTTTGTACCAATGTCTCTTAAGGACTCCAGTAAACATCACTCAATTGCAGCCTATGCACTTTGAATCTATAAAATAGAATAGATAGATACAATATTTGCCATGGGTCCTTTAAAGTGTCACACACTTGCAGGTAGTTTGGAGCCTTTTAGAAAGAGACAGAGATTAACTCGTGCTGTTTTCCTTTTACACAATATGCGAATTATTTGCAACTTTGACACCGTAATAATACTCTTTTTTCCTTCTCTCAGATTACTATGAAGCTCGTTTCATCCAGTAGTTTATCCTTTTTATTCCCCAGTCAGTTGTCGCTCTGTTAAATTTGTTGAATGTTGGATGAGGGTTAAGCAAGTTGATCTGAAGAGAAGCCTGAGATATGACTTGTGTTCTCTTGTACATTTGTTCTCCAGGTTTTGGCTTCTCAGAGTTGTGAAGAGTGGAGGAGCCATGCCTTTCCTCCATGGGTTTCGTAGGATCATATATGAGTACCAGCCACTGGTAGATGCTGTCATGTGTGTTGTTGGACCTGAGGAAGCAGCCGGTAGTCACGAGGTCAGGTATAGCAAAGCCACAATATTTTTAAATAATTATTTAATTGTGTGCAGAATTTAATGTTTTACCATTGAGTTACTTTAGTAAGCTTTTTGGTAGCACTTTATAATAACTACACACTATTTAGCATTTGTAAAGTATGAGTAAACACTTAATTCATCATTTATACAGCATTGTTCCAACATGAACACTCATTAGTATACAATGCATTTATAAATGCATTGTAAAGCATAGATAGTCCTCACTTTAGATGAGGTCACACAAAATACTTAACTAACGAATAGTAACTACCTGAACCCATAATAGTCAAGCTTATTAATCAAGAATAAAACATTTATAACTGTGTTTATTAATTGCATACTAATGAGTTGCTAATGTTTATTTCATGGCCTCATTGACGGTGACAAAACCAACCTTTCCTAAATTCTCATTCATAACTGGAAAATGTAGTTATGTTTAAATGTTCAATTGTTTGTGGCAGTTTATTTTACTCCAGCTGTAATATCATAACCGCTATACGTATGATAGAAACACTGTTTGACTGAAACAGGGCCACTTTCTGCTCCTGTGTCCAGAGTCAGAAGCCCTGAGGATCAGTCTGGAGTTTGTGGCTCTCTAGCGAAGCTTCTGGAGCGGGAGTCCCAGTCTGACGTGTTTGTGGAAGGCATCAGCTACTCTCTGTTTAAGGTGGCAGAGCGAGGACTGGTGAATGCAGCTGAAATCCTTATACACTATGGAGCTGATCTCAATTTTGAAGGTGAGAAATTATTTGTTGTTTGTGAATAACCAAGCACCTAAAATAGGAGTAGCCAACCAGAGAAACCAACACATTAATATTGGTTACTCTGGCTGTTACACTCTATCCCACTTGACCTACAGTGCACTGTGTGTAATTAGCCATTTGAGCGATCAGTGTTGATTATTTTAAACAAAAATACTATTTTGGCAAATGAGTTCCAGTGCAATCTAGAAATGTGTCCACATTGTGTTTATATCTCAGACTTGTTTCTGTAGCAGGAGGTGTATCATTTCTTAGTAATAGCCCTTCACTTACAAGGGCCGAGCACTCTTTGAGGCGACAACGAATGTAAGAAACTTTTTCCAAATAGAAATATATTTTTGCTGTGTTGGCTAGTCCTCTACAATTAGCGTCCATCTTGCTCCAGTTTTTATGGGTGGTTGTTAGTCTCTGCTCCATGCACAACACATTGTCATGTGGAATCATTAAGACCAGTTAATGACAGGTTTGACTTCAAAACATAAGTAGACCTGCCTTTTTCACATTTCATATTACAAATTGAGTGAGTTGTCATCCATATTGGATTTAAGAGAATAAGACTCCCTTCAGCAAATTGCAATGGAAAGAGGAGCATGTCTCTCAGTGGTGATGAAACCTACCAGGGCTCAGCCAGACTCTGCTGTGGTGACCTCTGGTGGGAGTAAAAATGTCTTTCCCCTGGGACATAATTAGGGAAACCTGGTAGAGGCAGCTTCATTCATCTTTTACATTTCTTGAATGCTTTTTTCCAGAAAGTTAACGCTGACAAATACTCCCTTGTAGCATGCACGTTTCTCTATTCTTTTTCAGTCATTGTCATCCTTTTCCTTCCTGTTTAAGAATAGCTTGTGCCATTTATTTGACAGGCACTGTGCTGAAACAAGAGCATATATATTTTAGATAGTTACTAGCTACACATGTGGAACTTAATAATCTTTACACCTATTATAATGTATACATAAAATAGAATGAATCTGTTAATTAAAGGTGCATGCATTCAGTAACATTCAGTTTGTGTCCACTGAGAAACCTCAGTCAGGTGCAGTTCTGTTGCATGTCAAACTGAGGATTAACTTACTTAAGGTTTATTATGTGCTTTTATATTGGAGTACTGCCAACTGCAAGAGGTGAGAGAGCACACAACAGCTTGAGAAAACATATGCTGCATTTCAGACACTTGGTTATTAATATAGAAAACACAAGCAAATACAGAGAATACCCTTCAACAAAATCCTTTCAAACCTATGCACCAGCATTATACAGTAGGTTGCGTAGCTTTGCCTGGACACATTGAAAGAAACGGTAGTATTTTCAAGAAATCTTAATCCGTCAGATTTTTATATTTAATCTCTGTGATAAAGAATCATTTTGTTAATGTGAATGTGTGTCTACCCTCCAGACCCAGTCTCTTACTACAATCCTCTACATATAGCAGTTTTGAGGAACAAGCCAAACATGGTGAGGCTGCTGGTCGGGCATGGAGCAAGTGTTGAAAAGAGAGACAGGGTGAGGCAACTGCCAAACGTGGATTCATGTCCTCTCTTGTTTTTGTGGTACCCTCTTTGGTTTTCTCAGCATTCCATGTCAATGATATACATTTTACTTGTTAGATCCATGGAAGCAGTCCTTTGGATCTTGCCGGTGAGGAGTCAGAGAGGCTCACCTGCATGCTCACCCTGCTGGACCTGGGTGCTGATGTGAATGCAATGGATAAACATGGTACGTTTACATTACCCGGCCTAAATAAAACATTTTGAGTTGTTCTACTGATTCCTTCATTCTGAAAACCTATTGCTTTGCTCTTGTCTCCAAAGGAAAAACACCTTTGCTCCATGCAATGGCAAGCAGCGATGGACTCACTGTGCACAACACAGAGAACATCCAGCTTCTACTTCAGAGAGGTACTGACTGTAAAAACGCCCTTCATCTTCACTTTTCCTTCTTGTCTACTTTCAAATACTTTCTCAAGGTTAAATCACTACATTCAGTATGCATACCGGCCTTGTATGGATTTTGAGATGAAAATAAACTGTCATAGGTTGTCAGGGCTAAAATATGCACATACAGTTTTTAATGCAGGTCTAAGTGGAGCTGAACCAATCATGTGATGGTACTTGTAGTTCCATATGCAGTTTGATTACAGGGCTCATGTAGACTTCATGGTCTTGTCTCTTTTAGGGAATTACAACCAGGTCACGAGTCTTTTTAAAAAAAATTTTTTTACAAAGCCAGACCTTTTATGGACAATTTTCTCAAAGGATTTTGAATGTTGATACATATTTTGAGTTCTTCAACATAAGTCCCTTGACTGTGACCATTTCAAATATAACTGCAGACTGTACATTAAAAGGCAAATGCCACAAAGACTAGTGCATCATACACATGCAGCTCTCTGTCAGTAATATATGTTGTTTAAATATATAACAGTAACATGAGTAAGTGTACTGTTATGTGATGTATATCATTTATTGTCATTTGATGACAATGAAATTAAAACAATTTGCATTTACTGTTTATAGACTAGGAACATAAGGACATGAGGATACCTTCTTTGAGTTACTGCTTTTTTTCCTAACCTTTCAAATACCACCAACTTTATGGAAGTACTAAATTGCTGGAATGCCCCTTAAATGTAACCCGCAAAAGCTCATTTTAAAGATGTAACCAGTTAAAGCTCTCTCAGCTTTCTTCAGTAGCTTTGCGATAAAGGACCTAAACAATTACTCTGTTGTCAAACGAGTCATTGATAGATAGTGTCATTGAAATGATCATACTATCTCAGGTACATATGCTCGAATGCCCATGTAACAGTTGTAAATGTGGTTCTGATGATGCTTTCTTCACTACAGGTGCCGACGTTAATGCCGCTACTGTAGACGGTGAAACAGTTGAGGCCTCCTTGGTGTTTCTGGTGAAGGAAGCTCTTGAGGCCAATATGGCGGACGCTGCAGAAATCGGTAACTTCTGCGTGAAAACCACGCAGCTACTGCTGGCTCACGGTGTGGACCCCAGCTGCTGCCTGAATGAGGATGGCGAGCCCTCCCTGACACAGACAAGCCTGGAGCACTTTGACCTGCTCTTCCCTCTGGCTGTGCTCCTAATCCAAAGCGGAGCCTCTTTCGTTTGCTCCTATCACGGCGAGTCCTGTTGGTCAGGTTACAGCCTTCTTTTCCAGCGGCTGCAAACAGCCCTGCAGCAGTGCTCCGATCAAAGTCACAATTCTGAGCTTCTGGAGCAAGCAGAGGTGTTGCTCGATTTAGCGAGGGTAGACGTCCCCATGCTGCATCTGCCTCTCAGGATGGAGCTCCCTGTGGCCGGTGAGAATTCTCCCCCCTATGCTCAGGCTCTAGTAGACCTGCACAACCGCGTAGTACAGCATGTAGCGAGCCCCCCTGCCCTCCGATGCCTTTGTAGGGCATTCATAAGGAGCCACCTACAGCCTTGGCCCCTGGCAGACAGAGTCAAAGCCTTGCCATTACCCGACAGACTGAAAGACTTTATTATTCCTGAACACACATATACCCCAAAGCCTGGCTGGGACTGCTTCAAGCCCCAACAAAGCCAGCACTGACAATTTAGGCCTGTAATAATTTGTATAACATGTCTGACCATAAATGAACCTAAAACTAACAAACCATTGAGGCCTTTGTTTAATTATTATTGTTGTTGTTGTCTGTGCCAAATGAACAGACACATGTGGGTATATTTATGACACAAAGGTATGTCTGCAAAAGATCTCACTCTTATGATTAAACTCCTGTACAGTTGAGTGAGTCATATTGGTGTAAAGGGATTTGCAATACAAAATAAAAGCCACCAGATGGCAGTGTTGATCTTGCGTCTCAAAAGCACCTCAGATGTCGGGGTCAAAGATTTAGTTATTCACAGTGCTGCCTATTTAAGTTGTTCCAGTGCAGTAGGCTCCATCTATATTTCATCTCCTCAACGTGATGGTGATGTTGTGTGGTATCCCCTGCTTAATATGAAGTTGGACCAATAAAACAGACATGTCTCTTGCCAACAGTATCCTGATTGCTTGTTCTATCCAGAAATATTGGTTTGCCGTTATTTTATGTTTGTCAACATGTTACAGCGTGACACTGACCAGGTAGTGGCAGTGCAGCGCTGAATATGACTCAAACTCTCTGGCTACTTGTATGCAAGGAAATAATTGTTTCTATATTTACCTCGTGGTTGTGTTCATACACCAAGCATCACTTGAGTGAATGAAGCAGGAATATAATGCTACAACACGGCAGGAAGCCTGTAGATGTTTTGACATGGTTTAACTGTGACATCATGGAGCTGCAGTGGCTGCTGGCGTGGAAAGTTTTGCCAAGCATTCTTAATGCTTATGTTTAAATTACAATGAATTTAGGGACCCCTGTCCTCTTTTTTTATGATTTAGTTTTGCTCTCCAACATGTACAAACCCCGCTCTGCACATCCCGTCTTTGGTCATAAACAAACCGTGGCTTCGAGAAACATGCTATGATTGTACAGGAACACCGTAGAGTGCATGTGTGTTTGCGTCCATGTGTGTGTGTGACGAGCAAACTAAATAGGACATTGTGTTACACAACTAACCCCTTCCTGACATTGCTGAAGCTGGAGTGGCTCCCAGGCTTGCAAGCGCTCCAGCTCCTCTTGGTTATCTAGGTCACAGCCTCTGAGGAGAAGAGCCTCAGCAGCAGCAGCAGCAGCAGCAGCCCTGCATGACACACGCTTCACTCTCCTGTCTGTCTCAATCTCTTGACAAAACCTCAACACTGGCCCTGGTCGAATGAGGAAGAGAAAAGCAGGGAGGGAGGGAGGGGGTTGCAGGAGGCAGAGCAGTGAAAAAAAAACAAAGTTACAGAGACGGCATATGTGGAGTGGTTGTGGGAGCACTCATGGAGGACGCATGGAAATGAAAATGGCAACGTTGGATTACATTTAAACAATACACTATATAGCTGTAGGGACATAATCCACCCAACCAACAATCACAACAGTGGGGAAAACAGTCTTCTTCTGTAGAGTCCAATCCCTGCTAGTGGAAGGTGATAGAATAGAGATAGTGGGGGGAGGGTTTAAGGCAGTTCCCTCCATCCAGCATTTATTGGAAAACAGTGCGAGTGAAGCTCGGTACTGAAATTAGTTATTGATCCATTCTCTCCCTGAAGCCCATGGGTCTTTCCCACCACACCTGCTCATTCTCTCAGCCTTTTCTTTCACTGCAACCCAGTGTGTCTTTCAGCCGTTGCATAGAGCTTCTGCGCCTTTTTTGCTTGTGTTGTAGATTTTCTTACAATCACCTTGTCATAAGGAGAAGTCATAACATATGATCCTGATAATATTCTACGAGAAAGTTTAATATTTATAAAGAAAACATGTGATGGGTTTTGGAGGGCAACAAACAGCTCAAGACTTTGGTTGACAAAGTAACATGTTTAAATGCTTCAAAGTCAACAAAGTTTACACAATAATTCCAAAATGGATTTTTGAAATGAAAACCTTACATACCATCCTTGCAGAAGCGTGGACTCGACTCAGCCCTCGACTCAGTCTCTAGTCCCAATTTGAATTACTTTAGACTCGGCTTTACAAAATAACAAAAAGACTTAAACTGGACCTGCACTGTAACTCCTGACTTCACTTGGACTTGAGCTTTTTGACTTAAAGTACTTGATTCCTTCCCCCCATCCCAAAGAGAGAAAAGTATGTGTATGTACCTTCAGAAGTGTGCCACCAATCAATTCATCTCACGAATCAACTAACAATTTATTCCAAGCAAATCAACACCTGATGATCTTCTATAAATTCAGTCATGCTTGTTATAACAAACGTGTTTTTGGAAATAAATACACATCATAATAATACAATTAAAATGACTTTTGTAGAACTTAAAAAGTTTAGGACTTGGACTTGAGTGCAAAGACTTAATTGTGACTTCAAAACAATGACCGAGTCCCAACTCTGCATGCTTGGTATGTTGACCTCTTTATTTTAAAGTATCTCTTTCAATTAGTTACTATTTATTTCACTCATCTGTTTCCATGTTAGACAACCAAGTATTTGTTGTTTTTCATTCCCAATTCTGGATCTTATCCAGTCCCTGACACCATCATCACCCTCAGCTGTACAGACTTTTAAAGCTCCACAGATTATAAACAAAAACATAATAATAATATGCAGTACAAGGACATTTAACACCACATTTTAAGGATAAAACCACAAAACTAATTTTACTTGGAAGAGAGACTGGGCTCTTTTCAAGATAAAAATTAAGTATTGCAAAGCAACTATGAGCATAAAACCTACAGAGTAAATCCATGTTTCAGTTTATGCATTCGGACAATAACAGCTTTGATTTAATATTCACTGGAATATTTCCAAAAAAAAATTTTTGTTTAGTTTTTTTCATGTTGTTGGCTGAGTTCCTAGTCTGGCCTTAACCTTTTCATTCACCACTGTGTCACCAACTGAAAGACATTGTGGTCTGTCCCCGGCCTTTTCTTCTATTGAGCGCAGCCCGTGCAGAGTATGTATCTCCTTGTCCTCCCGTAGACATCGTCTAGACACGGGATGATTGCAGACATCACTGAGCACTCAGCTGCTGCCTGAAACCTCATGGGAGTTTTGGTGGACTTTGGAGGGAGATGGCCAGCATCAGTGGGGGTGGGGGGGTCACACTCACTCCCCTTTTAGATAGTGTATTTATGTGTTTGCCCATATATCTACGAGCTGTATGTGTTTGTTGGTGTGAAGGCAAGCGTGGATTCAGATGCGAGTGGGAGAGAGAAAAAGAAAGAACGAAAGAGCGCGTAGACGTTGAAGCACAGTGTTCATAACCGCAGATGTGGTGACTTCATCTGAAAAAAATGTACCCTGTCCTATTGCTTTGCTTGCGTCGATGGAGCTCACCAAAATTAATGGCTACTAATGTTAAGACGAATGAAAGCAAACTCTCCCTGGGAATCAATGTATTATGCTTTCCATTTAGCATATTTGATCTTGTGTAGGATTATTGCTGTTTGGCTCAGGCACTGTTAAATGTAAAGCTTCAACTGGGTGTGTGTACGTGGGGGTGATGGTGGGGGTGTCGGTTGGTTTTTGAGAGATGGTCGCAGGTCGCGGGGTTCACTCAGGACTAATCTCAGAGGGGTTGGATTGGAGGCAGGATTAGTGTGGCCTGTTGGTGCAGGCCACCTATTCCTTCTGCTCCAGGTGTTGGTTCCTCCTTCAGACTGACACATGCTGACTGGTGTGCTCATCAGCCTTTATAGTTCTCATTTGGCTTAACACTTTAAGGTTATATGGAGGGGGTCTTTTTTAATTCCCTCTATTCTATTGAGGGAAAATATGTCAAGATTACATTTCAATACTTGTTAGAAGATAGTCAGAGATTGTCTTTTCCACAATTCCTCTCCTTTTTTATTCACTATTGCGTTTCCTACACCTCTTCCAGAATGTGTTTTCCATAGTTTCCTCATTCTTTGTTGAACTTTGGTGTTGTTCACAATTCTTTCAAAGACTGCTCCAACGAGCAAAGAAACCATAGTGCTACACACTACTATTAACACAAAGCTGTTCTTGCTCTTTGAAGGGGAATAATTTAAAAGTGTAGCACACCAAAAAAGTTACGGTTCCAAACTTCGACTCCTATTTTAGAAGCACACAAATCCACCACCCTACAACTGACGCCATTTCACAGAAATTCCAGACAACTGGCGCCGGAGCTCTGCCTCAAGAAGGACATGATGAATAGGACACACCCTTGGTATGCTAGTGAATGGTAGAGTATATGGCACACTGCAGTGGTGCAGCCTAGATTCATTACAGCCTCTCGTCCTCGCTCTTTAGAGTTTTCTCTGCTTTTTTCCCCCTGCGTTTCAAGCTGCTCGCCTATTTTTAAAAGCTTGAATTTGAGTGAAATGCACTGAGGCACCAGTAAGGCGAGCTACAGCTCTTTCCAGCACTGGTTCCTGATCCACCTCTTTGTTGTGGTCTATGCATGCCTGCTCTAGTCACATGACTGCGTTTCTATGGCAACTCGGGTTTGAGTAATCATTTGCGTTACGACCTTTATTCCCTTGAGAAAAGGGGAGGGGGAGGTTAGACTGAGCCTGTAGAAAGAGGGAGCAAGAGGAAAGAGAAAAGACAAGCAGAAGGGGAGCGGCGGAGAGGCACAGGGAAAGAAAATAGGCAAAAACAGAGGCAGTGGAGGGAAAATGTAGCTCTTTCTTGCCGTTATATTTTGTGTTTTATCTTTTTTTTTCTTCATACCACATGCAACCCCTACCTCGTCTTATTCAGTAGTTGGGCTGGGGGAGAAGAAAGCCAGCCACTAAACACTGGGTTGTGTGCTGCAGTTTCACCATAATAGCTTTTCTGTTGTGTGACTCACTCACTGACGAGGACAGGCCAGTGAGCGGAGAGGCAGCAGGCATACATGTTTCATAAGGGCCGACACACACACACGCACACACACACACACACACACACACACACACACACACACACACACACACACACACACACACACACACTCCCCTTCACTTCTTCTTGGAGGGAAAGCAGCTCTGTGCCACATGTGCAAGTCTCAGCAGAAACAGATTCTGTACGTTCCTGTTTCTTGCTCTCCCGGCTGCGTTGTCATGGTTACCGAGCTAGTCCACCAAGGCACACAGCTCCTCTCTCCCTCCTCTCCTCTCTCTTCCCCTCCCCCTCCCCTCTCCTCTCCCCCTCCCTCTCCCTCTCGCCCCCTCCTCTCCCTCTCCCCTTCCTCTCCCTCTCCATCTCCCCCTCCCTCCCTCTGCCCCTCCCTCCCCCTCTCCTCTCTCTCCCCTCCCTCCCCTCCCTCTCCCGCTTCCTCTCCTCT
This sequence comes from Taurulus bubalis, assembly GCF_910589615.1. Classification (NCBI taxonomy): domain Eukaryota; kingdom Metazoa; phylum Chordata; class Actinopteri; order Perciformes; family Cottidae; genus Taurulus; species Taurulus bubalis. Next base: position 16,542,115 of record NC_136596.1, on the reverse strand, counting down.
CCCCCCCCTCTCCTCTCCCTCTTCCTGTCCCTCTCTTCCCTGCCTCTCCCTCCCTCTCCTCTCCTCTCCCTCCCCCTCCCCTCTCCCTCTCCCTCTCTTGCCACCGTTAGGTGATTTAACCCATCAGTTGGGTTATGTCATCTCATAGATGGAGTTTCTAGCTCCCACATCTCCTAAATGGGGTTTTTTGTTTGGACTTGTGTTCCAATTGGGTTGTAGTTTGAGAAATGGAATAAGTGTGTGTGTGTGTGTGTGTGTGTGTGTGTGTGTGTGTGTGTGTGTGTGTGTGTGGGTGTGGGTGTGGGTGTGTGTGTAGGTAAATGGGTGTCTTTTGCGGGTGTCTTTTACCAGCAGTGAGGGGGATCCAGCATTGACAGGAGGTGGCTCGACCAGGGGGCTGGTGATAGACACTATGGGGGTTGTGTGCTGGTTGTGAAGGTGGTGTTGGCTGCTTCCAGGTGCCTGCGACTGGGGCTGCATATGAATGAGGGGCCCCGGTTCTCCAGAGATGGCTAAAACCAGAGACCGGTGGAGCCTGGCTGGTTGAGAGGCCCCCACAAGCTGCTGACAGGAGCTGGAGCTAGCCATCACGTTAATTAGCGCTTTTACTCTAGCAGCGGCGAATAGGGGGAGTGGGTTAGAGAGGGATGTGGGGGTGGTATATGACTCATAGACACAGTATGGTTTATTCATGATGGAGGAAGGGGTGTGTGTGTGTGTGTGTGTGTGTGTGTGTGTGCGCACAATTATGTGTGTGCGCGAGTGTGCATGTGTTATTGAGAAAGAGAGAGAGAGAGAAAAAAGAGAAAGAGAGACATGGAATGAGAAAGGAAACAGACATTTGATTTGCACACAGTTCTCTGTATGTGTGTTTTTCTAACTGTGTGTGTGTGTGTGTGTGCGTGCGTGCGTGCGTGCGTGCGTGTGTGTGTGTGTGTGGTGCCTAAGTAGATCATTGATTGGCACCAAGCCAAGATATTATTATGTCTTGAACATAATACCAGGCATCCATTGTTATTCTTTCTTCTATAATTTTACAATACATACTGAAATGAGGTGAGACTAAATATTTGATGTGATTTTGTAATACATACAGGAATTTGTTACATGCTAAGATAAAGATGATGCAAGCTACAGTAGGAGCCGTTGTATTGTTGATTTATTTCAGTTTCTACTGTTACCGAGACATTATTGATCACAGGCTTTTGAGGCCTGTCTGGGAAGTATCAGACTGATGAAATGGGTTAAAGGTGCCGCTCTCATAGGTGACCCGACCTTGTCTCCGCTGCCTCAGACCCTGACAGTGATCCTCACCCCCCTGAGGGATGCCCGGGATCGATAGATAGGTCTTTTACCCACACCAATCACCCATGACTCCCATATCCAGGTTGAGGAGGGCTGAGGAGAAGAGCTGCTGCAGTATAAAGAACATTCCAGAAGAAGCGTCTCCTCAGTCTGTTAGCTCGCTTCATGCCAGAGCAGGGATGCAAGAGGCTTGTGTGTGTGTGTGTGTGTGTGTGTGTGTGTGTGTGTGTGTGTGTGTGTGTGTGTGTGTGTGTGTGTGTGTGTGTGTGTGTGTGTGTGTATAAGAGGGTGTAAGGGGGGGTTACATTACAGCTATGCTATTGTCTAATTGTCTCCTCTCATCATTAGTGACAACCATGACCTCTGTTATTGGCATATCTGCATTCTGCCTGCACTGCAGAGCCTCCACCACACTACTCGCAGCGTTTTCTCTCCCAAGAGCGGCAGTGCCCATGCCTCATAAATACAAACACAATCTCTCCTACACCTCCTGACTGCAGGACAGGGCTCCACACATATCTGCCCGTGGAGCGCAGCCCATTTGCATACATATTAAAGTGACGCCTCAGAAAAAAGGAAGAGAGAGAAAGATGGGGGGAACAGGGGGAAGGAGGGGAGGGGCGGAGAGAGAGAGCGGGTATATGCAAACAAGGCTTTCATCTAATATGCAAGAACCGGCATTGCTCTGGCATAAATCTGCATCTGAGCTCAGGCAAAGAGAGCGGAGCCCATTTGACAGTAAATGGGCTAGGGATAGCTGTCAGCTGCACAGGGGAACACTGTGTTACCCCACTGAGTACAGGGGCGATTGATCAGGATGGCATGACACATATAGCAAGAACTACAAAGTAGCAATAGTGCATGCTAAATAAAACCTCTGGATGGTATTCGAGGAAAGAAATGGGGGATAGACGATAGAGTATGTCAGGAAAATATGGAATGCTTCAAGGAAAAGTTAAATATGTGCTGCGATATGCTTGTTTCTTGTTTGTTTTTTGCACTGAGTAAACAAACCAGGTAAAAATTATTGAACTTTAGAGGTGCTGTTAGTTGCATTTTGTTACCTTTGGACAGAAGGTTTCCACTCTGTGTGCTAAGCTAAGCTAACTGGCAGCTGGCTACAGTGTCATATTTATCAGATGAGATTTACAGAGATGAGAGTGGTATTGATCTGATCACGGCAAATTAACATATTCCCCTGTTTTCAAGAGAAAACATTAGCATGCTGGCATGCTAAACTAATATTGTGAACCTCTAAACCTTATACTTGCTAAACATCAGCATGTTAACATTGTCATTGTTAGCATTTTAGCATGCGAACAATAGTATTGCTAATCGCCATTAGCCTTGTTTCTGGTCTTTATGCTCAGCTATTCTAACTGGCTGTTGGTGCCACAATATAATCACCATGAAGACTTTAGGGTGGTATAGATCTTCTCATCTAACTTTCGACAAGAAAAAAAAAAGTGTTTCACAAACTGTTGAACTATTCCTTTAAAAAGGCAACGCATTTGTTCTAAAAGTATACATAGGCTGACTGTATATACGCTGCATGATCCCATTAACATGCAGGGAAATGTATGTATTGTCCTCCAACAGGCAGTTGTTCAGCACTTCTAGAACAATTTTGCACAAGCAAAAGTAAAGCGCATGATGGCAGTGCTAAAGCAAAAAACTAAAACAAAAGTGCACTTGTGAAACTTTACTTACTTTCTTCAGAAACTGAAGTGCTGCCGTGAGCTCTGGGTTTTCCCCTAACTGTGAGTATTTCATGTTGGACACCCTTGAACTCCCTTTCCTGTTTTCCTGCCTGAGCATGTCGCATTGAAGCCCGCCATTCTGTCTGTACAGGTGATCTTACGCACAGGAAATGGAAACTCTGAATGTGCATGTGTATCGTATATATTTGTGTGTGTGTGCAGTGTTAGTGCGTGCGTGTTTAAGAGGGAATAGGGCGGGCGGGGGAGGGTGGGGGGGTGAAACAGGATATGTTGGGAATAACACAAAGCACAAAAAGTGTCACATGATCTGAAGCACAGGGTTGATTTATTTGGCTTCAGAAAGAATCTGTTGCATGTGGTTTGGAGGAGAGAATGTTTTCCTTCTTTGCTCTCAATGTGCTCAGACACAACACATGGAAACATTTTCAGAGAGGCCATGGGTCTGTGAATAAAAAGCTCCAGACATTTTATTTCTTCTCCCTCTTTTCATAGTTTTTCGGTTCTTTTTTTCTTTTTTCTCTACTGATTGAATTACATACATCTGCTTGCCATATGTCGAAATACCCCCCTAATGCATATGTGTGATGCACTCAGGGGCTGTGACGTGCAATTACTAGATAAGTTAATAGTTTATTTTGGTAAGAATCAACTGTCAGAGTGGTGTACCAAGGGGTGGGCTCTTCACTTATTCTCTTCAAGTGTGGCAGGATATATCAATGAACATCCTATTTACAGCCTCTATTTCAGTCTGTAATAAATACTCTTCCACTCACATGAGACAGTTGCAGGTCTGCTCTATTGTCTGCCATAAATATGCTGGAAGGGTTGGTTAAATATTGATAACACCAATTCCCCTCAACCCCCCCCCTACCCCCCCACCCCCGCACCACACACCCTCTCTCCATCACCACCACACGCACAAACACGTACACACACACACATCACACACTCACACTCAAACCAAACCCCCTCCTTCTTTCTCTCCTTCTATCTCGCGGTTATTTCACCCTCACAGTAACCTTGCTTATGCATATTGCATATGTAAATAAAGCACCCCGCCTCTGAAGTAATTGTGTGAATCTTCTTCAGAGCTGCCTATCTCAGCTCTGTGTTTAAGAGGACGCACTATGGAAAGACTCAATTCTCTTTGTTTAGCAGGTGATTATTTTCTGTTTGGACTCATCCACCAACTTCAGAACTATAAATGTATTGACAAGAGGAGTGCTAGAAGAGTTTGTTATGGGCGGGGCTGATTCCCATCCAGGATTTCTGGCAGATACACTTAAAATATTTTATCGAGTAGTATGAAGTAACTTTACTATGTCATCTTTAGGTTGAATACTAATGAAGAAACATAGATTACGTCTTCATTGTTTTTCTATGAGAATATTTAAGTTTTTTTAGATATCAAATTGATATCATTCATCATTATTATTGTGTTTGTTTCAGCTCATAACAAATTATTTATCAGATGTTCATTTCAAAGTCGCAGTGGTATTTTGTCCTGCCTTTGCACAACTCTTTGTATCAAGTGAGAGACCAATGCTGGTACAGTTTGTCCTAACAAAGGCTCACATAACCCTACAAATTATTCAAAACGATAAGAGGCTTTCTCTGTCAGTTGTATGTGTGGTTCATGTGTGGTAAAAAAAAAAAAAAGAAGAGAGGAGAAGAAGTTAAGTCTTCTCTTCTTAAAACAAAAGATTCTTTTATTTTCTTTATTAAGCAAAATTGTACTGAAAAAATAGAAAAACCTGCTCAATGTCGTTTCAACGGAAAGTGCTGCCTACCGTACTCTCAGTTTTAGATGAGAATTATACTTGACTTGTTTGTGTGTCAACTGGTATGTTATGAGGGTGTCATTAGTGGTGACGATTGAACTAAGTTTCTTTGTTTTCTTTGTAAAAGCCAAGCTCTTCTCTCTTATCAGGAAGTTGAAATCAAAGTCTTACTTTCAGTTTCAGGTTTGTTGTATGTGGTAATGGGATTAGAATGAAGCAGTTCAGAGAGAAAGAACAAATCACTATTAAAATCAGTTTACCTCAAATTGTATTGAGGACATTCAGCTTGACACTGACCTCAACCCAACCGTGAGACTGTTGACATAGTGTACTATACCATCCATACACAGTACTACATGATACAAAAAGGATACATGATTTTAGATTCAACATGATTTATCAATAAAATAGCAAGTTCATTTCTTTCCAATTATTTTTGTTATGCACTCTAAGCTGATAAAAAGACTGATCAGTAATAAAAGGTTACATCAATACCCCTATTTCTTAGTTTTTATATTTAACCAGCAAAGACTTCTCTGTTTTATTAGATAGGCAGGATGACTCCAGTCAACAGGAGAGTGTGAAGCAGCGTCTTCAAAACTTGGTCCATTTGACATTAGGTCTGACCTTTGCCTCTGTCTCTCACAGATTGTAGGTTGTGGTTTCTACATTTGTTACGGTTATATATTAATTTTGTTCAGTGTGACATTTTGGGACCTACCTTCTTTTTGTCACACTTGCATCTCAGTGGCTTTACCCAGAATGCAACACTTATTCCAGAACATAATACACAAAACGTGTATGAAGGGCATGTGCATTCTTTTTGCTCTCAAGGTTCTTGTTCCCATCTCAGTATTTTTGTATATGTTTTTTTAATAATATATTAAACTACAAATATGCTTGTGCTCATTAGAAAAAAACTAAACAAAGCAAGACCGTGATATATTTTCCCCTAAATGTACCTTTCACCCTATTATACTTTACTATATGCTATACTTTACTACACAATATAATCTGTCAAACAGTGCTAATAATCTAGGATCTCTGTTCCAGTGTGACTTAGATAGTGATAGCAGTATTCAAATATTACCATTAAAAGTGCAGGATCCGATATTGGGAACATTTTCATTGCCTCTCAACGGCTCTCATAATGGCCAGCTGCTCACAACAAACGACGCTAACAGTGCAACCGAGGGTGAAAGCACTGACGGAGCTAAAAGTGTTTACCTGAGGGGGAACCTGAGGATGGGCCCTACACTCCCGCAGCAATACTGTCAGTTGGGACGGTGTTATCAGCTGTAACCTCTGTATGAGAGCAGTGACGAGTGGCTGCAGTGAGCTAACCAGTGAGGCATGCTCACATGCACAAACATGCACGGACATGCACTAAAAGCACGCGCTGACGGCCCGACTATGTCAGCAAAGCTGTGATTATAACGCACACAGAGGGAGAGTGTCTTCATTCTCTGCTCAGGTAGACATTACTTCAACATATCTTTACGTTGCAAATAGCTGTTTGCTGCTATATTAATGTTCTTAAGGTTAAATACAGCACCTTTAAAGGTACTTGAAATTAAAGTAAACACATCTATCCAGTACTACTGTACTTGAAATTGCTGCACTATACCATTAAATACAATGCTATGCCATACCATGTCACGCTGCATCATAAAGTATGATATCAATCTGCTCTCTGCCATTTAAACTATCCCAGAGAGAGCACACATGTCAGACTCCAATTTACACCATTACCAGAGCATGATAACCGTAATAGTGACTGTCCTCCTGATTCACGTATTTGGCAGGAAATCAAAGTCACATCCAGGTGTTCAGGATGATGTCAGCCATCTGGGTGTGTACACATAAACAGATGTGGAGCACGGATGACAGATAATCTCTCGACAAAGAGCTTTTACCCTACACATGTGAGAGCGGTGACAATATTTCTATTATCAGAGGCAGTCCTAATGACATCATTGTCACGTCCAAACAGTACAGTCATAATAAACTGTGTGTGTGTGTGTGTGTGTGTGTGTGTGTGTGTGTGTGTGTGTGTGTGTGTGTGTGTGTGTGTGTGTGTGTGAGTGAATTACACCTATGTATTATGTACATATGAGTATATGTGATTTGGCTTTTAAGGAAATATTTGTAAACGTGTATATTACATTACAGTACAGTACAGTACAGCACAGTACAGTATAGTAGACTATTGTACATACTTGTATAGTATTGTGTAGAAGTGAATGTTGTTTTCTCCAGAGTTCTCCTCTATCTGTTCTGTTCTATTTTGGGGTGAGGGTGTGATTCTTAGTGTGCAATCCAAACCTACCATCTTCAGTTTGCCTTTATGCGGGTTTCTGGATTCTTTGTTGTTTATACATTTGTCCTTTTAGTTTTAAGAGTATGTCGGTGACATATTTGATTTGTCCTTTTTTTCATTATGGCTCTGAAAAGCTTATTTGAATTGTATTTACTTCCACAAAAATAGATCTATTAATACATTAGATAATCTATGCTATTTTATCACTCTCTGCTAGTCTATTCTATTACTCTTTGTGTATGTTCCAATCTACTCTATTACAATTATTTATTCAATTATTTTCTATCACTCTTTAATGAGGTTCTATTCTGCTCTATTGGTTACTCTTTACTATTGTTCTATTCAACTCTGTTCCATGCTATCACTCTCGATGTACTCCTGTTATTTTCTATTCTATTGTTCTCTACACTATTCTATTTTCCATCACTCTGTACTTTGTTTCCATTCTATTTATCGCTATTCTGTTCTATTTTATTTTATTAAGCCCAGAGATATTCTATTTTATTCTGTAACTCTCTATATTCTATTATATTCGTTAACTCTACTATATTCTATTCTATTGTCATAACTACAATATTCTATCTCTATTTTATCACTCGCTGTTCCATTCTATTGTAACTAACTGATATAGTCTCATCTATTGTCTTCTCTCTCTCTTTATATTCAATTTTACTCAAATCTACTCTATAACTCTCTACTAATCTTCCTTCAGTTCTTTTCCATTGTATTACTCTCTGAAACTATCTGTTCTATTCTGCTCTACTGGTTACTCTTTTCAACTGTATATTATATTCAACTATGTCCTATCCTTATGTTGTATTCTATTATATTAGTTTATCTTGTATGTTCAGTTGTATTCTATTCTTTAACTCTCTATGATATTCTATCCTATTAGTCATTACTCTAATATGTTATTTTATATTCCTCTTTTTTATGTTCTATTCTATTCTCTCTTATATTTTATATAATCGATTATATTATATTACTCTCTACTCTATTCTATTAGTCTTTATTCTATTGCTTCCTATTCTATTACTCACATACTCTATTATATTACTCTCTACTCTCTACTATTCTATTACTCCCTATCTCTTACATTATATTACTCTCTACACTATTCCTTGTATTACCATCTAATATGGTATATTATCTATTATTTTCTATCCTATTACTCTCAAGTGTATGCAATTCTATTCTGTCACTATAGATTATTCTATTTTATTGTTTTTACTCCTATATTATTCTCAGATCTATTCTTCTTCTATGATTTTCTTGTGTGTTCTATTATCAGTTACTCTTTACCATGTTCCATTCTAGCCTGTCCCTGTGTTCTATTCTATTGCTCTCTATCATTTAGCATGTTCTATTATGTTCTACTTTAATGTTTTCTAGTTTATTCTATTCTATTACTCTCAAGGATATTCTATTATATTGTCACTTTACTATGTTCTATGTGTTCTATTGTTATTTTCAAACGAGTTATATCTATGCTATCTCTCTCTTTACTCTCTTCTTTTCTATTCTAATTACTAACTGATATATTATACTATATTTTCTCATTTCATTCTGTTTTGTTATACTGTTATACTTGTGCTATGGTCTAATCCATTCTATAACCCTCTACTAGTCTTTTTTTTAATTCAATTCCATTATAGTACTCTCTAATACTGTATGTTCTATTCTGCTCTATTGGTTGTTCTTTACTAAATTATCTTTAACTCTGTTCTATGCTATCACTCGTGGTGTTTTTTTTTCTATTATATTAAATTGCTATCCTGTATGCTGTGTTGTATCCTCTTTGTTCTCTATTTAGTTATTTTCTATTATTTCATTCTCTACTGTATTCTATTATATTACTCACTATTATATTGTGTTATATTACTCCTTTCTCGAATAAATTGTTTTCTATTACTCTCACTTATGTTCTATACAATGATATTATTCTCTACTCTTTTCGATTCTATATTCTATTACTCTATATATCCTGTTTGTTTCTATTACTTTCTATTATGTTCTATTCTATTACTCTATTATCTTCCTTTCAATTACTCCCTTTTATGAGCTATTCTAGTCTATTACTCAAGTACTTTCAATTCTATTCTGTTCTATTTAAGTATACCTACTACTTTCTACTCTAATCTACTCTTAATTCTCCTCACCCCTATGTTATATTATATTATTTATTGTATATTATTGTATTCAATACCAATATACTCTTGTGTTCTCTTCTATTACTCATATTCTATTATACTCTAGCATGTTCTTCTCTATTATGCTACTCCCAATGCTATTTTATTATATTCTGTCACTATCTTCTCTATTATATTATATTCAAAACTATTAACTGCTGTGTTCTATCTCTTTGCTTTCACGCTCTCTATTCCAAATTACTAACTGATAATTCTCTGTTTCTATTCTGTTTTATTGTATTCCAGTCTACTCTAAAACTCTTTACTATCATTTATTCTGATCTTATTTGTTCTGTTTCTCTCTCATATGTTCTATTGTATTCAGTTAATTATGTACCATATCATTGTCTAATCTATTCTATTACCCTCGATTACATTCTACTGCAATTACTAGTCCCATCTATTCTGTCCCCCTCCTCTTGTTCTATTCTATTCTATTCTGCTCTTTTCTACCTGGAGAATAATTGTGGTGATTTCTGTCTGCACTGAGATTTTAAAAGCCCAGAACACATTTAGTGAAATGCAGCATGCCCGCTCCTACGTGCATTCTGAATGAGGCTTGTAGTGATATTTGCGTATAACAGAAGCACCGCCTCCCTCTCATTGGACAATGTCTATGTGAGGGCGTGGCAAGGAAAGATGAGAGTTGGAAATCCATGCCCTTACTGGGAAGACATGGAGCGCTATGGACACAGTCTACACGAATCCAGTAGGAATCTCAACTAAAGACATTTCTTCAGTGAAGAAATAACCGATTTGAGAGACTGAGAGGAAGGAACGGGTGGCCCGGTTGAGGATGGAGTGTACATTTGACGCACAGAATCTGATCTCCATTTCTTTGAGGAAAATCCAAAGCTCCAGGACGCAGAGAGGAGGCATCAAGCTCCACAAGAACTTACTGGTAACATATGTACTGAGAAACGCCAAGCAGTTTTATATGAGCAAAAACTTGTCGCAAACGCAAAGGACGCATCAATATGAGGATGTAGCGGCAGTCCGTGAAAGGCAAGAATATTTTGAATTGAATGGGAGCTTAACGGAGTTGTCCGATGACTTCTACTGCAACTTTACTGGGGTTGAGTCGGACACTTGGCACTGCGGAGCGCACCAGCCCAACGGCCAGCCTGCCGAAGTGGCGCACCAAGACGCATCTGCCTGCGCAATGCTTTCACCAAGTGACTCTGACCTCATGGTTTCGGAAGCCTGTTGGAGTTGTGCAGACAAATCCTCCTGGGAGTTACCTATCCCAAACCTACAAGCCAACCAAAAGACTGTCCTGGACTTGGACACGCATGTGGTGACTACTGTCACGAATGGATACTTCCACTCAGACTGTTGCGCGCAGCCTAAACAGCCGCAGGGCGCGCAGTGCTACACGAAAAAGCGAAAGATGGACACAAGTTATCATATTGTTGATCCAGAGTTTTATTTGTCAGACTTTGGGCCAATGCCATATAAAAGGATGAGGACTGAGGATGAGTTACATTCAGACTCGGACCAGTTGGACAGCACAAACATCTCCAACCTGATCTCAGTGTTGGGTTCAGGTGGACTATCTGAGTTTGTGAGTTGGCAGCAGACGGACCTTGAGCAAATATTCGCCTCTCAAACAATTTGTTTAAAACATACACTGTTAACAGGCAGTGGATGGACCAGAGCAATTGAAGCATTTTGATTTGTATGGTTGTTTTTCTTTGTATTGTTTTCTTTTATTGCTTTCAAATAAACCATGACACGACTGCAATTCACTCTCTCCTCTGTTATTGAAACATGTTGTTGAAATGTGATTTTATAGAGCAATCATGTTAATGTTTGGATTACTTTTGCACAGTAACCTTTCTCGTGCCAATTGATATAATTTGTTCACATGGAATAAATTAATTGTTCCTTTCATTTAAACCTTATTTTCTGGTGATTTATTTGGGGTACTAGAGTCCGTCTTTGGTTTCTTTTCCTGAAGAAATGAGTTAACACTGTTTCTCTGGAAAGACGTTGGACGAGCTCCATCACGTGGCCAGTAAAGATCTGTGCAGCCTTGTGCACCATTTCAACGCAAAATATAATTCTGTAAATGTATTATTTATTTCAGGGCCTGCTTTTATTAATAAATAAAACTAGCATATCTTACAAATGTATTGGCTTTAAATCGCGACTTCAACTCCTGATGAAATATATCATGCACGTGTTGTGTGTGCATGATAAACATATATCTGAGCTTAGAGTTAAAATGACCTTGTATTTTTTCCATTGCTGTCATTTTACCAGTCGCATGGGATATCATACAGGCTATCTGTAATGTATGACAATGGATTTACTACAACTAGAAGATAAACATTAATGCTACTTATGGACTACTGGAATAGTTTTTTTTTAATGCTAAAATAGATACAATGATGAACTAACTAAGTCAGCTTATTATTGCTGAAATATTTTGTGTACAATGTTTTGAAACGGCAGGCAAATAAACACAAAAACAAAACAGGACTTTTAGTGGAGAGCTCTCAGTCGTCTCTGCTCGGTGGGTCCGAGGGGGCGGGTCTCTGAGAATACACAGCGAGCTTGTCCTTGAGACATGACTGCCCGAGGGTCTCCCAGCTATATTCCCGGGACAGCCAAAGACTTTAACGCTTCTGTTTGACAAGATGTTGGGTATTTTTGTCAAGGCCGCGGTGAGTCTATTGCTTTGCAGCCTACATGCATTTTAAGTGCGTATCAACAAACGCAGCAACGTTACGTTTGGTTGTACGACGTCAGACTGATTGACGGTAGGTGGGGCGCTGTCCAGGACAGCAGCAAAGTGACAGTATAAGTTAAATATAACTCGTGTTTCACCACGATTGGTTGTCGATTTTCTCTGGTAAGATACTTCGGAATAGTGTTGATTTAAAGTGTAATTTAGACTTGAGCGTGATGCGTAACGTTGGCCTAGCTAGCGTAACGTTAGCCGATAGCATAACGTTACCTTGACGTGTGGCGTAGCCGACATAGTTTTATTTGCGAGAGTCCGCTTCAGTGTTATATCCCTCTGTTCATATCCTTTGTTGGCATGAAGTGTTAAAACACAACAACGCTGCAAAGCACGGTATTCACAGCGGTTTTATTTTGAAAGCGTCTACCGGAAGTTCGTCATTGTATGCCCAGAGACATGGCACAAATTAAAACGATGCCCATTAATGTGAATCATTTATATGAAAATTTCTGAATTCCTTCGTATTCCCACTGTTATTTAGTTTGTAAACATCCATCTATACATCTGATAGGAATCTTATCATCAATATATCAGATACCTGTTGGTAACCACCATGTGGGCACAGATGAGCCGCTGCATTTTGCTCTTGTGTGTGTTTTGTTTGAGCTGCCATTTCAACGGTTCAACTGTGTCAATCCTCTATTTATAACCTGGCCGAGCTAACACTGGGTCCAATGAAATAGTTTGGCTGTTTTACAGTTGTTTTGGTGTCAGTTTTCACAGTTTAAATCACCTCGCTGTAAAGTATATGCCTTTTTGAAATAATTAGAAAGGTTGTTCACAACACTTACTCCTCTTCTAACTTGAAACCATTGAGTCATTTACTATTTGAGGCTTTGATTGCATGCACCTAATAGTTTACAGCATGTTGACACCTGGATTTGTGAGGCAACGCTAATTCATTTTATGGTTCAACAAGAGAGATTATCTCTCCACACTTTGACTTTTATATCAAGGCAACAAGTCCACAGTGTGGTCAGTTGAAATATTTGAACAAAGAACAGTTGTGACAATAATGGAAAAGGAGAATTTGTGCTCATTAAAGACCGTGTCTTTCAGCTGCGGCCTGGCATGGTGAAGCCATGTCGCCTGGTCAGACCAGTAACGCAGATCCCAGAGAGGACCATAGTGCACCAGGAGGGTTTACCTAAGCTGCCTGTGCCGCCCTTGAAGCAGACATGTGAGCGATACCTGGCTGCTCTGGAGCCCATCGTCAGCGAGGAGGAGCTGGAATACACCCGACAGCTGGTAAAGGAGTTCCTCACGGGTGGTGTTGGGGAAAGGCTGCAGAAAGGCCTAGAGCGACGGGCACACAAGACAGACAACTGGGTAGATATCCGGGTGTATTTAGCTGAATATTTTGGTGTATAAGACATATTTTCATTTGGAGGCCTTCCTTTAGGACTGTAGTCTAAAGAAGCAATGGAAAACTATTTATATATATTATATATATTTTATATCCTGCCTTCTGACTACTGCTTTTTTAGTTGTCAGAATGGTGGACGCAGTCAGCCTATCTAGACTGCCGTATGCCGGTGGCGGTCTACACCAGCCCTGGGGTTGTCCTGCCTCGCATGCACTTCCACGATCGACAAGGACAGATGAGGTGAGAAACAAGGATCCACTTTCAAACCACAGTGACTACGCTGTTTGTCTGTCTAAACAAATCAAATTGTCTAATTGTAAGCACACTCATGAAGTTGTTACCAAAATTGATTCACCGTGTGTCGAAATACAGTGTAAACAAGCTCATATGAAACTGGAGTTTCAAGCCGACCTTTGCACAGGGCTCCCTCCACATGCTGGCTATTTAAAGCTCTTTAGCCACTCATAGCATTGCTCAGCTGTTTTTGAATACTGTGAACTATGGGATATGCTATGCACATAGTGGCCCCAAAGACAAATAGTCCAGGAAAAGAATGGCAGAGTTTAAAAGGGAGCCAGGTACAGTAGGCTCACAATTTGTCAGCCAGTGACACTTTAGGTCATATGGATGACATTTACTTGTAAATGTCTCCATTCAGAGCTAACTACTGGTAATTGATGTTCAGAATCACCACGTTTGTCAATAACACAATGACGTCTTCTGTGCAGGTTTGCTGCAAAGCTCATTGCAGGAGTTTTGGAGTTTAAACAAATGATTGACACGTGAGTTTGCCTGAAATCACCATTACTTTCAGTTGGTTTACAAAATTGCCGATGTATAATATAAGATGCTGTGTCACAGTGACACCCTGCCTGTCGAGTACCTGAGTGGGAAGCCGCTGTGTATGGACCAGTACTACCAGATCCTGTCCTCCTGCCGTATCCCTGGTCCAAAGAGAGACACTGTCGTTAATCACGCCACCGGGAAGACACCTCTCACTCATATCACTGTGGTCCACAACTTTCAGGTACCGGTACTCTAGATGGCACTGCTGTTCTTCTCCATCTTGTAACACATTGTGTAATATTGTTATCACTGGTGGCTAAAGAAATACTGGATCTATGGCTGAAGTAATCTGACCTGGTCTTTCCCCCCAGTTCTTTGTCTTGGATGTGTACCACAGCGATGGCACCCCGCTGACCGTAGACCAGATTTACATGCAGTTGGAGAAGATCTGGAACTCCTCTCTGCAGACTAACAAGGAGCCTATTGGCATCCTCACATCACAGCACCGCAACACCTGGGGAAAAGCCTATAACAATCTGATTAAGGGTGAGCAGAGCGGAAACAAAAACTTCCATGAACCTGTGTCGAAACGCTGTGTTTCGATAGATTTATTATCTTATTTAGAATAAATCAAGTCGTAGAATCTAGGTGAGTATTTGAGAGAAAATATGTTTTTTTGAAAATGTGTATCTGACAGGCGGTTAAATTCCTCCCCAGATAAAACAAATAAGGAGTCAGTCCGTGCCATCCAGAAAAGCATCTTCACAGTTTGTCTGGATGCTCCAATGCCGCGGATGTCAGACGAGCTGTATCGGAGCCGCGTGGCTGCCCAGATGCTGCATGGAGGAGGAGCTCGCTGGAACAGCGGCAACCGCTGGTTTGACAAGACATTACAGGTGAGTGTGAGACAAATGACTTTACATTCAAAATGATTGCCTGCACTGTGGTAAGGGTTGAGCATTTGAACGTGCTTGTCAATCCTCCTCCTCAGTTCATTGTTGGTGAAGACGGCACAAGTGGACTAGTGTATGAACATGCACCTGCCGAGGGCCCACCCATTGTGTTTCTCATTGATTTCGTTGTTAGATACATGTAAGTTTCTTTCAATTCTTGGATGAGTGTTAGCTGTTTTTAAACACACTTAAATGAATTAAATGTTTCATATATTCTCAACAGGTCGAGACCTGAAATAGTTCGTACTCCTATGGTTCCCCTGCCCATGCCTATAAAACTGCGTTTTAACATCACACCTGAGGTCAAGAGAGACATTGAGAAAGCCAAACAAAATATGAACATGTATGTAAAGTGCAGTTCTAATAATTATGATTGTCTCATCTTTGGTGTCAGTCATCTTGTTTAACTCACTATTTTCTTTGTTTCCTCAGCATGGTTCATGACTTAGATGTGAAGGTGCTTATGTTTTCTCATTTTGGAAGAAAAGCCCCACAACAACATAAGCTGAGTCCCGATGCCTTTGTGCAAATGGCTCTTCAATTGGCCTACTTCAGGTAAGAAATCCCTTTTCATAGCTGCTGAATCCTTTTTCAAATGATGCTGGACATGAACATTAAAGGGGCATATCATGGAAAAACTCCCTTTTTTAGTGCTTCAGGGGTTCAATGAGACGGGCGCTAAAACAGAATGTTTCAGACAGAGTATATTCATACATGTATATTCAGACAGGCAGTATGAGACAATAATATATTTTTTGACCATTAAAGCATATAATCATGTTCTAGTAGAAATCCAAAATACAGGTATGAACCTGGAACTGAGCATTATATGTCCCCTTAAACTGTATTACGTCATATATTCTGTGTCTTATTTCTTTAATCCCAGGATGTATAATATTTGCTGCTCTACCCATGAGACCGCATCGTTGCGAATGTTTAATTATGGGCGAACAGATGCAATTTGTGTAACCACTACAGACTCGTTCAAATTTGTCAAGGCAATGCAAGACCCAGCGAAACAGGTACCGTTAAAACACCAGAATTCATAATAAATGTATTCAATAAAAATAGCTGTCTGACAGAAAATACTGTCAACAGAACACCGAGAGGCTGGCGCTGCTGCAGGCGGCCGTTCAGTCACACAAGGAGAACACGTACAATGTGAGAGTTGGAGTTTATCGACATACAAATCATAGTTTTTTTATTCCACCATCTGATTAATGAAAGCGCTACACATTCAACTCAATTTCAGGCAATCCATGGACAAGCTATAGACAGACACCTCCTCGGACTGAAGCTGCTGAGTATTGAAGAGCTGACCTCCATGCCTGAGATATTCATGGATACCTCGTTTGCTGTGGCCCAGCATTATAATCTCTTCACCAGCCAGGTACACCGGTACCTAAGAAAATCAACAGTCTATTATTACTGAGCAAATAATTGTTTGTCGTCAAATTTGTTTGCTCGCCCTCATCTTTCCCATCTCCGTGTCCAGGTTGGCTCCAAGACAGACTGTGTGATGTGCTTCGGTCCGATGGTGCCAGATGGCTATGGAGTGTGTTACAATCCCATGGATGAGCACATCAACATCGCCATCACGGCCTTCAACAGCTGTGACGAGACGAACGCGGCCAAGTTTGCCCAGGCTGTAGAGGATGCTCTGTTGGACATGAGAGCTCTCCTGGAAGACACGGCTACAGCCGAGCAGTGATCCCACACTAGAGCCTGGCATGGTGCTTTCGTCCTGGCGGGCTGTGCGGGAGCTGGAACTGAACCGGTGCGACGAAGTCGCTGGCAGAATGCCACGCTGACAGAGACGCACAATGTACTGAGTGTGCTGGAGCTGAGGGGGAACCTGTCTTCAAAGGGTTGTGGGAAGTGCAATGCGTGACTGCCTTTGTGATGAGAAGCAATTCTTCATAATGGAAATTCTATATTTTAATACATTGTGTTTTATCTACATTTTTAATTAATATAATTTGTTGGTTGTAATAGTATATAATGTATAGGTGCAGTCTTCAAAATATTACTGTCCTTGCTTGACTTGATTTTGAGAGCTTTGGTTTAATTATTATTTATTTTGGGTCAAAAATAATGACCACATAGTAATGAAAAAGAAACGAGGATCTTTAAGTTAATGTTTGTTTGAAAACATGTGAGTATTGTAAACTAAAGAAATCTGGAATATACATTTCAAAATAGTTAATATTTAATATCAATGACGAAAAAAGGAATATTCGGCTCTGAAGCTCCCTTTGGAATGCAGGTAGTCTCCATGAAATTCAATCTCAGCCATATTTCCAGAAGAGTGCCACTGAAACAGCTGTCGGCCTTTAAACACATTGGTTTTTAAGGCATCCATGTCCCGGATCTGAGCAAGTAACACAAGGCGAAATAGTGCAGCCGTTATTATACTGTAACATAAAAACAAACCATTTTGAAACAATAGCAAACAAAAGATGTCCGCACCATGATGTATGTAGACTGGGAGTTGGTGGCGGTGAATACTGGTCCTATGTGTATCGCTTGGATTCTGATCTTCACTGAGGGAGGGGCGTTGATGAGCACTCGACAGGTGTGGTTACTGTTGGACGTTGTTGGATTCTCAAAGACACCGGTTGTAGAAAACAGCTGAATGTCACAATCTGTGGGGCGAAACCATAAAACATTTCATCTCGATGAAATATAATAAACACCTGTCAAGTGAGTTGCAATCCAATGCATTGGCCAGGCAACGAGTAATACATCTGAGAAGCTCAAAGATGTACGTTTTTGTTGAGATTGTGTTAGATGCTGTTTCAAGTCATTTTTTTAAGCCGTTAAAAGTGCTAAAAGTTTAACAATTCATATGGGAGGAGCGAGGACACAACAGAAGCACAGTACAATACAACACAAACTTTCGCAACTGTATTGTATTGTTACTACGATATTTTGGCTTCATCGTATTTATTGCAGGGCTTTTGCATTGGATTGCATTAGACTGCAAGTGTTCACAATACTGTTTTCTCTCTCTCGCTCACATAGTCATGAACCTTTATGTTGCAACATTGGACTTCATGGACTTATAGCTGCAACCATTCCAAAAAGCAAGTAACGCCTCCTCTCATCCAATCTTTTGAGATGAAGGGAATGTCGACCATTTGGACAGCAAGGAAACACAAGCACTCTTACCCTGATGGGGACTCTTCAAGTTTTTCTGTGAACTATAGGTAAACACAACCCCGTTCCCGGGGCTGAGCATTTTTTGGCGCACCAGCAGAACGTTGGTCCTGGTTGTCAGTTCACTACCCACTACCTGCTCGCACTTCCTCACCAATGTCAGGCGGTCAAAAAATACAACATACTCCTCTGTAAAAACACAGAGTGACAGGTGTTTATTAAGCTGCAATAGTCACAACATATAAAATGTCATCCTTTTATAGATTAGATTAAAACCTACTTTTTCTGCAGTTCAAAGAGCCAGATTCCACTTTAATGTGAATGACCTCATCAAGGGGCCGACCTATGGATACCGTGCAGCGGCTGGTCACGTCGTTCAAATACACCGTGCCTGATTCTTCCAAGAGGAGCTGTCCACATGCACCTGTAATCAGACACTGTAATCACATTCCTGCAGGCTGCCTGCAGCACTCACTGAGAATGGTATAGTTCATGTGTACTTACTGGGTTTAGATGTTGGGGTGCTGGCTGTAGTGGCCTGTGGAACGGGTTGCTCTGTTGGACTTAGAGAAAGATGGAAATCTGAGGTGGGCAGAACGCAGTCGCCCAAATAGCAGCCCTGGATGGTGATGGCTTTAGGCATGTGCATACAAAACAGAGGGCTGAGGGGCGTCGGCTTAGAGGGGCCCATGCAGAACACTGCTCTGGACTGGATCCCGTATCCACACGGTACTGAACACTGAATTAGAAAGATATCACAATAAACCTGATTCACATGAACATGACTGGGAACAAGAAGAGGAGTTCTGTCTCCTTGGAAAGAAATTGCTCTTAAAAGGCCAAACAACTGTGTTTGCATAATAGGCAGCTATTCATATTTTGCATTTTCAATGCATATGAACAGATTTTCTTTTTGGAAAATTCCAGATAGCAATTGGTTATCAGTTATTTTCTACACAAAATGAAAACCATTTGGTGTTACAATATCATCGTTTAAGTGCAGACTGATTTGAAAAGTCTTGCATGGTCCTTTAAAAGAGGACGTTGACTCAATATTGAAGATGGTAATAAGCACAATCCAGTCCATGTACCTGGCTCCATGGTTTCACCTCCCATTTGAAGGTGCAGACCTGCACCAGGCAGGGCACTGTGGTGGCCGGCTTCACAGCCGCACGGCAGCTTTCCTCCAGCACCACACTCTCAGTGCCGTGAACAAATTGGACACAGGACACAGTCCTCTGAGCTACACCCAAATCACAGGATGCTGAGCAGGCCGATGCACCAAATACCTTCCATCTGGACAAATTACAGTATTTTAATCATTTTACCTTTGCAAAAGATGATTTTAGACGTGTGCGTTTGTGTGTGAGTCACCTTGCTGGGCAGCTGTGGTTGTTGCATGAAACCACTGCTGTGGGTTTGGGAAACTCACTGCACTCTGAATCCTCCACCACCTCCTCCTCCACTTCTGTTTCCACAGCACAGTACAGCACCCTGTTGGCCACCCCTCCTCCACACGTTACACTGCAGACTCCTTGCTTAGAGCGCCACCTGGTTGTTACAAAAAATATTTAGCTGCTGTCCTTATTTTAAACGACATAATTTATTTCTCTAAAATGGATACACAGCAGACTACATAATGAAGAAAAATATGAGATGCACTTCTTTATATGATACATAAATGCTGCATGTGGATGACAAGTATAGAAGTAGTGTCTCACATTGGGGGGCAAGGAGATGTGTTGCAGGCCTCAGACTGAGGAGGGGGTTTGGTAGAAGCATCACAGTGAATGTCCGTCACCCTGAGTCTGGTCTGGTGGTCCACACAGGAGAACCACACCTGCAGGGTTCCTACACAAAGCATCAAGCTTAGTTTGACCGTATCTGATGAGGCTGTTTCTGAGTGAAGGTGAGGACATGTTTCACTTACCATTGCCACAAGGTGAGGACATGTTTCACTTACCATTGCCACATGTCTTTGAGCACTGGCTGATAACAGGACTCCAGACATACACAGGAGCCTGTTTAGAGCGTGGCAACAAACCAGACTTCAGCACTGGGGTTTCCTGGTCAAGAAAGACAATGTTCAGACACCCTTCACCTTTTGAAATAACACTTTAGTCATTTTCTACTTTACCTCTCCCTTAGATTGCCATCCAATGGGACAAACATCTACCACACAGGGCACCGAATCAGTAGGTTTGATCTGCAAAGAACAAACCCTTTGATCCACTTCAACATCTTGACCATCTTCTGGACGGACACATGACACGTTGCGTTTTGCTTCTCCGGGCCCGCACACTGCCGAACATTCCCCTGGCTCTGACGCTCGCCATCTGGAAACACACATAAATGGATTTCTTTGATTTTTATTATTTGACCCATGATCATAATGATCAACAGTACAGTGTAGGCTTCATACCTCGCAGGACAGTGTTGCAGGTTACATTTCTCAACAGTATCTGGAGCCGTAACAGGTGGGCATTCAGAATTTGAAACCTTTATCACATCGGCTCCGTGTATTTGAACACATCTTACAGGACGCACTCGCTCTCCTCCCCCACAGGAGGCACTACAAGACCCAAACGTCCCTGTATCCCAGCTGTAAAACAGTACATTATTAATGTATAACCATTTGTGCTGAGCTGTGTGTGTGTGTGTGTGTGTGTGTGTGTGTGTGTGTGTGTGTGTGTGTGTGTGTGTGTGTGTGTGTGTGTGTGTGTGTGTGTGTGCATGTGCGTGTGCGTGTGTGTGTGTCGTACAGAAGGAAATAGTATTGAGTATGAAGCAAACCTTGGGGGACAGAGGGACAGCTGACAGGTTGTGTTGAGCGTTACATGCGGAGGAGGTGTTTCACAATTGTGTTTCTCCAAATGATTGTTGGTGTCTTCATCTACACAGACATACACCTGCTTCTGTACACCTGTTCAGAAAGTTAATATGTGAAGAAATAACTTAA
Source organism: Taurulus bubalis (assembly GCF_910589615.1). Lineage (NCBI taxonomy): Eukaryota > Metazoa > Chordata > Actinopteri > Perciformes > Cottidae > Taurulus > Taurulus bubalis. Next base: position 16,520,827 of record NC_136596.1, on the reverse strand, counting down.
TGAACACCCTCACTGAAGTTAGTGATATTTAGGGTGATTTTTAAATCCAAAATGTAGATTTTCTTTGCTTTTGTTGTATTGTATGGAACCATTTAGTTAATCAGTTCAGTTGACATTTTATGGTATTTGCTTCTGAAAACATGTGCGATGAGAACAATAACAAATAAATTTGGCATATTTAACACTGCCTGTCCTGTTAATAGACAGACACTGTGAGTATGGGCTAAAAGCTTGCTCAAAAAGGTCAATGTTGTTGCACATTATCATACAAATGCCTCATCTCATTTGTAAAACCCATTGGCTCCTAAAACAAGGGAGCGAAGACTATAATGTGTAATCAGCCTGTGAATGTATAATGACATTTATCATCAAATACATTATTATGCTGGTTTTCTTTTGGTGCTTTTCAATATGACTCGTGATTAACCGTTAGTTACCTGATCCACAGGAGACAGAGCAGGGTGTTGTGAAGACAGCCCATTTTCCGTTGGATGAGATGTCTGTCAAGTTGCTGTTTCTGATAGGTACATAGAAGTGGTAGCTAATGTTTGGATTCGTTTTCTCTCCGTATTCTTTTCCATATTTGCGATAGACCTTCAAAGACAAACACTCAGATGTTGATCACACAGTTTTCCCCATTTTATTTAGTATTTTTTTCTTAATGTTGCTTAAAGATGTAACCTGAGAAAGTTACATTTTTCAGTTTTCAAATGTTGAAGAAAGTCTACTTCTTGAATGAATCAAATAATTTCTCAAAATTAATGTTTTTCTCTCCTGACCTGCACGTTTATTTCTTGTGACAGCGGTCCTGGCAGCAGCAGCTCCTCCATCTCGGGCAAAAGGTCAGGGGTCAGGTGGAGGTGGTACTCTAGGCGGTTATCATCCAGTGGGGAGGGGTGGGTCGTAGTCAGTGCCATGCTGCCCATCCCGGACACAATGTACCGATCCCCAACCCTTACAGCTGGGGACATAAATGCCCAAAACAACTTGTTTTAGTACCTGTTCATTCTGTTGTAGAAATCTCTTGTAAAGTGATGACCTCACCCATGTGAGTGAAGAGAGGTGCCCTGTTGACAATATGAACCTGCGTGGCATTCACTGGCAGAGACAGGAATGTGGTATACTCTGAATGAGAAATAAATAAGAAAAATGTCTTCCTTAAATGAATAACCGATTACCAAAATAGTTGTCAATTAATTTTCAGTCAGAGTTCATTATACATTATACATTATACACTGTTGTTTGCTACCTCTGGCCTGACCGCCAGTGTAGGAGTCAGAGGTCAAACTGCAGGAGGATGCGTCTCCACCACACACCCCGCACACATCACTAACTTTCCCAGAGTGCAGCACACCATCACAGCCAAACAGCTGATAAGAGACAACAGTGCATTTAAAAAAATTGTTGGACTGACTGAATACGATTGCATCTGTTTGACATCTACTCTTCTTTACCTGGCATTTCCCTCTGAGACAAGCAGATGTGGAGCCAAAGTGAGGTGGGCTGTCTGACTCACAGCGAGTCCCATCAGCAAACTGAGAGCCACGGCTCACTATGAAGTTTTCTCCTTTTGACTGGCACATATATCTGCACTGCTCATCCCCTAGTTATGATGAGAAGAGTTCACAGAAAAACAAACGTTAGAGAAAAAAGTGTTGCTTCTTTACATAATATTCCATATTATGGGAAAAATTATATTTCAGCCCACCTTGTGAAAAGCCAATAGCCGGGATCCAGGTGTAGAAGGTGGCAGTGTTTGGTAGGAGGTAGAGAGGGTGCAGGTCTGTTTGGGAACACTGCTCTGCCATGAAATCCAGCTGGGTGAGCACACATGGCTGCAACAACATGTGTGGTAAGACAAAGAAATATATTTTGTCTGCCCTGGTGTCAGTTTGCCTCTTCAACCCCTAAACCCCTATAGAGGTATTCGTGGCTCACTTTGACCCAAGCTCAATGACTTCTTTGTAACTAATTCTCCAAGTTGTCCCATCAGTATTTATGTTTCATGTTGCATGTTGCAAACTGCCAATACAAGAACAACAAACAGTGGGACGATTCTGGGTCCAGTGATTCACTGAGTAAATAGTACTGAACGGAGGCCCAATGTAAATAGTCAGAACGTACTTGCTGGTGACAAAGTCCAGCCTCAATATCTGTTCCCTCACAATCATTTCCTCCAAAAGCAGGTCTGAAACATTAGACATGATACACTTTCAGAAAGTCATCGAGAAGCTGTTCACTTTGAAACATCAATATTACATAAAGTGCAAGTACAGGATATTCAGCTCTGACTATGACTGATGCTTGCATCACATTTGTTACCTTGGGTTATTGCATTGCCGTGTGCGGTGAGTGACTCCCCCACCACATGTCCGTGAGCAAGGGGAGAACTCAGACCAGTTGGACCAGGAGCCATGCACCACCATCACCACAGAAGAGCTGAGCTCATCTGAGGACATGCAACGCCCCTTCAGACACCACTGGAGGAGAGGAATGCACCTCATGAACAAACATGCTTGGGCCTACTTTGATTAAAAGACACTCAATGGTTCAATGGGGGAAGGATTGCACCAAAATGACTCACTAATAACAGAGAAGTACCTGATTAGGTGCACACTCTGTCCAGTCCAGCAGTGGGACCAGGAGGCGTTTGCAGGAGCTGTTATCATCGGGATTAATGTGACAGGACAGGACACGACAAGCTGGCTGATGGAAAAGAAGACCAAAATGACTTAAAATTGGGCGATGGTGTGTATTTTTGATGTGGAATGCCACCTGGTGGTATCAAGCTGCTATTACAGGTGACTAACCAGGTCAGGATTGGTGAAAGAGCAGGCTCTCGCAGTGCTACCAAAAGCTATACGGCACTGGTCATCAACTCCGTAGTATAGACCAGGCTTCCAGTCTTGAAGGGAGCCTCCCAGTGCTGGCAGGTCCTTCACACACTCAGCTTCACCTTCACTGGGAACACAAGTACACATCTCATTATCATGCCCAGACTATGGCAGGTTTGTTTCTAAACTATACTCACAGTATATCACACTGATAGATCCTGTACTTAAGATATAGTAAAGTTTAATGAATTTCAAATCAAAAGCAAATATTACTTTATGAAATTGTGACAATGCAATCAGTAAAAACAACCTGAGGTTAAAATATGACTTTTAAATTAATCCCAAATCTGCATGGTGAATGAGAGGCATTTCCAAGCACAGATGCTCTGAACTTGTTGGCCCACCTGAAGAATGTGAGCAGTTTCTGTCTGCTGCAGGGAGACCAGGTCAGATCCACACTGTTGTAGCCGCCATCAGAGGCCATAATGAACCCACTCCTGCTGCAGGTGTTTTCTACTCCGTCATGGTTGATTCCAAAACTGGGTGAAAATAATTTGAATATGTTGAATTTACTTTACTTTTTGTAGGAATTATTTTAATGTCTCCATTGAGATGCTTTTATCATGAAGCCATCCTCATGCAGTTCTTCTCCCAGTTTGCAGTGAATGCAGGTAAACTTCATCTGTATCTATATATATATTATATATATATATATATATATATATATATATATATATATATATATATATATATATATATATATTATTGGACGTATATATTTAATTGTATGCTTGCCTGTGGTCAAAAATTACATTGTTGCATGTTTATCTAACTTGCTGTGAACTGACTAAAGACTGACCAAGTTAAGGCAGCAATTATGTTGAATAAATTAATTGAAAATGTACCAATTGAATACTGGCTTCTCTTTCCCTACAATTAGTGGTGAGTCACATTCTTCTTTTGAAGAAACTTCTTGGAAATATTTTTGAAATTACAGACCTCCAAAAGAAAGTGTCACCTAATACGGTTTATGAGCTGTGATGTAAATGTAAAACATATATTATAGATATTGCAGATTCTCTGATGATCCTGTGTGTCACTGCCTTACCTGTGGCCAATCTCATGAGCGATGGTGATCCCCAGGTCAAAGCCTGTGTCCTCTGTGATCACACAGCTCCATTCACTGGAGCAAGCGCCCCCCAGCTGCGCTACACCCCTGACCTGACTGTTCCCATCGGGCAACACCAGGTCATACCTGTTAGTGATGGTAGACATATGGTAAAGCACGGTTTCATGAATTGTCAAGAGGAAATCTACCCGCGATACAACCAGCTACATGTAACACACCGTGTAATGTATAACAGAAGATCACCGTGTAGTGGGTCTGTATCATTTGAGGGGTTAATCCTTCGGCCCCAGTCACACACACTTCTGAGAGAGGAGTTGATGTCGGGAGACATTTGGATCTCTGGCTAGAAGAGGGACCACGATAACAAAAGAAAGGTGGTGATAATCAAACAAAAAGACACTGAATTTATGGACATTGCTCACAATTAACGTCAGGCTGGATAACACGAATGGTACAACTGTTGGAGCTATATGTAGCTACTACTTCTGAAATCTGTTCAGTTATGAACTTGATTAATTGAACTTATAACAGGGAGCCAGTTACCTCTGGCTCTGACAGGATGATCATGCGGACCAGGTGCACCCTCATATTGGCACCCAGGGCCCTGTCTCTCAACAGCTCTGAGGCCTGGGTGGAAATTGGAATAAAAGTCAGATGAATACACAGTGTTTCAGCAGGCTGTTCTGAGTGTAAAGGGGCTAAACTCTAAACGTCTGGCTATGTATATATTATAACACCTGAACTGATTTTTCTCTCGATCTTGTGTTGCTTTTACTTATTTTCATGCTCTTCATTCAACCAAACAGTGCCTTAAATAGTGTTGGTTTAGGTTAGTTCTATTCATGGATGGAAGTACCACATTACATGTACTCTCTTTGATGAAACAAATTTGTTTTTTGTGTGTGTACTATTTCCAGTATTTCACTTTTACGCAAGGATTTTTGTTTTAATCTCAAATGTTGCACTTTGCTACCTGTTTCATAAGTTACAGAGTAAAACAAGTCACATGGAAAAGACCTGACAAACTGAGTGAGCATGAAACATAAGGAGATATAAGATCAGAGAAAAGCTGCAGATGTGTCTGTGGCCGCATGAGGGCAGAGCTCAGGAGAAGACACGCTTCACTGGGCTAGCAGACTGAAAAAGTCGCTCAGGGTTAAGGGGCAAAGCAGCTTTTTAACAGTACAACAACTATAATGGCATGACCAATAGGCCTAAATATGTCAATATGGGTCAAGGTTTGTACCGGTGTAACAGGCCAAATTAACCCCTGCCCAGAGTATACCCCAGGTATACTTTGGACCAGGCCAAACTATACCCGGGGGTGTAAAATAGCCTAAGCCATACTATACCCCTCCAGGCCACAGCATTACCCAGGGTGTATATTTGTAGCAATGCATAGTGCACTTTATACACTGATTGTGCAATACTGTTATCATATTTTTGTGCCTATTTTTTGTGCAATATTGTTACTATATTTTTACCTTAAGTTTATTGTAATTATGTGTGTTAGGAGGACCCAGCAGAATATGCTTTTCATTGTACAGAGTAACTGTCTGTTATTTGTGCATATGACAAAACAAATATCTTGAATCTTGAATCTAATTTCAGGTAATATTGATAGTTAGCTAACGTTAGCTAGCCAGTGAAGGGCTGTGACGTTCGTTATTGCCATTCAGTCAAAACTGTCATCAGGCTATTTTTTTTGTCATGAAGTTGTAGTAATAATAACAAAGTTAGTATTGGTGTAGCGAGCTAGACAGTTTAATCACATCTGATTCAACTAATCAACGGTTATCTTGGAATCAAAAAAGTATGTCAGGCTGTCCAAATATAGCAACATGCTTAATAACTAAATAAGCTGGCCCAGGAGTTAGAACATGTACCTTACTGGCCATCAAAGAGCATGACAACTCTTTCATACATGCAAAGCAGCTCACAGAAATATATCCCAACTTGTGTATTGCTCTGCGGATCAGTGCAACGCTACCAGAAACAGTAGCTTCATTTTAATGTGTAACACTACTGTGGTAGTAATCTTTGATCTTTGTGGATGTTTTAATGTTTCAATTTATATTGTAGCAAGAACTTGCTAGTCTTAGAAGTTGAAGTTTCAGGACGTAGTAATCTTTGATCTTTGTGGAAGTCAAATATGTGTTCTGTTTTTATGGTAGAAGTAATACAAGTCTATGTTTTAGAGTTTTAAGATTTAAGTCAGTTAGCTTTCTCACTTAACTTACCTGACAAAGCTGAACCCCCAATAAAATGTTGAACAATTAAGTAATTATTGTGTATATCCTTCAACACTACTGATATCATGGGGGTATAATCTGGCCTGAGGGGTATCTAGCCTCGGCCCCTTTAACCCCCGGGTATAGTCCGGACTGGTTATATATGGCCTGTTATACCGGCATAGTTGAAATAAACTTAAAAAAAAGGTTGCATCTATTTTAATTAATCACTTGCTCCCCCCAGTTAGCATACCTGACCCAATTCAAACACACCAACAGGTGCATGCTGCGGCTGGCTAACATGCTATACATGCTATACATGCTATAACATGATGGACGTACTGAGGAATCTTTACCTTTAGAAAGACATTCAGCTGTTTAAAACTGTTACTCCCTGATGTGGTTGTATGAACTATTCTGCAAAAAAAAGTAAAGACTGCACAAGATTCTCAGATTGCCATTCAACCAGATGAGCAGTCGCAGCTTTGTGTGTATATTTTATGTAAAAACTACACTTGTTATTTATTGCTTTAATATGTGTATTTGTTGTCTGCCTATGGCATATGGAAAAGGAATATCTCGTTGGTTTGGAAAGAAGAGTTTTGGTGTGATGTGTAAACTACAAGTTGACAATCCACTTAATTGTGCAGAGCAAATACATTCTTGTTATATAATTATATTATGTATATATTATTATATATTATAGGTATAATTATGTGTTCCCCCTCTCCCTTTTAAATATGTAAGGCAGTAACATAAACTTTACATTTTAAATTGTAGTTTTTCCTGCTGTGGTTCCAGTACATTTCTCCATACATGTATTCAAGACACAGAAACGGCTTTCGATGGAAAGTAAAGGCTGTTGTGCTCAGTCTTACAATGTTGAGGTTGGTGAGGATGTATCGTTCTGTGTCCTGCTTGTGGACCTGCTGGACATCAGGCCCGACCACCACCAGCAGTTCCAGATGTGTGATATCAGGCATCAGCGCCCAACGACGCAGCTGCCCATTCCCTGTGAACAAGGAGGAGACACAGTATAGACAGACACCAGTAGTTACAGTATCACAGAGAGAGTCTGAAAACGGTTTTACAGTACAGCCATACAGAGACATACCTGAGGCATCAGGAGATGAACGTCCGTGTCTTTGACTGGGGGAGTGATGCAAATGCTTTATGAGGACACAAACGTTTGTTTTTAGGTTATTTTCAAGCACCTTTTTTTTTTTTGACTCAGCTTTAAACCAGTGTAACCAAATTTAGAAAAAACACAACTATTTTAGAGCTTTGTTTTTTTTGTGACTGCCATGTAAATCCAGTTATGACAGCTGGCTGTGGGTGTTCACAGGATGATAAACTGTTTAAAGTTGAAGAGTTCAATGTACTTTGCAGAAGTCACGAGCAGTGGAATCACTAACCGCAGTGCTCCTGTTCACCCGCAGATTTCCACCTACCTCGTCCAATGGTGAATTCATTAGAGCGGCAAAGCCAGGCCGCAGTAACAGCAGACAGAGCAGGGTTGTAAAAAGCATGTTTTCCTCTTCCTGTGTGTCTGCCTGCTGCGCTATAACACCAGGACAACATGTGATCCTCCTCTTCAGCAGGACAGAGCCCAACTCAGAGGCTATCAGTAACACGTGTTTATCTAAACAGTAGGGACAAAGTTGATGGCTGGCATACGTCATTTGTTAACTTTGGGACGCAGAGAACAGATCTCATTGATTGGGTTTTCTTTTCGTGTACTATGACTAATGTGTATATTCTTGCATTGCATAACTGAACAACGAAAACTATTACAATCCGTCAGACTTTTTGTGTTCACAATGTGTTATATTTTAATTATAAGAGATAGTCAGTGACCGCAGCTGTATTCTTTATTTAGTAACTAAAATCCACCTTTAAATACAAGCCCTATTTATCTTTAGTCATTCACAGCTGCAATCACTGCTACATTAATCCAACACATCATAAAAAGTGTTGTGTGTTGTTTCCTGTGTTGGCCTTTAGAGGGCAGACATGATCCTGTGGTTGGACTATATAGGGAGGGAACAGAAGCACACAGACTCCTCCACAAGAGTGTAAATAACATCCCTTATGTCCATGGCAGACACAAAACCTTGTCTAAAGCTCATTTCTTCATTTGGAAGGCATACAATTCAAAGTGGGAACAATATAACAAAAACAATAAAGCTTAAACTGACAAGCTTTATCCTCTGGGTCACGGCTAAAATAATTTTCTTGTATTCCTTAATCTGGGCCAGATGATGGACTATCCCCTCTAGATTAAACAATTAGTAGATATTTTTATTTAAATAATGTGTTGGCAGAAAATACATTTGAAATATATCATTATACTTTACTTCTTTATTTGCTTTTGATGATACAAATACTGTATACAATGGGCTCTACAGATTTCATCCTACTTCTAACACAGCTTGAAAAATGTTTCCCCTGCTATGATTATAAATGCTCAGCTATAACCAGATTGATTTTCACTTTTTCAGAAAAGGAAATTCCAATGTTGTTTGACCATAATACAAAAAGGGTTTCTCCTTCTGCTCCTATCCATCCTTTTCCTTCCTGAGCAGAGATAGTTTATCTCCATAAAGCTAGGATTCCAGCCCCATCTGCCATTAGTCTGCCAGATATCTGCCTGATGTCAGTCTGAACTAACAGCTGGGTGTCACAGGCATTACACAGCATCGCTGCTCCACTAAAACCTCCATGTCCTGCTGGATTTATCGAGCACAACAGACTGCGATAAGTGTTGTTGGATCCTCATTACCCATGTCTGTTCAGAGGAGGGTAGGGATTGTATATTAATGGTCCTAAATTATATATCTCTAGCCATATGGGATACTCAAGTGGGTACAACAGATGACGCCTCGGGAAAGTGCTGTTTGATTGTGGTTATTGAACAAGGAGGAAGTTCCCATGGACTAAAGTTAAAGTTAATTCTGTTAGATACGGCCACATTTTTGTCATCCTTTTCACTTTTACTACTTTAATGTTGAAATCTATAATTCATATTTTGTTAAACCTTTCAAGTTGTATGTTCCTTTTTATAACCCTTTAGACAGACATCAGGCAAACTACATTTTTTATTGCAGAGCCCATTGTCTCAGTGTTTCATTTGGAGATGCATTCAAGTAGAGTGGCTCTGGATTGAACATGAAAAGATTCTTGTTTATCTGCTGCTCTTTGCCGTCCCTCCATCTGTCACACTGTTGTAAATGATTCATGTGTGAAAAAACTATAATTGTTCACCTGCCTCTTTATGACAGCCCATCACCTCAACTCCTTTTGTTTGGATAATGTATGGAGGAAAAGTATCGTGCTGGAATGTTACTGGTTTGAAAGAACAGTATTACAAATGTTAATTACAGTAGCTGGCATAGAATAGTATGCATAGGGCTTTCCAAGCACTGTGTGACTAAAATAATCGAATCTTTTGCTTTTTCATATCTTGCAACGTATCAATTGTCTTAAATCTAGCACGCCTTTCATGTCTGACTCATTGAAGCTGCATTTTTGTTAGGTATGTGACTATTTATAAAACTGCCATGGTGATGGATCAGGTGTTGAATCAAAGCTACAGCCATACCACCAAATGGTCATAACATCCGTTTTTCAAATATATGGATGTTACTCTTGTCTTGCTTTGTTTATGTATGAGTGGCTCTGTCTTCATGCTTTGATATAAGAAAACCAGTAAACTCTAAATACTTCCTCCTGCGGATGGAGTTTTTACTACCTTCTTGTGTTTATGCTGCTAATGAAGACACATATTGTGTTGATGGTATATTGTCGGCCCTGAGGTGGTGACTTACCAGCCTGTAATGCAATATCTAAGGTGCTAAAACTCAGTGGCACAACAAAATATACAGATATTTTCCAGGAAGTGGTTTTCTCCTAGTAGTCCCCCAGCTGTTTTAGCACATGTCAGCATATCATGGTGATGCAAAGACACAGCAGGGGTATTTATGATGCCCCTGTGCTGATTATGATTTAATTATCACACTGTCTGATTTCAAATAGATGGGCAAATATCTCCAAGTATTTAAATTGAATCATTTAAGGGAAAAGCACTTTTGGAATGTGCATTTACCTAATAGGAGAGAAAAAAGATAAATCGTTTTTTGACGTCCTGCAGTGGAAATTCCACATTGTTATGGCTAAAAATAATGGGCTTTAATGGCAACTTTGACATGTTGCAAATGGGGAAATTTTGGTCTATAGAAACTATGAAATATGTAGCATTTAAAAGTGATGAGCTCAGCACCCAGCACCCTAAAAAAACCTCTGAAGAGACATATAGTTAATTTGGTTGATGACTGGAATTAAGATAGATATTGGACATAATGTTTGGTGGTCAAATTTGCAAATACAGTTAGTAAACTTAGTTTAGCTCAGTTCACCCACAGTCTATAACAACAACCCCCAGAGCTGTTGAAGATAAACTATGTTCCTAAAAAGATTCACGCCTGCTCTCTCGTCTACAGCATGAAACGATTAGAAACCTTCCAATAATTTACTGTGAGACTACAGTAACGGCAGTTGACTGTAATAAGGGACTGCAGGGAAGAGCACTGAATACTAAGATGGCCAAGCCACACAGCCCACAGTACATTTCGATCCAACCCTCCCATGGCTGGGCAGACAGCTCCTATCGGGCTGTAGAATGATAGTGGAGCAGTTAATAGTGGACAAATGCTATTACTGAACATCTGTCGGCATGCAGCGGATGGGACCAGAATTTTAATAAGCTGCTCATGAAAAGGTCTGATAGCAAAGTTTGGACTCAAGCACAAGTAACATGAGTAACAAGCTCGAGTAACCAATGAGACTCGAGGGAATCTCGCGTTCTTCATCTAGCCTAGTGAGCAATCAATACCTGTGAAGACTGCAGAACATTCATCTTTTGCTTTAAACCAATCTGAATAACTTTCCTTCTCCTGCAGGTGCAGTAGTATAACATATTTTTTCCTCATTCCCATGTTGCAATGTTTCTCAGCTGGCCTTATGCTCTCTAAATCAGTAATTATAGCAGGCTATGTTCAGATAAACTCAACCTGAATTGTTCTGCTATGCTCTCTCAATTTGATATCCCACTTTCAAGCTTTTCATACTTCTCTTTAAGTCTGCAGACTTGCAAGATACCTTTTAGATTTTTTTGAATGGCGAATAAAATAATTTTCAGCAAACTTCTGACATAACTTAAATTACGTAACTCTTAAATCTCGCATCAGTTGAATTGTACTGTAGAGTACAACACATGAAGAATGTCTTTTGTAGCTCTGATGGGAAAATGTCTGAGAAAATGACCCTTATGATGCCATCATGTGGAGATAATCAGACTATCCAATGACCATTAAAACAATGAACCTTTGGATAAATGTATTCAACACAAAAACATTGAAACATTTTAAATGTCCCTTAAAATAATACTGGAACATATTGAATTGAGTGGAAGTGGTCATTTGAATTTACAATTGTGATAAACGACTTTCAATTAACAGTAGCTTGGACTGGTATCATCATGATGATACCGGCATGTGATGTAGAGAAGACATGTTGCTTGAGTATACTTTAGTGTGAACAGCCTGCTGGTAATGGCCTCATAGTTAATTTACTAGGCAGTATGCAGTATGCAGTTAGTGTGGAATTTTAAACACAGTCAGGGTCGAACTGAAGATTATTGTGTTGCTTTATGGGAATGTTTTTGGAGCTTGACCCTGACTAAAGACTACAACTCAGGATATCTTGACTATTGCTGCATCAATTCTACCTTGTGAGAGTCCTCCAATGCTTCATTGACAAAGACGCCCTTTAGCTGCTTCTAATAAACAAACAAAGAACAAAAGAAAACATTAAATCAACAATCAGTATACCTTAGGGCCGATAAGGATAATGATCCATTGTTTTTAGTTTTGACTTTAATATGGCTGTCCTGAACCTTAAATCGACTAACACTCATACGATTTTGTGAACTAATCGATAAATTGATTTAATTGACAGATCTGTAAAACAGAGTTTCTCCCCCAATAATCCCACAGAAATACTAAAAATATATATATATATATATATATATATATATATATATATATATATATATATATATATATATATATATATATATAGTGTTTACCAGAGATGTGCTCCTAAATTTCTTGGAAATGGACTAATCTTCAACATTAGGCCAATTATATCCATACAGCCCTGGCCACATACCACTATAATAAAGGCGCATATCCACATTTGTAAAATAGGATAATATTGATCTATAACATAAATACACACTCTGCTGCTGTGTTTTGCCTCAAGCCTCAAGCCTTAACATAATGATAAACAAAAAGAAGCTATTTATTTCAAGACTATCTCCGAATTGACGTACTGACACATACATGTTACAGAGGGCATACCATTACCAACTTTAAACTGTCCCTAAAATTAGACTGCGCGTCAAAAAAAAAAAGTGAGTTTAGGTACATGAATCCCTCACTGTTTTACGAGATGACACGTGTGAAGGCAGACACAGCACACAAAGAGTCCTTGTATGACCAACGGTACGGCGACGTCAGCGTCTCTCTGGCACCGCGCTGAGTCGGTCGGGGCCAGCAGCAGCAACGTCACTCCCCGGCGGCGGCACCAGAGCAGCACGGCCATCCGCGCAGCAGCGAGTCGCTCCGGAACTCGGCTCTCCGCGTTGGCACCGCGACTTTCCGCCTCTGGAGCTCAGGTAAACCGAAGTCGCTTTCACGTGGACGCGGTTGTATTCATGTCGAGGAGAGTTTTATCTTTTATGTGTGTTTTATTTTGTATTTTTTCGTGACAAGGACCAGCGTGGGGACCACACATAGCGAGTACAATGACTATATCTCCCCGCGCAGTCGCTATGTGCACTGGAGCCAGACGCTGTGTGTTGCTGTGGCAGCTACTTGCCAGGCAACGTCCCACCTGCTGCTGACGCCACTCTGTTTCATTTTACTGTCGGCCAAAAAAACATTACGAAGATATGGAAACAGTGCGCTCTGTCATTATGTTTTAATTCAGCCATTCTTTTTCTAATACATTTATGTGCGTATGTGTTTTAGCTGTTTTCACAAGACTTGAGTGGAATCGATCATTCCTGAGACTTGGGCTCGAGCCCTTTACGTTGTACTTGTTCAGAGCAGGTTACTTTGAGAATGAAGTACCATCACTCCATACTGCGCCTGGCCTGTGGCCTATATTCGGCTGCTTTGGCAGTAGAACGGTCGTTGTCTGTTTTGAGTGATTTTCCATTCAAGTGCTCATGTGGCTGTGGCTCTTGGTGACAACACAGTCCATTTCCACTCAAACACAGTAAATGCTTGTCATTCCCTTTGTGACTGCTGTCCGTCTGTTTGTTTTCATAGTGTCTAAGTAACACCCAGGACCACAAGGCTTGAGCAAACACAAGATGGTGATTACCAGTGTGGCATCCCTCAGAAGGACATCACTGGCCATGGACACAGAGAACAGATGTTTGCAGTGAAGGTGCCTTGTGCATACTTTCCTATTTTGTGGCTTAGGCAGCTGCTTCGGTTAAGCATCAGTGCATGCCATCGCTAGGCTGGTGATACAAAGAAATTCCATTATCCCTCCTCTCCTGTCTGTTGTGACAGAGAGGAGGAAATCACCATGCCATGCTGTTGTGAGAACAGGAAAAAGGAGGGGGAATTATGAGTCAGAATGGAGAAGAAAAGAAAACTGTCACTCTTCAAATCCGCCTCTAAGCTTGGTAGACAGCTCGCACACTTATTTTAAGACCACAAGCAGATCCATTTTCAGCTGGCATCTAGAACTGTAGAACTATGTGGAGACCTTCCATCAATTATTGCTGAAACCGTTTTACCTTTTCTTAAACGTCTACGTTTGTATAAATTCCAGGGATTGGAGTTAACATTTTGAATGCAAAGTGCAGCGGAGTGCATCCAAAGCTAGCTCTGTTCATTGTATTTTAGTTAACACCTCTCCTTATCTCAGCTGTCAAGAGGGAGGATTCTTTTCTCCAGTAACTTACTCTGAGCAATAGAGATGGTGGTGGGAAAAGGAGGGGTGGGAGGAGTGCGAAAAACAGAGAACGACTGTGAGGGAGTGAGCGAGCTTAACCCAGCCACTGAGTGACTCTTGTATCCAAGGACGAAGGTAGCAACGCATCCAAACGCCACTCTGCGCCCACGGACTGCTGTGAAGAAATGAGGTGAACACATAGGCACTCAGCAGCGCTCATATAGACTTAACGACCTGCCGGCCCTTCTTCACAGGGCCCCCGGGGTCTGACTTGCCTGTCTGGAGTGCCAGCGCTGATGACTGAGCGAGTCATGACAGCAGCTAGAGTGAACTAAACAGAATGTTAGACGCGTTTAGCTTGGAAGGGAGTTTCCTTTTGTTTGTCTTTTTTTTTACAAAACAAACAAAAAAGCTTCTCTTATTTCACCGGCGTCTTTGCACCTAAACTGGCCCACTTTTGTGTATGTTTTTGGCCGAGGAGCAGCCTGGAGAGGAGGTAGTATCGGGTGCTGCGTGCCAAGGTGGACTTGGAGGTGGACTTGGAGGTGTGGAGGAGAGCTGAAGATCATGGGTAAATCAAACAGCAAGCTCAAGCCAGATGTGGTGGAGGAGTTGACAAGGAAAACCTACTGTGAGTACCTTCACGTCTTTTTCTTTTTGCTTGTCTTTAGAAACACAAACTCTTTTCAGCTGGCCTGTATGAGAATAATAGAACATTCTGACCAAAGGTAAAATACTGTATATTGTGTGAGGAATCCCTATGATTAATCATCATATTTTCCACCCATTTTGTTCCATACAGGCTGTACAGTATATGTCCTGCCCGCTGGTTTATAATGGGATTCTACACCAAGTTCACGTTGTCGACAAAACAGAGCTACAACTAAAATATCAGCTGGGAATAAGCTCCCTGTTTTATTTTACATCTGTCGCGAATTGTGATTGGTTAAGGTTTGGCAGAAGTTGCCATCGGCATCTTTCAATCATGCTGAAGGGATATATGGCCATGGAGTTGCTTAGTTTGTTTGATCCTCTTTATTATGTGAGTAGAGAAACGGGGATGGATAGATAAATGGAAATGGTGTGATCGGATCTGCAACATTGCAAGTACACGGCTTTGTGTTGTTCTTGTCGACTTGTGACATTGCAAATTGACAGCGTTCGCTTTCCTCACCTTGCTAGCACTAATTTAGTTGACGTTATTCTGCTTAACAGATAAATACCCTCCACAGTTTTCAATCAAATTTGAACAGATCACATTTATAATTACCACAATGATGTCTGCTCGTAAGACACTATATTAATCATTTGTGTCTTATTTCTGGCATACAGCATTATTATTATTTGAGCAGTACAGTGTGCAGGTGTGGGTGGGAGTTGACATCCACTGGCTGCCAAATGACAGTGTTATTTGTGTGGTGGGTCTCTCCACAGCAGAACCATGGAAGGCTGCTGTGGCAGGAAATTGCTGTGGAGGAAGATTGGGCTTCGTGCTGGGCTGGGCTGCTTGCTGCTGTCCTCTACACTCTTTCTCTCTTTCACCCTCTCTCTCTCAACCTCTCTCTCTCTCCCTCTCTTACCCTGTCGCCCCTTCTCCTTTGCTTTATCCCCTAATTGCCCTCTTTGGGCTGGGAATGAAATAGTATAATTAGTATCTTATCTGGTTAGCATCGCTGAGAAGGGCACCAAGCTTCTCTCCCAGCATGATCATTTCCCTTTCTCTGTGGTTGCCTGACTTGAGACTCTATCATTTCTGCTTTCCTTCATCCTGTTGCCTGTTTCTCTTGCTCCCCCATGAGAAGCTTTTTCTGCCATTGTAGTCGTCGCTTACCTCCTCTTCTTGACAGATTTGGGACTACGTACATTTAACTGTGCCTATGTGTCTTTTTCTTTCTTTCAGTGGTAGTAGAGTTCTTTTTTTTCTTTTTCTCAGCAAATTATCCCATCTGTGTTGACAGGCAACTAACAAGGCCCCGAAATATGACCTGTTCAGTTCAACATTGAGCTGTACCAAGATTCTGGCCAGTCGCTGGTTTTCCTGTTCTTAGTTTAAACTGTGAAAAAAGGTTGCAGCCTCACATATACTTAAATCAAACCAGAAAAGCTTTCTGTTCTGGCATCACATGGAAATGCCAGCAGTCCTATTAAAATGTCTGCAGGATGTAGGCTTGGTCCATGTAATGGCATGATGATTTTGTAAGTTGTCAAAGCCATGAAGAGGCTCACAGTGAGCAGTGTTGCAAGCTGGATGTGTTCTCGCGGACCCTGCAGGGTCAACCAGCTGAGTGTGCTCTCCTGCAATGGTCCGATTGTGTTATTGCCGATCGCTTCCGTCCGACTTATTTAATAAAATGTTTTATTAAATCGTAGGCATGAAAAATTGCCTCAATATTTGACTACATTGACTTTTGTGGCCAATTTAATGGTAGCTCGGCTTGGTTGACAGCCAAGAGATTGACACTGACATTCATTGCCCAGGAAGGGTCACATGATGGGTTTCTTGGTGAAATGATGAGCAGAACAAATAGAATCCGAGATATAGCTAGCTAGATAGATAGATAGATGGATGGATAGATACTTTATTCATCCCCAAGGGGAAATTTGTTTGAAAGGGGGCCACCTGACCTGGCCTTCTTATCGATGCCCTCTATGATTCTGCTCCAGCGCTGCAGTAGTGGCATTATGGAACACACATGTGGATTTCTTGGTAAAGTGTTGGATATATTTGGTCATGGTTGCCTTTGCAGTAACCATGACTATGAGCTGCTCAAGGTTAAACATTACAGTAGAAGATATGATCGATTAACTAACTAGCTGTTTGTTGTCTGTATATGGCTGTTGCTTTGCCCCAGGCTGAACAGAAGTAGTACAGTAGTAGACGGTATCTATCCTCAGACTTACCGTGGCAGGAATTCAGAAAGTCAACCTGGTTAAACTAATGCAATTGATTTTCAGTCCTTGTTTTCATTAGCAACCCCAGGGGCCGAGAGGCTGAAAATTGCTGTGGTTACTTGAAAGAAAGTAAAAAGGCGAGGGGAAAGCCATGAGGGATTGGTTGATCAGATACTGGCAGATAATGGTGTTTGTGTGGGAATCATAACACGTCCTGTCTCCTAAACTGTTCTCTAAATCTGTGGCTGACCTTCATTCCCTCAGTCTCGTTTTATCTTTGTGTGGCTCCACGGGGGGTTACTCCTACTTGTCCCCTACATCCTGGCCAGCAGATCAGATGTTTCACCTCCTCTGATTGTACACAAGAATCAATGATACTTGCACGTTGACACTGTTGAGTGAATATGTGAGAGGATTGGGCCATAATGATTAATGATGCAACTACTTGGCTTCTCCAACAGCATGCTGCTTCTTTTTTTTCTAGGACAGCCACAGTTTTCCTTTAAGCTAATGTCACTCTTTATTTCTCTTACAGTTACTGAGAAAGAGGTGCAACAGTGGTAAGTGTGTGCATTCATTATTAATGAGATGTGTTTTCCATGTGTGATTTGAAGCTAGTCATATAAGCAATTGTGTGTTTACTGGTAAACTTCACAGGGATCAGAGATGGGGGTATTTTCTTGTCTGGAAAAATTTCAAAATCCACGTTGATATATTTTGCCCAGGCGTTGGTTCCTTGAGTCCATGGATATTGTATTAACATTTGGTTTGATGGTTGATTTGAAGCAATGTCTGTCTCTTTACCCTGAAGACAGAAGCGTTCTGAAAATAGAGTGACTTGGAAGCGTTATTGAGACTGAATGACTTTGAAGGCTGATAACACTGATGCAAACACATCCATGATACATTCCTCAACCCCTTTTCCTCTAAATGTGAAAGGGATGTATGATAACAAAAGAATGGCTGAACTCATATGGTTGTTTTACTTAATGGCCACATCGCCTCTATAAGGTTTCGCAGTGATCATTACTGCGACGATGTGAATTTCACATGTGTTTTTTCTGAAGGCACAATTTTACAGTCGCTGGCACACTGACGAGCGACAATGCATCTTCATTTACAGAGACGATTCAAGCATGAGCGTGGTAATCACCTTTGTTTGCTGCATGCTACTGTTTCTTTGGAAGTTGAAAGCAAAGAATAGGGTACATCAGAAGACGGAGCGCTGCAATAAAGCAATTACCCTTCCATGTTAACACTTCAGTTCTCCTGCTTTGGTTTTGCATTTCATGGCCTAATTCTACATGCATGAAAAGAACTCTGTCTCCGCAGCTAGTCGGGGGTTTACATGGGGAAGGAGGCAGACATTCAGCAGTAGCAGCAGCCTTAGATACCACTGTGCATTGGCAGCCTCCTAGGTGGCCTGTCTCTGGGGCTGACTGCACCCCCCCTTTTAAACCTCCACCCCTCCGGCTGTGCAGCCAGCCAACTCGCCATCAATTTCTCACTGTCTTTCACAGCAGAGTTTGCATGAGTCCTCACTTGAAGATCAGCAGCAATCAACACGGCTGAGTGTGAGGGATGAAAGGGAATTTTACCAGGGGAAATACCAGATGGCGTGTAATTAGATCACAGACATAGAAGAATTAGCAGGGTTAGATAAATGCCTGTGTTGTGCATTAAATGTGTCCCCCCCTTTCCTAATTCTCCTCTAAGGGAACATCATTAGTATGCTCGAGGCTCACCTGAAATCAATAACAAAATGCCATAGCTCAGTGATGTCCCTGCCAGCAAAGCAGTAGCAAGAGAGACATCCGATGCAACTCTTCAGCAAACCGCTATGGCAGATGCCAACGAGTAGGAGCCAGTGACAGTAATGCATACTTAATCTTCATGCTGGCCGCCCACTGTGGTCTGAAGCCCAATGTCACGTCTGCTATGTTCCTGCAAGTACAGTGTGTCGTTGAACTTAGAGTTCCGTGTGTGTATGTGTCTTAGCACCAGTGTCACCAAGTCAGATTTCTTGAACATGATGTGCTCTTGGCAAATGAAGGTGATTCTGATTATGACTCTGACGAATAGCTGACACTGGGCAAACATGTTTACACTAGTGCAGAAGCTTTGCACTGTAGATGTGTCTTCTGCTTATGTAACTCTACTGCCAGTATGTTAAATGTGGTAGTCGGCCTGACATGTTTATTAATCTCTGACCGGCCTGTCTGTGGTCTAGTTGCGTTGTGGGTAATGTATGCGCCAGGTTGTGAGAAGTAAGAAGAATGTGTGAAATAAAAAACGACTGGTTTTTCTGCATCAGTTTTGGTACTTTAAAAAAAAAAGTCTCCATCGTGAGTCTGACAGTTATAGAAGTGCAACGCGAAAATGACAAGCACTCTTTCATAAATTTTAAGTCTTTAGGCTGGTCTTAAATTAGTAAAGACTGATCTTCAGCCACTCTCAGGGTAGGAAATAAGTCTTATTAGAGGAACTTGAGTGATCTAGTATTGGACCATAATGTTCTGTGACTCATTAGAAGCAGATTAAAAAGTTGGTGGTAATCAAAGCAACCAAGTCCAAGATTTCCTTTTTTTTAAATTTTGAACCTGAACATTTACCATTATGCAACTCAAGAGTGTCGTCCACAGATATAAATGCCCTCTTCCAGTGTCACTCCTCATGACAAATAATAACCTAAAGTTGACTGATATTTGACGCACCTGAAATTACAAATATAGCCTGTCCATATAAATATATTTAGCAGATAGAAGTAATTCATCTGGATATCAATACTCCTCCATTTTATGACAGCTTTTTGTTCACTGTGACTGCACCTTTGACACAATACTGTGTCTTTTAAATACTATAAAGATACACTGTGACAAACAAACCCTACTCTCTCTAGCTATGCTGTACAGTATGTATCAGTAGCCTTTTATGTTGGTTGCTGGATATAATATTCCATAGTCACACATTAAAGTAACAGAATTCAGGTGAAATGGGTCTGCAATAGATTCTGATATGCATTGTGTGCTCTGCCCTTTGAATTCCAATTAGATTGCATTCTGCATTATAGTGGGTATGGCTTTAATTTGACTGCATATCTTAAAATAATTCAAATATGAGCATCACATGGTTTTGCTTTCTTCTTGCTGAACTTTTTCTCAGCTTCTCCTCAAAGCGTCTCTCCATCTCTTTGACTCTATGAAGCTGGCTTCATTATCTCGAAGGCAGATTAAAAGTAAGGAATTTAACAGGAGTGAGGAGCCAGAGAGTGAGTGGAAAAGAGCTGCCCTGGCCTTCATTCCTCTTCAGAGCACTCTCTCTCTCTTTCTCTCTGGCCGTAATTACAGCCCAGCCTTATTCTGAATCAGAGACGAACATGCAGTGCTCCCTTGTGCGTCATTTTTGCTGTTGATCAAGAGCAAAAGCTTTTTGCGATGCTTTTTATAACTAGAGGGTTATTATTTCCTCCTACCTCTCATCTAGCATTTATTTTTGTAAAGACTAACACTCACTTCCTCTCTCCCGACCTGTTACAGTCTAGTTAGACTTTGTGGCTGCTGTTCCTTTTCATGAAGACATACAAGGAAACTGCCTACCTCTGAGTGACTGCGCTTGAAATTGCTTATTAGATGCTTCTATATATAGGCTAATAGAGATATTAAGTCACTCTCTAGATGTGTCAGTTCTAGGGGCAAGAGGAACCTCTCAGATGTATCCTTCAGCCTAGCATATTATCAAAACAGGAATAGAGAGTAATTTGATTAGAGTTAACCACTCTTGGCTCGCTATTGGATTAGGGTGATCATCTTGTCTGTGAATGAGGCAAATGGCTTTGCCCTTTTACCTTTTTGATCTTGCACACTCTTTCAAACTGAACCTGCACCTGCACACTGTGGAGGAGAAGAGGGGACTTTAGACTGGCATCATTGTTTCCTGATTCCATTCTTGTCTTGATTATGTATTCTCATCACATTATTGATGCTGTTTTAATGATTTTAAATACTCTATCTGTGCTTTTATTTTTCAGGTACAAAGGCTTCATTAAAGATTGTCCCAGTGGGCAGCTGGATGCTGTGGGCTTTCAGAAGATATACAAGCAGTTCTTTCCTTTTGGAGATCCCACAAAGTTTGCCTCCTTTGTCTTCAATGTCTTTGATGAAAATAAGGTTTGTAATCAATTTCATACGTTTTATTATATGTTTTATTGTATTGCATATTGTGTTATTGTATACAAGGCAGAACATATATAATAATAATAATAATAATAATAATAATAATAATAATAATACATTATAATAATATTATTAATAATAATAAAAATAGTTTGATAGTGGCTTTTTGTCTGGCGTTGCTGCTAAATAAGGAATATGATGACAAGGCCCTTCTCTTGGCCAGAGGTTGCACAGAATAAAAGAGCAACATGGGATAGGGATCCTTTACATTATTTCAGCTTTTATTATTCCATAGATTTTTTTTTTGTGAAGGAAATTGCATACTATCAGGTTCATATACAGAAAATTATTATTTATTAAATCTCTTTTGAACAGTCCTTTCTTTGTGAATTCGCCCATCAGTCTGGAGCCAAATGATTGCCATATTTATGTGCTTTGTATTTTGTATTGACTGTGAGGCTAGAATCGTAATATATTTCTCAAGGATTTTTATATCAAAACACTTCATAGATCCTTTGACAATTTGCGAGCAGAGAATTATTTCAGCCAGTATTTCAACAGCTCAAAGGATTCAGTCTGAAAGATGAGTCATTACATTAATAGTAACACATACTTGTAACTCTTAGTTTTATGCCAGAAATCAGTTTTTAAGAGTGTTTGCCAATTTATTTTTCAAAAGGTGTATATGCATGTTTTTTTAAATGATGCTCCTGTCTTAAGTGGGCGCTTCTTTTAAGGATTTGAAGATATGATGAGAAAGCACATTTGGTTGCAACCCTGTCTCCTAAAAATTACGTTCCCCCAGAACTAATATGCATTCCCAATTACGTTTGATCAGAAACGTATCTCCTCCCTGATTATGTTTGTGTTTGACGTATTACACATACGCTGATTATACACGTATACGTTGATTAAACACGTATGTTGATTATACACGTATGTTGATTATACACGTATTTTTGTTTTTATGTTTGTGTTTGACGTATTACAAATATGTTTATTATCGTGTGTTTGTGTTATTGTTTTCTTGCTTTATTTAAGCATATTTTAATTTTTAAACTCTGCGGAGAAAAAAGAAAAGAGGGGCGGGGTGAGGCCAGTGACAGCCGGCCGGCCCGGGCCGGGTGCCGGCCGCACCGGGAGCCCGAGAGTCGGTCGCACCGGGAGGCGAGCACCGGGGAGACCGGCCGCACCGGGAGGCTTGGGGCTCGGTGTTCAGACGCTTGGCGTCGCCGTCAGGCCGTCCAAACATTTTAAATGTAACAGTACGTTGTATTTGACTTATTACAATATTTATTTAAGACCAGTACAGTCAAGATGTTTGGATGTGGTCAGAAATGTTCTGAACACATTCATATCAGTTAGTATTTTGAAAACCGGATGTTGGGTCCCGTGACTTCTTCCGCCCGTTTGAATATTTTTCACGTCAGATTCTGCACTTGATGTGACCACAGAGATCCGAGTGTCTGCTGATGATCGCAGTGGTTTACTACACTAGATGGAGTTTATCACACACTTTGGGCTTCATTCACAAACAACCCGACTCAGAGAAGACCGGAGCCGGCGCGAAGGAGGCTGTTACCGACGGCCTGACGGCGACGCCAAGCGTCTGAACACTGAGCACCGTATTTGGGAATGCGTATTAGTTCTGGGGGAACGTAATTTTTAGGAGACAGGGTTGTTGCATGAGGCCTGTTAAAACTGTTAAAAGCAACATGTGTATGGAGTAATCCACCCCATTGCAGCGGTATGAGATTGTTAAAATTGTGTTTCGGAAGACACACTGGATGAACAGCTCCTGGGATGGCGGGGAGCCCCTGGAGGTTTATTGACTCCGTTAAGAGGCTTCGTGTCAGAAAGAACCAACGGCCCCTCCGTCTGATGTTTATCTGTGACCTTCATTAGCGTTAGGCACCCCATAGTTAGAGAATGCATTGATCTTAAAAGTATTTATGACTTATATAATTAGCAATGCATGACTTCAGCATTGTCTGGCTGGTCAAATGTCTTGTCGAGATAAATTTGGCTGACCCCAGGCCAAGAAGAGCGCTCCTCTGTTTTCTGAAAGTAGTGGCTGCACTTGGTTACAGGTCGGCAGCTGCTGGAGCAGAATGTTGGAAAATCTTTTTTTAATGCAACACAATCCTTTAGTATCTGGAGACTATATGAATTGACCAAAGCCTGAAGGCTCTGCGACCAGGACGTTGATATATAAACATTGCTTGTTGTCCACAAGCTGTTGTTTTCACTGTGAATGGCACATCTTTTATGCAGAGCCTTTTAAGCATTTCATTTGAGTAAGTCTCATGCAGTTGATGGAGGCTGGAGGTCATAACTTGGTGAGTCGGTCTGAATCGGCAGCGTTTGAGTCACTTTGAGCCTTTGTTTATCCATGTTAGCAGACATTTCTCTCAACTGCACAGAGTGTGGCCTCAAAGAGGAACGCTGAAGGCCACAATGTTGGGAGGGTAATTTGAAATGTTGAGCTCCTGTGGTTCCATGCAGAGCATGGGAGTCTAACAAAGCTCAGAGGAAATAAGTCTCAGAGTATTTCCCCCCTTGTCAGGCAGAATGATCTGCCATGCCCATTCATGATGCAGAATCGTTGAGAAAATGTGAAACATGTTATACAGTTATACTAGTATAGCTGTTTGTGTGCTGTAACTTTTAGACGAGCCAGTTGCATCCATCTTACTCATGACCAGAGAGGACATGTTTCTGCCTCAGGAGAGAGCCAGGTGTAGGGCTAAAATAGCAACTGACTTGGAGCAAACGTCTGACCCCCTTTTTCAGAAGACTACAGCAAGGACATCATGAAAGAGCAGCAAGGACATCATGAAAGAGCAGCTAGGAAATCATGAAAGAGCAGCAAGGAAATCATGAAAGAGCAACAAGGAAATCATGAAAGAACAACGACAGCAAGTGTGAAGAAAGATCCTCATATTGTCTCTGGGCCATTCTCTCTCTCTCTCTCCCTCTCTCCCTCCTCTCACTGTAGGATGGACGCATCGAGTTCTCTGAGTTCATCCAGGCCTTGTCAGTGACTTCCCGGGGGACTCTTGATGAAAAGTTGAGATGTAAGAAGATGCACCCTGTTTTTTACATTGAAACGACAGGATTCAGGACCGAGTGCATGCATTGCATATGAAGGAGCACTGTTGGTTTCTGAGAACAGCAAATAGGAGATTGTAGGCATGCA
This sequence comes from Taurulus bubalis, assembly GCF_910589615.1. Taxonomy (NCBI): domain Eukaryota; kingdom Metazoa; phylum Chordata; class Actinopteri; order Perciformes; family Cottidae; genus Taurulus; species Taurulus bubalis. The sequence goes on along the minus strand of NC_136596.1, from coordinate 16,496,339 downwards.
ACCTGGGGGTCAATATGTTGCCAACTTTTTTTCTGAAAATACAACACCACAGAAAACTTGCAACTTAAGCTGTAACCGTATTAAACCTGAAACTAAGTGTATATAATACTGCGGTCGCTTTATAACTGGGAACAGACATACAAGGCTGCTGCCTGTCTTTCACCACTTCCAAATCATGTTGAACTTGTGTGCTTGGTAATCCATGAAAAACATATTGCTTCATATAGTATTTTATTGTTTGACATTTTAAACTCTCAGTAGCTTCCTGATCACAGTATGTGCTTAACTACCAACATATATTTAAACATCTTTCTCTATACAGGGGCTTTTAAACTCTATGACCTTGATAATGATGGCTACATCACCCGAGACGAGATGTTGAACATCGTCGATGCCATATATCAGATGGTGGTAAGTGTTACCAGACATCAGACGTATAAATCAGAAATGTTTGAATGGTACAATGTGTAATGATTTAATATTGTAGGGGAACACTGTGGAGCTGCCAGAAGAAGAAAACACACCAGAAAAGCGAGTGGACCGCATCTTTGCAATGATGGACAAGGTTGGTATTTTATATTTTTTCAAGATTATTTTCAAGGCTTTTTATAAGAGCAACTTGAACGACAGGAGAGACAGATGGAGAGAGATGGGATGACACTGTCAGAATTGAACTTTGGCCGTTGTCAAGGACTCAGCCTAACTGGAGCTCTCTCTACCGGGTGAGCTCGAGGTCACCCTAACATTAGTATTTTAATATAAAAAAACTGATGTGGTAGAAAGTGATAATGCCCTAGTTTCTGTACCATTTGATGTTACTATAGTAAACATGAAACTTTGACTGACTCTGAAACAAAGTGCAGCAATGACTATTAGTTTACCTTTAGGAGGACTGAATCTGCCTTTCTTGTCACCCTCAGGGCTTTGAAATGAACACTGTTAAGTTTAGAGCTGTTAGCTGCGGCCATCACAGCGTCACTAACACCGCCTGCAGTCTATAAACATCATATATAGTCTCCTCCACCACTGGCCCCCGGTGCTAATGCCCATTCCCTCAGCTCCAAGAATCTACTCAGCTTTAGTGAAAGATGAGATGCAGCGTGCATGGGTGTGTTTGTCAGCCCACCACTGCCAAGATCAACCCATTGGTCTAGCTGTGCAGCACAGCAGCACTTAGTGATTTGTATTGGCACAGTGTGGCTACCATCCAAGTGCACTGAACCAGAGATCAGTATAGAACAAAAGTAACATGATTTAGAGCCTCTTTTGCCCCCTGCTGGTAACTCCGTGTTACATCATTAAGGGGCTTCAGTTTCATCTTGTCTCCTGTTCCTCTTCCAGAATGCAGATGGGAAGCTGACTCTGCAGGAGTTTCAGGAGGGTTCAAAGGCAGACCCTTCTATTGTTCAGGCATTATCTCTCTATGATGGACTTGTGTAGGAATGGAAGGTGAGTGGATATTAATGAGCTAGTACATGCATGCTTCTCTGCTTGGGTGATTTTCAATCCCAGGCCATGCTTGAACTCAAGATAATACTGTCTAATTCTTAGTTCATCAGAGGTAAGAATAAAGGAAAGGAAAAGCAGTCTGCGTGCTGAAACCCAAGTGAAGAAACCACTTTCTGCTCATAGTTTGTTTCTATGAATTATTGAAATGGCCCACTTGTTTGCTGGCAATCAAATCGTCTTGGAGTGCTGAGTGAAGAGCGAAACAGCTCTCACTGCTTAATGTAATGCACCGGCCACTGCCAATTGTTGCTGATATTCTGCTCAGCGTTTTGTCAACTGCTCGATAAGACATATTTTAGTAAAGCAGTAGCTCTGATGTGTCTTGCATGAACACACCCACGTGTCATGACACCACGCACTGTCATCTATTCAGTGGTGATCATTCTTACAATTTCTCAGGTGAATCCATCTCTGCAGCCGCACGCCAATCCAACACTATCACACCTGCCAGGGGAGGAAGCCACATTTCACCTGCTTCACCCGGATGTGTACTACAAACTTTTTGTTGCACGGCCGTACGGCATTCGTGTCAAGTAGCTGTTAATCTGCATTTGCCGTTCGGATTATAAACAAATGTATCCTCTGATGTGATGGTGAAGTCCAACATGTCAGCAAAACCCTCATTTATCCGTGCTTCAGTAGGCAACGCGTACACTCTTGAGTGTTGTGGTTTCTCCATGGGCAGTCTAAGGAACCAAACGCCCCCTGAGGTGTTGGTGTGTCCGTCTTGTTCACATACTGTAAACTAGGGGATGAACCGCTTAGAGGAGCTCTGCTGCTGCTTCACCACCAGATGCAGAGACTCTAAACCCGGGAGAATCTGGAAAAATGTGTGACTTGGTGATAATGTGAACTCTAACTTAAAGTTACAAAGCAGTATAGTGTACATTGTATAATGTAAATAGAATGGTAATTTATTTTCTGCTTTGCTGCGTTTATGGGAATTTCCTCATAAGAATGGAATGAAGTTTTATTTTTTAATCAAAAGTGTTGAAATGTATTGCACTGTATTTTTCCTTATTGTGGGATTGTTTTTTTTCTCCCATACTGAGGTTTCCTTTTTCCTGAGAGAACAGGTTTTATTTGAAAGGTGTTTAAAGGAGTCGGGAGTTTTCTATGGATCATTTTACTATGTTTGCAGTCTCTGCATCCTATTGTGTTTTTACTTCCCTGTTCCACTTGCGTTTAGTGTCTGCAGTGTTGCACAGCCGCATCCTGAACGACATGACCAAGCAACACAGCACATTCTCACAGCTTGCATCTGAACCGAGGCTCATTATTTCTTTTGAGAGCATCGCACTCCACTCTCAGTCAGCACACATAGAGCCCTGGTCGTTGAGAGGCACACACAGACATCAATTCTGGTTGTAAAACTTGTATGCAAGCTCTGTGGTTGCAATTGTCTTCTTTGTATTTTTCCTGTGTGAGGCCAGAGCATGTGATAATGCCATTTTTTTCAGTCTTGAATTGTTTTAGTTCCAGCATTAATATGTTTTATCAGCTGATTCGTATGCCTTATGCAAATGATAATTTACTGAATGATAAATGTCATCTACCTGTTGATTAACAGTATAAGAGCACAGAATAAAATGCATTTAAGTGGAAAACTTTTCTATTCCTGCATTATTGGTCTTTGTATTTGAAACTGATTAAAAATACTTATTGGGTTTATACATCACTTCTCAAGACTATAATCAATATTTCACACACCTGGCATTCATTAAAGATCCTCCCTCCCATATTGCAGAATTGCTTCACTAATGTAGAATAATGTTGTGTGTGTGTGTGTGTGTGTGTGTGTGTGTGTGTGTGTGTGTGTGTGTGTGTGTGTGTGTGTGTGTGTGTGTGTGTGTGTGTCAGTCAAACTTTGAAACACAGAATCTTAAATTTGCTCTTTGGTGTAAATCTGCACTTTTTGGTTGTATAATGAAGTGCATAACTCGGTGGTGTCTTGGCATTGCTAATGAGGCTCGTGGGTTGTCTGCTCACTGTTTTCTTCTCAAGGATGGATTCAACTGATGTCAAGAGGAGGCCAGGAGGGTCCAGAGCTTTGATCCAAGACGGCTCTGTCCTTTGGGTACATCTTTGATTGACTTTGTATTTTATATAAGTTGTAAATGTCCCTGTTAACTTTTTGCAGAAAATTGAGAAGTTTTGAAGTGAACAGTCATCTTCTAGTCTCAAATATTCTGGGTCCATACCACTTAAACTTTGGAAGAAGACCCTGAATAATTTACATTAATACAATCTTGGCTGGTTTTCTCTGTGAGGTCTGATCTCATAAGCCACAGCTAGACATCGAGTGCATAATAATGAATAATCAATAGCCCATTTCAATCCAAATCAGCAACACAGTAAAAACTTTGACACATCAAGCTATTCCACATATTCATATGCCAAGGGGAGATTTCTCAGGGTGGGCCATGTATAAAATTAGATTGGTGTCAGCTGAATATAAACGATGGCTATTTATAAAAACGAGGCTGGTACTGAGACAATGTTCTCGACGAGTCCAAAATGCAGGCTCCAGCGCAAAGCTGTTCAAAACAGTCTCGAGGGGCCCACATCGATTACGGAAAATGTAATAGAAGGAGGAGCGCTGGATAGGGTTAAACTCTGGAAGTCACAGTGGGGTCGAGGTACACTCACACAAGCACGCCGTCCCAAAAAAAAAAAAAATCAGGTTGAGTCTCGGGAACCTTTTAATACCCATCTCCGCCCCCGTTTGAAGCGTCAGAGCACCAGCTCTCCAGGGGCTCTCCAACACAGAGCCAGTCCACACGCTCCTCCAAACTTTACGCACGGATGTACTCCCGTGGAAGTATTTTACTCTGGATTTTCACGTGTTTCAGCTGAGCCGTATTGTTCCACACATCTTTTCTACCGATTGGAAGCAGTCCCAGACTTTGAACAGCTTTGAAGTCTAAACTTTTACAACTTTGAAAACTTTTTTTTAATGTGATTCGCCTTATTACAGCAGACAAATGCAGTAAATCTATATTACAAAATGACCGGTGTCTTATTAAAGTGCCTAGTCTTGGCGCTGTGTATCGGCGCGCACAGGCTCTTGGCAGTCCCCCGGGCTGAGGAGGATGATGGATCCGGTGACAGCGCCTCGACCCTGGCCTTTGTGTTCGATGTTACCGGCTCCATGTACGACGATCTGAAACAGGTGATAGACGGCGCCTCGCGGATCCTGGAGAAGACCCTCAACCGGAGGACCAGACCCATCAGAAACTTTGTCCTGGTCCCCTTCCATGACCCAGGTACTTTTTGACCAAACACACTTAAATGATCAGCTACACAATATAGGCACATTTAGTTGAGTGTTTAATCTTGAATCTTAATATGTTGCTGAATTAATGCACGTAATTAAGATGTTGCTTTTAGCAAATCAGCCACAAATGGTCAGATTATTTTGGTACAGCACAGCAGCCTGAAGCCTTCTTTGCGAATTATGAATGACAAACTCAGCATGTAGGGTGCGTTGCCCCAAATTGTTTGTATAGCTGTCATTTATATAGTTTTACTTGAAGAGATCACAACAAACTGCAACACATATCAAGACCTGTCACAAATCGTAGCTGTTTGCTGTTTCAGAAGAAGTAACTTTGAACATAGAGCAGCACATTGAACTCAAAGCTGAACATCAAGCAGGGATATATATAGTATGTGAGCTTTTAGAATGAGGAGTCTGTGGGACAGGTAAGGCTCTTCACCCCTGGCATCTACCCTCATATGAGAAAGCTGCAGCTTGAAAATAAGAGTGTTCTAATGGGGGAGGGTGTTTGAGCACTGATGAGAAGCATATGCTGTCTGCTTGTGTGCAATTACCCCACTCACCCCACCCCTCCCTCAATTCCATCCAAGCCTCCGGAAAACCCTCGTAGCCCCCCAGTTCAGCAGGGGGATGGTGGGTTGCACTAACGCCACACATTTTGTCTGTGTTTAATGTGCCCTGCCCTTGGGGACATTGTAAACTTCCAAGATTGCAAAGAAGCCAGGGTGGCTGACGAAGAGGCGTGACAGTGCTGTCAGTGTTTTACAGTCACTCATGAGGAGGAGACAAGGACTTAAAAGCCCCCACTGTTGGAAAATAGATGAATGAGTTAGAAATGTCTTCAACGTGACACATTGCCTGCAATCTCAGTATCATTAGTCTCACAAAGATACTTCCAAATGGTATTTGACAGTCAGAATAACAAGCGCAGACGCACACAGACATCATGAGGCTCCACCCTACCTGATAAGGATTTTGTCTGTAATAACTTTAATGAAAGGCTTGTGTTTATAGACATCAGTGTTCTATAGCTAAATCAAAGCGTCCTCTGTGTATTGGTTAATGTTTACTGTTCCAGCGTTTGGCCCTAGAAGGCATCCAAGTAAGTGTCAGGCCCCGGCAGGTTCTTATCCATCATGCTGGAGTCTGCTGCTGCTTGAAGAACACTAAAAGATGCTGACTACAGCTGCAGAAAATTGTTATCCGAACTTTGGCCAGCTTGTAGCGATTTATGGGAAACAAAACCTGAACATTGTAATTGTGTCAGTGCACCAATCTAGCCACTCTTGTGCTGTGTGTGATTGATATTCATGTCTTGCACGCAAGCTACATGGTATCACTCTGTTCCTAATAAAGTAGACTGTGGCATAGTTGGGCTTTTGATGCTGGAGATGTTTTGTCTCTGTTCCCAGAGGCAGAACAACTCCATCCTTTGTTCTCATATAGTTGATTTGTTTGAAGAAAAATCCAGACGAGTTAGACCACTCTGTTGGGAAGAAAATGTTCCGGCAGATGGTATTGTATAGCAACCAGAACATCTCTCTTCAGCTGACCAGATTCAATGTTGTTTAAGGCTCTGTTATGATATACATTTCTCATCTCGCAGAAATTGGCCCTGTGTCTATTACCACCGACCCAAAGAAGTTCCAGCAGGATCTGCAGGAGCTGTTTGTCCAGGTGGGAACCAGAACGCATGATTATTATATTGGACCTGGGACTATTGTATTGTTACACACTAATCCAAGCTACAGCTGTGTAAACTGCCATTGCTTCAAGTAAGCCGATGGAACTTCTACCGAACAGCAGCAACTGTGGCCACAAGGGACAATAATGTAATAATGGTATAACGTAGTGAAGAGGAGAGTCATAAAGTCAGCAAACCGGCTCAGGAGTATCAGTTACACAGCAATATGTATCTTAAGTTTGGTAACATTAGCCACCACGAGCCACTGGCCACACCAGACCAAGTAAGGCTGAGTGGTAAAACCCCCAAGAATTGAATTGACCGAGGGTGTGGTTTATTTTATCGTGTATATGAATCCAAGTTTTCATTTCTAAAAGTCACATGTTCATATTTCTTCTTTCAGACGTTACTTAGTGTTGCTTAAATTAGTTTTAAATGTGTCAATGTCAGCCATGCCCTGCGTCCCACCTAAATGGGACACTATTCCAAAAGCTGATGTATGAGAGAGTAGTTTGAGTATAAAATCTGCTAAAATGAGCTATTTAGAGTTTATTCTTCCAGGAGTATTTGATCATGTGTGATTCTGTCACCCAGGGTGGGGGTGACTGCCCCGAGATGAGCATAGGAGCCATAAAGAAAGCCTTGGAGGTTTCCCTGCCTGGATCCTTCATCTACGTGTTCACTGACGCGCGAGCCAAAGACTACCGCCTAAAGAGAGACGTTCTGCAGCTGGTGCAGCTCCGGCAATCACAGGTGCAGTCCGAGAAAGTGGATCAGGCTGTGAGCGTCTCACAGATCAGAGCTGTGGAGTCAATCGTAATGTTGGGTTTACTGTCATTCTCACACATATGATAGAGGTTCTAAGCAGCTACAGTACAAAAAACAAGTATACAAAAATGTCATTAGTCTTCTTTAACTCTCCCTTAATGATCTAAATGCTGTTTAGGTGATGTTAGCAGGAAAAGGGTTCAATCTAAAGTTATAAAAACAAGTCTTGGCCCACAGAGTTTTGAGTATCTTTGCATTTATCACACGCTGCAACAAAAGGAATACAATGGCATGCTGGGATAGATCTACATTCCAATGAAGCTCCCCGACGCTCAGCTGAGGAGGGGAAAGTCTCTTCAAAGCTAGTTAGTCTCAGCCTCTACATGAAGCATGACAATGAGCATTAGCGTCACTTTGGAGTCAACCGAAAAGCGAGATCGTAGAAAACAAACACTGAACAGTAGTAATCCTCTTTACTCTTCCTGCTCCCCACCCCACCCCTCCATTCCCAGGTGGTATTTGTGTTGACTGGGGACTGTGGAGACCGCTCTCAGCCTGGCTACAGGGCATATGAGGAGATCGCTGCCACTTCCTCCGGACAAATCTTTCACCTGGACAAGCAGCAGGTCAACGAGGTAAGAGCAAGGCAGTGCTTTGACTGTTACCTCCACCAAACCCTCGTACATGTATTGTGTATCTACAGATTTAATTAGTTTAATTATCAAATACATCCTACGGATTCTACTAATTTAAAGTAGAATATAGTTGTTTATATGAATAAAGCGTATATCTCCTATAAATGGAGAATGGCAGAAGAGAAACAACACACTATTTGACCCACTAATGTAATAATATCGATTTCGTTTAGTGAAATCAAATGATTACAAAGCTGATATTAAACTTCCTGTTCATATGATACGGTTGAGTGACTATTTTATGTTGGGAGCTGCATGTAACAGAAGCCCTGTCTAAGAAGCCAAAGACAGCGGGGCTCACATCCCCGGCAGATGTAAAAGAAGCCAGAGCTTCCTCTGGAAGAGACACTGGTATCCTGCATGTCAACACAGGAGATGGCTGGGCAGCAGCGTTGAGCTGCAGCCAACAGCCCTGCACACTGGTGGCCCACTGAACCTCTGAACTCAGTGGTGTTTAAGTGTGTGTGTGTGTGTGTGTGTGTGTGTGTGTGTGTGTGTGTGTGTGTGTGTGTGTGTGTGTGTGTGTGTGTGTGTGTGAGAGAGTGTGGGGGTCTGTATCCTGTTAAGTCATGGATGCATGTAGCGATACAATGCCGGTGTGTGGGGCAGCTCGCTTCATTATCACTCTATAACCCTGCCAGCTGTTTAAGGAGTGAATTTTTTTTTAATGTGATATTTGTGTTTCTGTATTTAGGGAATAGGAGACCAAACTCCTTTTGCCCTCACACCTCCACCCCAGATGACTTTGTGCGAAAGTAGCCTTTGACATGTTCTTAATGTACTATTACATGTAAACATGTGCATACTTATATTTACTTTCATCTTGGATCCACATTGAATTACTGTATGCCAGTGGGTTTTCTCGACCTGTGTGATTATAGCTCTTGGGTGGCATGCTTTTACCAAATTAATGCAAATCCTTTAATCCTTAAAAACCTCAGAAGTACCCCAAATATAACCAAAATATTCCCTCTTAATAGCAGTTTAATAAAGTGCGGCCAAATAAAAATATACAAAATCTTTTTGTAGTCTCTGGGTGGAGAGTGGAGAGAAAACAGACTGCTTATTTGACTCTCTAATCCCAGGATACGATCTGTCACGGCTTCCCTTCTTCCAACACAGCTGCCCAGTGGAGTTGGTTCCAAGTCCTTAAACAACAACTCATTGTCAGTTCTACGCATCGCCCTCGTTATGCTCTTTTAAATTTGACCGATTATGATCAACCAGAGGAACCACTAACGAGCGTAGACAAAGCCTCACTAATGTGCTGTTAAAATTGGACCATGCATGATCTATGCTCTTCATGATGTCATCCTGAGATGATGTTTCAATGATGTTATGTTTAAGCTTCCAGATAATGTAGCCTGTGATGTATGATTACGGATAAGCAGGGTTTTAAATACCCATGTAATGTAGATGCGGCTTATAACAAAGGATGTGACCAGTTGTTGTGTGTTTCTACCTGGCAGAGACACTCAACTTAACTGCCTTGAAGAGTCGTATACAACATTGCCCTTCTGGTTTTCTCATTACGTGGATGCAGTAGTAAGTTTAGGGACTGTTAATGGTTGTCAGACATAAAATCCAGAAGCCCACGTAACATTTATCCTCCGTTAAACCTGAGTGCGCTGAACAAAGGCACCGTTTATGGAGTAGTATCCTCCTCTAAAATACAGGCCACTTAGACGGGCAAAGCCTCGGCAGGTGTGTCGAAACTCCCACTGAGAAGAGAGCAGGGGTCCATCTGGAGCTGATTCACACTAATAGCTTTGATTTGTAGAAAGACGTCTTTCTGTAAATGTCAGCAGTTGTGGTGTTTCAGCCTGAATAAAGGCTAAACTGACCCCTCACAACTGGGAGGTCTGGAGTCAAGCTGTTGTGCTTAACTACTGCACGGCCACGTTTTTCTTGAGCAGGTAAAGCACCTGGACGAGTGGAATAAAAACAGCATCACCCCCAGCCTGAGCTAACCCTTCTTTTCTGGCCCATCTGTCGTGCTTCTATGAATAGCAGAGGGGGGTCCTTCCTGTAACAGCCCTGTAAGTCTGTTCAACTGAGACACGCCGGATGAGGTTTCACAGGACTTAAGATCCTCTGCATTCCCAGTGGTTGAGACAGGGAGCGGCTGCAGAACTCAGCGTGCTCCTCCAGACCAAGCATGGCCCGGACAGCAAGTCGTCCCATCTCTGCACTCCTCTTCCTTTTATTTGTGGTCTTTATTTGTGGCCTACTCTTCTCTGCTCTCTTGCATAAGAAATGGTCTCTATCCTGAGGCAGATGTAGGTCACTTCTTCGTAGTTTCCTGCTCTGCTGGTGATGGCTGCACATGTGGCAGACATTACAGCTGTTTCCAGTTGTAAAACGGCGAGAGGAACCAGCTGCTGTCAGCACCCACTCGACCTGATAGACAAAAAGCGGAGGGCTGATAATTAACGATTTCCTTGTTTCAGTTTTTGCTTGTTTTTGTAAATGTGTTGGCTATGTCTCCAAGGGTTCGCTAAAGAGATGTTTCCAGTTTGTTTCATTACATACGTAGCTCAGCCATAATGCCTCTCCAGCTTAGGTCTAAATAAATACTAGACAGCAGTTGCTTGTTAAGCATTTGAAGATGGGAGACTTTTGGTCTAGTGTGGCCTCTGAAATGAGACTGTGAAATATCAGTGGGCTTTTCTGCTTCTGTTTTCATTTTAGAGAAAACAAAAGAAAAACTGTATTCATACTCAACACCATGGTAACAATTATCCCTCGAAGGTCAAGCACTTGTCAAAACTGAAATTCTATGTTGTCTGATATTTCTCTGGAGAGCCTCAGAGGGACATTATAGGACTTAGAAGTCATACTTGTTTTTTTTGCCATTAAATATAATCAAACTATCCACTATTATTTCAAAGTTTAGGTAATAGAGTTTTGGAATGACTAATTTATGAACTAGTAAATCTCCTGCAATCCTAACCTGTCGCTGTCTGGCCTCATCTGGCTTCTTCGACCGATTCAACAAAAGAGCTGTGAAACAGTCCATAAATTATCCTGCACATGAGTCAGGTTTATTCTGTGGCATATACAGTTTAAGTGTATTTCTAAAACAAAGGCACCACTGCTTTCTATTCCGAGGAACAAGCCTCATGATTCATGAAAGCTGTGTTGCAGGAGGGGGATTGCTGCCTGACAGACTTCCACAGTAAAATACACTCCTCTGGGAATACATGCTTGAGAGTGCAGAAAACTGTATGTTATCAGTTTGACAGTTGAGCCTTTTCACTTTTCCTTTGTTTAGGCAAAATCCCTCAGAGGAATATTTTTGCGATGAAAGAATAGTCCGAAGACAAAGAGCCAGCTTGCTGCTCGAGCAGGGAAGGGGTTGGTGGGGGTGGGGGCACAAATGCGTTCTTCCTCTCCTCGTCCTGTCTTTAAGTTGAGAGGCGATACCCGACAGTTTGCGTTTGATGGATTCCAGCCTTCGCCCAGCGATGAATGTGTCTCCTCCAACATGACACATCGCTCTGTTTTTCTCCTCCTGTCAGGTTTTAAAATGGGTAGAGGAAACGGTTCAGGCCATGAAAGTCCACCTGCTGTCCTCCAATCATGACAGCGCCCAGGAGAACAAGTGGGAAGTGCCCGTTGACCCCAGCCTCCGAGAGGTCACCGTGTCACTCAGTGGACCGGCGCCACAAATCGAACTCAGCGATCCCTTCGGTAGACAACCCATTATTACTGTTTGAATTTTTGCCATATTGATTAACAACATTTTTAGTGCACCCAAACAAGGGAAGACAATCGAACTTTGAAACGCTGCTGTTGTTGTGTACTAGGTCGTGTAGTTGGTGAGGAGCAGGGCCTGAAAGAGCTGTTGAACATTCCCAACTCTGCTCGCGTCGTCAACCTGAAGTTTCCCAGACCTGGGGCTTGGAAACTGAAGGTACTGCTCTGCTGAATAATTCATGATTATGTCTCTTTGACATTTCATGACAATAGCCTAATTTAATGCTTTACTTTTTTTCTATAGGTGAGCTGCGGTGGCCGTCATACTTTGAGGGTCACAGGAGTCAGCAATCTAGACTTCCGGGCCGGCTTTTCCAGTATACCTGTTTCAGAGTTCAACCACACCCGAGAGAGGCCAATAAAAGGTGCCGGATATGTTTCTGTTAGCTTCTTGATTCTTATTTCACCGAGATCACGCACAGACGACGACTTCACGACATGATCTGTCTTTTTCCCTCAGGACTTCCAGCCCATGTTTTGCTGAAATGTACAGGCCTGAAGCCTCCTGGTCAGCTAAGCCATGTGGAGCTCATGTCAGGCTCAAGCCGCTCCCTACGCACCATCCCCGTGCCTGTGCCCTCTGATCTCGGCCAACAAGGACTGTGGAGTCTCCCGGAGTTTCGCACCCCCTCACAGAGCTTCTTCATCAAGGTCACGGGCAAAGACGAGGAGGGCTACCGCTTCCAGAGGCTGTCCAGTGTCTCCTACACCAACATCGTTCCAGGCAAGACATCCCCCTCCCTGCAGACACATTTTGCCAAAGCCACTCAGTAGTGCAGTGTCTCTCACACCTCATCAATCTTCCTGGTGACCTCTATTCTTTGTTTTCTCCCTTGTGTAGATCCCCCAGCTGTGAGCATGCCTGAAGTGGTGAAGGGCTTCTACATGCAGCCTGCAGTGATTGGCTGCTCGGTCGAGAGTGACATTCCCTACAGGCTAAGATTCACCAGAAGTGGGAATACACTGGGAGAGGAGAAGTTCTTTCAGTGAGTCTTCCCTCTGTTCGCTCAGCACTCTCTAACATTTGGCACATCTTTCGGATTCAGATTCCTTCAGATGCTTCAGCTTAATTTGCTCATTACCTGCTGTAAAACCGCTAATTAGGTCACTCACTACTCTTACCAGTGAGCAAGTCTGTAAAGCATTAGTGCTGCTTGTTGGGTTTTATTGGCTCATCGGTCAGGAAACATGTAGACAGTCAATTATGTGAACATTACATATTCGATTGTGTCATCTTACAAAATGAACACAGCGTCTATTCTTTCGCTGTGTTCTCTGTGTGCTTCGAATTACGTTAATGAAGTGAAGCTGACTTGTGGTGAAAGCTATTTTTTGTTTGTGTGTACGCCAGTGATGTTAATTGAATGTGGTGTAAAATGGGATCATGTTGCTATTGTCATACTCCAGTCAACGAACCAAGCGTTTCTTTGTATCAGGGGTTCTGCCATGGCATCATGGGAGATTGCCCATGCATCGTCTGAGGATGAAGGCCTGTATGAGTGCATAGTACAGAGCAACGCAGGACAGGGACGTGCCTTAACACAGTTGACTGTTCGAGGTATGTCCCACACACACACACACACACACACACACACGTACAACAATGCAAGCACACACACACACCCTGAGTCATCTTGCCTGTATGCATCACAATCACAGCAAGGCTTTGAAATAATTCCCAGACATTCTTTATCTCCGATGCATGGCTAAAATACCGACACGATACAAAGCATTCCAGTGCAAACATTTGTATTTAAGAGTAAACTTTTTCTGGGCTGTTAGTTCACTGCAGTTAGTTCACCGTAGTTTCATGTTTTGGTTGTGTTTCCAAACTGAAACAGAGCCTCCTCCGGTCTTGAAGCCCGCAGTGAATGTGACGTCCTCTGTGGGAGGCGTGGCTGTACTGTCCTGCCAGGTGGAAGGCTCCATGCGCCACAACTTGACCTGGTACAGAGCAGGTCGTACCATCCGGGCCCGCGCGGGGAGAGTGAAGTTGCTGTCCGACGTGTCCCTGCAGATCAGCGGGGTGCAGACTCAGGATGCTGGGGAGTACCACTGCGTGGCCACCAATGCCCACGGAGACAGTCGTATCACCATATGGCTTCTTGTCCCAGGTACGGCAAGAACGATACCCTGCAGGTCATCTGCTTAAACACTTAGCACTCTGAGGTCCTCATGGCTCCTCTCAGGCCCCCGTCATCTGTTTTCCATTATTGGCTTAACTGCCTTGCTGTCGGATTGAGCCACTTCCAAGTCAAAAAATGTCCATCATTAGCCCTAATTAATGCTTGTTTAAAAGTGTGGTTTCTACTGTGGACACACGCTCAGATGTTTGTCATGGACTTCAAAAATAGCCAATTAAATGTAAAAATTGTGTACCAATGATGTCAGAAATAGTAAGGGCTGGTTATTGTATTGTAGCACACATCATTCACAGTCTACTGTTGTAAAACATGTGATAGGGAAGTTATAAATTACATCATACAGCACTGACAAGGCCCTGAGTCATCGACAGCATTTTGCCTCTCTTTGACTCCAATTGTAGAGGCTCCTTCTGTAGTAGTTCACCCCCAGGGCCAGGTTTTCTCCCAAGGGGACGAGATCCGCCTCGTCTGCTCGGCGTCCGGCTCCCCTCCTCCACAGCTCTTCTGGAGCCACGGAAACATGTTCCTTACTAATCGGCCGAGGTAAGGGAACTCTCAGGCCACTCAACACCTCCGGCACAGAGGACTCAGAGAGTCATTACATTCCACTTTAACTACACGTGTAATTGCCACATCTTGTTTGCATCACCTCAGAGATTTATATCCACTGATGTAAAATATGTTTTCCAAACCACAAGTACTTAATATGCCTGTTTAAAATACTTATTCAAAGAAATATTTTTCTCATGATACCCAAGACTAGCAGAAAGGGTTCGGGAATAATTGCCGTTTTCCATCTGCACATGTAATCACGAAGATTCAACAAACAAGAATTTTGGATTTGTGGATACAGGTTGAGTCAAGACCAACATGGAGTTCTGGTCATTCGAGGGGCGCTACCTGAGGATTCTGGTGACTACACATGTTTGGCAACCAATGAGGCTGGCACTGCCTCTCAGTCTCTGTCACTTACATTTGCAGGTAAGTCAATATATTGCATGTTGAGATTGCCATTGAGAAGACATGCTGTTGTTGGAATTATCCTTTTTACCATTTGGAGTCTCTTTTTTTTGTATTTTTATCCGTCCTGAAGAATCATTTGTGGTCCCATTAATTTTCAGACTTTTTGTCTATGTTGTTGACTATTCTTCAGAAGCATTCGTTTTGAATCAATGTGTGAATGATATCCAGTGTGGGATTGGCCACATGCTGCTCCGACTCACGCAATAGGATATTTCTCTTCATCTTTTGTGAGCGCTGAAAGTTGTAGGCCTGAAATTTCAGTCATGGCATGGCAGCTAGTGGTTGACAGAAACCTCAATACTGATGGACTGTGGCAGCCTCTTCCTGGGGCGTGCTGATCTTACACACACTTTTGTCTCTGAATGTCATTTTTAACAACATTGATCTGTCAAGGCAGTGAGAGCCTTGTGAGATACATCATCTCATTCTTTTTAGATCGGCTGTCTGTTCGCTTTATAGAGCATCTATCCCTTCTCTCTTTGAGACAGAATGTGTGTGAAATGTAAGCTTAGTTTTTATATTTACCTCAGGTCTATTCTGCAGCCTTTATTGATTTAAGCCAACAATACTTTAGCTTTGTAAGCTTTCTTTTCTATCCCCCAGAGATGCCTAAAATAACAGTGGCACAGCAGGTCGTACTTGTGTCTGCTGGTGGTGATGTGACTCTGGAGTGCCAAGCCACAGGCATTCCCCCTCCTCTCGTCCACTGGTTCAAAGGTAAGTTAAGGTTAAAAACAATGTGTACATACAGGCAAATGAGGAAATATCCACTAAGTGACCAGTGGGCTTGTTTTATGTGTGTTTCCAGGTGAGCTTGAGGTGGGTTCTGCTCCCTTTGTTGTGCAGGATGAACACCACGGGACCCTGCATATTAAAGGGGTGCAAGAGGTTGACGCTGGTCAGTACAGCTGCGTGGCAAGCAGCTCTGCTGGAACCTCCGCTGGCACCGTCAGTCTGGAGGTTGGAGGTGAGACCACACCTTGGTGTTCCACATAACGCTTATTTTTCTCTCAAAATTTACAAAGGAAAATTCCCTCTTCCCTCCACAGCGGGGCCATTGTTCTCGGAGGCACCGGTTGACGTTACAGCTAATGTAGGGGAGAATATCACCCTCCACTGCACTGCCCGAGGTTTCCCGCAGCCGGTGGTGACCTGGCACAGACAGGACGGCAGACATATTCTCACAAGGATAGACAACCACAGTAGAACAATGCAGTTGGAGAGCGGACATCTTCTAATCCAGAGTGAGTTATCCATGAAACACTATCGCAGAACAAAGCTTTGGTCTACAGTGCAGGCTAAAACAGCTTCATGGTTGCCTTGCACTGACTGGCATGACTGACATTTTCTGAGTGATTACATATAGAAGAGGCGCAGTCTTTTATATTAAATTCAGCTTTTCTTAAGAGAGCGGGGCAACAGGATGTCATTGCCATCGGTAAAGGTACAGTATATAGTTAGCATATATCAAAAAAGATTACATATCTATCCTGCTAAAAGCACTTTTTTAGGTTTGTGAAAGCCTTACCTTAAAGAAAAAGTGCCACACCACCTTGATTCTTTTAATAATTCTGCAAGAGGAGGTGTCCCTTTGTTCAAGTATTTCTCTTTCATTGTGGGATTGTATTCCCGTCAGGGCAAGCAGAATTTAAAGTTGTGAACTCTGGAGGCCTTTCTGACTGCAATATGACTAATCTTGGCCACTGACGGTGATCCTTTGTGCTCCTGAGACTGAATGTTTACAGTGTGCATACTAGTATATTGGAGAGGAACAGACATACTTGCATGGGCTGCTTCTGTCACTGTTTCCATTTATGGCTGCCTTCTGACCTAATTACCTCAATCTGTTACAGATTACTTTTTTTTTTTACCTGCCATTGTTTTAGAAAATGTCTCTATCCATATTGTGTCACGCACAAACTCCACCAGCCCTTCTGCTCTTCACTTTTTGCTTAAATGCTTAATGTCTTTTCATCAGCTATTTAAACACCGGCCTGAATATCCAAACACCAAGTGAATCATATGCTGATGTTCCAACATGTGATCTCGAGGGAATTTACAGAGTGGGACATGTGTGTCGGCAGGCTGGCAGCTGGGGCAAACCCATTAATCCCGCTATTTTCTATTTTTAACTCTTAGTTAATAACAGTAAGTCTGGGCTGCTATTGCTATTAACTTGGACTTATTGTTTTCTTTCTCAGTAAGACTACAGGGGCTATTTTCTTAAATGTAAAGATTATGCTGTGTTCCTAAAGAAGTTGATTTGAATTTGCTCAGTGTTGGTTTACTGTGTTTGACTGCAGGTGTCTGGCTAGATGATGAAGGGCTGTACATCTGCGAGGCCAAAAACCAGTTTGGAACCATTAAAACGGAGGCCAGAGTTGGTGTCACTGGACTGGGTAGGGTTGTCTAAGCTTTCTTATCTTTCTGCACTACCATGCATTTTAAAAACAATGGCAGTAATTCCAAACAGACTGTGGACTTCAAATACGTACACTTTCCTGTTTCTGTTTAGTATTTATGTCCTGACACTTCCTTTTCCTGCAGAGCCCCCTCTCTTGGCCCAAGGTGCCCCAATAATCACCACTGGCATCGGTCAGTCCCTCAGTATTCCTTGCATGCTGTTGGACGGCATAC
This sequence comes from Taurulus bubalis, assembly GCF_910589615.1. Classification (NCBI taxonomy): domain Eukaryota; kingdom Metazoa; phylum Chordata; class Actinopteri; order Perciformes; family Cottidae; genus Taurulus; species Taurulus bubalis. The sequence goes on along the minus strand of NC_136596.1, from coordinate 16,478,840 downwards.
CTCTTCCAGAAAGACACTGGTCCCAAAATGGAAAACTTGTAAGACTGACTAGAGTTTCACTTTTAAATGCATCCAGTATATACACAATATTTACAGTCTCACAGATAATCTCTAAATTCTTGTGTAACAGCAGTTGCTTTTCTCCTGCACAGGTTCACCTGAATGGGAGGATGTTCTTGAGGAGTGATGGCAGTTTGTACATTGAAAGAGCAGTCCCAGGGGATGCTGGGACATATGTCTGCACTGCTGTGAATGTAGCAGGCTCCATGAACATCACTGTCAGTCTGGAGGTTTACAGTAAGAGCCCATGTGAAAGGATCTGTCAAGACACGTTGAGATTTCATTTGCTTTCTTGCATAGAGTTCAATGAAGAACCAAAGCGAAGCTGAAACATCCGGGTTTTGTTCCCAAGAAAATGTCTCTCATTGACATGAATTACTAATCAAGCAACTCAAAATCTAGCTTTGGAACGGTCAGTGTGTCGTGTGGCTGAGATCAATGCCTCTCCCACTCTAGAGAGCGGTATCAATCTTCTCATCTAACTGTCCGCAAGAAAGCGAATATGCCTATTTCCCAAAATGTCAAACTATTCCTTTATGTTCCCATTCCTGAATTCAGTTTCTTAATGCTAGAGACACTGGCAGGTTTGGACCAAAGATTACGGTTTGGACAGTCAGGTCAACTATGTGCTGACTCAGCATGGAAAACAACAGTATGTCTATAACTTGACCACCTGCTGTCATCATAGTGAGAGGGTTCATTTATTGCATGCTTTGATGAAAGGGTCATTTTGTTCATGGGTGCGTAATGACAGGCCAGATTACGGTTCATCATCAGTTTGTAATGAAGAAATGCCTTGAGCGCTGACACTGCTGGATGGCTAAGACCAGTGATAATTCTGTGGGCATGCTTCTTCACGGCCAGTCAAACAGCTGTGCTTTGTGACCTACTTCTTTCACAGTGCCCCCTGAGATCAACGCTGGTCCATACCACTACATAGCCAATGAGGGCGTAGCCATCACACTGTCATGCGAAGCCAGCGGAGTTCCCAAGCCAAAGGTTGTCTGGGCCAAGGTAGGAGTCTCACGCTCGTGGCCAAAATCTACTTTTCTTGATGATTGCTTTGGCTGCATCCCATTAACCCATGCACACATGACTAATTGGGCAGTTCTTATTTCCACTACATTATCTAGTGAGGATCACACTAGCTATATCAAGCATGTTACAATCAAACAAAAGATCAGATATTACAAGCAGTGATCTTACATACCTGCAATTACCACTTATAGGTGCTGCGAAAGAGATCGAAACAGAGGTCCACAAGGTTGTCACTTTAAGATAACATTTTATTTTGCAAAAACAAACTTGCCACATAATCACATAAAACAAGTATTTACAATATACCTGTGTATATATATATATATATATATATATATATATATATATATATATATATATATATATATATATATATATATATACATATATGTATATTTTTGTTTTGTTTAAGTATATATATACATTGTCTTTTTGGCATATTCAGCCCACAGCATGGTTTCTCCCTGTAGCCTTATTTTCCTTAAGATAACACCAATGATAACACTTTGTATTTTAATCAAGATTATATTTAACTTAACTAGGAAGTATGTAGCCATGGCAACTTTACACCATATTGCTGCTCAACTGTGAGGAATCACTCAAGATTGTATTGCACATGAAGAATCTATTTTAAGCTTTTCTTGCAGCACCTTCCAGTCCAACAGTTAAGTAAAAAAGAATCATATCAAAAGGAGAAATCGTCAAAGATTATATTACACCAGGCGGAATCTGTGCAATATGCTTGACCCCACGCAGAATGCAAAATGAATTAAGCCTGTCCTCAGATTGATTGACAACAATACGATCATAAAAGGCACATTCATGACATTTCCACTAAATTACCAATTATAGACAAATAGATTGCCACTACAATCTTTAAAAGCAGTGACTTGCCATAAAGACAAAAATCACTCCAGAATAAACACCCCACACCATTACAAAGTCAGCTTCACTGAGTGAGGTCAATATACATATTGTTGAACTGAACCAGATTGTTCCTCCTTTCTTTCTCCGGAATATTTTCAGGAGTACTCTAGAGTCGAGTAAATTTTCTTTTCTTGTCAGATAAAAGTGAATCTGTAAAAGCAATTTTATGTTCAAAACAAGTGTGTGTGCGGCATGCTGCTTCCTTGTATGCGTGCATTGGGGATAGAGAGTGAGTTAAAGGCGTGCTCTGTAATTACATTAGACATCAAAGGTTGGGCTGTAAACCTTAAAGCAAGCTTAGTGTCCCTGTGCGATTTTTTTGGACAGCTTTTATCTCCAGTATATTCTGTCTGGTCTTATGCCTGCTGTTCCTCCAGGGGAGGCAGCCTCTGCCCAGGGACCGCTCCTCTCTTTTGTCTGACCCTGATGGAGACCTCCACATCCCCTACCCTACCGATGATGATGCAGGCATTTACATCTGCACTGCCACCAGTCCTGTAGGCTACGCCAGCCGAGAGATCCAGCTCAGTGTCAACAGTAAGGCGAATAAATGTTTCACCACGGTCACCCAAACATAGCCGTGTTTGGTTTCACGGAGGCTGATGTCTGTGTACAGACTGTATGATGTTTGACTGTATGAGAAATCTTCACGTTTCGGGATACAAAGCAGGTTAAACATACTGTACATGGTATTCTTACAACTTCTTTCCCTCTTTTCTAGCCATGCCTAAGATAGTGGGCGTCAGTGGCCATGACAACACTGTGAAGATGGCTGCAGAGGTGGGGACGGAAGTTGTTCTCCCATGTGAGGCCCAGGGGAGTCCCTCTCCACTTGTCACATGGAGCAGAAATGGACATCCAATCCCCCCCATCACAGCTGGGTAAGATGAATTCTTTCCTCACTCTGGAAAGGATTCAGTAACATTTGTTGAACAGCATTTAACACCATTTCTCACCATGCCTTTCCTCTGACTTAGCTAACATCTGACTCAGCTTTTACAAGGGTCACTGACTGAAGCTGGCTGTCATTCAAAGCTGCTGCTAATGTTTGGAGGTAATTTAGTGATGACATTTTGAAGGGCAGTAAGGCAGAGACAGCAACAGTCTGCCAGAGAGAGATGTGTGCGGGCTGGTTGGATAAACTGAGGAGGAACATCTGGTCTAACATGGTTCGCTGATTCCCGGCGCTCATGTGTGGTCACTATGGTTGCAGACAGGCTGGGGACAGATGACAGACAGACTCTCTAGGCCAGACACCAGACCGAATGGTTTTGGGGGAGATAGAAGAATGACGGAGTGGGTTGAAGTCTGCGGTGACTCGGATGCAGTGTGACTTGTGTGGGGCCAGGAAGAAGGAAAAGGGTGGGGGTGGAGTGGGGGGATGCCAGGAAGAGGGGAGGAAAACTAACTGACAGAGGAAGAGATACAAGCCCCGTCTGCCTGATGTTCGGATTCCCTGGGGTGCTTCAGCAGTAAAACAACATGCTGACTCTTTACTAGTCCTGTCTGATGAGAATAACACATCTCTGTGAACAGCCCCCACATAAGCCCTGGCTTTGCATATGTAGGACCTGCGGAAACAAGCACTTTGTGAAGGAGGGAGATCCAATCCCTCCAGCTACACTCTGTGGGGTCAGAGGAAATGACCAGGAGTGCTGATTGTTGAAATAACTCAAATCAGTGGGCGGTAAGATTTCTGCCATAGCTATGTAGTAGCAAAAGGAGAGAGGGAGGGTAGGTCAAGACACAAAGCTCTTCAACACTCTGGGTTTATTCACTCTACACCTAATCCTGATGAGGCCAATTTGTCCCAGTTACTCTTTGTGTCAGACTGTGTACACAGATGACTTGACACCAATGTGGGGTGTGATGGATGGGCGAGAGGGGTGGTTCATGTCTTATGTGCTTGAGCTTGTGTCAGCCTTCACTCTTGCATTGCCGCGCTGCCGTCTGAGCGGCGCAGAGTTACCAATCAATGTAAGATGTTGCCGTCTCTCCTTAGGCTGTTTGAGAAGGTGGGGGAGCAACATGACACCATATGTGCAGCTGAAATAGAGAGCTCTTTGTGCTTCAAGCTCATTTCAACTAACACAAACATGTTATTGTTATAATTCAGTTGCTTAGCAGACACACTTATCAAGGATAAATCGCAGAAGTGTGTTTACATTTGGGCATATTAAGCATTTACACAGCTGGATAGCTTCTGGTGCAATTCAGGTTGCCACGCCCCTTTAAAGTTGCTGACGTACATTTAAGTACTTTTAACCTACATGCTGCTTTGGTTTTTGATACAAATCATGTTTTTGGAGTGGATGGCAGTGCATGTGATCACCTCCATCTGTCTACTTGTATGTCTGTGACAAACATCTGTAACTGGAATGGGTTGTTTGGCATACATTTTTGCTTTCTACGTGGTTGTTCTCAGGAGGACGAAACCTATTGATAACGGAGATCTGCGTAACCTTCCATGTGCTTTCACCATCATGACGAATTTTTTATTTTCAAATCATCTGTATTTTCTGACCCTTTGGTGTAAAATACACAATAGCTGCTGTGCTCATTTCTGTTCCCAACAGGAAGACATTTTGTTTTTTTGAGCCTATGACCTTTTTCTATGGTGACATCACCAGTTCAAACTTTGGTTACCCTTTCACACTGTAATTACCCAGGACAAGGGTAATTGTAACAACTCACAAGGGAGATCACGAGGCCCTGGCTGAGGTCCACACTCTACAAAGGGCTTTCTTGTTCAGAACTTTAATCTATCACTCGATCCATTTTTCTTTCAGACAAACAACACAAATAATGCAAAGACGTCATCAACAGCCTAAAAATGTATTTCAACTTTGTATTGCTGTCACTTTTTCTCATGCTTTGTTTTATATTTTGGACCTAGAAAATCCCATTTAAAGTAAAGAAAACCCAATACAATAGATCATTTAACATTATGCTGCATTCTTTTCACAAATTGCTCAAAATGTGAACATATTATGTAATTAATTTACATACTAATGAAGCACTTTATCAATGTGCTTCTGGCTGTCGCTGTACTGGGAATTACCTGTCTAAATCTTCTTCTCATGAAGTGTTGTGTTTTCTCCAACCCTTTGCCTTTGTCCCCTCACCCTTCCCAGGTTCACTGTTCTGCCTTCAGGCTCTCTGAGGATCACTGATGTGCGCCTGATTGATAGTAAACTGTACACCTGCACTGCGGAAAACCCAGCAGGCAACATGTCCCTAAGCTACAATTTACACATTCAAGGTAGCTGTGCGGTTTCATTAAAAAGTTCTTAGAAACTTTAAAACGTACGTTTTCAAAATGCTGAGTAGATGGATTCCATGAGACACATGTCACCTTTAACAAAAAACATGTGTTTACGAAATGTGATGAGACATTGATTTAGGATTTGTGTTTTTGTCCTCAGCTAAGCCCAGAATTCAGCCAGCACCTTCCCTACTAAAAGCCCTGGTTGGCCAAAGAGTTACTCTGCCATGTGTGGTCCAAGGGCAGCCAAGCCCCGAGGTCAGTTGGTTTCACAATGGACTTCCTGTTGGGGTCAAGAACACTACGCCCCTCAGGATCCAGCAGGTCAGCCTGGCTGACCAGGGCACCTACCAGTGCGTGGCCAGGAACAGCGCTGGACAGGAAACCTTGGAGATCAAGCTGGAAATTCTTGGTGAATATCTGCAGTTCAGCTCTTAAACCGAATAATTAATACAACTCTGCAGTATGGACAGCCTATTGTGAATTGTGAATGTAAAAATCCATTTAAACTATTTCCTAGCACTAGTAATTTGAAGATTTATATATACTGACCCAGTTGTGTGTGTCCCAGTTTTAGGCTCTACCTGTCTTTAGAGGCGCATTCTCATGAGGCATGGTAGCTCCATGCTGCATGAGGAGAAGGGGTCATTTGTGCGAGAAAATAAATGTTTCATATGGTGTATTGTCCGACCACATCAAAAAATAAAAGTGTTTCTAGTTGTTTCGAATGTGACACTCAAAATAGGGGTGGGGGGGGCATGAAGACATTCATAGTTTTGCACTCGGCTATTCACATAAAAATATATTGTTGTGGTAGTAGAATGAGAAAAGACAGCTTGAGAAATACATTCAGACCCTGACTCCGTTTTCACCTCCACATGGCTGGCCATTCGCAGTGTGTAGTGGGTGTGAATGCCACATTGTCACGTTCACACAGCCCCACCCTTCTAATCCGGCTTCGATGAAGTGTGTGGGAAAAGGTTGTCCTCAGCTATTTAACCATTTGACAAGCCCTTCTGACGGAGGGAGTATACTTACCCCTGAAGCAGTCCTTTAAGCCTCTATCAACTTGTGCCATCGCTGATCTGTTCTCGGTCCATTAATATTTATTTTATACAGCGACAACATTACTCTTTCTAATCAATACTTCAACATCCACTTATAAGCAAATGATAGATGTACTGTATATGCCCCTGGTTCCACCCCAACCCAATGATTTCAATGATCTTCAATTACATGTGTACGCACTAATCATGTCAGAGCTAGTATACGCTCAAGTTATATATTTTGTTCTATTCCCTTCGGAGCCTTGACAGCTGTATCATTTTATGTTGTCATAATTAGTTTTATTAATTCTCTTTGTCGCTTGATTAGCCAGAGAGTACAAATGTCTCAAATATAACACCCACAACAGTCCCTCAGATGCTCTGAAGACTTCTCTCACTTACTCATTTACCTAAACTGAAATCTCCATTATCAGTCTGTTCAAAACTCATTGCACTTTATATTGAAGGGTCATTCTATCAACTTTGCATTTGAACTGGCACATAACATCTTTTTCTGTCCTCACAGAGGCCCCCTCCTTTCCAGAACCCGGAGATGCCGTAATGGAGAAAGTAGCGAACAGCAAAGTCATCATCCCTTGCCCTGCTGAAGGTACGACATGATTCATAGTTGAGTTAGCCTCAGACTGACTGAAAAGAAAAGGGCAATCAAAGGTCTGGAGTTTAGACGAGGCACAATTTAAAGTGTGTGAATTAAGGTCTTAGAGCCTAAAATCTATATGTTTTTTTTTCAGTTAGTTTTTATAACACAAGAGACATTTCCACTTTAAATGTAGGACAGACATGTGTATTTGTGCACCATCAAAGGATTGTTTCACTGTGACAGTAGACTTTTATTTGTCAAACCAGAAAAAAGATCCTTGCCATCTTAAAAGGCCCATCCTCTTTTTATCGCAGCACACAGAGGTACGTTGTTGTCTCTATTTTTTAAAATCTCTGTGTCTGTCTGAAACAAGGTAGCGTCCTGGAGGGATGTAGAAAGCTCCCTAATTTATCAAAACACTGAGCGTCTGTGAATGTCTGCGGATGCACTGATGGATAATTAATGCTCTGACAGCCCGTGCAAACAGGTATTGTTTTGTGTATAGCTGTGTCATGGTTACCAGCACGGTGAGAGGAGGTGAGGGCTGTGTCCAATGTGGAGCAACAGCTGGGACATCAGTCTGCATGTTGCCTCAGTGAGCAACATCTGCTTTCCTCTGCTCTGAGAGGAATCCTAATTACAGGCTGCTGCTTGCAGATGAAGGACAGAGATGTCTCAGGCGCACCTTGAAGCACAGGAACAGGAAGATGAAGCTACACTATAGCCCTCCTTCCAGACAAGTCATACCGGCATTCAGACAGGCATGCATGAGGCTGTACCAGGCCACAGACGGCTCACATGGAAATGCTTGAGGCTCTTGATATCATCGAGAGGCAGCCATAAGCAGAACACTAGGATCCCCTCATTGTTCTCTTGAGATATATCTGTATGAGAGAGATAAAGCGCAGTCTCGGCCAGAAGGATATTATTAATTCACCAACAAGCGATTTGCATTATTTGAAAAACACATGGAAGAGATAATCTACGACTTTGTCAGTCCGAGCAAGTAAATTCAAAGTCTACTAATGAGATCCATTAACATCTAAAACAGAACATCTGTAGGCATTTCCTCCCAGAAATGAGATAATGAATTTGCTTAGAGGTCCTTAACTGTAAACATATGTTCAGAGAGGCAACGGACGATGCTGGTGCTACGTCTCCTTTGGTTAGTATTTTGTTTGGATTGAGGAAGGATGCGGTGTTTGATTTTGTTTCCTTGTATGTGGTGTTTGTATATGTAACACCTCTGTAAATAGACAGAGCCAGGACATTTGGATCACCCCACTGCACTGATCTTTCTTTGCGACTTGCTGGTTTGTCCTGTTGCTTTGGGTATGAAAGTCTCCACCTTTTCCCCATTCCACTCGTCTCCTCTTGACCATGTCCACCTCTTTCCCACTCAGTAATCCACAGGACACATCTGTTTCAGGCTCCTGAATGTATGCACCAGTGCCTTTGAACTGCTTGTTCGACCACTCCTATTCTGACTGCTTAAGACTCTGTGTCTGGCAATAAATCTTGATGCTAGTGTTTTAAACTGTGCATTTTACATCTCTCCAGCATACTGTGCCTTACTTTTTAGTGTGACCTTGAAATCTTAAGCTCGCAGGCTACAAGGACCTATTTTGGCAATGTCTCCCCTGCTGTCCAGCAAATGAATGTAGAACTGTCTTTTTTCTAGTCTGGGCTGCTTGCCCATTAAGTTCCCTGTAGAGAAGCACAGAGATGGAAGTAACTTTTCTTTCTGTCAGACGTGATCAATAAAGCTCAGTTTATACTCACTCACAATCCTTTTCTTGTCTCCGCACCTGCAGGTTCACCTCGTCCCAAGCTGCGCTGGTTCAAGAATGGCTTGGAGATACAGCCTGAACAATCAGAGTTTTCTGTGGCGAGGGATGGAGCTCTCGTAATTAGAACAGCGTCTGCGAGTCACAGTGGGGACTTCAAGTGTGTGGCGACCAATGAGGCAGGCTCTGTGGAGAGAAAGACAAGGCTGAAAGTAAATGGTGAGAATTTAGTTACCCTTATTTGTCTTCCACCTAACAAAATACCTTTTAACTGAACTCAAACATAGTGCAACCACAAATCCTCCTCTTTTCCTTTTGTACATCTGTAGTTCCTCCAGAGATCCAAGATGATGGACAGCCACTGAACCTCACTGTCACCTTGAAGCAGCCTCTCACTCTGGGCTGCGATGCCTTTGGGATCCCCTCCCCTACAATCACCTGGACTAAAGACGGGCATCCAGTGAGTTCTTTCACCCTGAATTGCCATTTTCAGTAGATGTAAAACTTGGGCTGCATGTTAATATACCTTGTCAATATATAGCTGTACAATGCCACCAAGTGGCCATTGCTCTAATTACAAATAGACACAAAGGATGCACTAAACAGATTTCTGTACGCCCAGGTGGACAGTCCTGGGGTGTATCTGCAGAATGGGAACAGGCTGCTGAGAATCTACAGAGTTCAGCCAGAACATGCAGGCAGATTTGCCTGCACAGCTAAAAACTCAGCTGGAGAGGCCCGGAGAGAATATCGCATTGTGGTGCAAGGTAGGCTCATAAACCAGCTGTCACTGGCTGACACTGGTATTTAGTTTAAACAAGAATAAAGGGGGTAAGACAGATGTAAGGATACCTACTACATCAAGTACAGAGTTAAAAGGGATGTTTTTCTCTTAAGAACTGTTTAATTATTTTGATAACACACTTAATGTAGCATACATCCTGAAAGCTGTCTTTCCACCCACACCTTCAAAGACTAACCATTATAGTTAATGCAAATGACCTCATTAACAGATGATTTAATATCTCTGTTTTAACCTCACAACAGTGACAACTCATTCAGATTTCATAAATACTAACTAGTGTATTTCTGGTGTATGTGTACTCTCTTACAGCTCCACCAGTGATCTCAGGAGCATCCAGACTGCAGGACTTAACTGTGGTACTGGGCCAGGAGGTGGAGTTTCAGTGTCGAGTAAGCGGTCGACCAGCACCCAGAGTGGAATGGAGCCGCGACGGAGAGTAAGCATCACTCTCAACAGTTTATTAATGTTACAATCAGAACCACACACCCATAGTATTGATTTGATCCACCACTCATTCCTCTCTTCAGGGTTCTGTCTCGCGACGGAGACCCCCATGTGGAGTTTCTGGAAGATGGTCAGGTGTTGAAGGTGATATCAGTAAGACTGCGGGACCAGGGGCTTTACCAGTGTCTGGCCAGTAACAACGCAGGAACTCAGATGCGCCAGTTCAGACTCACAGTGCAAGGTCTCTACTTTATCTAAGACACATACACAACCACACTGGCCTGAATTCAGCTTGCACTCTCATTTATTTTCTTTCTCCACGGAAAGAAATATAAAGAGGAAAACAAAAAAGTCCTTTAAAGGTCATGAGGATATTGAGTTGATTTCTTTTCCATAGATGCTGTGGTAGCAGTGTTGTTTTAAGAAAGAAAAATGCTGAACATGATATTTAATTCATGAGTAGACCTCGTCTCTACTATTCTGTGATTTGACATACTCAACACTGCTTGGCCTAAGAGCACACATTGAATTATCTTCATGCCACCTAAAGAGCATGTGCTGTAATTGCCCAAACTGTTGCACTCTACATTTCTGTTTCACAGGCTCTCATGCAAAAGGAATCATTCCAATTCCCAGAGGATCTATCCATCCTGTACTATGGGCCAGTAAAAGTCTTACTGCCTGTTAAACATTAATGTGTTGTCTGTCTTTCTCCCCAGCTCCCCCCACCATCAAGGGCCCCAGTGAGACCTCGGAGGTGTCGGTGGTCTTGGGTTTCCCCACAGTCCTCCCCTGTGATGTTGAGGGCTCACCCACACCCAGCATCACCTGGTTGAAGGACAACCAGGCCATCGTGTCCAGTCCCCAGTCGACATACACACGTGGCGGACAGGCGCTGCGACTGGGCTCAGCGCGGGGAGACAGCACTGGCCTCTACACCTGCAGGGCCACGAATCCAGCCGGCACTGCCATTAAGCATTATTCTCTGAGTGTTCTGGGTAAGAGACAGCTACGCCACTTACACATTAAAAAGGCTGAGAACTTTTAATGAAACACCTGTTTTTTCCCCTCTCTCATCAGTCCCACCACAGATAGAAGGCGACTCTACATCCTTAAAGTTTGGTGGTCAGGGAGAGAAAGTACGGATCAATGGGAGTTTAACTCTATCCTGCCTGACCAAAGGTTTTCCAGAGCCCAAGGTTAATTGGTACAAAGACGGACAGGTTAGTGTTTCATCTTTATAAGCTCTGCGTCCCTTAAAAACCACAAATATGTACTTCTAGGTGAGAGTAAAGTTGTAATCTCTATCAGCCTCTACTGGCAACCAGTAAGAATTGCAACGGGTTTTGTGCCGTGAGTCAGCCAGTTCATTATAACAAAGATGTAGAAAAAGAAGCCAGTGATTTGAATATTGTGATGTAAAATACTGTAATAAAACTGCTTTGCCCTGTGTGTTTTACCTTGACCTACATGTATTTTTATGTGCAGCTTAATTTTGTTGCAACATCTACTAGCTAGTACTCATATGTCTGCATATTCTGCTGGGCACTACGCCACAAAAAAAGCAAAAGGATTAGCTAGATTTTGTATTCTCTGGGGTTACGTATTATTTTATTGTATGTATTTTTTGTAAAACACAACACAGGTGGGAAATTGTGTTTTAAAAGACAGATATTTGATTCCTTGCCAAATGTTGCCTAATCTCGCCTTTCAAACCCACATCTGGTATAGACTGACTACAAAACTATATCCTTTGATGTATTTTCATTGTCTTTAGTTGCTGACTGGAAACTTCCATGCCGGCATTCGGGAGAGCGGCTTCATCCTCCACGTAGAGAACGCCATGCTGTCTCATGAAGGGCAATACACCTGTGTCGTCACCAACTCTGCAGGAGAGGACAAGAGAGACTTCCATGTCACCATTCAGGGTGTGTTGGGTAAAATCTGCGTATGATATAACCAAATCAGTATCATGGTTGGGTGTTCAGTTCAAATTGAAATGCCAACGGCTTTCCAAATACTATTGGCCAAGTTAAATTATTTGGTATCGTTTTTTTTTATCATATAATTAAAATGTTTTGGAATAAATAATATCTTCATTCAATAGAAAGTGAACTGACCCAAAGATGCTCTTGTCCTGCTAGTTCCTCCGATCTTTCACCGGGTGACAAACAGAAAAGCAGCCTGGGGTCTCGGACATGAGGATGACGACAATGAGGACATGGTGGAGAAGCGGGAGGTGGTGCTGGGCCATCCAATCAGCCTGTCCTGTGAGAGTAATGCCATCCCCCCTCCTAAGCTCAGCTGGTACAAGGATGGACAAAAACTCACCTCTGCCGATGGAGTGGTACTGCTTCCAGGTCAGAGGGAATTCCTTCCTGTGTGATCTTAGTTGGAAGCAGTAGTGTGGTTGTTATCTTAATATTCATAGATACATCTGCTGTTGTTTCTTTGTTCTTTCAGGGGGACAGGTGCTACAAATCGCCCGAGTGCAGAAAGAAGATGCTGGAAGGTTTACGTGTCAGGCTGTTAATGAGGCCGGAGAGGATCGCATGCACTTTGAACTGGTTATCTTAAGTAAGCAAGCACATGTACATAATGTAGTTGTGAATTAAACACATGGAATAAAATGTGTTTATTTGAAAATTATTCAAAATCATTTCTGATGCAAATGTCTAATGTGTTTACCTCATCAGTCTCTCCTGTGATCATGGGGGCATCAGAGGAGTTTATAGAGGAAGTGGGAGCAGTGGTCAACAGCTCCGTGGTGCTTCACTGCGATGTGACTGGACACCCGACTCCAGCCATCTCCTGGCTGAGAGACAGGCAGCCGGTGCACACAGACTCACAGCACCAGATCAGTGCGGATGGGACTCAACTCCAGGTTGATCAATTGACTTTTAGACAAATATCAGCATCTAACCGTGACATGTTCTATTGAGGAATAACACTTTAATCCCATCTTTCAGCTCCTAAGTGTCAAGGTCTCAGACATGGCGGGCTATTTGTGTGTAGCTGAGAACAAAGTTGGAACAGTGGAGAAGCTCTTCAGTCTGACAGTGCAAGGTAAGACAAGTCCATAAGGGCTTTACCACTACCTCTGTATACTACCACCATGTTTTGGGTTTATACATTCATTTATAATGTATGTTATCGGATTTTCTTTAAGTATACAAAACACTGTTGTATCTCTTTCAGTGCCTCCTAGAATAATTGGCCTTAAGGAAGAGGACGTTAGTGTGATTGAGGGTCACATGGTGTCAATGCTGTGTGATGTCCAAGCGTACCCTCCTCCAGAGATCACCTGGACCAGAGATGGGCAGATCCTCCACTTCAACACCGGCATCCACATTCTGCCAGGTCAGATCACGGCCACCTGCAATATCCAAATCATTCTTATTTCAGGAGCATTTGCTTTGTTTGAATCTAATAATGGCCCAGATATAATATTTCATAACATAATATATATATATATATTTCTATATATATATTTTATAGGTGGCCAGATGCTTCAGTTGCCCCGGGCAAGACTGGAAGATGCCGGGCAATATGTATGCACAGCCACCAATTCAGCAGGCCAGGACCAGAGGAGCATTCTCCTCAGTGTTTACGGTGAGCATACACATGGTGACCCATCTGCACAATTCAGCTACATATACAGATGATCAAATCTCAAAACATTGTCTTGGCTAAAAGAAATCTGTTTACCGCAAGCCAGCTGTGGCCGAGGACAATTCAGGAGTGAATCATAGCGATTCTGAATGAATCAAACTGATATCATGGCCCTGTCTTCATGTGCAAACCATCAGTTCTGCCCACCCTGAAGCCCCGTCAGGATGCCGAGTCAGACTTGTTTACCCCGCAAGTTGGCTCCTCGGTCACCCTGCGATGTGAAGCACATGGTTTTCCTGAGCCTGAGGTCACATGGTACAAGAATGGGCTGCAACTGGCTGCAGGGAACGGGCTGAAGATGAATCCTCACCAGCTGGAGATCTTAGGAGTTCAGGTCAGGAAAAAATGCTTTTACGTCATACATTTGAGGCTGCAAACAAAGTCTTTTAAGGACTTAAAGTGGCTTTTGAAAGGATTCATACTGATTTTCAGACTTTACACACATCATATAACATGTATAAGACTTATGCATTTGACACTTTACACGCATTTACACTTTCATTAGGATTCATTACGATTTGAAAAGACGAGTAAAACTGGAGACTTGACTGCATATGTGACGAGATACAGCACTCGCCCTTTCTCCAACGATGTCTATTCTAAGTTGGTTTACCTGATTCAGAATGCATGCTCCACCACATAACAGGAAGGAGCTCTTTCTTTGCCTATAGCTTGCATTCAAAATGCACCCTCCGTCACCACACTGATCTTCTTTGTTTCGTAGATGGCCGATGGTGGCACCTACACATGCAAAGTATCCAATGTGGCTGGACAGGTGGACAGGACATTCAGACTGACCGTTCATGGTGAGAATACCTCCTCTATGTCACACGTCAAAGAACTTTGTTTAAAAAGGAGTGGATATATTCTTCACATATGTGTCCACAGTTCAACCTATCCTAGACGGGCCTCTGCAGGAGTCCCTAAACTACACCCTTGGCTCCCATGTGGCCTTGCTGTGTGAGGCATCAGGGGTCCCTGTGCCCAGCATCACCTGGCTCAAGGAAGGAACACCTATTGGTAGGAGGGAGGCAAAGAAAAGGGGATTGGAATAGTATGTGTCATGTATGACAGCTAGTGTAAGTGAATGTGTTTGCTGTCCAGAGAGCAGTCTGCAGTGGCAGTGGTCCGTTCGAGGGAACAGGCTGGAGTTGGGGCCCCTCACTCTGTCTCATGCTGGAACATACACCTGTGTGGCCAAGAACAGAGAGGGACAAACACAGAAAGACTACACACTCACAGTGCAGGGTAAAAATGCAAAATGACACATTCTACTCATAAAAGGAGTGATTTTTGGTGTCAATTAGTTGTAATCTTTGTCCTACTTAGTATCGCCGACCATCTTGGACTCTGAACACCCATCTGATGTGAGTGCACCCATGGGCGAGGAGCTGACCCTGGAGTGTAGAGCAACTGGAATCCCCACACCACGTCTTAGCTGGCTGAAAGACGGAGTGACTTTAGAGGGATCAGACACCCATCACATCACGTACGTCATTCACTTCCCCCTTGGCTGCCAGGGCTTTAAATGCACACAGCATGTTATGAAGAAAAATGATTATATTACATTTTATGGAGCACATTGTGCTCGTTCAAAGCTGCTGAATTAGTTTCACAAGCAGCACAATAATAGATCAATGGCGTTCCCAATAGATTTGGAAAATAAAATATGAATCATGGTCAAAGACAATGTGTGGACGGAGAAATGGAGTCATGTATAGTCTCTTGGCTAATTTAATCATGAGAAACAGTAAGAGCAGCTTATACAGCTGTTCAGCAGTTTCTGTGGTTATTGCAACTGAATCAGCCAGAGAAATCAGAGAATCAGCCAAAGAAAGTAAAGTAAAGTGTGTGTGTGTGTGTGTGTGTGTGTGTGTGTGTGTGTGTGTGTGTGTGTGTGTGTGTGTGTGTGTGTGTGTGTGTGTGTGTGTGTGCGCGTGTGTGCGTGTGTGTGCGTAAAAATCGTGGGACGATGATGATGATGATGGGAAAATGATAACATTCGGATGTGGGGCGGACAAATACTTTAGACAGGGAAATTGGATCAAGTACCATGGTGTTGATGTGAAAACATACGTATTTGTAACTTTGCAGTGTGACTCCTGATGGAAGCACTCTAACATTACTGAGGCTGACTCCCAAGGATTCTGGGACATACACCTGTTTGGCTGGCAGCCCGGCTGGACAGGAGAGCAAAATCTACTCCCTCTTCGTACTAGGTCAGTTTGAACATTTTCCAGATGTGTATCTGTGTGAGTGGATAGGTTTCTGAAGATTTGTTTTCATTTAAATTTGACTTGTCACAGTCCCACCATCCATCTCTGGTGAGACCACTGTCCCCAGAGAGCTGCAGGTCACACAGGACAGTGTTGTGACTCTGGAGTGTCAGACAGCAGGAACCCCTCCCCCTCAGATCAGCTGGCTGAAGAACGGACGCCCTCTGCTCCTCTCTCCTCGCACACGCCTCCTATCTGCTGACTCTGTGCTGAGGTCAGTTTAGAGAAAGAAAGCCAAATACAAACAAGATTAGTGGTTCAGAGATTACATGTTTATAGATGAGGTAATGCTAAGTGTTCCCTTTACTTCATGAAAAAGGATTTCCCCTGTGCAGCTGTCTGACTCTGGACTGTACACATGCGTGGCACGCAGTCGAGCTGGTCTTGCCGAGCTCAGTTATGATCTCCAGGTCCAAGGTATAGTACCACCAACAGGTTTTCCCTTGAACAGATTTGGGATCTGAGGGTTTTATACAGATATTATGTGTGTGTGTGGTCTGCAGTGCCCCCTGGTGTGGATCATGTTGAACCAGTGGAGCCAGTTTCAGTAGTCCAGGGGTCCTTGGTGACGTTAACCTGCGAAGCGCGCGGCATTCCCCCTCCAACACTGAATTGGATGAAGGACGGACAGCCTCTTTCTCTTCACCGCAATTTGCTGCTGGATGGACAGGAGACACGGCTGCAGCTGCCTGATGTAGCGCCCTCAGATGCGGGCCTCTACAGCTGCGTGGCCAGTAACCAGGCTGGAAGCAGCACAAAGAGCTTTAACCTCACTGTGCTCGGTAATCCCAACACAAAATGTACATTAAATGTAAAGTGTTAAAGAGTGTAAACTCCTTGAATAACTGAGCCAACACGCTCTGCTTTCTAATCCAGAGCCTCCAAAGATATCCAGCTCTAGTTCACCAGAAGAGCTGACCATTGCAGTAAATAGTCCACTGGAGCTGGAGTGTTCGGCTGTGGGAGCCCCTCCTCCCACCCTCAGCTGGCTCAAAGATGGTCGCCCCTTGGAAGGAACTGACATTGTTCAGCAGGATGGACAATTTGTCAGGATAAGCAAAGTTCAGGTAAATTACAAACGGACAATATCTGATGATATTGCGAGTAGCTGTGAACACATGCACTACAATAATAATAATAGTAATAATGGTGTAACTTTCTGCAACTGTATTTTCAGAAAAATGCAATTTGCTGAGGTTTTTAGGAAAAAGTGCATTAAAGCCCTTAATGTGCCTATTCATTAACATGTCCAGTCTTTTCACACAAAGACAAAAGGCATATGAAATGAAGGATTAATGAACGATTAAGTTTACTTGTAATTCAATGTTCTTAATAGGTTGTTTATATGTGTGGTTTACATCATAGATATAAAAAAGTTGCACAAATGCATGAGCATTAATCTGTCTACCTAACATCTGATTAGAAGCAACTGCAAAACTAAAGTTTTAACAGGAACAATCTACGCAAATACAACATTGCATGTGCAAAAACCACTCAAGCTGATTAATGTTGTCTCTTTAAAGGTTGAGGATGCAGGTCTGTACACTTGCTTGGCCAGCAGCCTGGCTGGAGAGGATGGAAAAAACCAGTGGGTTCGAGTCCAAGGTGACACAAGCTGTTCTTTCATGTTGTTAAACTTGGAAGAAATATATCATGTCCCCCATCTCTCTTAACTTGCTGTCTTACTTGCACCTGGGACTTGATGGATAAAGCTACGTGTACATTCTGAAGTAATAATCGGTGTTTGCACAAAAGTAAAAACAGACTTGGTCTGGCATTAACATTTTCTGGCTACGGTCATGCACAGTTATGCACGGAATATGAGGTATATACACGGTATTAAGGCATTTTCATGTGTGGTGATTGACGACACAGACAGCTTTGACTTATGATACATTGTGCAGCATCCTTATCCCATTTCACCATTTGTTCTTGCTAGAATAAAATGGTGCCTCGAGAAATATAATGACTTCACTTCTGTTGAGACATATTAAGCTGCTGAGATTAATGCTCCAAGTAAAATTTCTAAATTCATGATGTAAACCTCTTTCTTTGGAATGTCATGACCTACCCAGCTCAGGTGGTTGTATATCATATGTGGTGAAACACATTCCTTACTTTATAAATCTTGTGTGGAAAGCTGAACATGTATTTGTTTGTGCAAACACAAGGATTGGCCTTTGATCTACCGTCTGACTTCATCTGTTCCACGTGTCTTTAAAAAGCAGCACTTATAGGAGGAATTGTTTGTCACATTATTCAATCTGGGTGTAAAATGTTTTGTAAATTGCCTCAGTGAGCCACCGCTTTTTAACCAGTGGTTGTGTTTCAGTCCCACCGACCCTCCTTGGCTCTGGCGATGTGAGAACATTGACAGTGCCAGTTAATGGACATCTGACCTTGGAGTGCCTGGCTGACAGTGACCCCCCTCCCGATATCGAGTGGTACAAAGACGAGGCCAAGCTGCAGGTACGGAGTTAAAATCAAAAACAGGTATTGAACTAGAAGTTTCCTCTAACTCACACATTTCCCTACCGTCCTCTTGGTGCATCAGCTTGGTAGTCGTATCCAGCGACTGGCAGGGGGTCAGTACCTGGAGATACAGGAAGTCCGGCCTGAGGACAGCGGCCAGTATAGCTGTGTGGTCACCAACATAGCTGGAAGCACCAGTCTGTTTTTCACAGTGGAGATTCTCTGTGAGTCGGTCTGTCAATAATGATCTGCTTTCGAATACATTTTTTAAATAGTTCGACATGCTTAACCAAAGCTACTGCATGGATATGCCACTTTTAATTTCTCTAGTACCACCAATTATAAAGGAGAGCAGCTCATCGGTGACTGCACATGTTGGTCAGGATGCGGTTTTACCGTGTGAAGTGGAAGATGACACTTCAACTACGATAATGTGGAGGAAAGATGGCTTCCCCGTAACTCAAGATAACAATAAGTAGGTCCTAGCTTTATCTTTTCTTTGAACAAAACTATTGTGCAATCTGTCCTTGTTATATTATTTTCCACATGTAAAACAAAAAACATAGGCACAGCTATGCAATAATATATTTTTTTAATTGTGTACTTGTTTCAGGTACACAATATTGTCAGAGGGCTCCCTGCGTGTGCACGCGATTCAGTTGAGTGATGCTGGTCGCTACTACTGTACTGTGTCCAATCAGGCTGGCTCAGATCACCGCGGAGTGGATCTACGAGTGTTTGGTAAATATAGCAAAGGAAAAAAAAAACTCTTGAGGTGCCTTTTCCCTAATTTGATCATACCACATGGGTCCCTGTGTTGGTTCTGGTTGGGATTATAGTGCAGCTGTCTTGCCTAAGTATTTTCTAGGATATCGTATAGTGTTAAAAATACAGGACTATGATCAACATCCGTGATTCTGTTCTGTGTCCTATCAGTGGGTCCTTCAATCAGTCCGGGTCCATTCAATGTGACAGTAACCACGGGGATGAAAGCTGTGCTGAGCTGTGAGACGACAGGTATACCTCCACCTGAAGTAACCTGGAAGAGGAACGGCACTCCACTCGATATCAGCCAGCAGCCTGCTGCATACAGGTACATGCAAAGCTCTGGTCGGACTACCTTAGAATACAAAATATGCACATTATGAATCCCACAGCCATTCAAACTTAAAAGCTGACCACATTGTGCTGTTCTGTCCAGGCTACTGTCCTCTGGGTCCCTGGTTCTTTTGGCACCGTCCGATGAGGATGAAGGTTACTTTGAGTGCACAGCTGTCAATGATGTTGGGGAGGAGCGCAGGGTCATTGAGGTCATCCTGCAAGGTATTGATTTTGGTCTTTGTACAATAAGCAGACAGTAGCGTGTCATTTTAGACGATTGAATTGATGCATTTGCTATTTTCTCTTTTAGTCCCACCATCTATTGAAGACGATGTCACAACACTCACGGCCGTGAAAATGTCTCCTGTTGTGTTGCCTTGTCACGTACAAGGACGCCCTCAGCCCACGGTCACCTGGACCAAGGGTGGTGCCAAGCTGGGGGCCAGAGGAGGAAGTTATCGTGTCCTTCCCACTGGTAAGAGAACATATCGAGAAGCTTTTAACATTATTATGCATCACGGTAAACTGGAACAAACTACCACAGGGCACGGAATATATTTTGCTCATTAAACTAGGTATCTTATTCACTGCAATGCAGGAGTGTTGGAGATAACTGCTGCCGTGCCAAGTCATGCTGGCAGGTACACATGCTCAGCCCGTAACCCAGCTGGAGTGGCTCACAAACACATCTCTCTCTCTGTGCAAGGTAGGCTTCCATGGATAGCTGCATGTTACTGTGTAAACATGTAAATATATGTATACAACAAGGGATTTGTTCTTCCATGTATTTAGAACCCCCAGAGATCAGGCCAATGAAAGAGGAAGTACAAGCAGTGTTGCATCATGGGACCGTTCTGCCTTGTGAGTTTCAAGGCTTCCCCAGACCGTCCATAACCTGGCAAAGAGAGGGAGTGCCCATATCAACAGGTAATGACATATATAAGCCAAACACTTATTTTGTAAACATATTGTTACGTTACGGTATATGCTGGCATTTGATAATGTCGTATTCATGAACAAATACACATCAAACCACCTTTAATGCTAAAAGTTGTTGTTGTTTTTTTGTTGAAAGATTAAAATGTTTGTGTTTTAATGTAGTCTGTGATAGTTTTCTGTGAGAACATTCTTAATACTTCTTCATATTACCAGGTCTCACTGTAATTTAAGGGACATGATCTAATTTTCATGTTCATGTGACATGACTTTATTGCTTGATTACAGGCCACAGGCTTGCTGTGCTCTCAAATGGAGCTCTGAAGTTTTCTCGTGTCACACTTGGTGATGCGGGGACTTACCAGTGCCTGGCAAAGAGTGAAGCTGGCGTCGCTGTTGGCAGGACCACACTAGTCCTTCAAGGTAGTTGTGGACTTTGAATCTCACAGATTGGAAAAAAATGGTGATATCTCTGTTTATTTTTAGCAGTCAAGCTGGTTATTCATAATAAGAGTATTTTAATCCTCTATAATTTAATTAATATCAATATATAATTGATCTCATGTTTTCCCAGTGCCACCCGTGCTGAGTGTGCCTCGTGTAGAGTACACTGCAGTCCTCGGCCAGCCAGTCAGTCTGGAGTGTGTGGCTGACGGGCAGCCCCAACCTGAAGTTGCTTGGCACAAGGAGAGGAGGCCTGTGGTTGACGGCACTCATATTCATATCTTTGCCAATGGAACCTTGGCAATTACTTCGACCCAGCGCAGTGACGCAGGCCTGTACACATGTACTGCCAAAAACCTCGCCGGCAGAGCCAGCCACGACATGAGGCTGGTTATTCAAGGTAAGATAGTGCCATTTCATATCATATAAAGATTGAATATACTGTAGTAGGTTTATCTTGTATTAACTAAAAATTATGTTGTTGCATTCCAGTCCCGCCCATGATCCCACCTGCACAGACAGACCTGTCAGTCATTCAAGGATTTCAGGCGCTGCTGCCTTGTGCCGCTCAGGGTTCACCAGAGCCCCGAGTGACATGGGAGAAGGATGGTGCGATTGTGCCCAAACGTCCAGGCAAATTCACTGTCTTGCGATCCGGAGAGCTAATCATTGAGAGGGCTGAGGTTAGCCTGAGTACTCCTCACTGCATTAGAAACCACCGTCTCTTTCTAGTTCTGGGCATACAAATCAGTTCTGATTTTTTTCTTCTCTCAGCCTGGGGACGCTGGCCTGTTTACATGTGTAGCCACCAACGCAGCAGGCTCTGCTAGACAAGACATCCGCCTGTCCATCAACATGAGGCCGGCTTTCAAAGAGCTGCCACGTGATGCAACCCTGAACAAAGGGCAGAGTCTGGCCTTGTCCTGCCACGCTCAGGGAACACCGTCTCCTGTCATCTCCTGGACTATCAACAACAGTCCTTACACAGGTATTCTCTTTCTTTACACTGTGAGCTGCACTTAGATATTACCAAAGTATTACAGGGCCATTGTGGGGGGAAAATCCCATCAAGGTGGCATCTTCCGTAGATCACAGTAGGATGAAATGGCAATCATTCTTGTTTAATCTAATGCAGTTAAAGGTTAAAACTGAACCGTGTTATGCACTGACTGAATTAACATTAATATTCCAGGTGCCACTGTCGATGAGGCTGGCAGGAGCTCCGTGATCGTTGACAATGTGACCATGACTGACGCCGGGACCTACGTGTGCATAGCAGAAAACAGCGTTGGCTCCATCCGAGCACTCTCATTTGTCCGTATTAGAGGTGAGCTCCTTTTCAAGGATTATTCGGGGCTATCCGTTTAAAGGAACAGTGTGTAACATTTAGGGGGAATTACTTGGCAGCAGTGGAATATCAGATGTATAACTATGTTTTATTCAGTGTATAATCATCTTAAACTCAGCTTTTTTTAGGGATATTTTGGTTACAATCTGCACCACACGTCTGGATGCCACTACATCTTACACACTGGGCCTTTAAATTTCTAAAGATACAGTACCGATATGACCTTGATGATCTTGTAAATATGTGCTTCGTGTCTCCAGAGCCTCCGGTGTTAAAGGGTGAAGCTCACATGTCTCAGACGGTCATCCAGGGTGGTTCTGCTATGCTGAACTGTCCAGTCCGCGGCGACCCCAGCCCAGTCCTCCGCTGGCTTTGGGATGGAAAACCATTGCTCCGCTCCAGCCGCATGCAAACGCTTCACAACGGATCCTTGGTCATTTACAGCATCACTGTAAGTACAGAGCTCCGTTCATGTTTTATTTTTCCTACATTTTAATGCAGTTCTCTCTTGACAAGTTTTGTGAAACCAAGTTTGAATGATTAAGCCCCCTTGAGAAAACTACTTGCATCAAATGTCATGTCTTGTAGAACAATGGAGAGTATTTCTTCTATCCATGCTTTATCTGCAGTCTCCTTGGGTGGAGGGACAGTGTATGACTGTCCTGCAGCATCCTGTTCCCACCTAAATCAGATTCACTTCAGTCAGAAAGGCTAACAGCATTAGCAACGGAGTGGGGACGAACAGAGCTGGATGTTCCCAGACTCTCCCCCCCTTTTATTAGCCTTTAACCCTGTTAGGTCTCTAAATGCTGCTGTAATTGCACAGCCTGCAGTTGAGACTTTCTCACAGACAGATGACCGTCCTTCCCATAGAGCACTTTAATGTGAAATTTCCCCTCTCTGGCCCAGGAATATTTATTATGACAAATATTTTAATGGAATAAAGTCTCAACTGCCCAGTAGAAAAAGACAGCCTTTTTTTTTGCTTTAATATCAGCTTTCTGTCACCGTGAAACTACATGCGATCTAAGACACAGTTTTGTTCTGGAGCTTTGTGGCCCCACCAGGGGACACTTGTTCCTCAGGGTGCCAATTAAGCCAAACTCTCCTCCTCTACCTGTTTGATCTACAGGCTGCAGATGAAGGGGAGTACCAGTGTGTGGCTGAGAGTGAAGCTGGAACAGCTGAGAGGACCATTACTCTGAAGGTTCAGAGTGAGTTCTGTGGTCATAATAACACACACTGTCATGGGGTTTGAAATTAATTACAAAAATATACACAACTACACATGCCAGTAGCATCTCTGAGTTAGGATGTCTTCCCTTTCTAATAACCATTACAATTAACTACTTTTGCCACACATCCACATATTCCTGCATTTTGTCTTCTTCTTCTCATTTTGGTTGTTTTTTTGTCATATTTTTACCTACCTTCTGAGACATTTTATAAGATCATTGTTTGTTATTTTTTGCAAATCATCTAGACTTACAACCCTGCTTCACTCATTCTCTGTTTCTTTCTCTCTCTAACACAGTCAATGGAGGCTACTCAAACTGGGAGGAATGGGGTTCATGCAGTAGCACCTGTGGACAAGGCTTCCAAGAACGAATCAGATTATGCAACAAGCCAGAACCAGCCAATGGCGGCCGATCGTGCAGCGGTCCCAGTATCGACTCTGGGAAATGTCAAGTTGGTCTCTGTCCAGGTATGAATACTTGTAGGTATGCCTCGCATGGGGACAGCCAGGACTGGAGGCATAATTTGAATTCTGAATTGTCTGTCCATCCATCCGGTCTATTCTTGTAAACTTGATATTGTTTACTTTTAATTTGCCACAAACGTCCACTCTGATTCGGATGAACTGAATAGATTTTGGTGGTTACTTTGGTGGCATTTTGAACAGAGATGGATGTAAACTCCAATTTGACAAGATGTTGGAGGCATACAACTGCAAGGTCGTAATTCTAGTTTGTCCTCCTTCACTTTTGACAGGAGCAGATATTTAGATTTTTTTGTTTGTTTTGTTTAATAATTAGCGTATTACGATCCTGGTCAAGATGTTGTGTGTACGAATGAACAGAATATTATGAAAGTTACCTTACAGACAGTGTACACACATCAAAAGGACATTCATGGATGCGAGCTACGGTATTATTACAGATTCTTTATGAGATACATGGCGCATTTATTTATTTACTTATTTACTTATTAAATAGAGGCCGAGCACGTTAATGAACATCATTATAAAATACAAGTTCAAAACTTTATGGAATTTAGCAAAACTGCTAATTTGCATCCATGGTAACAAAAGCAGTCAATGTATCATATCAAAGTTAATGTTATGAATAATTATAAATGATTCAAGTTCATGTCTGTTTGGTGATGAAAGGGGAGACTCCTCGCAGGACTAGAGGCAGTCTGATCGGCATGGTGAACGAGAGAGAGTTTGGTGTGTCTTTCCTGGAGGCCAACATTACAGACAATGTTGAAGAGGGGAGCAGCACTATGCAGGCACATCTGGACAACATCCCTCCCAGTGTGGGTGAGTGGTAGCACTTTATGGCCCCTGGTGTCACATGTCTGGAGAGAAAGGCCTCTGAGTCATTTTCATGTGGGTTGTAACAGTCCAGTTTATCAACAAAATTGTGGAACAATCCAACGTGTTCTTGGAATAGAGTTAGTCACCTTTTTAATTTGCACAGTATGGGTTCAATAGACATTAATAGGATGTAAAATAGTCAACTCTACTGATCTAAAATAGGTTTATTTTAAATAGAAAACGTATAGATCCATCATTTTTGAGGAAAACAACTGTGTTACTTAGACTTTCAGTTTCAGGGAAACAGGGATGTTTGTTCTGTCTCTTTATTATTTTTTTCATGAAGAACTGAAAACAGGAGATCATTTTGGGGATGTGGTCTTGTGTAGGCTGTGCGCATTGCATGTCTTTGACTCTGTTATAGACGAAGAGCTGAAGCTGTTTCGTTGCAGGTCCCTTGCTGCGGGTGCTGGTGTCTGCGTTTGCTCCCATCTACTGGACCACTGTGATGCAGAGCGGAGCAGCCAGAAACGGCTTCTCTTTCACTGAGGGCCAGTTCAGACAGGAGTCCCAGCTGGAGTTTGAGACTGGTAAGTTCTGCCCTAAACCAGTTTTACTTGCATGGAAGTCAATAAAGAGTTTTAGCCAAAGGATATTTCTGTAAGGTAACCTATATTCCAAGAAGGTTTTTTGGAGCTTGGCCATTTGCTCAACTGATCTGTGACATGATGAAAATATCGCATTTAAAATCATGTATATACGTATATGTATATCACGTATACATTCAGTATTTTACTGTAAACTACCAACTAAAGGGGTTTAGTCAGAATATGTATCTTGATTCTCTCTGATTGTTCGTTGTAGTTTGCTAAACAACCAGCAGATGGCATCACTAACATTACTGAGTTTACACATGAAGGCTCTTCATTTTAAATAGTTTCATCACACTCTTTTGTGCTTGTAAATGAGTGGTCATTTTACTATTTATTTTTTTATATCTCTGTAAACAGGGGAGATCCTTCGTTTGACCCATGTCGCCAGAGGTCTGGATTCTGAGGGCATTTTATTAATTGACATCGTAATTAACGGATTTGTGCCTCCTTCATTATCATCATCTCATCTGAGTCTACAAGTGAGTTCACTGCTGTCATTACAATGTGAATTTACAGACCTCAAATATATCTTACCAGAGAGTTTGATGACGTAGATAAGATCTTCCCTCATTTCTCTGACCGGATTTCTTTTGTGTCCCTCAGGAGTATGATGAGTCATATGTACAGACGAGCCAAGGGCAGCTGTACTCATGGTCATCGCAGACCCACCAGAGAGGAGGAAGCCCCATGGTGCTGCGCTGCAATCACACCATTATTTATGAGGGCCAGGAGGAGCGCCAGGGCCCTCTGCTGCAACTGCTCAAGGTCTCCGGGATGAAGAGCGTCTACAACATGTTCTCTCTCACTTTGGACTTCCATATCACTGCCAGCCTCCTCATACCAGGTCTGGGGAGAATTCAAATGATTTTTCACTTCATCACCAAAAAAAGCTGGATCTGAATATTGAAGCAGCTCTGTACTTAATTTTTCTGTCTGCAGATGGTTATGGAGACACTTGCCCGAAAGGTTTCATTCCTGACACAGCCTCCTACTGTGCTGGTATGTTCTTTCCTTTTTAATTTTGTTTAAATGTCTCATTTATCTTTGAACTGTTGTCCCTGTATCAGTTTTATTATTATGGTTCAATGTGTCCTTATTAGATGAAGATGAGTGTGTGCTTCAGTCTCCCTGCTCCCACTCATGTAACAACATCATGGGAGGCTTTTCCTGTGCCTGTCCCTCTGGCTTCACCATCTCTCCGGAGACCAACACATGCCAAGGTAAGACAACATTTGTTTTTGTTTTAAATAAATTAACAGATATACAATAGAAAAGGTCTAAACTATCTTTGTCATCTTCATCTAATCAATTTGGCCTCATACTTTTGTGTCACCTAAAACCAGATATTGATGAGTGTTCCCAGGGCTCACACATGTGCCACTACAACCAGCAGTGTGTGAACACAGTGGGCACATATCGCTGCCAGGCCAAGTGTGGACCAGGATTTAAGCCCAGCAGTACAGGAACCAGCTGTGAAGGCAAGTCACTCTAAATCAGTTACAACGGTCTGTGCAACTTTTCATACGGAGGAATACCAACTTATTTTGTTGTGAACGTTGCCTATTTTTGTTGAATCCAATTGTATTTATTTCTGCAATAATCCATGAAGACAAATCTCATTTCCACGCATACAGTATGTTGTACCGTATACTGGATTGATGAAGCCATTGTGTGTCCATTGTGTGTTCCAGATGTGGATGAGTGCCAGGAGTCTGCGCTCTCCCCTTGCCAGCATCAGTGTCTCAACACTCTGGGCTCCTTCCGCTGCATCTGTCACCCTGGATACCAGCTGTCAGGACATCGCTGCATCGGTCAGTCACCTTAACGTGGTGGGACTCCCACATGTTAATAAAGGGACATTTCACCCTAAAATCTCAAATAAAGCTGTTTCCTCTTACCTGTAGTGTGCTGTAGTTGTGTTATCCACATTATTTTGATGGTGCTTTCAGCACCACCAGCCTTCTAGTTCCATTATATTCAATAGAAGGAAGACATCTTCACGGCTAATATCTCCACAATTAGGCAACTCGCATCCAAACAATCTAGATTGATAAATAGCACTACAGATAAGAGGAAAAATATATATTTTATATTTTTGGGTGAACTGTCCCTAAAAGCTTAAGTCATGGGAAGTAAATATTTGTAACTTTCAAATCAAGGCATGTTAAAATAGAACAATTTGTTGGGATAACTAACAGCTCTGTAATTTCCCTTTTACAGACATCAATGAGTGCACGAGAAACGTCTGCCCAGCTAGCAAGGAGTGCCGCAACACAGAGGGAGGATACCAGTGTTTCGACAGCTGCCCAGCTGGCATGACCAAATCAGAGAATGGAGCCTGTATGGGTTAGTGCAGTGGTTCTCAACCTTTCTTTCAGTTATGTACCCCGTGTGAAATATTTGTTCAGCCAAGTATCCCCTAACCAGCGCAAAGCATGTTTGGTTGAAAAAAAGATGTAATACACAGACAGCGCTGTGCCATCAGTGTCAGATTTAATATAGAATAAATACAATTCAGTTCATGAATTTACACTTATATTTATTAAATAACTATTTTCAAAGGATTTTTGAATAGATGCACATCTTTATTTATATTTTTTAATCTCACGTACCCCCTGGAGTTACTTCACGTACCCCGATTTGAGAACCACTGGGTTAGTGGCTTATATCCACTTTATTTAGTTGCTAAATGTAGCATTCAGTCATGATTTCATTCTCTGAAAAAAACTGCATCAACTCATTTATGTCTTGAAGGGCTTATAGAAGACTCCTGTGAGTTAACGGATTAATTTATCCTTGGATATTAAACATGTGACAGTTGGTAAAAAAAAAGCTGGTCTTGTCTGCATTAGTATAATCAGTGGAAGCCAGCAGGACTGTTGGTGATAGTATTGGCAGCTTCTAAAGACCTCTACACTGCATTTACTAACAACACTAATTTAGTAACACCAGGTCAGATTTCACAGGATTTATTAAGGGCACAACACAGCAAGAAGTCACTGCGTGTTCTTCATTAGGAAAGCTAAAGCTTTTCTGATAAAAGTCCAATAATTGGTACTCAGAGAAAAACTTTGACCGGAGACACAAAGATCCTCTTTATGACAGGAAGCAACACAGTTATTGATTGTGTGGTTTTCATTTGAGTAAACTATAGTCCCAATAGCACCCCTGGTATGAGATAGAGGCTGCTACCATCCCAAGTGTTTTTGTAATTTTACTAAAGTTATCACAGTACAAGATCAGTCTCAGCATTTTAAAATGTTCATAAAGTTGATCAAAATAGTTTCAGGTTTGGTGGTGATATATTGTTAACGGCTTATTGTTTTTAGATGTTGACGAGTGCCAGGATGGAAGTCACATGTGTCGCTACACTCAGATCTGTCAGAACACAATCGGAGGTTACGGTTGTGTGTGTCCTAGAGGTTACCGATCCCAGGGAGTAGGCCTGCCATGTCTGGGTAAGACATCCACATTGGTTTTATTAACTTTCCAATAACACTTACACATGAGAATTTACTTGATCCCTGTTCTACTTCTTAGACATTGACGAGTGCCAGCAGACACCGAACCCTTGTGCCTACCAGTGCCGCAATGTTCCTGGCAGCTTTAGGTGCCTGTGCCCTCCCGGTACTGTGCTGCTTGGAGACAGGCGCTCCTGTGCCGGGCTGGAGAGAGGGCAGACCTTCACCAACGGCACCAGAGTCAGAGCAAGACTCCGCCCACAGCTGGTGTCGTCCGTCGGCAGGCCGATCCTCTCCCGTTCTCACGGAGTGTCTCGCATCACCAGACAGAGCTGCCCTGTGGGCTACACCAACAGAGACGGCACATGTGTTGGTGAGCATGGATCAAAACTATCAGATACACCCCATCATAGCGTCTTGTCAACCTCTGGATTCTCACACATTATTCTCTGTACAGATGTAGATGAGTGTCTGCTCAGAAAGCCGTGTCAGCACGAGTGCCGAAACACCATTGGCAGTTTCCAGTGCCTGTGTCCCCCTGGTTACCAGCTCTTACCCAATGGCAGGAACTGTAGAGGTAAGTTTCACTAAACTGGAACTGTAACCTTCTTCCTCCCTTTTAAATGTCCGCAGCTAAGGTCCTATCCCCTTTCTCTACCTCTAGACATTGATGAATGTGTAGATCAAGGTATCCAATGTGGACACAGTCAGATGTGTTTTAATACCCGAGGGGGATACCAGTGCCTGGATACTCCCTGCCCTCCATCCTATCAGAGTGGACGAAGCCCTGGGTAAATTGCATGACAAAAAAAAAAGTGTTGCTCAGTATAAATAAATACATACATTTGGCTGTACATGCTGAACTTATGAGTGCAATATTTTGTAGCTATGAAATATTTGTAATATTAATGTGGCGGTGGCACTTTCCTGTTGACCTTTAAAGGACATGCTACAGGCCCTGCTCTCGGGACTGCGCCTCAGGAGGCTCTCCTCTGCTCCTGCAGTACAAGCTGCTCACTCTCCCCTCTGGCATTCCAGCCAATCACAATGTGGTACGACTTTCGGCTTTCTCCGAGTCAGGCGTCCTACAAGAGCGTACATCTTTTACCGTACTTGAGCAAGAATCGGTGACAGGTGTAATTGGCCGGGTGTTTGGCATCAGAGACGAGGCAGGCAGGGGGATCATCTTCACTCTGCGGGCTCTGAACAATGCAGGACTAGTGCGCCTCAAGGTGCAGGCCACCACCATCTCCCTGCAGGGCCGCATTACCTATCAGAGCATCTTCATTATCTACATCTCCATCTCAACGTACCCGTACTGAGCCACTGCACAGCTTTACAGATGACTCTGACTCCCAGTGGCCTTTGGATGCTTCTTACCGACAAGGCATCTCCCCCAGGTCCTGTGCTTCAGACACATTAGGCCACGCAAAGAATCTCTCACATACAAGAGAAGGTGGACATGGTTAGTAAGTGAATCTCATGAAGACGGATATCCTCATCTGGGACTGAAAAGTCATGGTGGAGAACATCCTGTTAAATGTTCACGAGGTTCTGTTGATTTATTCAGAGAGTAGAACGTACTCTGTTGAAGAAATCAGAACTGACAAACATGCTGGATGAACTAAATATTCATACGTCCTTTTTCAGGAAAAATCTTTCTTATAATTATCTGAAAAATGCAGAATGTAAAAACCAAGCAAGCACTGAAGTTATTTAGTATCCATCAGGAACTACCAATGTTATGTTCTGCTTTCTATCATTATGTTTGTTTACTTTACAATGTTATCTTATTCTTGGACAGATTTATTCTCATATGAAAAAAAGTTTGCAGCCGGCAATACAAGTCTTTCAACAGTTATGAAATTGTACAATTTCCCCCCCACTATTTTAATTTATTTAAGTAATTTGTACACATCAGTTGTTCAAACAACCGCCAGTGTCAGAAGGTTTGAGGATCTACGAGCATCGTGGTGACAAATCTTCAGAGGCACATTGTAACAGTGGCTTGTAGCTTTCATGCTAGCGACATTGTTTCATCTATCGTTTGTTTTTCTACTCCTTTTATAACATTTGTATCACTTGTGAAAGTTTAAAAAGGTGCTAATCTGAATGTACTTGAGTGTTTTAAAAACTCTCCACAGAGTTGGACTACACTTACAGTTTCTGAAGCGTGGCTCTAGCTACAACATGGCACGTCTTTCCTGTATTTATGACACTATACATTAGAGCTTCAACGATTAGTTGACCAATCGAGTAGTTAATCGAAAAAGAAAAGCAATCACCAACTATTTTGATAATCAATTAATCATTAAAGTGATTTTTTATGCAAAGTGGTGGAATATGCTGTTTTCAGCCTCTGAAATATGAAGTTTCCTGCTTTTTCTGTTTCGTATCATATTAAACTAAATGTTTTGGGGTTTTGGATTGACAAAAAAAGACAAGAGATTTAAATACATACCCTTGAACTTGGAAACACTGGGAGGGACATTTTTCACTATTTTCTGACATTTTATAGACCAAACAACAAAGACAAAATTAATCTAATCTGCAAATTGAATACAAATAATCGTTAGTTGCAATCCTACTATACACATTTTAATACTCATTTCAACATTTGAAATAGTTGGTGTTCAGTAATTAAACACTGCCATCAATATACAAATCAAAATGATCTGAAAACCTTAAGATGCCCACAATTGCTGTATAAATGTTTGCCCTAATCCTGCAGATTGAATAAATATGTCCCTGTTATTGTAAATGAGTCTCAAATATGTGTAGAAATAAACTGGACAACAATTTGTTATTGTCTGTTATTACCATACAACAGTCAGTCAGTCTTACTTATATTCTCATTGTAAAACCTGGACGAACATTTTGTAAACAGCATTTTGCAGCTGACAAACAATATTACTGCAAATATGTATCATAAACCGGGGAGAGAGTTTACGCACAACCTACTCAGAAAATCCATTTGTCCACATTGCTAAAACCGGCTGGATGATGGCACGGGGCACAGTTCAGACGCTGCAGTCCGAGTCTTCTTCCATATGGTAAAAACAAAAGAGCGTCTCGGTGGACAATGTAGTCGGCTATGTTGGGGAGCCCGGACACCAGGCAGCAGCTCACGGCATTTTGGGAAATCTCCAGGTGAAGAGCCCCCGTCCACTCATCAGTAGTTGCGTCATAGCTCTCAACCTTGAAGGTGGCTAAGCGGAGGTTGAAGCACCCGACAACAAAGAGCCGATCTTCGAGCACTTCGATGTGGAAGTTGCCGCGGGGAGTCAACATGGGCGCCACTACGCACCAGCTATTGTTCACGGGGTCGTAGGCCTCTGCGCTGCACAGACGGTTGGTGCCATTGACCTCCCATCTCGTTCTCCCCTGGTGGTTGGCTGACTGTTAGTTAAGGAAGCGCTTGATTTGATATGTAGCAGAGCACGCATGTTGAACGTCAATATCGCTGACGATCATGCTCATTTAATTGTGGCAGCCAAAATCGTGATCGCGATTAAAATTTGATTAATTGTGCAGCCCTGCTAGAAATGGACAAAATAAGAACCGACGACGATGGACCGGATGACCATGATGAAGAACCACATCACCGTTTCCCTTAAACACACCACATTTCTGCTAACTGTTGCATATAATCCATATAGTCATACATTATAAGGGTGTGCCAGGATGATGCTTATATTTAGCTTATGTGTTTACACAAAACAGTCAGTAAGTAAGAAGGTTTTAAGCTCCTATGGACAACGGATTCCTAGCATAACAGAAAAATAACTACTGACAAGAGGGTTTAGCTTAGCTTTTTACCAATTTTAATATGTTGATGATATGTTTTTCACCTTGCACATGTTTACACGGTCTTCCGGTAATAAATTACACACACATACAACTGTGTATACTGTGTAACTGTGTGTAACTATGTTTATTATTCCCACAATCAGTTCAAGAGCGGTACGACTCATGTTCAGCGATATTAAAATCAGCGATGTGAAGCGCCACTACGAGACAAAGCACACGACCGACTCGCATCCGAAATTAAGGCACAGTAAAATAAACCTGAAAGCCCAATATGATCAGAACCCTAACAGATGAATTAATATGATCACAGAACCCTAATACATGAACTAACTGACCAACAATAATGTTTACAGAGGAGAAATGAGCTGAAACAAGTGGTTTAATAACCAGGTAGAGGCCCTGCACACACATTTCTCTTTTTAGATGACAAGAATATAATAGCTTGGCTCTTTTGATTGACATCATTTGACG
Organism: Taurulus bubalis; assembly: GCF_910589615.1. Taxonomy (NCBI): domain Eukaryota; kingdom Metazoa; phylum Chordata; class Actinopteri; order Perciformes; family Cottidae; genus Taurulus; species Taurulus bubalis. The sequence goes on along the minus strand of NC_136596.1, from coordinate 16,445,684 downwards.
CCAGAATAAACTGAATTTGAAGCCGCATGACAATTCAGTTAAATTAATATTTCTAAAATTAACGACTTTATTTTAATTATTGAATTAATTTATATAGTCTGTATGTATTATTAGATAATGTATTATTTATAATTATTCCAGTTAATGGGAAATCTGTAATAATAAATATTATATATGTTAATTTAACTTTATTGAATTTGACAGTCATTTGTTGACACTATTCAGACGTTGTTGTTTGACAGACCTGATTTTGTGTTTAATGTTAATATATTGAAATGATAAAACATTTTTAAAATTTTTGAAAAAAATTAAAAAGGTTTACATACACATGATCAATACATGTCTGTGTGATGATCACATTGTATCATGTCATTTATTTGACAAGGTTTTTGCTTGTTACACTGTAGGTAGATTTGATTTAGTCAAACCAAGAGTGAGATCAATTAGTTAATAAACCAATACAGTGTTAATATTTGAATGGGCCCCGGGGCACTTTGCACTTGAAAAGTTGGGCCCCGAAGTTAAAAAGGTTAAGAACCCCTGCTTTATAGAATGCAAAAATCTTACACATCTTACAAAGTTCAAATATCAACTAAGATGACAAAGAAATGAGCCAATGTCATGAGATGGTATGGATGGGAAGGAATCATTTTTCAGACTAATACATGAACCAAAGTCAAAACATGGGGAAGTCTCAAGGTATTGTGAAAAAAAAGTGTTAACGTAATTTTTTACTGTCACTTAATACATATTATAAGATAAAATAAGATAATCCTTTATTAGTCCCTCAGTGGGGAAATTACAGGATTACAGCAGCATTGCTCACAAGTGAATAAAGAATAATAAAATAAAATGAAATAGAAACAAGTAATATAAATAAGCAGTAAAACAGTAGAATATTAATATACAGACTGAATAGAAAAGTATATATAAACAAAAATACTTAAACGTAAACGTATTGCACGTAATATTGCACCAGGTGAATGCTAAAGTGAGCAAGTTCAGATCAAGTGTTCGATTGTCAAAGTGGTTTACTGGGAGCTCAGTGTGTTGTGCAGCCTGACCGCAGCGGGAAGAAAGGACTTGCGGTACCTCTCCCTCAGACACCGGGGATGAATCAGCCGGTGACTGAAGGAGCAGTTTAAAAATGGCAAAATCATGACGTAATAATTTATTTGATCTCCTTAAAGGTGCACTGTGCAGGATTTGGCGGTATCCAGCGGTGAGGTTGCGGATTGCGACCATCTGAAACCAGTGTTTAGTTTGTCCTTTCTGGGCTACAGTAGAAACCTAGCTAGCGGCTACGCAAAGAAGATGCATTACAAATAAGCATCAACAACTCCTTTACGTTTAAAAATTCTTTGAAATAGCTGCCTCAAACTGTAACCTTGCCTCCTCACAAACTGATTACAGGAGGTATGCACTCCCCTCCAAGTACTTCTGAAGTATCGCCCCATAAGCTTTATGTTTGATCTTTTCCTTCCCTTTGACCTTGGCTATTTTGACCCCAAACTTGGGCTCCATCCAGACCAGATAGACCCTGGCTTTCTTCAGCAGAGTGTGACTCCACTGCTTCCTCTCAAATGCATGCCTGGGCATCTTGGGCGGCGGTGGCTTCGGGGAGCACTCCCCTCCTCCTCCGCACTTCCTGTGCACACAACGCGAGCATGTCGACCTTGGAGACGGTTTCGCCGAGCTCCTCGTGAAGCGACTCATCTGTGGGATTGAGGTGGTCCCTCTGGTCTGCCAGGACTTCCTTCAGGCCTTGAGCCATGAAGAGGAGGCCGCACTGGACTTTTGACCCGTCGAGAGGAGAGATCTGGTGGACCCGGAGCTCGGGGAAGCCGGGGGGCCAAGCGCCCAGGTGCTCCCCGTTGGCTTTGTCCTGGAAGAGGAGGACCAACAGAGAGGTCAGTTGGAAGATATATGTTAATCATCTCATGAAATATACAGCCTGCAAGCTGTACCACACCCACTCAAGAAATGTGTCTGTAGGTTTAATAAAAAATGTATGGTTTTAATAGCTGCATTAATCCCTATTGCTGCGTGTCGATGTAGCAATGCCATGACCATAAGACAAGTGTTGGAGAACACTGAGGAGAAAAACACATATAAAATGAATATGCATGTCAATAATGCAGTTTTGAAAGTAACTCCTACACCTACCCCAGTACTGTATGAAGTATAGTTTTGATATTTGTACTGTACTCTGCCATATTGTACTTCATTGACTTACATTTATCTTTTACAGCTATAGTTGCTTTTCAGATTAAAATGTCCATGGCGCCATAGTGTTAGATGCATATCTATAACATCTAAAGTAAAATATAACAATTTACTTCACCATCAAAAATATGAATTCTGCTTAGATTCCACTGTATCAGTTAAAGCATTTCAATAATATGATAACTGTATATGCCGTTTTGACGAAATGGTCAAGTTTTAATCATTTTTGAAGATCTTTTTTTACAACTAATATTTCTCTTTATAATTTTTTATGCAACATATTTATAAATTGCTCTTTTACTAAAGCAAAATCTATGAATACACCTTCCATACTATCTGCATGTCTGCTCAGTGGTCTAGTACCTCCTGTATTGCAACAGAAGCTACTCTTTCTTGGGTCCCCATTCATATTTCTAACACTAATTCAATAACAGAAGAACAGTACACATGTATACATATTGTGAGTATGAATGTTACATTCATATTCACAATATAGTTTAATAATACATAATATAACCACCCACTCAAAGCCTGCCTAATACATACAATACCTCTATATAATCACTTTCATCTCTTAAATAATTAAGTTCATCCACTAAATCAAAGATAAAGTGTGACGGTAGCTCTCTATATCCATATCATATTTTAGGGTACATACAATCAAAAAGTCATAATATTCTACACGGTTCCTTGTGTAAATAAATACAATCTTAACTTTTTGGAAAAAAAGTGTTATTTTCTGAAATCAAAATGCTATTTCCATGCCACCGTTGCGTAACAATGAACTGTTGACATTATTAAACTGAACTCTGAAACAAAATATATACAGGGAACAAGTATTTCTGGGCTTTAAGTTATGATGACATGTGCATAGAGCGGTCAAGAACAATGCTAGACGATGAAGACGGTGATGTACACGCAGCATCTTCAGAATCACCGTGGAGACACAAAGATATGAAGTTACTTACAAAAGCCGTGAGGCTTCTTTCAACCAGACTTATGGCGAGGGCCGTCAGCTTCTTCAGTTGGCATGAAGCACCGGACGCATGTTTCTGCGGCGCACGCCTTGCATCCAAGCCTCCAATCAGAATCCCCATCCAGGCGCACGCCACTGCCAGAAATCCTGCGAATGCAAGCGCACGCTTTAAATCCAGCCTTGTAATTGTGAAAAAAGACGCACGTTGATGAATGAATGAAGAAAGTTTGTTCCAACGCATACTGCACCTGCTCTGTATTTCATTCTGACTCTGCTCAAGTTTTAGAACATGACAAGGACTGATTCTTATGTAATGATAATCATAATTATACTTGCAAGACTCTGGAAGGAGGAGCGTGAAAGCAGCACTAAAGATAAACTTCCCCTGTCTCTATCTGAGTCATATCCTTTAATACGAATTTAAAAATGATAAGCAGCAACACCGTTCTGTCACTTTGCACTTCAGGAAATGCTGCCAATCACTGGTGGAGATGATTTAACTATCACGAAGGTTAATTCATCCTGAAGAACCTCTTGTGCAAAAACATTCATAAACAATTGTAATAATAATGTTAACCAGAACATGCTGCAAGAAATCTTGATGGCAATATCAATATTAATAATAATAATATTTTATTTGTATAGCGCTTTAAAAGGTACTCAAGGCACTTTGCATGGTAAAGAAACAATAGAAGATGTGTTATTGAAGTTATTGAGGTACATTATACGTACATACGCCAATATTACCAGTCATAAGATGTGTTATTGAGGTTATTGTTTGTATGTATGCGTGAAATTTAAAAAAGATATATATATATATATATATATATATATATATATATATATATATATATATATATATATATATATATATCTCGTCAAATGCAAGTCTGAAAAGGGAATATTACTCTTTGAGCTGACGACCACAAAACCTCATAAATGCACCGTGATGAGTCACAGGTCAAATAAAAAGACTTCAGACTTCATTGAAACAAATGTAAACATATTAAAAGCGATTTTTTTATTTGAATCTTTAAACTTTAGCTAAATATAAATGGATGAGAGTGAAACATTTGATCAGACTCATGATTTAAAATCATCACAAACCTATTTCTTAATATTCAAAGTTAGAGTTGATTGTAATTGTTACCAAGTGTCACTGAACTGATCTTTAACTGAGATTAACACTATAACTCCAGATGTTGAGATGTTCTCAAGGAAGATGGAACTTAATAAGAGAAACAAGGGAAACTCAAAGTTTGGACATTGTATTCTCAATTTATTTTACAAGATACTCAAGGCACTTTACAAGGTAAAAACAAACAACAGAAAGAAGACAGAGATGACATGACAATAAGAAACTAGACAAAAACATAGTTGAGTAGCATCACAGGTTAAAAGCAGATTTCAATGAATGAGACTGTGTCTGTGGTAGGGGTTTAGGGTTGTGAAGGGCGAGAATCTTGAACTGGATTCTGTGCTGTATGGGGAGCCATGACCCCATGGAGGACTGGGGTCATCTGGTGCTGGAGTGGGAGAGGAGACTGGATGTGTAGTTTGGTGGATGTGCCGTACAGGATGCTGCTGCAGTGGTCCAGTCGAGAGGTGATGAAGACGAGGATGAGTGTTTCAGCGGCCCGAAGAGGAGAGGGAGGAGCGTAGACGGGCGATGTTTAAGATGAAAGAAGGCGTTTTTTTTGTGATGTGCTTGACGTGGCGTTCAAAGGTGTCGGACAGGACCAGAGTCCAGATGTAACCACGAGCCATGGAAACCTGTGAGGCGAGAAAGCTCAAAGACTGCGGTGAAGAAGCAGAGTTACTGATGTTCATTGATGGGACAGGAATTCTTAAAAGGAGAGAGAGAAGAGGAGAGAGGAGTTCAGTGTATCCTAAGATGTCCCCAGCAGTCTAGGCCTGGAGCAGCAAATCTAGGGATGAACACAGTTGTTACATTTTTAAATTCACAAATATAAAAATGACATCATCGCGATCAGCAGTCTTTTCTCTCTGTGGACAATAGTATTTTGGTGATTGGACTTGTTTTTGCAGCATGTCAAGCAGCAGCTTTCTTGCTGACTATTAATCATGTCAGTTTTAATCTCTACAATCATTTGATTGTAGAGCGTCTTTTAAAAGGCTGTTCTGACTACTTCTGTGTTATTTGGCCGTTTCATAGTCGAGAGCAATGGCAGGTATTTACTAAATTATTAATTTATATAATAATAATAATAATAATAATACTTACATTTTATATAGCTCTTCACTTTCAGTGATGGCAGAGGACAAGGCGGGCCGCAGGCGTGCAATGTTCCTGAGGTGAAAGAAGGCCGCTTTGGTGACGTGGTTGGCGTGGGGTAGGAAAGAGAGGGTGGGGTCGAGGATGATGCCGAGGTTGCAGTTCTGGGTGGAGCCATCAATGTTCAGAGAGAAGGTCTGGGCTAAGCAGTTGAGTTTAAGAAAATTCTTTCCAGATGAATAATCTTTCTCAAAGAAAAATCTAACTAAATTAATGAAAATATGTTTCTTAATTTCTAGAATTATACAAATCATCATCAAAAAATAACACAAGCTTTGTTTTCTGCAGAATCTGAACTTCCATTTCAGCTCATAAAACCTTGTTAGAGAGATTCTAAAGGAACAACATGGAGACATGAAAGTGACGCTGAGACGAGTTCACTCACTGACACGATTTGATCCAAACTGGTTTCATTTATTTTAAGAATGATAATATGATCTGAAGTGAACGCTGCTGTTCATTTCCTGCTCGTTACATTTCGTAAGCAGACTTCTGTCACTATGTTGTTAAAAAATACCTGAGATGGCGCAAGTTCAAACCAGAGTTTGACCTTTGACCTTTAAAGTCTCATGAATAAATCTCACCATGAATTCATGTTTGCAGCTTTTTAATTAGTGAGCCGTAGAGATGACTTTGATCAAAGTATTTCTCTGAATGCTTCTTAATAGTGTTAACTTGCAGGTTATTTATGTTGGATATGAGCTGCTCTACATAATTCATTTACATTTAATTGACTTTTAATATTGTGTTAATTATGTATACAAATAGATAAGAAATGGTCTTTAAAATGGTCCTAAACTTAAATTCATACTTGAGCCTATTCAGATATGATGTATTATTTCAGTTTTTTCATGAATCTGGAATCTTTCCACATTAATAAAGACTGCAGTTATTTAGAGACACTTTGCATTTTAAAAGTGTTGATACATATATTCTGTTTGAGTGAGTTTCATTAACTTAGCTGTCAGTGAGACAACTGAAGTAATAGAAAAGGACGAGTGATGAACTCGTTATCAGTCAACTCACACAATGAGGGAAAGAGACATTACTGGTGAATAATGCTAAGATTAAAACTATCCTTAAACCCCTCGTTGATGAAGATTTTTTAGTTTGAAGTTTTTTACTGTAGAATATAATTGTTTATTACATAACCTGCTTCTGTCGTTAACCTAAAATAACATTTGGAATTTCTTTTATTACGTAACATTGATCATTTTATTGATCAGCTTCAGTTTAGTTAAAATCACAACCAAACAGATACTTCTTTATAGTCACCATCATGTCATGCAATTGTATTAATATTGAAATCAGAGAGACAGAAACATTTATTTGATTTTAAATTCAGTTTAATTCATGTATGAAAGGGAGACACCTGATCACCAGGAGAAACCCTTTCATGAACAATAATTTAGAGTTTCTAATTAGCCGAAAGGGAATATTTTATTTAGCCAGCCAGCCAGACAGCCAGCCAGCTAGACAGCTAGCCAGCCAGACAGCCAGACAGCAAACCAGACAGCCAGACAGCCAACCAGACAGCCAGACAGCCAGCTAGCCAGCCAGTCAGCTAGCCAGCCAGACAGCCAACCAGACAGCCAGACAGCCAACTAGCCAGACAGCCATCCAGCCAGCCAGCCAGACAGCCAACCAGCCAGCCAGCCAGCCAGCCAGCCAGCTAGCCAGCCAGACAGACAACCAGACAACCAGACAGCCAACCAGACAGCCAGACAGCCAACTAGCCAGACATCCATCCAGCCAGCCAGCCAGCTAGACAGCCAACTAGCCAGACAGACAGCCAGCCAGCCAACCAGCCAGCCAGACAGCCAACTAGCCAGACAGCCAACCAACCAGCCAGCCAGCCAGCCAGCCAGCCAGCCAGCTAGCCAGCCAGACAGCCAGACAGCCAACTAGCCAGACAGCCAGCCAGCCAGCCAGCCAGATAGCCAGCCAGACAGCTAGCCAGCCAGACAGACAGCCAGACAGCCAACTAGCCAGACAGCCAGACAGCCAGCCAGCCAGCCAGCCAGACAGCTAGCCAGCAAGCCAGCCAGCCAGCCAACCAGACAGCCAACTAGCCAACCAGACAGCCAGCCAGCCAGACAGACAGCCAGCCAGACAGCCAACCAGACAGCCAGACAGCCAACTAGCCAACCAGACAGCCAGCCAGCCAGACAGACAGCCAGCCAGACAGCCAACCAGACAGCCAGCCAGACAGCCAGCCAGACAGCCAACCAGACAGCCAGACAGCCAACTAGCCAACCAGACAGCCAGCCAGCCAGCTAGCCAGCCAGACAGCTAGCCAGCCAGACAGCCAACCAGACAGCCAGACAGCCAACTAACCAGACGGCCAGACAGCCAAGCCAGACAGCTAGCCAGCCAGCCAGCTATCCAGCCAGACAGCCAACCAGACAGCCAACCAGCCAGACAGCTAGCCAGCCAGCCAGCCAGCCAGCCAGCCAACCAGACAGCCAGCCAGCTAGACAGCCAGACAGCCACCGAGACGGACAGAGATACACACAGACAGCCATACAGACAGCTAGCCAGCCATAGAGCCAGCCAGACAGCCAGCCAGCAAGACGGACAGACAGACTGCATGCCAGCAAGCCAGACAGACAGCCAGCCAGACAGCCAGCCAGCCAGCCAGCCAGCCAGCCAGCCAGACAGCCAGCCAGTTAGACAGTCAGACAGCCACCGAGACAGACAGAGATACACACAGACAGCCATACAGACAGCTAGCCAGCCAGCCAGCTAGCCAGCCAGACAGCCAGACAGCCAACCAGACAACCAGCCAGACAGACAGCCAACCAGCCAGCCAGCCAGCAAGACCGACAGACAGACTGCATGCCAGCCAGACAGACAGACGGTAAAGTGTGTGTATGGGAAAGTAAAGTTTTTTTTAAGAAGACAATGAAGTTCGTTTTTTTAAGTTATTTGTATATTTCTAGGAAAATATAAGAGTGTGTGTGTGTGTGTGAGAAAGTAAAGTGTTTTTTTTTTTAAAGAAGACAGTGTAGTGTGTGTGTTTGTGTGTAAAAGTTAAAGTGTTTTAAGAAGAAAGTGAAAAGTGTGTGTGTGAGAAAGTTTTTTTTTTTTTTAAGAAGACAGTATGTGTGAGAAAGTAACGTTTTTTTAAGAAGACAATGAAGTGTGTGTCAGAGGGAGAAAGTACTTTTTTGGTGTTTTTTTTAAGAAGACAGAAAAGTGTGTGTATGGGAAAGTAAATTTTTTTTTAAGAAGACAATGAAGTGTGTGTGTGTGTGTGAGAAAGTAAAGTTTTTTTTTTTTAAGAAGACAGTGTAGTGTGTATGTTTGTGTGTAAAAGCTAAAGTGTTTTAAGAAGAAAGTGAAAAGTGTGTGTGTGTGAGAAAGTAAAGTTTATTTTTATTTTTAAGAAGACAATGAAGTGTGTGTGAGAGGATGAAAGTATACTTCTTTTTTTTTAAGAAGTTTGTGTGTGTGAAGGTAAAGTGTTTTAAGAAGAAAGTGTAAAGTGTGTGTGAGAAAGTTTTTTTTTTTTAAGAAGACAGTATGTGTGAGAAAGTAACGTTTTTTTAAGAAGACAATGAAGTGTGTGTCAGAGGGAGAAAGTACTTTTTTTTTTAAGAAGACAGTAAAGTGTGTGCATGGGAAAGTAAAGTTTTTTTAAAGAAGACAGTGTAGTGTGTGTGTTTGTGTGTAAAAGTTAAAGTGTTTTAAGAAGAAAGTGAAAAGTGTGTGTGAGAGGGAGAAAGTCCTTTTTTTTCTTTTTTTTTAAGAAGACACTGTGTGTGTTTGTGTGTGTGTGAAGGTAAAGTGTTTTAAGAAGAAAGTGAAGTGTGTTTGTGAGAGAAAGTAGAGTTTGTTTAAGAAGACAGCCAGACAGACAGACAGCCAACCAGCCAGACAGAAAGACAGCCAAGCAGACAGCCAGCTAGCCAGCAAAACAGCCAACCAGCCAGACAGCCAGACAGACATACAGCCAACCAGACAGCCAGACAGCCAGACAGACATACAGCCAACCAGACAGACAGACAGAAAAACAGCCAGCCATCAAGACAGTGTGTGTGTGTGTGTGTGTGTGTGTGTGTGTGTGTGTGTGTGTGTGTGTGTGTGTGTGTGTGTGTGTGTGTGTGTGTGTGTGTGTGTGTGTGTGTGTTCTACTCCACCTCCATCGTGTCGTCCTCAGGGGGATCCACCTCCATCGGCTCATCGCAGTCCCACCAGGGTCCCGGAGGAGGAGTGGAGGCCGGAAGAGGAGTGGAGGTTCTTTGGAAAACAAAAAAATAAGTTATCAGAATTATGCAGATGAAACACAATGTTACATAACCATATGACATGGGGACTGTTGTACAATACAAGCACAGAGTGAGTACATTGGACCAATCAATAATTGAAAAGCAGAATCTTCTTCAATTAAACAAAGACGGAGGTAGTTCTTTCTTACACTGCACTCTAACTTTTAGTCTTATATTTTATTCCCGTCTAATTCTATTTACGTTTGTCTTAATTTCCGGTTCACTTGGCGCTTTAATGCTTTTAATTGTATTTGAATGTCATTTTGTGGTTTGTTTCTTTTGAACTTTTTCTTTTGATGTTTTGTGGAGAGAACTTTCAATGGCTTGGTGAATAAATAAGCTTACCGACTCCTTCCTAGGATAGAGAAGGATCTGGGAGAAGAGGTGGTGGAGGAAAAGCCGGGAGAAGAGTAGTTGAAGGAAGAGCTGGGAGAAGACGTGGGGGAGGAAAATCTGGGAGAAGAGGGGGGGGAGGAAGAGCTGGAAGAAATGTTACTATAGAAAGAGTTAGAGGAGGATCTGGGGCGCTTACGTGAAGAGGTTGTGGCGGAAAGTCTCAACCTGGACGCGTCGACTCGCCTGAAGGTAAAGAAATAGAAATACAACCATCAGACCCACTGCTCCACACATAGAAACAAACCAAGGACTGTTGCATCTTATGAACTATCTCACATTACATAGTGCATTAAGAGGATCAGTGCCACTTTGCAGTAATATTTCATTGAAAGTAAATGTCATACAATAAATCCGAGGTATTCAATTAAAATTCAACAAGGTCCAGCTAGAGAATTCCCTCATGTAAACGTCCGGAACGTCACAAACATGTCCCATATATTGAAGGAGCTTAACAGTTGTATTGACGTCTGCATAGTCAACAACTGACTGTCATTTTAAATATAGACAATTTAATTGAACAATATTTATTGTCAGATTTAAGATTGAACTGGATGAATTATAAGCAATACATATCCTAATAATAAATAGTTGATGTTCTCTTATTTCAAGTTAAATAAAGACTGGATTAAAAAAATGAAATACATTACAGAAAGCTTAAAGTACTTAATTAAAAAAATGCAAACTGCAGCCTTAAATTCAGGTATTTCAGGTGTCACCCAAAAAAGCCACGATATATTTTTATCTTCTAAAAATAAAAATGTGTGTTCAGGGGCTTTATCTGTGGTTATGGAAACCACTTGTTTCAGCTCTATTCTCCGCTCTGTTTACATCATTGTAGGACAGTGAATTATTGCGTTTGGATTCGGATCATATTGGGCTCTTAGATTCATTTTTCTGTGCCTTCATTTTGGATGAGAGTGTGTACATTTGCTCAAAAGCGTTGTAATTAGTCTTGTATGCCGCTTGACATTACTGCTTTTATTAATTGCCGACTATTGGGTCTCTCTGCCGTGTGTGTGAATACGGAGTCGAGTGCGCCGCTTATCAGAATACACATATGTGATTGGCTGAGTAGCATCACGTGAGTTGATTTACAACGCGTGTAATTGGACAAAATAATATTGATGCGTGGAAACATATTTATTATATGGTTTGAACTTTTCAAACTTTTGAGTTTTGTTAAGTTTGAGAAAAACCCGAAAGTATATTTTTGACCAAAAGAACCTTTTTGGGGGTAATACTAATACACTAAAAGATCAAATCGGAGGACATGCGTCTCTTTAACATTGTATGTGACGGACATGAAGCAGACAACAAGGAAACAGTGAAATACACCAAAACCACATTCCTTATTTCAACAATAGATATGGTAAAACAAATTCAGTTTTACAATCAAAGTAAGATTCACCCCAAAGACAGACTGTGAAATAACATTATTCAATAAACACACACACACACACACACATAAAGTGTCAATATAACCGTGTAGCGTTCAGGTTCTTACCATGCTGCGGTTTGGAGGCTGGTGCTTTGTTGCTTTGATGGATCTGGGATTGATGGGTCTGGGATCCTGACTGGAACAACAAAAGATCATTACTAAACATGCAACAAAAAGTTCAGACATTTGTGTTTGGTAGATTTTTTCCATAATCTCCAATAAAAAGCTTCAGCCAGCCTTTGAATTCAGGGTTTGATTCCCACTCCTGTATTTTTGAGCATACAGTTTAGACTGAGCTACTTTAGATGAGCTAGATATTTACTTAATGTCACAGAGAGGCACATACACACAGTGGACGAGGTGATTTATTTTAGATTGACAGTGAAAGCTGAGGCTTTGCGCATGCGCGATTAGCGGAGCAAGAGTCTCCTTTCTGCTCTAACTGCAGCTGAGTGTTGCATGAGGCTCCTGTGTCGCAACACTACTACTGTAGCTTTTTGAAAGTGGACTTGGATTTGCTAAACACCGACCCCCCTCCCCCCTTCTAGCCCCGCCCCCTCCCCCTCCCTGACTGGAAAAAAAACGGATCAAACCGGATTTCTGGCCGGCGGCCATCTTTTTTCTACATTTTCAACATCAAATTTGGGAAATATGAGCCTCTCAAACAACAATAACTGTAATTTAATATCACTATACAATTGTTAACACATTCCACACATTCCACACTAAAAATATTCAGGTTTTGCCTTATACTTTTTTTCACCCCGAAAAAACAGCGCGTGAAACAATTTTTAGAGTGACCTATAAACAATTGTTTACCCCAAATCAACATAAAATACAGTAATTTACAAATGTTATACCCCTTTGAGCATGTAAGAAACATTAATAAACACATTTGACATTAAATTAAAAATATTTCTTACCTTAAAAGTCAATAAAGCACAACAGCAGATGTGTTTTCTGTGGATTTCTTCTTTGGGGGGTTTCTTCAACCTAGTTCTTCAAAGGTTGGTTAGCTAGAAGTAGGCAAACAGGCTATCAAAATGATTAGCTTTGCAGCATACACGTTTCAAACTTAACTTGTTCAAGTCCAAGGGTGAAATAATGACTTTGAGTCAATTCAAGTTCTGTTTCCATGACTACGTGGTGCCTGCCTGTGAGAGACAAACGGATCTTCATTTGCCTCTCTAGAAACAAAAAACATGTCCGAACGATTTATTTGAAAATCTTCATTTATGGAACAGTTTATAAGTTGCCACTTAACTGTCTCATGTACTTGTTTATTTTTTTGTGAATGACATTGACAGCTATGTAGAATAAATATGATTGCTTTGCTCTTGTTCCCTCCCCCCCCCATGTCAACTGTCCCTGTGCTGCATTTCCCTTTCGGGTGTTCCAGCATTATTCCCATTAAATGGACAGTCACTTAACGGTATTAGCGTTAAGGACACTTGTCAAAACTGTCCGCTGTCAAAGAGGTGTTCTTTTTCGGACAGCGTGGAGCCTAGCTAACTAAACATTGCCACATTAGTCGACCATTTGTCGTTTTCAAACCAGCATGCATACTGTTCAGATGACTAAACCGAAGTGTCATCACCACGATGCTAAAGAAGCTCGCGCCCTACTACTAACCTACTGTAGCCGAGGGTTTATACTTCACATTATTAAGAAAACAACAACATGATGCTCCGTAGTTTGCACAAGATGGCAACCACTTTAATTATTGTCACACCCTTCACCACAACATTTCCTCTCCCTCCATTTTTTCCCTTCACAATAAAAGCCCCAGAAACATAAAACAGAACACTGCTTCCTGGAGAGCTGTTTAAGTACACAATATAATAGCTTACATATCTCCCCTCCTCCTGAAAGAAACGTTCCTGTTTCTAAACACACAAAAATTCCTTAAAACAAAATTGCCCAGTAAACAACAGTATACATGTTCCCATCACCCAACTGCAAAGACTCTGGTAAGTATGCCCCGCTAATGCCAATATACACTAGACCAGGGGTCGGCAACCTTTAACACCGAAAGAGCCATTTGATCCGATTTCCACGGAAAAGAAAACACTGAGAGCCGCAAATACTTTTTGACATCTAAAATTAATTTATTTATCAACGCATTTATTATATAGAAAGAAAAAATATTTAAAGAAACAACAACTTCCCTTTCATGCCTCGGGGTTCACCCCAGCCTTACACTTATTAGTGCTTTGACTACCATTTTGAAGATGGGCTATCATCTTATCTAAAATGAAGATAACACTGTATATATTGCTTTTTCTTACCTTTACACTTTGTATAGACAACTAAAGTGTGTTGCTTATGAAATCCACAAAGTGCTACAGAGAAAATTCAATTTTATCTATGTAATGAACACATTTTGAATTCTTGAAAAAATAATACAATGTCAGAATGTCTCTTTCAAATAAATTAAAAAGCTGAACTAAATTATCCATGTAGCAAACAAAAGCAAAAAAATGCCGTGAGCCGAGCCGTCATCCTTATATCGCCTTTGGGCTTTCAGAGCAAGTAGCGGAGCCTTGACCTGAATTTAAAAAATAAATTGGGGAAAAAAGCACTGTGTCACTAAACAATGAAAAATAAATATTTGCAAAATATCTGCATAAATATTTATTTTACCTGGTTAATGGGACTTCTGCTCCTGAACCTCTGCGCACAGCGTCTGCAAATCGGGGCTGTACGAAGTCACTCTCATCTTTACGCAGGACTGTAAGCTGTCATCTGTGAGGCGTGAGCGGTGTTTGTTTTTAATGTAGTTCATGGTGGAGAATAGCTGCTCACATACATATGTGGATCCGAAGATCGAGAGGACTCCAAAGGCATATGTCTTCATGTTCATGTAGGTGTCCGGGATGGCATTCCATGTTTCAAATACGAGTTGGTCCGGTCTTGGAAGGTTCTCAATATCACTCCATTTGTGATTCCGAGCAAGAGTGGCCTTTTGACGTGCAACATCTTCAAGGTCCTCTGTCAAGCGTTTGAATTTGGACACCCACATGTCTTTGTCAGCTATGTCAGCCAGCTCCAGCTCCAGATCAGGTTGACTTACACCTGCAAATGCAGTCACATTTAGCAGGGATGGATCGATGTTCAGGGGAGTGACGGGGAACGACAATGTGGTTTTTTCCTCTCTGAACTCACGGAATCGTTTCCCAAACAATGCTTGCATTGTGGTGATTGCACACTGCAAATACTCTGAATTGATCACCTTGTGAGCTTGTTTGAACTCCCTTAAAGAGGAGAAGTGAGACAGTGTGCCTCTCTGTAAATCTCTGGCTAAAACTGTCAGTTTGCGCTCAAATGCTAACACCTCCTCCAGCATGTGTAGCGCTGTGCCTCCTCTCCCCTGAAGAGTTGTGTTCAGCGTGTTCAGGTTCGCTGTCATGTCCACCATGAAGTGCAGCTTTTCCTGCCACTCTGGCTGTTCCAGCTCAGGAAAGGTGAGCCCTTTGCTGCTCATGAAAGTTTTCACCTGTCCCAGACATGCAGCAAAACGTTTCAGGACCTCTCCTCTGGAGAGCCACCGGACTCTGTTGTGCAGCAGGAGATCACAGTATGTGCTGTCCACCTCATCCAGTAACGAACGGAACTGGCGGTGATTTAAACCTTTTGCCATCATTTTATTGACAATCTGAATGACAACATTTATGACCTCTGTGCATTCTGAAGGAAAAGTTTGCGCGCACAATGCCTCTTGGTGCAGGATGCAGTGAAAAGTGAGCAGCTTTCTATCCAGTGACTTCTGCAGCAAGGCCACAAAGCCCCTGTGCACTCCAGTCATACTCGGTGCCCCATCAGTAGCCACTGACACTAGATGGGTTGTTTTTATTTCTTTGGCTCGTAAACAATCAAGCACTGCCTCACAGATGTCCTCCCCTCGTGTCTGGCCTTTTAGTGGTATCAGCTCAACCATTTCTTCCTGTGGTCCAGCAGAGTTCACATATCGGCAGAACAGCGCTATTTGTTCAATGTCACTTTTGTCTTTGGACTCATCACAGGCGATTAAGTACGCGGCAGCTGAATTGATGTCTTTAATTTGCTGTTTTGTGATATTTTCTGCCATTTTTATGGTTCTGTCTTTGACAGTCTTCGCAGAGAGAGGCATATCTCTGATTTTCTGCACAATTTCATGCTTGTTTTTAAAGTCCGCAAATAGGTGTTCTGAAATCTTAAGGAATGATTGTTTCATATAATCTCCATCTGTGAACGTTTCCCATGCCTGACTATTTCCTGAGCGGCCACAAAACTTGCATATGTAGTTTAATTTGCAGACTTCACCCACTTCTTGAAGTAATTTTTCGTCAGATCAGCCTTCCGCATCAGTTCCGAAACAGCTTTTTTTCTCTCTTCTCCCTCTGGATATTTTTCAGCAAAGGCTCTGTGTGTATTGTTGAAATGTCTTGCGACATTTGACCGTTTATTGTTAGACAGTTTTTCTCCACAAATTAGGCATACTGGTAGGCCACTCTCATCAGAGGTAAATGCAAATGAATCTGCCCAGGCATCTTAGAATGATCTATTTTCTTCAGATATTTTTCTTTTCTTACATTTCTCCATACTTGGCCTTACCGGGGTTGAAAGTCGCGACAAAAGGACGGCGTTTTGGCGGGTATACCGGCTTTCGCGAGTATGACGTTTATTTTGAGCGACGAAAAACAATAAAATATATTTATTCTAATATGTCAAGATCACAATAATCTTCCAATTTAGAACTAACATATTAAAGAACTAACACAAATAAAATACACTTCAATTAAATACTTAATTTTTTTTTTAGTAATTTATTTTCCCAAGCCACTCAGAGCCGCAGTATAAGGATGAAAGAGCCGCATGCGGCTCCGGAGCCGCGGGTTGCCGACCCCTGCACTAGACATATAGCTGATACATCATAGCGTTTGGACACACCATACATATAAAGCATGTACTGCTACAATAAAAAAAAAACATGTTAACACGCATAGTCACACATTCAACACTCACAAATCAGTTAACGTGACAAAGGCCCTTAAATATACCGATGGTCTCACCACCCTCTCAGAACGAGTTACAGTCGGTTGTGGCTCACTGATGCCGGTAACTAAAACAGTCCCTGTGGCTTCTCAACCCCACAGTTCCCCTCTGGTGCTCCCTCGTCCTGAAGGGAAGGAGCAGTGAGGAGAAGCCGGGAGGCTACTTGAAGAACTAGCAGGCATTGTAAGGTGTACTGAGCAACGTGTACCGTTTCAGTGTATCATCATGAACAACCTGCTCCGGTCCGTGGAGATCCAGAGGACTGTAGCTCTCTTCACTTGCCCCGTCCGCCAACAGGGCCGCTACTTGCCCGTCAATTTCTCCTTTACTGCAGAATAGTTGGTCTGCACAGCTTCGCGTTGGTATGATTCGGATCAGTTCATTATCATAGTCACCTCCAAGGCCGCCTGCCAGCGCCTTCACGGCTCCTTCATACCATCTGGCCCAGCAGGGGAAGCTTTGTTTTTCCTCCCCGGCAAAGGGCGGCGGCAGGTCGATCCTGGTATTGCAGGCAAATGGCCGCTTTCTTGCCGCACATTGTAAACCAGCGGTTCTTCGTCGTGCTTCCACATTCTGTCTTTTTGTTTTTTATTTCTTCTCTTTTCTGTAAAAACTAAGGTGGTGACATATGAGATGTCCCCACTTAGACGCAGCACAGAATCTCCGACTCGTACTATCTGCACACTGTCCAAAGTTAAGCTAAGTGCGTATTAGCAGTGGCTAACGTTAGCTAACTAGCTCACTTCGGCGAACTGCTTTCTACACTTATCTAGATTTTCACCCGATGGTTTTCTTGGCGCAAGATAATCACATTGCTGCCACCAATGTAGCCGAGGATTTATCTTGCACCTATACTTCACATTATTAAGAAAACAACACGATGCTCCGTAATTTGCACAAAATGGTAATCATTTTAATTCTTGTCACACATTTCACCAGAACATTTCCTCTCTTTCCGTTTTTCCCTTCACAATAAAAGCCCCCAAAACATAAACCAGAACACTGTTTCCTAGAGAGCTGTTTCAGTACACAATGTAATAGCTTACACTACTTAAAATACGAGGCATCTGGACCTCCGTTGAACATCTTTTCTTGCGGCGGGGTGTCTCCTGGTACCAGTTAATGTTTGGGACTTTTTACATTGTATTGGGAGTTTTGCTTCCATTCGTCCAGATCATACCTGCAGTGGTCACGGCCGTCGCCATTCCGTCAAAACGACAGCTGACTATTCGCTAAATTAGGTGTTTGCTGGAACTTTAAGTTATGTACATTAGCCACATTAGCACTATTAGCCTCTGTGGCTTTACCTAAAGTAGTAGGCCGGCAGTGGGCGGCGGTGGAGCGGTGACCTCTCGCTCGGTGGGTGGAGATTGGGCTGAAACACCTAATGTAACCCCCCGCATTCTGCCGACGACCGTCCGCTCTCATAAAAGTTGCGGTCAAAAGGCGTGCAGGCTCCACGTGGCTATTTCTGGACGCCGAACAACGCCATGCCAGCCTTATCATCCACCCCAAGCGTGTTGGTTAGTTATCTGATGGGGTTAGCTGCTTTGTTGACATAGATAGACCAGCCAAAACTTGCAGGCGTGAGATGAACACATTTTTATTGCAATACCACAATTTGACATTAGGTGACACACCAAACAATGGCCCAATCCCAACGTTCCCCCTAAACCCTCAACCCTCACGGATTTACTGACATCACCTGCTAAGTGGTTGAGTGTAAGAGGCTGTGTGGGCTTGAACTGGTGTAAATATGAATAGGACAGCACTTTGCTGCAACATATCACTACATACATAAATACATGAGAGAGAGAGAGAGATGTCACTCTTACCTGTCTTAAAAACTTGAGAGCCCTGAAAATGTATCATCATCCCATTGTGTATGATGATGAATACATCAATAATCACAATTTCAGATACTTCTCAGGTAATGAATTGAAGACACCAGAGATATTACTGTTATCCACGAGACGCTCGGTTACAATACAGCTTCCCACCTTGGTGGCGGTAATGCGTCAGTCAGTCTGTTTAACAAGCTCTGCATATGCAGAAGAAGAAACTCAGCCAGCAGCTAGCTATCCTGTAGTAAAAGTTATAGAGAAGTATTTAAATCGAAAACATGAAGACGAAAGTGCTGTTGAACTCATCCCCCCCTAAATGTCAAATGTTTGTGACTTCACAAAATAGGGCTTTGCGAACGGAGGTAACGAGGCGGAGCCCTGAGCCTGTGTGTGGAGTGTGGGCTAACGCTAGCTAACGCTAGCGAGGCTAGCTGACGCAGCACTGAAGGCTTCACAGCTAAAGCTGTCTAGAGACCAAACATCCAACGCTCATGAGAAAGCCGGTGGGATTTTTCAAGAGAAAGGACAATGGGCTCATGACGCAGAAAAGGTCTGTCGTGTCACTGACTGTCAACTGTCACAGATATGAAGAGAAAGTTCTGGTTCTGCAAACATGAAGACTGCTGAAGCACATCATTCACAGATTATAAGGCTGTATTTTAATTTGCACTTTATTTAAATGTTATTTACAGTTTATTTAGTTTGAAAAGTATTATTTTGAATTGTGTGCACACTTGTCTGCATACTAATAGTTGCCCAATAATTGTGAACACAGATATTCTTCGAAGAAAGTAAAAACCTCACTTTTACTGTCTATGTAAATATTCAGGTTTGAGGTTTATTAACATTTTGGATTGACCGGGAGCACTGTAGTTGTTCAATAATACAATTAATCCCCCCCCAAAAAAACTACTTTCCTAAAAATTGTGCAGTGTATTTA
The DNA here is from genome assembly GCF_910589615.1 of Taurulus bubalis. NCBI lineage: Eukaryota > Metazoa > Chordata > Actinopteri > Perciformes > Cottidae > Taurulus > Taurulus bubalis. Next base: position 16,426,263 of record NC_136596.1, on the reverse strand, counting down.
TTTTTTACCACATAGTATTCATCAAATTTAAATTTTTTTAAGCTTTACATACACATGGAGTCACGTGGGACCACCGAGTAGAATGGCTGCCTGACTGGATATGTCCCGGTAAACCCACCTAACTACCTCAAATTAGCTAATGATATTGGCGTGACTGTGCTGTAAAGTCGCCTGGTAACATCGTGGTGTCAGTGCTCGATTATTATCCCTTCTGAAGAGAAGTGGGCGCACGCATTTATCCAGATGACTGACGTCTGGCTAGAATTAACGAGACCGTTTCAGCGCGGATCAGCCGTGAAGAAACCCAGATAGCCTGATGTCAATCATCTCGCTAATTTAAGCTGGAGATTCGGACATTTGCTTGACTTTGTTTAGCCAGGTACGAGAAACAGTCTCAACATTAACTTCCGCTCCCCGACCCATGAACATTCCGGTCAGAATCACCAGCTCCAGCTCGCGCCCTACTCTTGGTCAGGTTCACCGTGTTGCTCGAGTGTTACGTCCAATCACACGTACCCCTAAAGCCTCCTGTGCTGATGACGACACAGGGCCTCTGCCCATTAAAATGTGTCTGATTAATGCACGCTCTATAGCCAACAAGGCTCACATTTTAAATGACTTGTTCACAAATCATATTTTGGATTTCCTATTTTTGACTGAAACCTGGCAACGGGAAATGGAATGCATCCATCTCAATAAGATAAGATAAGATACGATAAGATAATCCTTTATTAGTCCCGCAGTGGGGAAATTACAGGATTACAGCAGCATTGCTCACAAGGGAATACAAGAATAATAAAATAGAAACAAGTAATATAAATATAAATAAACAGTAAAAACAGTAGAGAAGAATATTAATATACAGACTGAATAGAAAAAGTATGTATAAAAAAGTACTTAAACGTATTGCACGTAATATTGCACCAGGTGAATGATAAAGTGACCAAGTTCAGTTCAAAGTTCAATGAACTTTGCCCTGAGAACTGTTCTTTTATTGGGACCCCATGCTTGACAGGCAGCGGTGGAGGTCTCACCGTGGTCTGGAAGAATCTGTTTTCCTGTCAAATGGGGAGCACAGAACCCTTTACTACTTTTGAACTCCAGCTGACTAAAGTCGGTCGGCTAAAGCCGTTTTATTGTGTTTTAATTTATCGACCTCCCGGTCCAGCAGGTTAGTTTTTTATCAGAGTTCACAGACTTCCTGACATCTATTATCAAGCTAGATAAAGTGGTACTGGTTGGTGATTTTAATATGCATGTCAATGATGCCACAAACTGTGTAGCCACTGACTTCCTGAACATTACTGAATCTTTTAATTTCACACAGCATGTTTCTGGCTCCACTCACAGAGGTGGTCACACTTTGGACCTTGTGTTCTCTCTGGGTCTAGATATTGATCATGTACATTGTGAAGACCTACTAATCAGTGATCACAAATGTATTTTCTTTGATCTCTCTGTAAAAGCTGACTGTCTCAGAGTTTCTTTTAATCTTGTAGTGAAGGAAGCTAGAACTGCGTACTTTGCAAACTTAATTTCTTCCTCCAAGAGAAATCCTATTTCATTGATAAGGTAATGGAGATTAGGTCTGGTATTGCTCATGGGATTTGTTCACCCAACTGTAGTTCCTCTTAATCTCCTGGACTCTTTCCAGCCTATCAGCCTACAGGAGTTAATGGACTTAATTAATAAATCAAAACCATCGTCTTGCCCTCTGGATATTATACTATTCTCTCTAATTCAGGAAATCCTGCCAATTATAAAAAACCTAACTTAGATCCTTCTCTGACCTCTAACTACAGGCCTATTTCAAAACTGCCTTTTTTAAATCCTAGAGAAGGTTGTGGCCGGCCAATTTACTGCTGCACTGGAGAGGCACAATATGTTTGATAAATTCCAGTCAGGGTTTCGCAAACAGCATCAACCGAAACCGCTCTCCTGAGGTTTTCAAAAGACTTGTTAATGTCATCTGACGCAGGCGACTGTTTTAGTGCTCCTCAATCTCAGTTCTGCGTTCGACACCGTAGACCAGGCCTATTCAACTAGTGGCCCCAGGGCCGGATACGGCCCATTTGAATTTAACTATGGCCCGCAAGACTGCCTGCAAATCAGTATAGCTTGGTAAGAAAAAATAAAACTAACGGACATGCCTCTTTTATACATTGAGACATCTAACTCAGAGCCATTGAGTTTCACTGTTGCCTCAACCAAACCTGTATGGTTACATCTTTATGTTACGCACCCGTGTTGGTTGCCGTAACCCACTCCTCACTTGCGCTCTGGTCTGGCTGCCCACTGAAACACCTGCGCTAGCTGACGCTACCATTAAACTGCGAAATGTCTCTCTCAAAGCCGAAGCGTCGTAAAGTTGACTGTGAAAACCACCAATTTCAAAGTGAATGGACTGAAAAGTATTTATTTACTTTGCCAGCCGTAATGAGCAACAAACCAATGTGTTTATTGTGCAGCGAATCCATTGCTGATGAAAGAATACAATGTGAAGAGGCACTACAAGTCGAATCATGGCTCATTTTCGAACAGTTTTCCCGAGGGCTCGGAGGAGGAAAGTAAACGGACTGTTAGCATCTTTTCAACGAGGTCAGTGTGCCCTCGAGCAGGGCTCTCAAGTTTTTAAGACAGGTAAGAGTGACATATCCTCCTCCCCCCCCCCCCCCCCCCGGCCGTGCCTCCGCCCATGCCGTATGCCCACAGACCAGCCCCTCTCCCCCCCATATTATTAATAGCTTTATTTTCATTGGTTGCTGGATTACATTTCACCCAGATACAACAGATACATTTTTCTGATTGGCTATTCGTGTAGCCCATTTCTTTTTTTTTGATTGGCTGATGAGTGGCACCTCGCGGCAGAACTCCAGGGGATTCGGGGGAGACGTGCTTGATTCCTCCATTGTGAGGGCAGCGCAACCAGGTCATGTTTGTGCGCTGCGGCACATTAAATAGCCTAGTGTTTTTTTTCAGCGTAAGAAATACGATGTGTGGCGGGAGGGTGTGACTTAAGCCTGAAATGCGTGACAGTCACGCTGTATGCGTGACACTTGAGAGCCCTGCCTTAGTCGCTTTTGCACGGAACCAGAGAGAGCCATGATAGCATCTCTACGCGTAGCCTGGACACTAGCCAGACAGAAGGGCCCTTTACCGAGTCGGAGACTGTTAAAGACTGCATGCTTGCAGTTATTGATGAAATGATTGTTGACGAAAAAGTGAAGGCAAGCGTCACTTCATCCATTAAAAAAGTGCCTCTCTCGGACACATCAACTCTCCACAGACTGGAGGTACTGGCAACGGATGTCGAAGGGAAGCTTTTGGAAAACCTTCGAAAAGCAGAGTTTATGTCTATCGCTGTGGATGAATCGACTGACTGTACCGACATGGCCCAGCTGTGCACATATGTGAGGTTTTATGATGGAGTGCGTGTTCGGGAGGAACTACTGGGGCTCATTCCGCTGGCGCTGCTAATACTAACAATGTTTGGATCCACCTACACATGTGAGTCTAGCTTGTCTCACATGAATGCAATCAAAACAAGGGCACGTTGCTCCATGACCAATGAAAAGCTACACAAGTGTCTCAGGGTTGCTGTTACTACTTATGAGCCAAACTATGTTGAAATGCCAAATCAAGGCAATGCAATTTTTCTCACTGAGTTTTTACCTTTAACAAATATGGACATGAACCTGCTATAGGCACCTTATTTTTGACTTGTTTATGATAATATCATGAGTCGGCCCATTTTTTGTTAATCTGGTGGATGCTGTTTAACCAGAATCATCTGGTTGTTTGTGTTTATGGGTATGAACCTGCAAAGCACCTTATTTCTGCTTGGAAATGTTGTTGAAGGCTTATTTATTATTATTGTGATGGATACTGTTTCAATATGTTCAGTTTACATTATGCATTTTGAGATATGGACCTGCTGTAAATATGACTTACTAATAGTAGAAACAATATTCCACACAGCCTTGCTTTGTATGTATTGGTGCATCTGCTTGAGTAGAGCCCTCTGTTGTGGAACCAGAGGCGTTCAAGATCCAGGAAGAAAGTGTCTTGCTTTCAGGGACCTAAACCTACGGTACACGAAATGTGCACTAAATTAATTACACAAAATATTTAACTTCACTTAATCAAAGTAAAACTTAGCAGAGATACTGTTAACACATAGTGCTATTTTATAATAGAAAAGCAATGATATGCATAATTTGTTTCGGACAATTTATTTCATTTTGTTTCCTTTTCCTGTGTCCTATCATCAGCCAAGAAACCAGCAACACATATACTGCTATAAGAACCTCTTAACTAGTCTCACAAGTGTTTTCTGTATATTATACCTTTTTAAATTATTCAAATAGCCCTTGTTGTTGACGAGATATTCTGTATTTAGTATGGGTATTGTAAAGTATTCAGGAATCCTTGGGTGGCCGAGCAGAGAGTCATAATAACAAGATGTAATAAAAGATGATGACAATCAGCAAATACCGTACTTGATCAAGGGCCTTTGATTCTCCGCAACTACACAGAGCGCAAGCAGTTAGCTGTCACGTTCACGTCGAAACAGAAGTCCCGTACGGTCTCGTGCGTGGATTAATATACAGCTTCAGTCACGGAGCCCTCTCATAGTTTCTGTGTGTCCATTTGTCCTGCGTTGAAACAGGGGTGGAGATATTCTACGGCCCAATCTCCATCTCCCCCCTAAACCATCAAACCCTGAACCCTCAGGGACTTTCTGACGTCCGCTGCTAAATGGTTGAGTGTGAGAGGCTGTGAGGGCTTGAACTGGTGTACATATGAATGGGACAGCACTTTGCTGCAACATATCACGTGACTACATAAAAAAAATATTGTGTACAATTGTGTATTTATTTTATACTTTTTATTCACTAATTTGAACATCTTCCTCGCGAGATGTCAAGTCATTTTGAATGATCTATTTACTCGTTTTTGTAAAAACGAAATGTTTGATGAATGTAAAAAAATATTATTGCTTGCATTCCTCTGATTTCATGTGTTTTTATGTTCCATCTTTAATCCGTAATGTTGTAGTGCAAATGTATTTTACGTCTTCATGCTTCCATTGGGAATTGCATGTTTAACGTCACATTTCTATGAACTGTGGGTAATTCCCTTGGGCAAAGTCAGCATCTAATGCTGACTTGAAAGGGATCATAAAGGGCTCAAAATGTCTGCCAGAGAGCCCTCAAGCGCACGACGATGTGACAACGTGACACCCCTAAACCCTCAAGGACTTTGCGGGAGCGCGCCTCAAAGTCTGTGAGTCCGTAAGGGTGGAGATTGAGATTGGGCCTTCTTCTAAAAAAGGTAGATTCAGCCATTGTCATTGATGTGGGGAACCCGGGGAAGTAGCAGGAGCGTGTTACAGTGGCGCTCAACGTGGGGCCCCCATTGAAAGAGCACCAATGACGGACAGCGAGCAACACCCAGATCTGCCGGCCCAGCCCATAATCATGCTGGAACAGATGCTGGGTAGGATCGCAACAATGCAGCAGGACCAGGAGGAGGCAAGGCCAACACATTTGGAAGTCTGATCCTGACCGTGGGGCAGAGAGAGTGGGCAGGTACGTCCAACAACCTTATTCTGCTTATGTTGTCTTTATAACTTTCTATATATTCTCAGATATATTGTGAGGCTAATGAAGGGGGATATTACTTGGTTTGTTAATGCAGTTTTGAATGCATGAAGGCAATAGTCTGAAGGAAACACTTTTTGCATGATCAGTTTTGTTTTGGAGGATTACAGACATGTTGGGCCATGTAGGGGCGGGGCCGCCCCCTTTACATACACGCAACAGCTGAGGGACTGCTACCAGATGGCTACAACCTGGGAACCTGTAAGGGGCGCAAGGGGTGGTGGCAAAGATCATCCAGAAGCAGTTCGGGCTGCTGTGTGGTGTCTGGGCTCCCCAACGCAAGGCAACCTTTCCAAATTGCAATTGATTATTATAAAATAAATGTCACACGTGTTTGTAATAATAATTTTGATTTAAAGAAACATTAGCAAGATAATGCAAAGTCTTAGATATTAGACCAATAGTTGTACGATTGGACGATTCTCCGATTATGGGAATCATCTTGGGATAGAGTAGAAATATCTCTGTATAATTTATAACCAGATGAAGCCAGGAGAAGTGATTATTTGCCTGCAAACGGCTGAGTGTTACTGCCCAGAGTCAAACGAATGGACGACGATCAGCCTCATGAACAGCCCACGCAGCGGACTTGGCATTGCTGCATATGCAGGCCGTGTCTATGCAGTAAGTACACATGAAATCCACGGCCCGCCACTGAGTGACACACCAACTTGTGTGAAGTATGAAGAGATTGGGTCAACAGATGAATCAGAAAGAGTTTAGTGCGAGTGTTCTTTTTTTTCACCATTCATTTCACTTGTACTCCCAAAGGTTGGCGGCTACGATGGCACCAACCAGTGGCGGTGGGTCAATAGAGGGCGCTAGGACGCCGCCCCTCTTAAAATTTTGCGATAAAAAAAAAAAATAAATAAAAAAAAAAGTAATATATACTGTAAAAAAACATTATATACCAAATAATATCAATACGAAATAGACCGTGTTGACGCGCTAAATGTGTGTGGGAGACCGTAAGTCCCTGTCAACAACCACTTAAAACCAGTTAAATGTGACCAAATATGATATATCGCCGTTCATCATCACTGAGAAAAGCACCTCCCCTCTGGGGGCGCCGGCCAAATGGGAGTCTATGGAAGCGAGCAAACATTTCAGGGGCGTTACGGCGAGCACAGCTTCTCATTGGCGGATGAAATGAGAATCTTCGGGCGCACAAAAGTGCGCCCTAGCCAATGACATTGTTTCTTATTGCAATGTGGTTGGACTATTCGTCGAATCAGAGACCTTTATCATTCCCTCACAGCCCATACAGCTCCCACGTAGCTATGCGAGCAACACTAGCAGAATGTAGCAGACTTTGATTATGTCAGTATGGCGACTGAAAACTCTGTGGTATCTCTACGCGAAACACCTTTCAACCAACGGTCAGATGTTGACAAGAAGAGAACAAAGAGTTGGGACCCGAACGTCCGGATTTAAAAATTCAGCAGCAAAGCACTGACCGCAGGAGGACGTACACCCAAAGCTTCTCCTCAAGCCTATATGCTAACCGGAGCTGGTTAGCTGGATGCAAAGTGTGGAGCTCAGTGGCTCTGAGCAGCCGAGAAAGCGCCGGGCAGATGAGCTTGGAAGGATTGCTGCAGATGTGAGTGTCAAAATCAGCAGATGCCTGTGTTTAGAGTGTGTGTGAGTTAGCTCCAGGCATCAAGGTGGCTCCTGGCCTTGTGTCTGTTGATGAGCCATCAACACACACAAAACATAGTTTTTTGTCAACTCTGATTGTTGGCTTTTGTCTGTAGTATGAAGCCTGTTTGTAGTAGATATTTCCCCACGTATCTGTCTGTCTCTCTATATATTTATCTGTAGGTTTGTGACACCATACTTGGACACACAAGGGAACGCTTTGCCTTCAAAGACCACCTCACCAGTACCACCTTACTGCAGGGCCCCCAGTTTAAATTTCTTTACAAGTAGTGGGGCCTACTCTGTCAAACACCCAATGTAAAATGTGATGTCTCTCTTTCTGAATCTATTCTGCTCTAAACCTCTTTCTCTTTTATTCTGTAAACCTCTGAAACCCAACCCAATGTTTCTTAAACCATTCTGCTCTGAACCTCTCATGCCCAAAGTTACAGTTTGTTGATAGTTGTTATTGGACAGTGTTGAGTACTGTGTTTTCTTGAAATAAAGGTTTGTTTTTTAAAATATTCTACTCAATTTTTTCTTTTCTTTTTCTTTATTTTCTTCTCATTGTGGAGTGCTATTTAAACCGCGCCACCCAACTGCGCCACCCCCCCCCCCCAAAAAAAATCACCAGCCACCACTGGCACCAACCATCTGTGCATCGTAGAGGCCTACGACCCCGTGAACAATAGCTGGCACGTAGTGGCACCCATGTTGACTCCCTGCGGCAACTTCTGCATCGAAGTGCTCGAAGATCGGCTTTTTGTTGACGGGTGCTTCAACCTCTGCTTAGCCACCTTCAAGGTCGAGTCTATGACGCAACGACTGATGAGTGGACGGGGACTCGTGACATGGAGATTTCCCAAAATGCTGCGTGGTGTCCGGGCTCCCCAACATAGCCGACTACATTGGAAGAAGACTCGGACTGGAGCGTCTAAACTGTGGCCCGTATTTTTTATAGTTTTTTGGGAAATAAAGAACTATAATGTGTTCCTTACTGATGTTCTGATGATGATGTTCTGTTTTACAAATTAAATCCTTTCAATTTCTGAAATTGTGTTTGTTTTTCCTGGGGTCAAATTGATGTTACTATTCTTGATAACAAAAATCGTTTTTCATTCCAAATGTTATAAATAACCCAAATATATACTTAGAAAAAATATAAAGCCATTAAAACACCAAAAAGAGGGACTTCCGGTTAGAGCATGTAGCGAGCAGACACGTGCGGAGAAGCTCCCGACTACTTTTTATATTTTACCTTTAAGACCTTCTTTGTGTTAGACTTTTTACCATACGGCAAGTTTTCAAACCTGCTCGGAAGACAACTGGATGAAAAAAATGACATTGAAACATAACAAACGAAAAGGCTCACAAACCCAGGCAACTCGTGCTACTACTAAAGCTAAAGCTAAAATGGCTGCGAACCCATTCCCAGGTGAGGAAACCCACCCAGCCCCGAGAGCATGGGGGAGCCCGTCACGATGCAGCAGCTGTCCTCCCTACTGGAAAACCACCGTACCGGTATGAAAGAAGACATGACGACGCTGATACAAACTTCATCTCAGTCACTACAGGTCTCCATGGACGCGCTATGAGGGGATGTGATTTCATTCAACAAACGTCTCACTGAAACTGAAACAATAGAGGGCAAAAACTTTGAGCAGCGACCATTAAATCCATGTAGTCCCAGAATAAACTTCTCTACGACCGAAGATCCAACCTCCGCATCGTGAACGTACCACAGGGCAGCGAAACTGGCAGGGAACCGAAGCAGTTTCTAGCGGACCTGCTAAAGGACCGGAGGTTTTCACTTCACCTCCGCTGATTGGCCGCGCACATCGCACCGGACTGGTACCACAACGAGGGTCCAACAAGTCCAGGTCTTTTATTGTGTGCTTTCACAACTACTCTGATAAGGACAAAATATTAAGATGGGCCATGAAACTTTTTTTTTGTTGTAATTTTCTGTAATGTTTAATGTAGTGTGCTCTGCATGTTCTCTTGCAGTGTGAATATTCCAAAAAAGATGGGCCATGAAACACAAATTAAAGTTCCGCAATGTGACTTTGAGAATGTACCAGGATATGAGCGCTTCCCTTGCCAAAAAGATTGCGGCGTTCAATGACATTAAGCAAGAACTGCACAGAAAAGGGGTCTTCAGCGCTTCGGACTGCTCCACCCGGCCCACCTGCGCGTCACCTTTGAAGGAGAAACCGTCTACTTCGACACCCCAGAAGAAGCAAAAGCCTTCTACGACCGCTGGATAGCCGACTAACAAAGTCATGATCATGATCATATAAACAGGTACACAGGGGTGGTTATATGTACGTGGCTCTCATCCTGATAGGCAGACTATTTTATTTTATTTCTATTTTTCAGTTTCTCACCGGTTGGTGATATGGTTACTGTATCCCGCTACTGTTATTGTTAAGTTGAGAGCCACTCTTCTCTTTTGCTTTCTAAAGTACACACCACCTCGTAGTACAAGCTTAAGGTCTGATATGTTTCAACATGTACTTGTTGTGGGTAATTATACTTTATTATTCTTTATTGTGATGTCACAAAGTTGGTCTTGCACACTAGTTTAATGTGTTGGGAGAATCTCCCAGTTAGGGAGATCAAACCCTACTTTAAAACCACCTTAAAAAATGTCAAAAACCTTGTTGGCTTTTATGGATCAGGTTGGATGTGTGGATCCCTGGAGGGTTCGGAACCCCACCCATAAGACTTTTTCTTTCTACTCACATACCCACCAGTCCTACTCCCGAATAGATCATTTTTGTATTGATAAAACCCTCCTTCCGTCAGTGGCTAGTACAGAATACTCTGCAATAGTAGAGTCTGACCATGCACCAGTAATTTTAGGGCTATCATTTAATCTCTTACAGAAACCCTGTCCTGTATGGAGGTTTAACTCTCTTCTGCTTTGGGATAAGACATTTTGTGAATTGATAAACAGAATCATTGATGAGTTTATTATGAACAACCAAAAAGACGGTGTATCCCCTTGACTCTTAAAGCGGTCATTAGGGGGGAAATCATAGCCTTTTCATCGTTGCAAACTAAATTGCGTAGAGAGAAACAAGATTAACTCATCAAATCAATCAGGAACCTAGATTTACAAAACTCAACAACACCATCCCCTGAACTTTCAAAACAAAGATTTAACTTACAAAAGGAGTACGACTTACTGTCAACAGGCATTTATATAAATCAGAAAGCCCACCCAAAAACACAGACATGGAAAAGTTCCTTGAGGGTCTTATATTCCCGAATGTCGATAACAACCAAGAAAGGAAACTAGACCAATCATTGAATACAAGCGAAATACTGGGATGAATTAAAGCTATACAAAGCGGCAAAGCACCTGGGCCAGATTGTTTCCCCATTGAATTTTTCAAGGAATTCTCAGATAAACTTTTACCTCTTTTGCTGGATATGTTCAACGACTCTTTAACCCGAGGTACTCTGCCACAAACCCTGACAAACGCATCAATTACTCTGTTGTTAAAACCTGGGAAAGATGCAAATGAATGTGGTTCTTACCGACCAATTTCTCTTCTTAAGATTCTGGCAAAAGCACTAGCTATGCGTCTGGAAACAACAATTCATAATGTAATTTCTGAAGACCAAACTGGCTTCATAAGGAATCGCCATTCTTTCAGTAATATCCACCTCCTTTTCAATGTTATCTACTCCCCTGTGTCTGGTGAGATCCCAGAGATGGTTATCTCTCTAGATGCAGAAAAGGCATTTGATAGGGTGGAATGGCCATATCTCTTCAGGATTTTGGAAAAGTTTGGTTTTGGTCCTAAATTTGTGGCATGGGTAAAACTCCTCTACTCACCTAGCGCGTCTGTCATCACCAATAGAACAAACTCAGAATATTTCAATTTATGCCGAGGTACCGCCAAGGCTGCCCCTTAAGTACCTTGTTATTTGCCTTAGCTATTGAACCATTATCCATTGCTCTTAAAGCATCTCCTAACATTAAAGGTATTCACAGATGGAGCACTGAGCACAGAGCCTCGCTATATGCTGATGATTTATTAGTTTATATTTCGGACCCGGTGGAATCTGTCCCCGCACTAATTGAAATCCTGAAGCAATTTGGGACATTCTCAGGATATAAATTGAATGAAGTGAATGCTTCCCTTTAAACAATTTGGCAATAAATACTCCAGAAATGCAACTGCCTTTCCACAAGTGTGAATCTGAATTCAAATATCTTGGCATCTATATCATCTGTAAATTTGAGAGCTTATATAATAGGAATTTCTCTCCATTAATCACCAAAATGAAGACAGACTTTGACAGATGGAAAACCATCTATACTTCATGAACAGGCAGAGTTAATTCTGTCAAGATGATTGTTCTACCACGCTTCTTATATCTGTTTCTGTGTCTGCCAGTGTTCCTGCCTAAAATTCTGGCGCAGTTTCACACCAAATTTGGCTTCACAGATCTATCTACTATAACCCCTATTCATGATAATCACCTCTTTCCCCCAGCCAGACTGGACTATGCATTCTTGCTATGGCTTAAAAATGGCATTTTCAACATTTATATCATTTAAATTATACAGGACCGACAACACCTCTCAGCCAATCATTGGTGGTCTGTGGTCACCTCAAAAAGTCCTCAAAAAGTGAAAAATTACATGTGCAATGTATAACTGTATATTCAGCTTTTGAGAATGAAAACAATATTAAAAAAAACAATAGCATTGTACGATAACATACAATAACATTGTGGCTGTAGCTCAGGGGGGATGAGTGGTCAAGGTGTACCTGAGCAAGACACCCAACTCCTAGCTGCACCCCGGGCGCCTCATAGGGCAGCCCACTGCTCCCTAACCAAGGATGGGTCAAATGCAGAGAAGAAATTCCCAAGGGGATTAATAAAGGATCATTTCTTTCTTTTCTTCTCTTTAAAGTAAACAAACAAAATGATAGAAAGCAGAACATAACATTGGTAGTTCCTGATGGATACTAAATAACTTTGAAGATCAACTCTTTGTTGTCGGGTGCTACAACCTCTGCCTCGCCACCTTCAAGGTCGAGAGCTATGACGCAACAACTGATGAGTGGACGGGGACTCGTGACCTAGAGGTGGAGGGGGGGATATGATAACATTGTAAAGTAAACAAACGTAATGATAGAAAGCAGAACATAACATTGGTAGTTCCTGATGGATACTAAATAACTTCAGTGCTTGCTTGGTTTTTAAATTCTGCATTTTTCAGATAATTATTATAACGATTTTTCCTAAAAAAGGACGTACGAATATTTAGTTCATCCAGCATGTTTGTCAGTTCTGATTTCTTCAACAGAGTACGTTCTACTCTCTGAATAAATCAACAGAACCTCGTGAACATTTAACAGGATGTTCTCCACCATGACCTTTCAGTCCCAGATGAGGATATCCGTCTTCATGAGATTCACTTACTAACCATGTCCACCTTCTCTTGTATGTGAGAGATTCTTTGCGTGGCCTAATGTGTCCGAAGCACAGGACCTGGGGGAGATGCCTTGTCGGTAAGAAGCATCCAAAGGCCACTGGGAGTCAGAGTCATCTGTAAAGCTGCGCAGTGGCTCAGTACGGGTACGTTGAGATGGAGATAATGAAGATGCTCTGATAGGTAATGCGGCCCTGCAGGGAGATGGTGGTGGCCTGCACCTTGAGGCGCACTAGTCCTGCATTGTTCAGAGCCCGCAGAGTGAAGATGATCCCCCTGCCTGCCTCGTCTCTGATGCCAAACACCCGGCCCATTACACCTGTCACTGATTCTTGCTCAAGTACGGTAAAAGCTTTCTGAGCAGACACTCATCTACATCTGTACAGAGAATAATGTGTGAGAATCCAGAGGTTGACAAGACGCTATGATGTGGTGTATCTGATCCATGCTCACCAACACAACTCTGTTGGTGCACTAGATGGAGTTTATCACACACTTTGGGCTGCATTCACGAACAACTCGACTCAGAGAAGACTGGAGCCGGCGCGAAGGAGGCTGTTACCAAGCGGTCTGAAGACCGAGCTCCGGTGCAAGCGGTCTGAACACCGGCCCATTACCGGCCTAACAACGGCGGGCAAACGGTCTTCGGCTCCCTGTGCGGCCGACTCCCAGACTCCCGGTGCGGCCGACTCCTGGACTCCCGGGGACGGGTCACTGGCCTCACCCCGCCCCTCTTTTTTTCTTCTCCGCAGAGTTTAAAAATTCAAATATGCTTAAATAAAGCAAGAAAACAATAACACAAACACACGATTATAAACGTATTTGTAATATGTCAAACACAAACATAAAAACAATAAAACAAAAATACATGTATAATTAACATACCTGTTTCATCAACGTAGACGTGTATAATCAACGTTTTTGTAATACGTCAAACACAAACATAATCAGGGAGGAGATGCGTTTCTGATCAAACGTAATTGGGAATGCGTATTAGTTCTGGGGGAACGTAATTTTTAGGAGGGTTGTACCGGGAGGGCACAGGCACCTAAAGCTGCCAGGAACATTGCGGCACTGGTAGGCACAAGGGTTCGGTGTCTGCTGGCACTCGTCAATGTCTAAGAAGTAGAACAGGGATCAAGTAAATTCTCATGTGTGAGTGTTATTGGAAAGTTAATAAAACCAACGTGGATGTCTTACCCAGACATGGCAGGCCTACTCCCTGGGATCGGTAACCTCTAGGACACACACAACCGTAACCTCCGATTGTGTTCTGACAGATCTGAGTGTAGCGACACATGTGACTTCCATCCTGGCACTCGTCAACATCTAAAAACAATAAGCCGTTAACAATATATCACCACCAAACCTGAAACTATTTTGATCAATTTTATCAACATTTTAAAATGCTGAGACTGATCTTGTACTGTGATAACTTTAGTAAAATTACAAAAACACTTGGGATGGTAGCAGCCTCTATCTCATACCAGGGGTGCTATTGGGACTATAGTTTACTCAAATGAAAACCACACAATCAATAACTGTGTTGCTTCCTGTCATGAAGAGGATCTTTGTGTCTCCGGTCAAAGTTTTTCTCTGAGTACCAATTATTGGACTTTTATCAGAAAAGCTTTAGCTTTCCTAATGAAGAACACGCAGTGACTTCTTGCTGTTTTGTGCCCTTAAGAAATCCTGTGAAATCTGACCTGGTGTTACTAAATTAGTGTTGTTAGTAAATGCAGTGTAGAGGTCTTCAGAAGCTGCCAATACTATCACCAACAGTCCTGCTGGCTTCCACTGATTATACTAATGCAGACAAGACCAGCTTTTTTTTTTTTTTACCAACTGTCACATGTTTAATATCCAAGGATAAATTAATCCGTTAACTCACAGGAGTCTTCTATAGGCCCTTCAAGACATAAATGAGTTGATGTCCCCCAAACTCCAGCTGGGACTCCTGTCTGAACTGGCCCTCAGTGAAAGAGAAGCCGTTTCTGGCTGCTCCGCTCTGCATCACAGTGGTCCAGTAGATGGGAGCAAACGCAGACACCAGCACCCGCAGCAAGGGACCTGCAACGAAACAGCTTCAGCTCTTCGTCTATAACAGAGTCAAAGACATGCAATGCGCACAGCCTACACAAGACCACATCCCCAAAATGATCTCCTGTTTTCAGTTCTTCATGAAAAAAATAATAAAGAGACAGAACCATCTTCCCTGTTTCCCTTTTTTTCCCCCTAAAAATAATGAATCTATACTTTTTAAAAGAAACCTATTTTAGATCAGTAGAGTTGACTATTTTACATCCTATTAATGTCTATTGAACCCATACTGTGCAAATTAAAAAGGTGACTAACTCTATTCCAAGAACACGTTGGATTGTTCCACAATTTTGTTGATAAACTGGACTGTTACAACCCACATGAAAATGACTCAGAGGCCTTTCTCTCCAGACATGTGACACCAGGGGCCATAAAGTGCTACCACTCACCCACACTGGGAGGGATGTTGTCCAGATGTGCCTGCATAGTGCTGCTCCCCTCTTCAACATTGTCTGTAATGTTGGCCTCCAGGAAGGACACACCAAACTCTCTCTCGTTCACCATGCGATCAGTGTGTGTTTAGCGCAAAAATGTAAGTCACTTTGGATAAAAGCGTCAGCGAAATGTAATGTAATACGTTAATTATTAAACATAACAAACAAAAATCTAAATATCAGCTTCTGTCAAAAGTTGGAGTTTACATCCATGTCTGTTAAAAAATTCATTATGTCATAAATTTATTCTATTATTCTATTCTAGTGTGAAATTGTCAAAATTACCATATACATTCGTGAATATTAGTCAAAAACATGTTTTGTTAAACACCAAAACCAGTTCATCCGAATCAGAGTGGACGTTTGTGGCAAATTTAAAGAAATTCCCTCCAGGCTCCTCAATAATAATAATATCAAGTTTACAAGAATGGACCGGATGGATGGACGGACAATTCAGAAACATAATGCCGCCGTTCCTGGCTGCCCCCGTGCAGAGGCATAACTAAAAGTATTCATACCTGGACAGAGACTAACTTGACATTTCCAAGAGTCGATACTGGGAGCGGTGCATGGAGAAGTAAAAATAGGACAAAAAACAACCAAACTGAGAAGAAGACAAAATGCAGGAATATGTGGAAGTGTGGCAAAAGTAGTTAATTGTAATGGTTATTAGAAAGGAAAGCCAGCCAACCTCAGAGATGCTACTGGCATGTGTAGTTGTGTATATTTTTGTAATTAATTTCAAACCCCATGACAGTGTGTGTTATTATGACCACAGAACTCACTCTGAACCTTCAGAGTAATGGTCCTCTCAGCTGTTCCAGCTTCACTCTCAGCCACACACTGGTACTCCCCTTCATCTGCAGCCTGTAGATCAAACAGGTAGAGGAGGAGAGTTTGGCTTAATTGGCACCCTGAGGAACAAGTGTCCCCTGGTGGGGCCACAAAGCTCCAGAACAAAACTGTGTCTTAGATCGCATGTAGTTTCACAGTGACAGAAAGCTGATATTAAAGCAAAAAAAGGCTGTCTTTTTCTACTGGGCAGTTGAGACTTTATTCCATTTAAAAATATTTGTCATAATAGATATTCCTGGGCCAGAGAGGGGAAATTTCACATTAAAGTGCTCTGTGGGAAGGACGGTCATCTGTCTGTGAAAAAGTCTCAACTGCAGGCTGTGCAATTACAGCAGCATTTAGAGACCTAACAGGGTTAAAGGCTAATAAAAGGGGGGGAGAGTCTGGGAACATCCAGCTTTCTGTTCGTCCCCACTCCGTTGCTAATGCTGTTAGCCTTTCTGATTGAAGTGCAATCTGACTACACATGAATAATCGCACACACGACACCAGCTGCAAGTGGCCGCCGGAGGGCGCTGCCACGTGGATTGTGGTTGGCTGAAATTCCCGTCAATCATATCACAGCTCGTCTCTCCTCCAGCTCACATGATGTAGCCTCACGTGACACCCTTAACATTTGGTTCGTTCGAGATGAGCCAGTTCTGCGCAGAATCGATCGCTGCCGATCGGCGCGCAATGCATGCCGGTTAGATTTGTGTCCGACTTGCTCCCGACTTGCTCTGACGTCATGAACACGTGGTCAACGATAATCTCACAAGAGCGAGGCGCCTGCCGATTTTAGAGCCAGGCGCCGCAAGTAGATCTTCACCGACTGCGCGGCCCAGTGCATAATGGGAAACCTCACATGTGTGCACGTGTGTGCGCGTCCCATTTTTAGGGCCTGAGCGCCGACGTAGCTTAGTGGAAGTTTAGAACAATAGTTTTAGAGATAAATACAGTCCTGACCACAAATGTAACAAAGTCTGAAAATCTGGGATTCAAGAACAATTTGATCAGTTCTGGCTTACAGCAACTGTGGTGGTGCGGAATTACATTAAATTAAAATGTGGCTGCTAAAGTCAAAGAGGATCAGATGCAACATTTTTCATTCACGTTTTATGGCAGACCGAGTGCTAAATGGGGTGAACGAAGTAAGATATCTGGGTCGAATCATCAGACTGGCTTGTTTTCTGGAAACATGAACAGATGTCTGGATGTGTATTAATCACTGTGGACTTGTATACTACAATGATCATATATCAGAGGCTGTTGTCCTCTTTTGGTGTTTATTTTATTTATCTGAAATGGACCTACATAACAACATAAAATCAAACAAATTTGAACGCCAACAGAGGAGGACCGACTGAAGTGATCCAAGCTTTTCTTCATCCCTGAATAATCCCAGTTTTAATTGAGTTGAGTTGGATAAGATTGTGGGACACCCGGTCTTTGCCATCAGCCAGAAATTCATTTAACAGCACCAATTTAATTCTGACTGAACCTCTCATGTTTCTCTCCCTCTTTCTTTCTCTAACACTCAATTTTAGTTTTTCCTTTTACCTATTTATTTTACTCCTCCACTATCATGTAAATGTCTCAGTCGTTGAGCTGTAGGATCGTCAGGAAGGGGGGTAAATTGAACCCATTAGTACTTTTCTTTGGGGTTGCTGCGTCCTTCCAGGAGGGCAACAAACATACATTATACTTTACCCAATGAGTACTACGAAATAGTATTGAAATTATGTGACAACTGATATCAAATACAACAAACATTTTGTTTTCGATTACGCTGAAGAAAAGCTTTTTTTTTTCTCAATATTTTAAAATCATGTGGGTAGAAGGATGAGAAAGTATTTGTCTCTGGAGTGACAGTAGATTAATGCACAAAAGACATTGTATTTATCTTTTGTAGTTTTTGTAGTTTTAGCTTAATGAATGACATATTCACCTTATTTTTTAGATAATTTCTACCCTGGCCTAGTGCTGACCCAAACCTTCATTAAACTTACAATATTGTTCTTACTCTGTTAGGACGTTTGGATTTGTGCCCTCTCAATCAGTGGTCTTTTGAAGCAAATTAGTTTATAAAAGGTTCAGTGTTAAAAATCTTTCTTAGCATCAAAGCCAAAAGCAGCTTTGTATTTTGCAGGTGAGAGGTAACGACAAATATGTGCAAAATATATGGAGTTTGACAGATTCCTTTCATGATGATGTAATATTGATCAACTCAGTGCTCTGTGTATTGTTGCTCTCTAAGCTGTCATCACTGTCATATGTTGAGCTGCTGGTTGTAATAACCAACAACCCTGAGTAGATCAATCTCTGCAGGAGGGAATTTCAACAGAACCCCACTTATGGATACATTCCTGGTTACCTGACAAAACTCTTCACCTCTGTAGACACCATTGTATGGGTTTAGGTTATTTAAAAACATCAACTGACAAGGTCGAAAAGATTGTACATTTTGGCATCTGTCATACAGAACTATTTTTTGTTGTTGTACATTTCCCTGAAATGAGGAACAGAGGAGGTCATGGAAAGCTGACCTGAGCCGAGCTGAGTGGGTGTGTTTGTTGATTCTTCAGTACGTGTGTTTGGGGGGGAGGATGCCTCCAGTTGTTATGATTTTTGCTGTTTCTGTGATGTGGTCATTAGCTTAGCCTGGATGTTAGGAATTACGTGATTGTGAAAGAACGACTGTGTGTGGGTTTACATATTTGTTAGCAAGTTACGACTTAAAGTCCTCAAAACTAGTTTTCACTCTGTTAACTTAAAACAAATATATATATATATATATATATATATATATATATATATATATATATATATATATATATATATATTCAGCATACAAGAATACCACAACAAAATTATTAGAATCTTGAAACAAATATAATGTAGATCTGTATAAAGTGAATAATTGTTGCTGTGGCAGTTCAGCTGGGACTTTTCTAATATGCGTAACCATTTTCCATTTTCCATGTAAACTTTCCAAACAAACAGCTATTTAACATTATTATTTTGGGTGCATGTGAAACTAATTAAAACAACATGTGCTATGTCTTTAATACGACTGAACCATTGCCAATAATTAAAGCAGCAGTTCCTATGTAACCTTTACGGATACATGTGACTAGAACCAGCAATGGTTGCAAATAATTATAGAAATAGCATTAAAAAGAAAGAAACGGAAAAAGAAACCAGCATTGCTTTCTGATTAAAAACAGCAGGACTGCACACCAAACTGGAAGCTAGTCATTCATTAAGGTTTCATAAAGCTTCAAGATTCCCTGTAACACATGTAAATGCACTGTGAAGCAGACTGGAGGCCTCTTCCTCTTTCCTATAAAACACAAAGGTCTTAGTGGAAATGAAGGCTTTGGGCTGAGCGATGGCTGACAACTATCTCCCCTACTGCTTTACACAGTCAGCATGCCAGGAGAAATAGGGACTTACTGTGCTCCACTCACTAATGAGCACAACACTGCTGCCTATTAGTAGGTATAAGCAATGGAGCTCAGAGCGTAACCATTATGGCCAAATTAAACTTTCAAACAAAAGAATTCTTCAAGTTAAAGTTGTCAAACATTTCACTATGTCCTAGATTCTGCCTGAGATCTGATGTCTTTTTACGTGCCAGATCAGGCATCGGTGGACCACACAGTTTTCTTTCACAGCAGCACAGAATATTCAAAACCTAAATATGCACTAACTGATTTTTTCACATGAAAAATCTGCCAAATGATGATGTCTAATGTGAAAAGTGTTGCAGCAACTTTTTCTGTTTTGGTTCAGTCTCACTGCTCTCATCAGCCTTTTGTCCATGCAGGTAGCTGCTTTTGGCAAAAAAGCTTTGATATACTCTACTCTACCTGTGCAGCACCTAACAGCACAAAGACAAAGTCACCTGGTGAACGTTAAGTATTTGGCTGCTAAAGAGCCTTTGGTTCAGAATTTCCTTCAGGAGTTGGTGAAAACCAAGGTAAAAAGAGAGTAAATATTAATATTGCAGCTTTACAATTTGTCGTCTAATCTTCCTCATTGAATTAATCAATGTAGCAATCAATTTGAAAGGCATATTGCTGTTCAGGGTTTTTAATATGGGTCGTGGGACATTTTAAATAATTTTCCGGCTCTTCCGATATCTGTTGTCAAAGAGGGTCGAAGGTCGATTTCTGTTCACTGAAGAAGTTGGATTACATGTCCCAGACTTTTCTTTGACACTGCACAAAGGGCTGTCACTGAAAATTCATCTGGAATCCAAACCAGTAATGAACATGAGTAATGCTGCCTCAGCTTCAAGCTGTCATAACTCTACTGTCTGTGACTAAGTGTGGGGAGATTGAGTAATACTATGATGTGGTGACTGAGAACTAATGCTGAAAGTGGAGTGGAGTATGTAGAGAGCTTGCCGTGACTCCATGAGCAAGGTCAAAAGTATAGCTTTGGGCAAATTAGGGAATGTACCTGTGTTAGCATCTTTTAGTTTGTCAGTTATATTTCATAGCCAGATTGTTAAAAATGTCTGTATCCTGTTAAGAATTGGTTCTTTGAAGTTCAGGTGAAATTTAAGTACAATCACAGGTCCAACTCCTTCAACAGACCTGTCTGCTCTCCTCTTCTCGCCTCTCCTCACCTCTCTGTCTCCTGCCTCCTTAGTAACACGCACAGGATGGGCGTCGCCTAATGCCAAAAATTATAATGTAATCAGGCTGCACACTGCAATGACTTGTGTGAGTATGAAAATACTTTGGCCACACGTTTTAAAATCATTATAATAAATATAGTTTATTAGTACACACTTTGTCGACATAGCACTCAACTGTGGAAACAAATTAATTGACGTATTTTGTTTCTCTCTTCCTATGGCTGAACTGCATATAAACGTGATAATCAACATACGTATGCAGTGCGTTCTTCTTTCCCAGATTATTACCCTATGCCCTACTGGAAATAACTTGTGCACAGATGAAAAGGATGCGATGGAAATATTTACTTGTCACCATGGCAGCAGTGTTATATATACAATACATAAAAATCTTGAAAAAGCAGGCCAAAAAAAAAAAGTGTGGATTAATGCAGACACGGCAGAAAAATGATAATTTGAGGTCATTTGAGTTTTAAAAGGCTGGAAGGGTATTTATGATGCATGTGCACTGACATGTCAGCTTTGTGTTATATATTTAATCTGTTTTTAAGCCTTTTGTTGAAGGAAAAATGTTGATCTCTTTTTTTGATAGAGGCTGATGTCTGGGGCAGAAGTGTCACAGTCTACATGAGCTCATGGATATATGCATTATGAATATGAAACACTGCTTGAATGAAGCACTGCTCGCAAAGCACCTCTCTCAGTGGAGCAATATAAAAAACAAGCACACTGTGTGGTATCCTCCTTGACATCATTCTTTTCAGCCAGCTTGACGATATTTCCTACACACGTAAGCTAACAGCTTGCCAAGAACATCAGTGAGTTTTTGGACCACTGTTTACCTTTTACAGCCCTGTATACGACTTCATATGGCATAGGTCTGTAGAATATGCAGCCAATGATATCATCACCAACGGTTGCAGGGTCAAACGCGCTCTGGCAACCACCCACAACGCTCACTCGTTCTAATCGTTGCCTGCAGCAACTGCAGGAAGACACCGGCCTGTCGCTATCTGGGATACAACTTTCATGTGTTCTAAACACACTGGCTGGAATGTAGCTGTTGTGTGAGTGAATGCTCTTGCTTCACTTTTAATGTGGGCCAGACGATGACTTCATCACCACATTGCTTACCACAGTAGTTTCATCCATCCTGCTTCGCAAATCTGCCAGCCAAGCCCTGCTTCCTATCATTACTCCCTACGAATCCCAATGGGGGGAAAAAGGTACTTATATCAAATCCTAACATTTTGCAGCTATGGATGGAAAGAGGTAAAAAGACCACCACATACTTAAAAAGAGAAAGCCTGCACCGTTTTTTGGTCGCATTCCTTACAAAGTTTCAAAGCTACTGTTTTGGGTTTGGTTCTGTGGTTAATATTGTTTCCATCAGCCCCGGCATTACAGCAAAACTATAGAGTCGCTTGTTACTCACATACATTTCTTCCCAGAAAAATTGACTTCCTAAGCTCAAATGAATAAAAACTGCTCTATAAGAATTAACATCACATAAGAAAATCATAGCAAGCTGGTAGCAGTGCAATATAAATTCAGCATGCATAATTCAGTAACTACTATGAAAACTGGGAAGTATGTTGAAATGTGATCGCTAAGTAGAACTATGAGCACAGTTAAAGCTGCTATAATCAACTGGTTCACCCTTCAGCAGCAGACAGCTGTTTTTTTTTTAGCAAAAACCTTAAAACAGACAGAGATGGGCAAAAATACATCAAAATGTATTTTGATACAAAATACCCCTCAAATAAATCTATCAAAATAAAATACAAAATATTGCTGACAGAAAATGCATGTATTTTGTATTTAAAATACAAGAAATCCTTTTTTTCTGGATATTCCGTTTTCAAAAAAATTGGTATAACAGAGCATTCTGGTTTGGGCTATATAATGTACACAAAGCTCTGGTGAACCCCACAAAAAGGAAGAACAGTCACCGAATGTAAGTGTAACTAAGCAAAGCTATTAAAAGACAACAATATATATATATATATATATATATATATATATATATATATATATATATATATATATATATATATATTTATTTATTTTTTATTAATGGAACTTAATTACAAAATTACTCCACTCTAAAGTATTTTGTTACAAATTACGTTAGAATTTGATCGGCCCTATCAAATACATTTGACCAAATACTCAAAAGTAATTGAAATACGTATTTCAAATACAAGTAATATAAATACTGCCCATCTCTGAAAACAGACAGTACGCTACCAACTCAGCACACCAAGTCAATGCTAAAGATGCTTTTCGATGTGTAAGTCAGTTTCATATGAACATGAAAGGAAGGAATATGGCAGTGTTGTGTTTATTAGCTTATTTCCTCCACATGGCCAATACATATCTTAATGCAGGTCTAAATAAAAAGCTTATAATGATTGCATCAGCAACTCTGCAACTTGCCACTGCTCCACCATGCTTAACATTTAACAGAGCAAGCAAGTTTTCCATTTTCCAGACCTGCAGTTGTTCACTAATCACTCTGCTGAGATGTATTGCTCTGTTGGACAGGTAATTGTCAATCCTGCTCCAGTGATTACACTCAGACACAACTCAAACTGTGTAGGACCGGTGGTAAACAAGTACTTTCTCACGCCAAAGCGAGAGCTCCTTAGGCTATCTACAAAAATACCACTGCGGCACATAGTCACATGACTCCACCGCATGTTGAAATAGTTGAAATAATGTTGTATTTCCTTTTCCCAATAAACATGTTGTGGTGGGTTCTGTGTAACATACATATAGTATCTAAAATTACAAAATCAAGTATCTCTAAGGTACAAATATATTTCTGATTGTCATATATATGCTATTAAAAAAGAATGAAAAGGACCATGTCTGTGAAACAAGGACAAGATCGAAACATACTCAAAACCTGAAAACAGGGACACCAAACCACACTTGTGTTTCCTGTTTGCAACCAGATGCTCGTGAGCCCCTGTCTGTAATCACACGGTTGTAAAAGGACTTTTAAGTTCAAGTTGTTCGTTTTGAGTGTTTTCAACAGCTGTTCTCCAATCTGCAGACGCTTGCGTGACTTTAGTGTTTCTCAACTGCAAGATAAGCTTTAATACACAAATACCTTCAGTACATCAAAACCAGCAAGTCACAACTGGCTTGAGTGCAACACACTTCATTCACAGGCCTGGAATGGAATGAGATGGAAATATCATGGTCATAAATAGTTTTGCAACGTAGAGGTAAAGGGAAAGCCAAAAACAACCCTGCAACTGTCTCGATCCTCCGACACAGCAGCCATGGAGTCACTGTGGTTCATGACTGAGTGACCTGTCGCATAGGATTTGACTCCCATCATTGGGAGGATATATTTTTAGACAACACGCTAAACGATTTATAGAAGGAAGTCTTATTTCCAAATTAAAAACTGATAATAAAATTGTAGCTAATGCATTCAATTGTAAAAAACTCTACTTAATGAGCAGTTGTATCTGTAAGTGGTTCCCTGC
Organism: Taurulus bubalis; assembly: GCF_910589615.1. NCBI lineage: Eukaryota > Metazoa > Chordata > Actinopteri > Perciformes > Cottidae > Taurulus > Taurulus bubalis. Next base: position 16,401,985 of record NC_136596.1, on the reverse strand, counting down.
CTCTGATATGAAGTCAGACACTACGCAGATCACTATACAATCTGTGCAGTGAATATGGATTTAATTGCTGTCTAATTGCAAACACAGAATGACCTCACAAGAAAAGAATTGGCCTTCATAATAAAACTATACCAGTCCAATAAAGGCATGTTCTACCACTTCTAAGAGTCAGTCAATGCAGTATAGTTTTTAGCAGAAGACTTTTGGTTTCCCTAATAGACACCATCCCACGCTATATGAGCACATTATTTGCTTTGGCAGAGTCATCATTTTATTGCCGGTCCAACATTCATATTTTCTGCTCTGGCTCCATTATGACAGTTTATGAGTGTCTAGAATGTATTGGATCAGAGTTTTTCTTCCTGGAACTCAGCGCGCTGGTGGCTGACTTCCAGAGAGACGTGACCTCCGGCGGTGTGTGACCCCAGGAAATGGGGTGGTTCTGGAGGGGCTGACAGCCATCCATCACAGCCAGTGCCCTGGGACACACTGGGGAGCACGGCGAGTGTGCTCTCTGGCTTTTCTCTCAGCCCTGACCATTTTATGCTCCTTGAAATCCAATACACATACTTATATTTAGGCCAACAAAATGCCCTCGACTTTAGTTTGAGACACACAAGTGTGTTTGTTAAATACTACAGTCCATGGCAACAAACTGTAACTGATTTGCAGTTTCTCTGATACTGCAAATAACACGTAACGTAGTGGCCACAGAGATAAACAACTAAAAAAGAATGATAGATGAAAGTCAGCTGTTGATAATAAATCAAGACAGTCGGGTAATGATGTTGGAATTTTATACTTTGAAGAACCAGTTAATATAGCTCGTGCCTAGAATCTTTCATCAGCTCTATCATATATCAAGGTCATAGCTCACCAGTTGTAAGCACCAGAATATCTCTTGTACGATGTGTGTAAGCAGGCTTTTTTCAGCAACACAAAATGCCTTTACACACATCAAGAACATTTGCATGTTCCCAGTTTAACCCCTGCATCTACATCTTGTTTCCAAAATCTAAAATTCAGTTTATAAAACAGCTTTTGAGAAGCTGAAGCCATTGAATTGTGTACATGTTTGCTTAAAAGATTTAGTTAAACAATTACCGTAATCAAAATCAGAGCCGATTCATTTTCTATTCATTGACTAATCAACTAACTTTTCAGCTCGACGGCACTCCACTGCAAACCTCGCCTTTGCTTCGCAAGTTCAGTAAAAGCGGCCCACCTTGAGGACACGTGTAAGAAGAAGAATCTGTAAAACCTGATGAAGAATGACTGTTATCCCATTCAAGTCTGTGACTCAATCTTACTACTCTAATTGCCTGAAGCTAGGTCCTCTACAGTCATTTAATATACACCGCAGGTGCTGACACAAGCTCTGTTCTTTTACAAGCTCCATGCCGGTTAGTGCAGAGTCCCACTCCAGTAAGTGTAGAAATTTGAGCTTCTTTTCTGTATGTTTAAAGAAATGGAAAGTATTAGGTGTAAGACTCAAAACAAACCGGTCAAGTACTCTGACCTGACTTTTACTCTACTCTCTGGGACATTCCTCCAAAATGACCTCATAGGGGACAGCGGGCAGAGAAAGCAGTTAAATCTGTCTCACTGGAGATGGCTTTTCCATCCGCTCTCATTTTTCAGGGCAGTGGTTCAAACCTGCAGTATGTGACCCCCTTTGGCAGCTTTACGGATAGGAGGACTAGGTTGTAACAACTCACGTACAGAGTCTCACATCTTGAACTTAAACTCTGTTATAGTCACTACGGGTTAACTTTATAGCCATGGCTAAAAGGCTAGCTACTGCAAGCTGTTTCCGTGCACAGCAAAAGGGAGCTTATGTTTTAAAAGAATGACATGGGAATGCATGAACCACTCTGAACAACAATGATTCATACTATATATATATATATATATATATATATATATATATATATATATATATATATATATATATTAGCTATATCAGCTATAACAACAATATATTCAATATTTGTATGAATGAATTAGAATTACACATTGTCACTCGTAAATCAAAACCTAGATTTAATGGTCTGTTTAACCAAACACATGTAGTTGGGTGGAACAGTAGATATTCTTCCACCTCATGTCTACAAAGCTTCCTTACCAAGGTTTGTTCTGCTCTGGTGGTGTCAGCACATGGCGGTTTGCTTGTGGAAGAAGAAAAGAAAGTGTGCATGCTATAATTAAGGAAACATTCAACTACAAGGATGAAACACAGAATAACTTGGCTAAATAGCCATTCAAACAGCTCCTTTTCCTTCCTCGGACACCAACTTTACATGCTGAAGTGGTTAAACAGCCACTGATAGCGGCCGTACACACTGGAAAAACTAAAAGTGATGGTTGGCAAAAGTGGGCGTAACTGTCAGCTTGGTGTGCCTAGGTTACCTTAAAGGACAGAAAGGGAACTAGGTTCAACAACATTTAATAAATTAAGTTCTTACAGAAGGCTGGCAATAACAAGTTATTTAAGTGCCTGTAAATACACTGGTGGTGGTATTGAGAGCTATAATACATATAGTGGATAGTAATTTATTCATAACAATGGCGATATTCAGTCAGAGTAGGGCCGCGCTGTTAAGTCCAATGTTACCTGTATAATATATAGACATAATCAGAGAGGATGCAGACTTTGTAATTCATCCTGTCAGAAACTAGAGCCTCATCCACTGATGATAAACATTCAAAGTTACATGCTGACATAACAATCACACTGTTACACACAGACTTTACATCATCTGTGAACGTTGATTGGATAGCTTAGTGTAGTAATGTCTGTCTGGGGCTCTGGCCCTTTAATGGCAGTGCTTCGCCTGGCCAGTGGAAATAGCTGACTAAAATATTGGCTGAAGGTACATGGAAGCTGTGACTGACAAACATTAGGTAACTGTGCTTTTCTTTCTCAATTTAATGCATTTAGACAGAGAGGTAACATAATACAATAGTAATGCTTTTAAAATAATCTTTATGGCAACAGTTCACTTATTTTTCTGGAATTAATTTACTGTGTTCTTCTTATCTACAAATGGGTCTGTAATCAAGGACGGCATCTACCATAAATAGCTGTGCAAATGAGAGCTTAGGTTTGATTAACTGTCTGACCTGAAGCTGCGCAGAACAATAAATCTTTTGAGCGGATACTTCGCAAATTACAACCTTATCATCCAGGCAGAGGCACAAGAACAGGGCTCTTAGAACAGAAATCTGTCGCATTGATCTGGAGGAAAAGCTTGTGTTATTACTTGTGAGACAATTCAGTTGATTCAGTTTATGTGGTTAATTCACTTTTTCGCTTTTTCGTAACCATTCGCTACGAAAAGGGGGCTGGGCTTATCTCTGTAGCTACTCTGTGAAAATATTTACCATTTCCGCCATTCACCATTGAAATAACTACTAGTTCTGCTTTATACTGGTTGAGGAAGTCCCACAAAGTGGGAACATCAAACGCCCCCGTGTCTGGGTTCATAATATTATCCGTAGTCGCACACAGCCTCGACTCCTCCAGGACGAGTGTCTGAATGAAGCTGCTTCCAGCGCTCCTTCAGCGGATCCGCAGCAGTTTGATTCAGTAACGGCAGGACGGCGGTGACGACGGGCGGAGCTTCTCAACGCCGATTGGCTTTCGCAACTCAGCATCGGCCGAATTCTTCGCCAGAGTTGAAATATTTCAGAGCAAATTTTTCACAACCATTCGCGTCTTAACATGTAATCTACTCGCGCGAATATTTCGCAACTCTTTTGGACGCGTTTTTGAGAGTGGCGTCTGGTGTGATCGGCCCCTTATGCTGTGTTCACACCAAAAGAGTTGCGAAATATTCGCGCGAGTAGATTACATGTTAAGACGCGAATGGTTGTGAAAAATTTGCTCTGAAATATTTCAACTCTGGCGAAGAATTCGGCCGATGCTGAGTTGCGAAAGCCAATCGGCGTTGAGAAGCTCAGTAACAGTAACTGATCATTGGGCCTTACTTGAATCAAGGCCTGGGAAACCTATCCTGATTGTCCCCCGCCCTCTCTAAGGCAGCCCAAGGCCAATGCACATTCATCAGAATAAGACATAGTGTTAAACAGGGGTCTCTGTTAACTATTGAAATGCTACCCCCGGGCTACTGGCTCCCTGCTGATGAATGTGTACAGTGCACATTTTAGGGGCCGATCACACCAGATGCGACTTTTAAAATGGCCTTTAATGCGTGCCTTTTGAATCCCGCGCTTCGTGTTTTTCTAGTGTTTCTTATGCCGTGTTCACACCGGACGCAACAGAATTTTGTTGCGCGACCAGATTACATGCAAAGTCAATGTACAGACGCGACGGCACGACATTTCCGGCCGGCGACGCGACTGACGCGTTTGAGGCGGCGCGAACAGACCGTTTGACGCGGGGCGAACTGAGCGAAGGACGCGGGGCAAAGTCGCGCCAGTTGAAATATCCCAACTCCGGCGACAAAATCGCGTGAGTCATAGTTTCGTCAGCCAATCAGCGTTTAGAAGCTCTGCCCATCATCACTGCCGTCCTGCCGTCACTGAATCAAACTGCTGCTGGTTCGCCTGAGGTAGCGCTGGTAGCGGCCGTCATTCAGACACTGTTGTGGGACTACGGATAATATTATGAACCCAGACACCATGGAGTTTGATGTTCTGACGTATGTGGAGTTTACACAACAAGTATAAAGCTGAACTAGTGGTTATTTCCATGGTGGATGAAGGAAACGGTATCCGTTTCGGAGATAAGTCAGACGCAGTTCCTGGAGGAGTCGGTGAAATTCACCGAGCTGTGTGCGGCTACGGATGGTGTTATGAACCCAAACATGAGGGCATTTCATGTTCCGACATGTTTGGGACTTCCACAACAAGTATAAAGCAGAGCTAGTGGTTATTTATTCCTTAGTCGATACCGGAAAAGATAACTATTTTTCACGGAGAGAATCGACGGCGATAAGCCACGTTCCTCTTGTCGTGGCACGATTTGGCGCGTTTTTCCCAAGGCGATTTTGAAGCGGCTGCCCTTTTAAAAGTCGCATCTGGTGTGATCGGCCCCTAAAATGTGCACTGTACACATTCATCAGCAGGGAGCCAGTAGCCCGGGGGTAGCATTTCAATAGTTAACAGAGACCCCTGTTTAACACTATGTCTTATTCTGATGAATGTGCATTGGCCTTGGGCTGCCTTAGAGAGGGCGGGGGACAATCAGGATAGGTTTCCCAGGCCTTGATTCAAGTAAGGCCCAATGATCAGTTACTGTTGCAGTCAGTTAAAGAAATTACACAAAGTTGTGTCCATGTGTTTGGTTAAACTGCTCCAATCAAAACAAGAACTGAGGACCAACTCGTTCATAAAAGACAACCAAAGAAGTGGATGAACTAAACCGATAAAGAATGCAGGTGGTGTCCAAAATAGGAGTTCAGGACTGGTTGTCTGTTGTAGTCTGACCGTCCAGTATAAAGAGCCTGAAGACACTTAGCCAAATCATGAGCTCAGCACTGCACACTAAGTGTACACATGTGTTTGTTCAGAAGTGTGGGTTATAAAGTGTCTCGTTCTCTGATGTGGTTCAGGAAATGGCTCACTGCTCCACCTAATGCATGTGTAGGTTATAGTAGCAAACATTGTGTAGCCAGATTTCTCCACGCTATAAGACTTGTGGTATAAGACTCATATAAAGGATGCAGCCTTCTCACTCTTAGCTGTAAAACTTTCACATTACGTCACCACAAGCTGTTGAATCCAATAAACTAAAGGAGGATATCGCCAGTTCTCCCTTAATAGCTTGTTTTTGAGAGCTTTAAGACTTGAAGCTATCAAGCAGACATTGGTTCTCTTAATAACTGATCTTAGAGACAAAGAAAGCCCTAGTTTGGCAGCTGAAACCAGGCACATTATCTCATGAGCAGTGGAAAAAACAAATCCTGTTGCATGGTTCCTTTGGTTTCCTCCTGTGAAATTGGGAGCGAGGAGCATGCTTTAATCTGGAAAATATTACTGGTGGTGGAAGAACATGGGAAACAATAACAATAGAAGGATTCCTCTTCCATCCTTTGGGCTCTGTGATTTGGAGATATGCTTTAGTCTGCAATTTTAGTTCACCGCAACTACCCACTTGGCCCCCTTCCTTTGCTACTCTTTTCCACCTCCCTTCTAAAGTGGGGTTTTGTCTTGGCTGGTGCATGAAGCAGAATGGCAGGAGACCAGCTCACGAAGAGTACAAATCCCTCAGGTAACAGTTTGGTTAGCGTTAGCCGGCATTACAATAAGTTGGATTTGCTCCAGATCATTTCAAAGATGGATGTCAGCTTTGAGGTGACTCGTCCATCCTCCTGCCAGTAGAGTCGTAACAGATGACACTGATGTGTTATGAGGTCCTGCTGCTCTGCGTGGAAAACTTTTCCCGTGTTCAGTAGAGGACTTCCTCTTCACACATGGAGAAGTAATCAAAACACGGAGGCAAATGGTGCAAGTAGGTCTTCCTTCAAAGCAGAATGATTCCCTTCTGTTTTTGACATTGAGACAGCCAAAGCCTTCCGGCAACTGATTAACTACTGTTTTCACAGAGGAAGCCATACATAATGATTTGTAAGCTGTTGTCTAACAGAAATCACCACAGGGACAGTAAAAGGAAAATCTAATCTACATTTGCTTCCTGGTGTGATGAGTTGTGGAAAATGCATCATAAATTGTGAGGCTACTGAGAAGAAAGATGTCACACAAAGCAGCAGAAAAATCCCAACAGTTACAAACTCAGGTGCATTATTGATTGTTAATTACAGGGGTGGAAGTAACCAATTACACTAGGCTACTGTCTAATAAACGGTGTGAGAATGAACAGAAGAGAAAAGCAGCTGCAGAAGAGAAGAAGCTGCAGGTTTGTCTGCGGCCGCAAGAGGACAGAGCTCCGGAGAGGAGACGCTCTGCTTTATAAATGTTTGTGTTCACAGCGGGCCTCGAGTTCACAAGCCGGGCTCACTTCAATCACAATCAAATTAAGGTTCACATCGGGGGTGTGGTTATAATCAATATTATTAAACCTACACACAGAGAAATGTTAGATCTGTCATTATGACACCCAGGGTCAGGGTCTGGCAAACATGCTGACACACTAGCGCGTTGAGGGACTTTTACCTTCAGTGAGGTGTTTGAGGACCTTCTACTGTTTGAGAGTGTTCATCCCTAATGTGACAGTAGAGCCTCAATCAGCTCGAAGCATTTTTAATTTGAGGTGCGCAGTGTGATCAGCAGGGCCGAACGAGTGTACTTGTTATTCTGGGACCAGCAAGGCAGTGTGAGTTGACTGGTTATACTGGGACAGAGAGGTTTTATTAACCCTTTCATGTATAGAGGTCACTAGTGGACAACATGTTGTCTATGCATGAGTTTTGATGGCATAGTTGCACGTAAACCACAAAGTAGGGCTGCAACTAACGTTTATTTTAAGAATCGATTAATCTGTTGATTATTTTTTCGATGAATCGGATAAAAAAAACAAAAAAACATTGATGTATTCTGTGATGCAGTCCGTCATGCTGTTAATGTCCTCCTCATGTGGTCCACACAGCACATCCCAGTCCGTTAACTCAAAGCAGTCCTGGAGGGCGTCATTAACCTCTTGAGGCCACCTCCTAACAGTCCTGGTCCTGAGACCTCCTAACAGTCCTGGTGGTCACAGGCAGCCTCTGCACCAGAGGAACATACCTGGGTGTCAGCAGGACCAGGTCGTGATCAGATCTGTATGCATCCTTAGCATTTGCATACAGTAGGTTCAGAGTGTTATTGTTCCTTGTGGGGAGTTGTACGAAGTATCGGTGTTATGCTAATGTTGAGCTAATAGCGTTAGCCGAGATACAACGGTCTCCTAAACTTATTCTACATAACACTACAAGCGTCAGCTGATGATGGCACGTAAACAGCCACAACAATGGCGGACGTGAAACACATGAGGCTGCACTCACGGAAGACCTTCTTAGTCTTTACCGGCGCGTCTTTGCCAAAGACCTCACATTCACCTTTGTGATCGCCGGTACCGGTAGCCTATGTTATTTCATGCATGGCTGTGTTTATTTGCTATGTATTTAAAATATATATTTATTTAATCATTTAATAGTTCAGAGTATTCCTTAAAATATATTGTTTTTGATTAACATAAATAGTTTTCTTAATTTTCTCTGTCTTAATTTTTTAACTAAAATAGTTTTTGTATTACTACATCAAGTTTACACAGCAAGTGTGAATTGGATAAGAACCTTTGATTTGTAAATGTTTGCAGTTGGAACCTGTTTACTGTGGACAACTGTTCACATGCCGCACGTGTCAGAACAAAAGGGGCTGCTTTTGAACATCTGATTCATGTAAGTCTTATGTTACAATTGTTTTACCTAAAAATGATTGTATAACTTGTGAAAAGATAACTGCACATAATATTTTAACATTACTTCACCTTGACATTTATAACTTGTGGAAAATAGAAATCATGAACATCAATCAACATGACATTCTAATTGGCTAATGTTAGCTTATGTTATTTAGGTAAATTCTAGCTAACAATAGCTAGGTCAACATGACATTCTAGCTAGCTGATGTTAACTTTTGTTATTTAGCTAAATTCTAGCTGACATAAATCTGCTTCACAGTACAGGCAGTATGGCCATGTAGCATCTCCAATAAACGGCTACAGCCAGCCTTTGAATTCAGGGTTTGATTCTCACTCCTTATGTATTTTTGAGCGTACAGTTAGACTGAGACATGATGACTATATGTTTAGCTGATGTCACAGAGAGGCACACACAGTGGACAAGGTGTCTGAGGTCATTTATTTTAGTGTAACAGTGAAGAAACATTTACATCCAGCCAGGGCGGGATCAGCGGCGGGATCAGCGGCGGCTTTGCGCGATACATTTTTAGTCTGGACACAGAGACACGTGGGTCTCTCCTCTCTGCTGGTACTGCTGCGCGACTCTCTCGGCTCCTATGAGGCCGCCTGTGAGTGCTTTGGGACGGCGGAGGGGGCGGGGCTCACGGCAGCACCCGCTGCTCGCTGAGGATCCTTTCTTTTTCTTCCAGTCACAGTAAACAATGGCGACCAAGATGGAGCGGCTGCATTTGGAGTTGGAGCTCATCAATATTGAAGAGCAAATGCTTGTATTACAAATGTTGAAGCGCAGGCGACAGAGAAGACGTTTGCGGAGGTGGTGTAGGAAGACAGACCGGAAAAAGCAACTGCCGGAACTGCAGAACGATACGTGCCACGCTTTCTCGTCAGTCTCCAAGACACCAGGAAGTCTCCAATTACACACAAAAAAGTCTCTAGATTTGTCGCTAGTCACTTTTCACAAAAAAGTCTCCAAGAGGGTTTGGAAAGTCGCCAGATATAGCGAGAAAGTCTCCAAGTTGGCAACACTGACGAGCCCTGAGAGAACAAAGACACGGGAACGCTCACCGTGGGCAAGATGAGAATTGCCCTCCCGGAAGTCGTTTTTAGGGCGCTGATTGGATAAATTGTATGTCATTAATTTATTTCTTTAATCAGTGATTGGCTAAACTGCGCATTAGACCCGTCTTCCTTGTGACTGGTGGTGTTGTTTGGCTTGATCTATGCTCTCAATATGAGCTATCCGGCAAAGCTGAGTGGCTTCTTTGAGTTCATCCAGGTTGTCCTCTTAAATTTAGATGATGGAAGAAAGCAGCTCAAACTTTAAATAATGAATATGTTTTAAGTTCAATACAAAGAATGCCGTTAGTACTAGTCATTTATTTAGTTAAGTATACCTAACAATAAATACTTGAGTTAGGAGTACTCCATTTAAGCATTTTTTAAGCATTTGACTTGAATGGTTCAAGGCAATCGGTTTCCTCAAACCATTTGAGTTGACTTTACTCATCAGGTTTTACAGTGTAGTAGCGTATAAAAAACAATAAATTACACACACAATGAGGGAAACAAAGTTTAATATGTCCTGTTTTGGTACCCATTTGGATGGTTGTCAATTATAATTAATTTATAATCCTGTGTAAATTGTCAAACAAAGGACACTAGAAAATGCCGATGTGTCCTTGGGCAAGCCAACCTCAAATTCCCCCGTAGCTGTGACTATGGTGTATGAATGTGTATGAATTGGTGTGAATGATGACAAATAGTGTGAAAGCACTTTGAGTGGTCGAAAGACTAGACGATACAAGTCCATTTACCTTTAACATTAATACAACAGAGTTACGTTGTCCATTCTGTACACATGACATCTATTGCTATGGACGGGGATCGTCCCCTGTTGCTCTCCTGAAGGTTTCTTACCTTTTTACCCTGTGAAAGGGTTTTTTGGGGAATTTTTCCAGATCCGATGTGAGGTCCTGGGACAAGGATGTCATATGTGTACAGATTGTAAAGCCCTCTGAGGAAAATTTGTAATTCTGGGCTATACAAAATGTACTGAATGGAAAATAAACGTAAAGGCCATGTGTGTGTGTGGGTTTGTGGGTAGGTTTGTTTTGATTAATTATTTTTCATTATTATTATTATTTTTTTGTAGCAGAGTTCTGGATGTACTGGAGTTCATTTAGGATTTTGGATATTGTGCCATAAAGAGTGCTATTGCAGTAATCAATTCTGGAGGTGATGAAGGCGTGGATCAGGTTTTCGGCAGCAGATGAGGAGAGTGATGGGCAGAGACGGGCAATGTTTTTTAAGTGAAAGAAGGCAGTTCTGGTGATTTGTTTGACGTGGTGTTTGAAGGAGAGGTTGCTGTCAAACATGACTCCGAGGTTGCGGATGTGTTGGGAGGGAGACAGAGTGGAGTTGTCGATGGTGAGGGAGAAGTTGTGACTGGTTTTGGTAAGAGATTTGGGACCTATGATGATCAAATCAGATTTATCACAGTTGAGTTTTAGAAAATTGGTTTGCATCCATGATTTAATGTCAGTAAGGCAGTCGGTGAGAGTGGAGTGAGTAGCAGTGGTGATGGCCTTTGTGGAGATCTAGCTGGACATCATCGGCGTAACAGTGGGAGAGGAGACCATGTTGACAGATAATGTTACCAAGAGGGAGCAGGTAGAGGATGAACAGAAGGGGACCAAGCACTGAACCCTGGGGGACACCTTGAGACAGAGGAGCGGTGGAGGAGGTGCAGTTGTTGATGCTGATGAATTGTTGTCTGTTTGTTAGATATGATTTGAGCCAGGAGAGAGCAGTTCCAGTGATATTGAGGGATGATTCGAGGCAGGAGAGAAGGATGCTGTGATTGATGGTGTCGAAGGCTGCAGTGAGATCGAGGAGAATGAGAATGTTGAGGTGGCCAGAGTCTGAGGAGAGGAGGAGGTCATTGGTGACTTTCAGAAGGGCTGTTTCAGTGCTGTGTTGTGAGCGGAAACTGGATTGAAAAGGCTCGAACAGATCATTGGAAATGAGGTGGGATTTGATTTGTGCAGAGACGACGCGTTCCAGTATTTTTGACAGGAAGGTGAGATTTGTGATGGTGTGTCAGGGACTGTGCTGGAGTTGAGGGAGGAGTTAATTATTGCTGTGATGAGTGGTGCGATGGCTGGGAGACAGTCCTTTACGAGAGTAGATGGGATGGGATCCAGGATACAGGTGGACCTTCTCATTCCTGTAGTGAAGGAGGAGAGATCCAGTTGGGATACAGGGTAGAACTTAGAAAGGGACTGAGGGGTAAATATATTTCCTCTCATTTTTTACTTTACATTATCTGTTTGCTCTACTTTCTTTCTACTATTGTAAACAGATCAACAAACAAAAAAAATGAAAATACTTGTGCGCTGATCCCTGTACATCATATTGTGCATATTCTCTAATCAAGTATATTTAAAATTAACCTTTACCATTAATACAAAATAAAAAAGAACTCAAACTTAACAAGATGATTCATTATTATTGCTTTCAGATTACAAAATATTTTAGTATTTGAAACAAGAGTGTGCTGTACAATTCCGGTTATAAACCGCTAACTTTGACCCGTGCGGCTTAAATACCGGTTTGGCTAATTTGTGGATTTTTCCAATTCTAAATTTAGCAGCAGGTGCGGGAGGATCTCCTCGTTGGACTTCTCCCCTTGCTGAGCTGGCCCTCGCCGGGCGCATTTCCCCCGCTGCGGAGGAAATGCCTAGCAGCCTTTCCAAGCCACTATGCCGTTCCAAGCCACTAGGTCGGCTTGGAAAGGCTTGGGGTGAAGGTGGCTCGCCGGCGGAGAGAGAGGAGGCCCACTGCTCCCAGCGCAAACGCAAAAAAATACTACTACTAGTACTGCACTTATATTTATGTGTGAGTCCCGAGGTTCGACATCGGAGGAAGGCGAGGCAGGGGGCCATGGGCGGCTTCTGGTGGTAGGACCAAGAACACGCACAACAAGCACATGGCAAAAACAAAACAAACATGGGGATGACAGACACATGAGGTAAGGAGACATGGGGGAACAGAGGTAAACACACAATGGGTCAGACAGTAATCCTGACACTATGGGGATTGGGCTGGTTGATGTAGCTAATGTCTGAGTTTCGATGGTGCGGAGCCGTGCATTTAACCCACAGAGACCTGCCTTCAACCTAGCAAATAAACTACACATATTACATGTACTGTTATCATTAAAAAAGGAAGGGGAAAAGCTAAACATGTGACATACTGAGCACGAGAGCGCAGAAGAGGGAGAGAAGGAAGCCATTGCTAGCAGCTAAGTTAAGTAAGGTAGCTAACGTTATCACTTCATGGTTACTGAGGTTAATGTCAGGCAGTAAGGTATAGCAGTACAGTACAAGTGTTTTCCCTGTTGCTATCAGTAATTTCTTAAATGGTAGGGAAATGAGCTATGGTCTGTCAGGGTGTTGTTCCAGTCATTCTACAGGCTGTCCTTACCCAGGACATCAGTCATTAAAGCTAAAAGAGCAGAACCTAAATATACTGCTCCACCGATTGATTAACGCTTTATATCTAATTTGTTCGATTGACACAAAAAAAACCTGTCAGATTGCAATAGATGTTGTCGAAATGCAGACCTCTATTGCACAAACTGTGCTTATGGCCGATGTATCCTGTGCAACACTTGTTGGTTTGTTTGGTGTCTTGTTTTGTTGTGAAGTCCTTGTCTTGTGTGTCCTCTGTGTTTCTGCACTTCCTCCCCTGTGATTCTCTTGTCCGTGATTGTCTGTCTGCCCTGTTCCCTGATTGTGTATTCCTTTCACCTGTGCTGCCCTCATTGTTTTCCACCTGTTCCTCGTTGGAAACCCTGTTTGTCTCCTGTCCCCTTATCGGATTGTACTGGTTTTTTCCCGTCTGTTGCCCCTGTAAGCTGTCTTGTGAGTAGTCCTGTCTTGTCCCTGTCTTTTGGATTCCTGGTTTTGTTTTTGTTCGTTCCTCGTCCCGTTTTGAAGCCTGTCCTGAGTGTTGTTTTATGGAATAAATTTACTTTGAACTGTTGCGCTGGCATTTGGGTAATCTCCTTACCCCACACCTGACAATTTATGTGATCCCATCAACCTGTTACATCTGGAAATATAATTTGGCCATGTTATATTTGTTAGGTGCTTGCATTCAGTTGGTCAGCAATCACTGGTAAACAGATGAGATGAAATAGGCCAATAAAAAACACTGCAATGTGTAAATGATGCGGCCAGGTATAAAATACTGTTAGCAGCCTGGATATTATTACTAAACACACCTGAAGTTACATAATTTAAACAGGGCCCTATTTCTCATACCTGGCTTACTGAGTTAGCGGGCTAATTTTCAGGATAAGATGACGTAGGTCTGGCTTTTCGGTTCTTCGAAGCAAGCTTAGATAAATCACCATTGCAACACAGCCAAAAATGTAAACCTGCTCCTGGGCAGGCTTACTGAAATTCACTGGATAAGCTGGCCACTCCCACCGGACAAAAAAGGCAGCTCCCTTCCTCATTGATAAAGGAGCGATATTGGTTTTATATGGAGAGAGTTCTTCCAGATCGCCAAGATCCGTTCTCACATCATCATGACTTCCTGTACGCGGCGCTATAGATTCTGCCGACAAGAATCATTTATTTACGAGAGCTTCTCGAGCCGCGGACATTGATCACCATAGGCGCAGCCGATTGCCCGTGTCACAGACATAGACTATGTCTACTATATCATTATTGTAGAACATGATTAAGGTGGACTCATGATGAGAATACAGAGAATCATACACAATTTCTTTTCACTGCTTCAATTGATTCAATTTCTGATTATGAATAATACATACATACTGGTCCGCCCATACACATATTCAAACTCCTAGTTATATGGTAATCTACACATACATGTATATACACATATAGTACATGATACATATGCGCATACATTACATATATCCTCATAAGTATATATTTATTCATATACTACTGCCAGCAGGCACATTTAAATGAATAGAATCTGATTGATTTGGGTGATGACGCACTTAAAATTTGCCGATACATTTTCCCAACACTGACGCATTTTACTTGTTATAAACTTGATATATTTGCGACGCTTGTGCCTTGCAGCGGGGGCGGTGTTAAGCTGTGTTCACACCAACAACGTTGCAAAAACTTTGGAATATTCGCAACGCGTTTGCTGTTAATGATTAAGGTAATGAATTCCTCATATGCGTTCATGATCATCTCCTGCTTCTTAGAGAGAAAAAAGGGTTCCTCTGAGTTTATTTGCCATTGTACTGTTAGAACATCGTGGTGTCAGTGCTTGAGTAATATCCCTTCCGAGGAGGACTGGGCACACACATTTATCCAGATGACTGACGTCTCGTTAGAATTAACGAGACCGTTTCAGCATGAATCTTCCGTGGAGAAACCGAGTTAGCCTGACGTCAATCATCTCGCTAATTTAAGATGGATAATAGGACATTTGCTCGACTTTGTTGAGCCAGGTACGAGAAATAGGGCCCTGGTGAGTGAAGTGCTTTTGAGTTTTTACATCTGCAGTAGCGTTGTGTTAATGTGTCTATGGTGCTGTTTTTATGATGGATTGTTTTGTCATGTTATAACTAAATGTGACTGGTTCTTGTTGATTTGGACCAGAGGTGGGCTGGCCATAAGGGATACTGGGGAAATACCCGGTAGGTCGACAGGGTTGGGCTGGTCAAGTGGGTCAGTCAGGACGCACAACATCTCCGAGGCGAGGTTGGAGGCATCCGACCGAGAAGCGCTGCGTAATTGCGCATTGCTCAATGGGAGTGTCCACTGTATCCTTTGCTTTTTGTGCTTAAAATAGCTCCACATGTCGGTCCCCACACCCCGTATGACCTCCCTTCATGCTCGCAATAGTGCAAAAAAAATTGTCCGTATAGCAGAGTGAGTGTCTGCTATCCACACATGATAGTTTGTATCATGAACGTGCCGTGTAGTGAGCAGTGCGCCGTGTATTGAGTGGGCCGGTCTGACAGTAATTCCCCCCCCCCCAGTCCGCCCCTGATGTGGACTATACGGCACTGACGGCCCAGGTAGAAAATGCACGGCCCGCCACTGGTAGACCATATTATTTTGGAGAATGCAAAGTTTGAGCCCACTTGTTTTCAGAAGGCTTCAGAAAGATAATTTGTGAAATCAGAATCAGAACCATTTATTTGCCATCTATGTTTTACACAAGGAATTTCTCTTGGCGGGTGGTGCATACATTAGACCAGTGGTTTTCAAACTGTGGGGCATCATTAATAAATACATGTCGAAATGCCTTACTTTCGTGTAAATGTTTACGTTACGTTAGTACAAACCCCATCAACGGCGACAGGAAGTAACAAGCAAGATTACCGTAACTCTTCGACAATTTACGCTAATTCGACGTAATTCCAACGGTTTCTGAACATTAAGAAGCGGAGCTTTCCATTGGTAAGGTATAATACATAAAAGCGGTGCCCTTATTTCAAGCCAGCAAGCTGATCTGTGCGTTATTTGTTGTATATTATTTTCAGTGATGGCGAACACCATTGATATTTTACTGTAATCATATTCCAAAAGCTACTAGTACTGATTGATAATATTTGCCCCACATGAGAGTATGTTTGATACTACAAATGTATTCCAACATTGTATAGTGCTGTGTCCATATGCCTTTGAGCCCAACTTTTTGATCACAAAACGGCAAAGGAAACATAAGTGAAGTTTATTATTTTTCTTCTTTGGCAGTTTTTACATATCCAGTATAACAAATCAACTATTTACAATCTTACAATCACAAAACACATTCTGTCCTTAGTCCCCCCCAAAAAAGGCTTCTTCAAGTTCTGCCCATCTTGTCTTGTCCTGTTTTAAGGCATTTACAAGTTCTGCCCGTCTTGTCTTGCTCTCTGACTGCTGTTCTTTGAGCCTGTCTACAGCGCACTGGAGCTTATTGATGGTAATTTGGTTCTCAGAGATGGTATCATTTTTCTTTGACGTCATCTCTTCATGGCGCTCAGAGAGAGATCTGTCATATTCGGTCTCCGTGACGTGGAATTTAGCCCTTATGTCGGCATTCTCCACCCTTTAAGTCTGCATGTTGTGCATCAGATTCACTGAGCAGCCTGCAGATAGATTCACGATCTGCAAGCTCAAGTTGGACATGCAACTTGCTCTCACCTGGTTATGGAGGATTTCTAGACATTCCACTAAAGCCTGTTTTTCCAAGATCATCTGATCAAGCGCTTCTGCTTACTTCTGAGGGAAGACCGAAAGAATTTTCCGCTGATCAGGCTCTTTTCCAAAGCCAGAGTCGTCTCAGAGAGATTCTTCTCTTGGATCTCAATCTTTTTGAACGCTCTCAAGGACAGCGCCTTCTCCTTCTCAATAGCCTCCCTATGTCTGTTGCAAGCTTCTCGGTCGTCCTGAAGCTGCTTTCAATGAAGCTGCCTCATTTAGTGCAGCCGCAAGTTCACTTTGCAGCCTTTTGTTCTCAGAGGCGAGTAGTTGGTTCACATGAATCACATGGTTGAGTTCTTCCGCTTCCTTCAGCTGCTGGGGGACGGCAGCCTCATAGTCCTTCTGGAGTGAACAGTTTTTTGTTTGTTCCTCGTTGAGGTCTGAGGCCCACTTGTTCACCTTCTCATGCAGTGTGGACACAATCGTGTCCTTGGCTTCAATGTTGCTTTGAAGTTTCTGTATGTTGAAGTACAGGGATTGAATTGGATCGTCTTTTTCCAGACTTTCCCCCTGCTGTTCGATGAGGCTGTCCTTCAGTGGTGTGAGGTCTTGGTCTTGATGGACCGCAGCCTCCTGCCAGAAGGAAGGAACACAAACAGTTTGTGGACAGGGTGGAAACAACTGTTCTGGAGGCTCAACATATTAGACACCTTATGCAGATTGTTTTCTTTATATTTTTTCACCTGATGTCAACTCTAATAGGCCTAGGAATAAAAGGAATAGATACAATTGTTTGCTGTAACTTTTATTGGCAAGCGTATTAGAGCTCATTAGCAGAGTTACTGATTACCCATATCAATTCTTGGCAAAAATGTTGGTTCAATATTTATGACAGGGTCAAGCAAACACAAGCGCTTTGTTGAAATACACGGATGGGAAAGGCCACACTTGACTGAATTTGGTCACATAAACTGGAGCAAGTACACAGTGGATGTTTCAGGTCAATGGCTTTCACTTGGAAACCTGCTTATTAGTAAGAATGTTGTAGTAAAATGCAAAAATGGATAACATTGAGAACAGGACACAGTACATGGATCAGATTTTATTTGGGTGTTTTGCCTGTTGTACAGATTTTATGCTGTTCATTACGAATCGTATTGATTGGGGTAACATTTTAAGTCAAAACAGGGAAGTCTATACTATAACATTCTAGTACAAGGACTGATTTGTTTAATTATATGGGATGTTTACAACTGGCTTTGATTTATGGGATAGTAATTGAAGGAGTACTTGAAAATATTGTTTTGTACTTATGCATGCATTTAAGTGTATTCTCAGAAAGAGGAAACAAGTTAACTAAAGTCTGTAAACTTTCAGAGGCTGCAGTGGCTTTCAATATTTTAGTTTTTTTATACAAGTATTGAACCTGTAAAGTACTTCCAATCTACAGACCAGCTCTGTACAAAAACAAACAAAAATCAACAACAATATAACAAACAACAACATCAACAAACCCCATGGAGAGCTTTGTTGAACTTTGAATAAACAAGCAAACAGCGCTCTGTGTAACAGCGGGAGCCGAGCTCCAGGCCGCTGCAGACTTCAGCATGTCGTCTGCAGCGGAGCTTTACATGCCACTGCTAATAGACTGCTGTTCACTGCTGGATGTTGGCTATACCAACATTACAACCAAACTCTTGCAGTGCATTCGAAACCGGCAGGCCCGCTCCCAATGGGCACATGTTCCGAACAGCTGTGGGCAAGCCCCCCGACAAATATGTAAACTGCAAAAGGCAGAGCCAAGCAACAGGCCCATTCTGAATGGGCACGCCATGATCGGCCACTGCACTAGTTTTCTAAATGATACCTAACACTTGCCCAACATGAATCCTTGGCATAAAAGAGGTATTATTTTAGCCGTTTCCTCACACAAGAAATCATCAAAAAGAATTCATAGCAGGCCCAAGACTATATGAGGAATAAACTATGGTGTATAAGTATAAATTGTATGGTGAGATTCTCTGCACCAAGATTCCTCAGTTTGCGATATTCCCATAAACATAATTCAACTTTTACAGTCTATTCATGATTTCTTCACATGATGATTCTCTAATGCAGTGTCGGGCAGAATAGTAACAGTGTTTAATGTTAGACGGAGCTGGGGGTTTAGAGGTGGCACTGCTGCCGTCAGTAATTCCATAAACAGTCGGAAATTAGCTATGGTCTACCTTGAGCCAGGGTGCCGTTCCAATCATTCCCCAGGCTGTCCTAACCCCATGATATCAGTCATTAAATCTAGCAGACCTGAACCTAAATACACAGCTACAGAATGCATCGTGTGCTCCATCATCCAGTGGCTTGAACCAGAAAGAAAGAAGCTATGATTCCTGTGTTAACATGGCTCATGATCACTACTTCTATAAAACAAAACCTGTCACATAAACATGTGGGTTGACCATATTAAAATAAGTAGGATCCAAGATTCATGATTTGCTCAAAGTGTGATTTGAAGATGCTAACTTGCATTGCTATAAATGTACATGGCTGTCACAATTGCGAACATACAGTGTCTCAAGAGCATCAGACACCATATAGTATGCATATTATAAGGAATGTGTAGAGTAGGCTGTATTTTCTACACTAAGGCAGTTTTGTAGGGAATTCTTTGTATTTCCACATAGCAATGGTCATTGGGCTGAAAAAGTTGGTCAAATATGCTGCTGACATAATCATACAGTCATACAGTAAACTTCACTGAGGGCTAAGCTTTTTGAAACTTAAACTCTACTACTGACAGGCTCCCCTGATGACAGAACTGTGTTTACCAAGAAAACGTTAGGACTCCTATATTACAACTCGGTCCTCAAGAGTCTATGACAGGTCATTAGACTGCTCCCAAAACTCACATACTACAATTTACACCAACTGCCAGTGCTATTCACCAGCACATTAAGTCACACATCATTACATTTTCAAGTGGCCCATGTATGGCACAGGGCTTTATTTGTTGTTATGTCCTGCTTCCATGGATCCCAAATCATAACACCTGTTAAAAAAGCCTTTACCTATTGAGTGGGTTATTTTGGATTCTTTCCAGATGATGTAAAGACGGCCCTCTTGTAAAACATGTCTGGAAACCATGCGCTAAAGCTTTAGCACTCATGACAAATAGGTATTATAACCTTGATCTTTAAATTCCATCCTACAAGGCATGATGTCAACATTAATATCTGTAAAATACTGAGCTGCTTTTGAGGTTCGATGCTTGTTAAGAAACAGGCTGCAAAGGGATGAACGACGGGGAAATTGAGTAACTTTTGAATTGAATCTAACAAACAAATTAATTGGTCACTGCATACGTGGCCAGATATATGATGTTATTCGCAGCTTTAGCATTGTTAGCAATATATGGTTAAATCCCTGAATGAGTTATGTTGATGAGATTTCAGACAAGGCCACACATGCTGCTCATGCTTTCAACATCAGGCTAATGACGTCTGAACGAAATCCTGTTCCTCTGAATACTCACACATTTTAGATTTACTAGTCTCATTTGGTGGTTTCTGCAACAGTTGGGGTGAGCTTGACAAAATCCTGAGCGAGACCCATTCTTTCCACTCGGATCATAAAACTAAATATGTTCCCCCAACAGAACAGCCATTGTAGGTCTAGCCACCAGGCACAGGGAGTCCTACACAGCAAGGCCATGGAATAATTAAGCAAAATCTTTCCATGTCGCATCACAGAGGAAAATATTATAATTTCTATTTTGATAAATGCGTTGCTTTACCATCCAATTCATTGTATAGCCACAGGGATTAAAAATGGCAAAAAATACCATTTACAACAACAACAATTTACTAAAGTGAATTAACAGTTGTAACAGCCTTGTCAGGCAAACAGCGAGTAACAGTAGACCAGGGGTGAAAAGGTCAACACAGGTCACCAGAGAACCATCCATCATGGCTGGCAGACAGGAACACATGCTGGCTTGTACATACCCGTGTTTAAACAAAGCTCACTATGGTGGCCTCACACACTAAGCCACTCACATTGGGTACATATACTGAGCAAAACAAAATCACGGTCAGAAATGGACGACTGCCAAGTCTGTTTGCACATACAAGGAATTAGCCTTTTGCAGAGGGAGAGATATTTCACCTTTAGTAGATTGCTTCTTAATTGACCCTTCATTTGTAGCCTTAAAAAATGCCTCCTATTGCAGATTTGCAGGTTTTAAGAACTTGGCTTACTATTTTTCATAGTTTTTTTCAATGGATTGTTTTAATTTATGAAGAAGATTGAATACAAACATGGATGGATGGCCTTTCTGTTTTTCTGAAGTGTTCCTACTTTCTTTGCAAGCTATTGTAATTGTTTTCTACCTTTTCAACCAGAGCTGCAAATTAAATAACATGACAATTAGGACAGATCATAAGTTGATGGTTACAGTGCCTTTTTATAATTTAATATTTGAACACTTGAATACACATTTTTAAAGCTGATCAAAACAATCTGTGTTTGCCATACAATAATGTTGCAGGTTCACTGCTCTTTCTTCACTTCCTCAAATCTTTGTGAGCTTGTCTGTTTTACATGATACAACTTACTAGTTTACCAACTCTTGACTATGTGACTAAATATTAAATTAAATTTGTTAAATATTATTTTGTATTGAATCTGACATGTACTTGACTTGAAGAGTATCATTTAATAATAACAGTGAGCAAGTTATTTAAAAAGTTTATTTAGAGTTTAGAGTTTATTAAAAAGAATTACTATAATTAAGTTTACATTCCGTCTTAAACTCTACTGCTCACAAATTGTACTCATAACAGAAGCGTTCCCCCTGCTAATCCCAGGTGAAGTGGTGAGCAACCAGAAAACTCTCAACATGCTCATTCATTTACCAACATAGAAGCCCATCTGTGAAACATTTCCAACGTGAATCCACTTTCCATGATCCTCTCCCATGCGGTTCTTGCAGCTTTAAAATGCATTGATTGGTTACTATTTCAATGTAGGACTAACATGTTCCCCCTGACATTTTTATGATCTGTTGTTCCTCCACCTGCTGAGGATTAGAAATGGAAAGTAAATTAATCACTGCCCCAACACCGTGGTTTTGGATGACGTCCAATGAGTCACTCAAACATTCAACATTAAAACGCAGCTTAGCTTCCCAGCCGTTGAGTAAGAGCACCATTCACCAGTTAGCCGCAAAGTCAGCTGCTGATGTCATTGAGGAGAGGAAAGAGAAGAAGATTGGTATGAATAATGAAATAATACCAGTTGAGGCATGAGAGCTAAAGTTGAATCACGTTTTCTTTGATCAAAAATCTCTTTCAAGGGATTATCTTGTCAAACGTGTGACTGTTCCTTCCGTCTGGCTTAATCTTGGATGTTATGAGATGAATTTGTCCACTTCTTGTTGGTCCAGTATCTTTTGCCAGGAACTTTGTCTCCAAAAGCCAGTTGTACATTCTCACTGTATCATCGGGAGAAACATTTAGACGCATTGGAAACATTTAGACGCTTCTGTTCACTTTTGGAAGAAACTGAAGCGACCGTGGAAGAAATCAACGGCCAACTGCCTTTTAAATACATGAAGCAGAGATGATCTAAACAAGGAAATCATACATGAATGTGAAATTAATATAATCCTTTATGTAATATACACAAGGACTATGTTTATTGCACTGACAAGGTTGTTCATTATAGATAATTCATTCTTGAAAACTTCAGTAAGCTGTTGCTTTCACTTAAACTGGTTGCATCTTTTGTAGTTTAAATATTTTCTTTCACTTGCTACTAAATTATGGCCCGAGGATGTTGCAGCAACTGACACCAGAAAGGTTAAATGCTACCAAATAGCATTTGCAGGTTTATTACATTTGGTTTATAGTGCATGGGAGCATTACCCCAAAGCTAAAGTACAACTGTTTTATGGCATTCCTCGATAGAAAACACATGAATGTAAAACTGTACACGAGGCCAATATTTAAATCTATAGGCTTAAAGGGAATGGTAGATGGAAATATAAATTACTACGATGGAAAACGCTGATTGTATCATTTATATGAGCACCTGATTAGTTGCACACATAGAAAACAAATATGAATTCATACTATAACGGCAAAGCTTCAGCTATTGACTTGTGCACGCCTGCTATTTAACACCCCAAATGAAGTGATGTAGCTGAAGCTTTGGCTCATGAGAGACATGCAACCATATCTAGTTCATAGTACATTTTTTTCCCCCTCCTTTTCCTATTTTGTATGCATAGTTGACACTTGCAAAGTTTATAGTTGACGCACATAAAGTTAGTCATTATATGTAACATCTTGAATGTTTATACTTCAAAGGAGGGATCGCACATCTTATTTGTTGTAAAACAAACTCAACAGCTACATTTTTAATTTTATTTAACGCAAAGCTACAATAAAACACTGAAGTAGCCCAAGGCTAAAATCAACAGAGCAACAACTGATGACCATTTGGTGTTACTCCAAATTGGGTCCAGACAGTTTAATTTCAATAGCTGACAAAGCAGTCAGTGCCAGATTAAGGAAGGATTTATAGCTGCTAGTAAAGTTAAAATGTAGTTCTTAGGGAAATGCTGCTCTGAAGTTTATATGTGCACTGGATGTGTGCAATAAATAGTAATAATCTTATTAGAAAAAGGAAACCCAATGACAACATTATTGGCTGAGCTACAGCTTTAAATGTTATTGAAAACAGGAAGACAACACAAAAACAACAGACAACAGCTACGGCAACTGTATCCAAAGCCAAGTCTTTGCTTGAGAAGTGTATATTGTATTGGCACGATTGTCCACACTCTGACATGACAACGTGTTTCATATCCTTTTGTCTACCAACACACATGGACAAGTAAGCACAGCTCTGCTTTTGATGACGCTACGTAATCATCCCCCTGCACCGTGTAGTTCAAGGGCTTTGTACTCAGATCTAGCCTGTTTCAGACATCGCAACTCCAGACCATTAACCAGGGACAGCTGTCGCTCACCCAGACCTGGTCTAGGTCAAAACACCTGGAACTGCTTCCTATCTGTCATCCCCTTCCCATCTCTCTCGGGACAAGCTTTCATTCACAGCCAATTAGGATCTGATCAGTGTAACAACGTGGTTGTCCACCACTAAAAGAACCATGCAGTCTGAGCCAGAAATAGTGGTGGTGTTGAACCAGCGGCCAGGGGGCAGAGGGTTGGAAATTTGAGATGTGTGTGTGTGTGTGTGTGTGTGTGTG
Source organism: Taurulus bubalis (assembly GCF_910589615.1). NCBI lineage: Eukaryota > Metazoa > Chordata > Actinopteri > Perciformes > Cottidae > Taurulus > Taurulus bubalis. The sequence goes on along the minus strand of NC_136596.1, from coordinate 16,378,140 downwards.
TGTGTGTGTGTGTGGCCTGTGTTGTGCATGCTTGTGGATCTCCTTTGTGCCATGGGGAGGAGTGGAGAAAGAAGGCTGTTGCTTTAAACAAGAATGTGTTCATTTTTAAGGGAGAGGGGGAGGCTCTGAGCTCAATTTGCTGCCTGTTGAAACACTGCAAGAGGATTTTTCATCATTTAAAAGCAGCGAGGAAAGAGAAAAAGAGGGAGAGAGAGAGAGAGAGAGAGTGAGAGAGGGGGAGAGAGGTGCAGTTGAGAGAGACAGCCTCTTAGAGCTGTGAGGCAGAAGTGATGGATTCAGCCCACAGAAAAGTGACAGTCTTCCCCTAACGGACCACAGGCAGTACACATGCTGCCCTGGACTCTCACTATTTATCAGGAAACTATCTCCACCATCCAACTTAAGTTACCATTTGTTGAAAGTGCTCCAACTTTTTCCAGTGGATTTAGAAACAATCTACTCCATGTTTGCTGAAGAGTTACTGGCAAGTTAAGCTGCTGTTAATGACGGTCTTTTAATAATAGGCTTTAAAACACCACCACCCCCCCTTGGTTGGAATGGACAGAGGTGACAAAGAGTAACTATACAGGCAGAGCGCAGAAAGGGGGAGAGGAGGACGCAGGGAAGCAGCTTTCTCACTTGGGATGACTTTCTACCAGGAGAAACTTCAATCAATTCTGCCAGGAGGGCAAGGCATCTGAGGGAGCCTCATCAATACTCTACAGTTATTTATCTCGTAAGCATTGAGTAACCTTTCACTTATTTATACATTCATCTTTTGTATTGGTGTATTGATTTCACAGGGGCAGCACACATGTATAGTACATTATATGAAGCATAGCTTCAATTCATTGCATTGAAAAATAATGATAAACCTTTCTTGACTTGACAGAAGTTGTTAGTGAGCTCAGAATCATTCAGCCCAGTGGCATTTCTAACACAATGGTGAAGCAATTATTTTGTCATGAAGCTAAACTGATTGAAGTCAGAGTTGGACTGTTCACTTTCAAACTGCTTCACTTTACATACTGATAATGTTTGATCTTGAATTCAGGAGTTGTCATGCAGCATCTGTTATCTGACTCACTGTTTGGCGCTTAAGGGTCATTTTACTTGCTGATGACTATCCGGGACAGATGACTCTGATAGACTTGGTTGGGGAGAGTTAATTCAGCACAGGGGGATGCTGGAGAGCGGGCACTCTGGGCTAAGTGCTTCTTCACTACTGATAAAACACTTAGCTTGTCAAAACACAGGACCCTAAAGGGGTCGAAAAAAGGCATGGGTATTGAAGAGGGTGTGTAGAAGTTGTATCACACATATGCCTTGTATGATACATGCTGACAGATTTTTTTGCTAATATCTAAATAGCACCATTCATATTCATTTCTAAAAGAGAAGGAAACAAAACCCAGATACGCTGACTACCGGTATGTCAAGCCGTCTGCAGCTTCAGGATGTTCCCCTAGGCTCAAGAGGACAGACAAGCAGGCGGTTGAATCCTGTCTTTGTTTCTGTTGCCAGGGTACTGTTTAGATAAGGGGGCTTTGAGGTAGGATGCCGGAACTTAACGAAACAATTCCCGAGACCCCCTGCCTCCCGTCTGACTCGGATCACAAGTGAGGTTTGGAGGAACTCCCCAAGCAGCATGAAACAGAGAACACAACCTCAATTTGAACAAAAGCTTGAACCTCTCCTGCTCCGTGGAGTCAAAACAAATATTGTCCTATGCCATCAAGCTGAGCAGGTAGTTGAGGTTAATCATGTTCAAAATGTAATGTTTCATGCTAACACGCATTACATGCTTGAGGAAAGAATGAGGTCACCCTCAAGGTAATGTAATAGTGCAGATTACCATGCCGAAATTGAATTTGACTCTGATCCAACACATATTGGGTGTCATGCAGGAGACTGCCAGTTCTCAGCAGAGTTGGCGCTAATTTGAACATGCCACACGAAGCCGCCCTGCAAAGTGTCCACTCCTTTTTTAGCTACTGACAAATTAGGTGCTGTGTAGTCGTGTTGTGATCTCCCGTTGTGGATGATGATGATGTGATTGTGAGGCATTCACACAGAAAGTAGGACACTGGGAATAAATTGGGTCAGTAGATACACTATGTCTTGCAGGCACGGAGAGGATAAGGGGAGTGGTGGTCCTGCGTCTAGAGGGTCAAGCCGTCTGCCACCACCATTGACTCTCCATGTGTGTATGGCAGCTCACTCTAATGAGGTGACGAAGAATGTGAGGAATGCCATGCTCACACTGAAATGAGAGGGGCTGGGGTGAGAGACATCAGCCAGTCTGAGCGAGACTGCCCACCTTCTAATTAATATGTGCTGAGCATGACCAAAAAGGCTGGAGCACAGCGCTGGTCAGAGAAACACTGACCTACCCGCTGCACTCGCCTATCACACTTGATTTAACACGGAGTGAAATCCAGGGGGAGGAGTCGTGTAAACACAGACTTAACCACCTGAAGACAGTAAAACCAAAACAATTTGGTCCGAAGCTGACTTGAAGAAATCACCCGAGAGAAGCTGCCAATCAAGTTACAATGAGAGGTGTTATCCCCTGCACACTAAACTCGTTCATCTTCAGGCCCTGGGCAGAGGAGACATATATGACACTTCTCAAGAGCAGTTAATCATTGCAGCTATTTGCCACTCAATAGCAGCCTGTAAAGTGAACTGATGTTAGGACAATGATGCGCCATGGGGGCTGTTAGAAGCGACGAAGGAGGAGGAGGCTTTCTGTTGTTCCCTCTGGCAGACTGGGGATGGGTTAATAACAGGTTGTCTCTGTCGGTGCAGATGGGACTCTCTGAGGTCTCTGGGATACCGAGCCCAGCAAGTGTTGTTATTTGAAAACACACATTATCGGAGAAGCACTCGCAGACACGCACATACCGCATTCACTCGCAAACAAACACACATTTCATCACAAGCTGCAAACATTTTCCACTCAGCTTTGAAGTGTAGTGAAGCCTAGAGCAGGAGATGTCGGGCTAACAACGTCCAACATGGGACTCCTCCGCAGCAGGGGCAAATCACTCTACATTTCTCAGAGACAGAGCTCATGGTCCGGGGGGGAAAAACCACAAGAGCCACTGGCCAAATACAGTCATCAGCACATTAGAAGGCACAGGCTCTGGGCTGCTCTTTTATAGTGGTATGGGCTAACTAGTAAGCTATTATTAGTGATTTATTTAGGACTTAAAGACTCTAAGTATTTAAATGGTAATATGTATCTTTTTTGCATGGTGCAAAACATATTTAACGTATCAATCAGCATGAGCTGAGGTGACGTCATACAGTCAGGCTTTGTGTGCAGCATCAGTACGATTAAAGACCTCCGACTGTGCTGACACAAAACACTCTCAATCAAACTAAATTTGAAACAAAAACTACATTCTCCTTTGAGGTTTTTTATTCATAGCAGACATATTTCAATCGTGGAGTTGCTACTTTTAGGTTCTGTTTTAATAAAATCCATGGGAGAAGCAGAATGTACATTCTTCTGCACTGACTGTGATTATACTTCTGGCCAGGTAAACCATACCATCAAAAAGACCGTCCAGTTAGAGAAGCATACAGTGGGGTTTTTTTCCCGGGAAAGAAAATTGTTTTCACATTCTACTCTAGACAGATAAAACTGAAAGGGTCGAATGTGCCAAGGGTCATGTTCTTGGAGAGTGCTGCATTTCTCTTCTCCATGTCTCCTACCTAATGTGCTGGCAGCACGCCCGGATTAACAAGACAAAAACATTTCTGCTCTCTTCCCAAGTTTGTGCTTACTATTAGATGGTAGATTATCTTTCACACCAAGATAGGCTGTAACACAATGTGTGAGGAGTTGTAAGCCTAGCAATCCTAACGCGGATCTTCAAAACCAAGCCAATATAGGCCTCTCGATAACGCTTTCTGATTAGACAGGCCCTTTCTGACTCTGCTGAGGTGTTACAGAGGACCCCTCTGTAATCCAATATGCAGCAGCTTTCAATTAAGGTGACCCAGGAGTTCAGGGTCTTGTTATCCCTGCACAGGAGTTACATTCTCTTCAGCAATCAGTGGCATCCCCTAATAACACCACCATCATCTACAATAACTGCCTGCACTTATTTTTCTCATAAAAGATGTCTACACTTTGAATTCTGGGGGTAACAGTTAAGTATCTCATTCTCATTAACTCTTGAGGAAATGTATGAGTTGTGCCACAATGTCGAGTTATAGAGGAGACAGAAGTTAAGAGATACTTTAATCTAGACCGGGTTATAGTATCTCAGATTTATCAGAAATACATACAGAGGCAGATAGGGGTAATGCTACTTATGTATGCTATATGGTTAAAGTAAGCTTTTATTCTGTTAAAACAGTTGAAACAGAAACACACACGTTCAAAGTGGATACATAGATTACAGTAAATTGCCTTTCAGTGTCTGAATGCAACTTATTTCCCTCTTTTGGTAAAGGCTATGGACAGGCCTGATGCAACACGATCAATATTTAAACCAGGTCCATGAATAGCATCATCTGGTAGTGTCTCATATTTTCCATAAGCAAAGATGTCCAGGCCTGCAGAGGGGAGCAGATAGGAGTGTTCCTGTGTGTGTCAAGGACAAGCAGTGGCACTTGCCCAAAGAGAACCTGAGCCAGCACAGCAAACTAAGCTAAACAGACTCCACTAATAGCAATGAAACTGACTGAAGAGATCAGCACATCATTAGACAAAAGAAATATTTTTCTTAGGGGCAGTGAGGTGATTAGTAACTTTCAAACATGCATGTGTTGCATACTCTTGATAGCGGAGCACTGATTTAAACAAATGATCAAGACCAGATGTTTTCAATGAATAACACACAAATACAGCAGTGTTTGATCACGGCAGTAGTGATACTTGTGGTGTAGCAACCATGAAATCCTTTATTTAAATATTACACATGAATATAATTTGTTCCCTCTCATGGAAAGTCACAGCCGCTGCTGTGGCGCTCAGCGGGGCAAGTGAGCGATTTTCTTTCAGATCTTATCTTTTTCAGTAGCCCATATTTTTTAAAGCTGTAATGACCTCCAGCCCTGACTATGTGTAGACAGGGCTTCTGTGACCAACTGCTCCTAGTGGGTAAAGAAGGATAAGACTAGTGTAACCGGATGGGCAGCCTTCTTCTGATCTCAATCCGCCTAGCTGTGAAGGACTCCATTGATGCCCTGTCAAAATGAGCATGCAGCCCAAAACTGAGGGGTCAATTCTAATAGTTAGGAAACTATTCTGAAAAACAGTTTCGGAATAGGTATGCTCGTACAGTCTTCTGCTTACTAACTAGAAAAGTCAGTAATTTAGGGAAGTTTGTTTTTCTCTCAAAACAATGCAATGATGTTCTCTATTCTTTTCCCCATTTTCCTCAGGTGTTGGTGAGTTGGGACACATGGAGCCCCCTTCAATGGTCCTGCTGGGGCTCCTTTTTGTTTATGGACTAGCATGTGCCGCCCAGCAGACTCATGGGAGTCCGTCAGACAGCAGCCATGGCAGGGAAAGGACCCAGGAATTTGAGAGTAGTGAAGATGATTTGGAGAGAGAGTTTCTCTATGCTGGAAGGACCAAGCGTGCTCCAGCTGAGCAGCCGCAGGACAAGTGCTCCTACACTTTCATTGTGCCTCAACAAAAAGTGACCGGAGCCATCTGTGTCAACTCCAAGGAGCCCGAGGCTATGCTGGAGAATCGGGTCAACAAACAGGAGTTAGAGCTGCTAAATGTGGAGCTACAGAAACAGAAGAGGCAAATCGAGACCCTGCAGCAGTTGGTAGAGGTGGACGGAGGTATTGTCAATGAGGTCAAGCTTCTGAGGAAGGAGAGCCGAAACATGAACTCCAGAGTCACTCAGCTGTACATGCAGCTGCTCCATGAGATCATCAGGAAGAGAGACAATGCCCTCGAATTGGCTCAGATGGAAAACAAGATCCTGAACCAAACCTCTGAGATGCAACAGCTCACCAGTCGATACAAAGATCTTGACTACAAGTACCAGCACCTAGCTTCTTTGGCCACGAACCAATCAAGTCTTATTGCTCTGTTGGAGCAGCAGTGCCAGAGTCGCCCTCCCCCTCGTCCCGTGCCGGTCCCCCAGCCCCAGCCCCGGTCTCAACCACCTCCACCATCACCACCTCTCACCAAGCCTTACCAGCCACCTGTTGTTCCACAAATTACCAACCCAATCAGCAACGAGATCCAGAGTGACCAAAAATCTCAAGTGCCTCTTCCAACGATGCCCACTGGCACACACAGCCCCTCCACCACTAACAAGCCTTCTGGTGAGTCTAACAAAGTCCATTATGAACTTTGAAATGATGGCGCTTCATTTCCAAGTCCTAGTTGATTCATTCTTACTAAAACAGTTGCCATCACTAACAAAGGATCAAGTGTCTGAATTAACTATGTTGTGAACCTCTTAGTCATTAATGACAAGCCACCACCAAATACCCATTCTTGCATTCAGAGCCAATTTAAATACACCCCATACATTCCCAGGGCAAAGGGCTCTCAGTGAGAACAGAAATGCTGTTGTCTACAGCCTTTTGAGATGCATATCATGTAATTGCCACTATTCAACCCACACAAAAACACAACGCATATTAGCAGAATAAATACATGTGCCTAAATGGATAGCCTATGGGACTCTTGAACACATGTTATGCAATGATAAAGCTTTAAATTGATGTGAAGGGTGTTTTGTGGCATCAGTTGCAGTGAGCAATCGGTTGCCGTTCCCTTTCCCCACTGTAATTAGGAAACAGTTTTAAAATGGTGGAAAAAAGGAACCACTCTCAACATGACTAGTGGGAGCTTTTTCCATTGACATTTTGTGCTACTGCTTGCCATTTTCACTCGGCTGCATGTGAACGGTAGCCTTTGTATAGAATGTTTGAAAGGAGGCAAGTAATTTCCTGCCCATAGCCATGCAACTAACACCCCAAAAAGTTACATAAACCCATAACACGAACAGAGAACTGCACACAAAGCAGGAATAGAGAGGAAGGAAAAGAGAGAACTGACAGTGCAACAGTGAGAAACGGAGGGATGGAGTCAAAGAAAAAAAAGGGGAGGGGGGGTAAAGTACGTACAGAAAGAGATACCGAGAGTCAGTGATGTCATTTGTTCCAGTTGCACCAGGCAAGAATCAGTCATATGTTCCATCATGCAGCAGACTTTATCAGGCAGAACAGAGACGGGCAGGGCAGGGCAGGGCAGTCTCTGGCTCTGGATCTGCTCAACAGACATTCCTGAGAGTAAATGATGGCAGAAAGTGAGCCGAGAGACAGATATCAACTACAGCAATTTAAAAGAAAAAAACAACAACTTTGTTACTGAGAGGCAAACCTCTGGATATTCACATTATGTGAACACTTTTACCATTCCTATGTTTGGCTTCTCAACTGAGCGGGACCTCATGACATATTATAAATGAGGTGCTCTGTTTCTTCTTTTGTATACCTACTTTTTCTTTATATCTTTTGCAAACTGAACCCCTCCCTCACCTCTACTCCTTTGCATGACCCCCTATTCTCTTTTCATTTGTTTCCATCATATTTAAACACTTTGTAATTCGGGCCAGTTGGCAAACCACACAAGTGTAAAATCTTGAGACCTTAAACACTTTCACAGCCAATTGAGGCCAAGGAGCCAGTGGCCCCATTAGTGTTTTTCCATATTTACTGCTTTGAAATCATAATGGCACACAGGAGTACCAGTTTTACTGATTTGCACCATAAAATCCAATAAAACAATGTTGACCTTGCACGAAAATCTCCAAAACATTTGCAGAATTAATTATATTTCTGCAGAAGAGTGCATGGCTGATGCTGCTTAATTATTCAGCCCTTTAATTGTCTTTGATTCAGAGAGTTTTTTTTCAGTTGTAGATTAGAAATACATATTTTTAACACGTAGATGCTACACTGTTACATCACATAACTTTTTGTCATATTGGAAAAAAAGGGGTTTCACAAGCTGTCTATAATTTATTGTAGTCCCAGAAATCCTTTCTTCTAAACATGTTTGAAGGCTTAATATGCACGCCTCTAACTAGAATTATGAGTGTGTAGACATCTCATAAAGTACAAAAACCTAAGTGAAAGAAACTAAAATAATAGTACTCCTGCAGAGTAAAGAACCCCAGATGATAGAACGTTTTTCTCGTGTTTCATCATTCAGTAGTCAGGATTCCCTTTGCCCTCATGCCAGTGTTTCTTTTGGCTGCACAGCCGGCAGCCATTTCCCTTATGAGAGGAGCAGCCAAAGTCAATTCCACTGTTAAAATGAGAGCCTCTGCTGAAAAATGGGATTCCCTGTGACAGAGTAGAAACACTTTTTGTGTCACTATTGCTTTTTTTCCACTTCCCTTACTCACCTTTTGAATTATTGTTTTAACTGACTGGATTTCACATGTTGTAAATGTATTTTCGTCATCTTTTTTTTTAGGGCCATTTAAAGATTGTCTGCAAGCTCTGGAAGATGGCCACTCTTCCAGCGGCATGTACCTGGTGAAGCCCGACAACGCCAACCGCCTTATGCAGGTGTGGTGTGACCAGAGACATGACCCAGGTGGCTGGACCGTGATACAGAGGAGGGTGGACGGCTCTGTCAACTTTTTCAGGAACTGGGAGACATACAAGGTGAGACAACCTCACAGTAAATCAAGTACCTCACAGTTGAGAGCAAAGCAGGCGGCTTATGTTAGTAGTTTTGCTGCTAACCAGATGTGAACCAGTACTGAATAGGTAATTGGTCAGCCCTCAAAGTGTCTGATGTAGTAACAATCTTGGTTACTGCCAAAGCCATGAGTCATTTATTCCTGCAACATCCGTTGGTCTTTGTAAACAAGTTCACTGTAAAATAGAAATGTGCGAATATTGTACATTAATTGGTTGTGTTCAGCATTCCTGATGTTCTGAATATCGCTTTAGGTATACGTGATAATCAGGGCTGTGGAGTAGTTGTATTTTTATTCAGGGGAACTTCTTTAACTTTTGAAAGGGAAACCCCTCACACAGGGAGAAGCCGTTCAATGTTTGCTGGTCCATCATCCACATGGGTCCGGGTTCAATCTCAGCTAAAGGCAACAATAGAGATCTATTCAAGACTTTCATAAAAACCTTTAAACCACACGAGAGCTGAAATTGCATTTGTACACTCATTTGAAGGGGTGCTTCCATGATCCAAAGCATGTGCAGGGTAGGGGATACCACAAACCAACTTAAAGTAGGAACGGAGCCAGAACAAAGCAGTAAGACAGCATCCAGTATATCTGATCTTATGTTCTAGACACTTTTCCTGCTGTGATTTCATTAACAAAAACATTTGCGGAAAACTGGGCCCCCGTTGCTAGCTTTACACTTGACTCAAAGAGTCCATTTATAATATTTCTCCTTGACAATAAACAACTTTATTTGATAGGCATGTTGTAGACATGGGGAAAAGAGAGAGAGGGATGCAAGAAAAGTCCCAAGGCTGGAATGGAATCTGGGACCATGGGCCGACCATGGACTCTGTTCAACGCTTTTCTAAGAGCATTCAGAAATGATTTCCTAATCTGATTGTGATTTTCTTATCACTGACCTTCACAGCAAGGTTTTGGCAATATTGATGGTGAGTACTGGCTGGGTCTGGAGAACATCTACTGGCTGACTAACCAGGGAAACTACAAATTACTGGTCACGCTGGAGGACTGGTCCGGCAGGAAGGTGTTTGCAGAGTATGCCAGCTTCCGAGTGGAGCCTGAGGCCGACTTCTACAAGCTGCGGGTGGGACGTTATCATGGCAACGCTGGAGACTCCCTCACCTGGCATAACGGCAAACAATTCACAACACTGGACAGAGACCATGATACATATACAGGTAGGGGGGAAAAGCACAATGTTAGAAAGTATTAAACCAGACAAACTGGCAGCTTAACACCAATAATATGTTTATGCATGCAGCCTGACAGATTATTTATTTTTTTGATGTTTCTAGGCAATTGTGCCCACTACCAGAAGGGAGGCTGGTGGTACAACTCTTGTGCCCATTCAAATTTGAATGGAGTTTGGTACAGAGGAGGACACTACCGCAGCCGCTACCAAGATGGAGTCTACTGGGCCGAGTTCAGAGGTGGAGCCTATTCACTCAAGAAAGTGGTCATGATGATTCGTCCAAACCCAAACACCTTCCACTAAGCATCCAAGGAACACATCCTGTACTGCGTCTCTAGCTAAACACAAACCACGACAGCTCCTAAAACCCATACAATCTGTAGTCTTTTTTTCTTTCTGTGGCACCACACAAAGCCAGGTGACAGAGAGACAGCTGATGTTGAAAGTGCAATATCAAAACAAGCTGATATATTGGTACCTCCTGCACTTTGTGCACCATTAGACAGTTGTCTGTACCTTTTCCCCTTCTATGTATGACATGTTCTGATTGCTCAGGAGTTGTTTTAAATGCACTGTCTTTGATGAAACCAAAACCTGTTTAGTTGACAGTGCTCTCATTTGACCCGAGTGAGAAAAACAATAAGAACACCGACAATATATATTTAGTATGTATGTGAAGTTGTTTTTTGCAATAACAAGCAAATGAGGTTGACACAGGAAACGTATCCAGTGACTTTTAATTTCATTCTAAATACATTTTTCCAAATGTGATGTCATTTAACAGTAACATGTATTGACTTGTAATACAGGGTTGATATTCTGGCCAGTTTGATTAATTACAGCAAAATATATTTTAAAAAACAGTGCCATTTTCTTTTTTAACAGAAAAACACAACTATTAATAGCAATACCAGAAGTTATAAACAGTCTACTTATTCAACATATAACATCAAAGAACAAAATCAACATTCAAGGTGGTTGCCCCACTTTCCTGCTTTTTTATTCTCAACAAAACTTATTTTGAAATCTTGAATTGCTTGAACAGGTATCCACCAATTTGCTTGTATGAATCAAGCACTGTACTTACTGTATAAATTTAGTGGTTTGTTGATGTCAATTGATCCAACACATTGCGTTTGTACATAAAAGATATTTGTAATATAATGTATTAAAACCTTATTTACAGTGCAGTAAAATATGTACAGCTTGTGTGTTTTTCTCTTTTTTGGAGTCTATTGGTATAAAAATTACTTAGTATAGTTAAGCAGCACTTTAATGACAACAGTCATACACATTCATACAATTGTATGGCTTATGTTGGTGTTATGTCAGCCCACCTGTAAACAGCAAGGTTTGAAACAAGATTTAAAATGTTCTATATAGGTTTAGCACCCTGTGGTGACATTACGTTTTTAACCGTCAGGTATTTCCCATGAGAACAAGAGACAGACTATGAGCCACTACTATTGTGATCCATCACTTTATTATCCATGTGGGGAAACTGCTTTATTAGCTGTTAATATTATCACTTAGCATGCAGAGACACTTGTTTTTCTATGATTTATTTGACATGTACAGTCAAATGCATGAAGGTAATCTCCTCATTGCATCATTTTAATGCTCAACTTGTTTTGGGTAATCCCCCTAAAGCTACATGTCCCTCAATATATCGAAGCATGCCAGAGGAAAGCTTATAGCTTATAAACCCATGATATTTACTCTGACTGTATCAAATATGCTATATTGTATATTATTCCTTAGAATCTTAATTGAGTAAAAGAAGGATATATTTTTATTTTTTATTTTAACAGGCAAAGTGGAAAATGTTGTAATGTAAAATATAAAAAAATGCATTGTATCATTATTTTAATGAATTTTAAGTGGAGAACTCAGAACAGTTTATAGAAATGCATTAATTAATTATTAATTAGTATTAATTCCAAAGATTACTGCTATGTTCATATGGAAAGCATCCATCTTACAGTGCATGTCTCCACCATGCAGCAACCACAGCTTTTAGCAAAGTTGGTTTTAATTATGTACACCTTCCTTTGTTTTAATTCACAATGAAAAAAAATTAAACAGAATTCAATTATTTTAGTGCAGTAGAGTAACAATTAACATGCCATTAATAAAAACTACATTAAGTGTGTGTCCTATCACAAAGACCAAGTTGAGAGAACTGGTTGCATAAAAACATGTCTTGAACACCATCAGGCTGAGTGTTAGCGTAAAGAGTCAGCACACCAGGGAATGACAAATGAAATGTGACAGGCTTGTAAAACTAATGCATCCAGCAGTCCCCTTCCTTGACAGCAGACACCACCTTTTTTTTAATATATATATGTGTCAATGGGATTTCCAAAGACAGCTGGAAAACGAGGCAAAAGTGACTTTACACTGCAATGAACCAAACTCCGTTAATGTCATATTTTGTGACCAGGCTTGAGAAAAGCAAGTTTTAGACAGTTTAGAGAGCATTTGAAATTAATTTAATATAAAGTCCTGTGACTGACAATTTCAGAGACAATCTGAGATTGTCTGAAGAGACCAATTATCAACAGAGCCAAACATTACGTATGTGTATTTACAGTCCCTCGCTCCACATAAAAACTAACTTGCCATGTTAGCATTATGTGCTGCCAAAGTAAAGATGGATGCTTATTGTGATGGTTGCTAAAACACTTGTCCTACATTAAATCTACAAACACTGGCTGCTAGAATTGGCTCATGAGTCAAAAGCTTTCCTCCCCCATAACAAAGAGGCTTTGGACAGAACAAAGGAAGACATTCATCATTGCGACTGTCACTTATCAGCTGTGTTTTTACTAAAGATGTTTGGGACAGTAAATGCACTTTATATTGATCTTCTGTCTTTCCAGATAGGTCAACACTTTGTTTTAAATAGAAATTGCATCTTAAAACCAGTTCATGTCTGCTTTGTCAATTAACCTTCTTGTGGTAAAACAGGACTGTGTTTCACCGTCTCCATAAACAGAGACGACAGACTCCTTGGATGCCGTGTATGTCTGAGGACTCACCACGATGGAAAACCTTCAGTAAGGGTGGCCTCTGCAGCCCCCACTCCTCAACCAACATGGAAAACCATGAGCTGACACGGTGCTCACTCAGCACAAAAACAACCGCATTTCCTGGCCTCCAAACCTGAACCTTCAAACTGGCCGGTATTGTTGTTTCACATCTGTAAAAGTCCATGTCCTTGTACTTTTAATGGAACCATTTGTATTTTCCTGTGCTCCCACGAGTCGTTTTCACTCCACCTTTTGAGTGAGTGAGGTCAGCGCTTGTGTTTAGGATTTGTTACATATCCAGCACTATGAAAGGGATGTGTGGGGGAGGTTGCTTTGACATTGTATTCTTTTCCAATTTTCCAGGGGTTATGAACCGCAATGCTCCAATCTTTTCATGCATGTTGCCAATACATCTTTTAAATCAAATTAAATGATAATACTCACACTAATTTTGAAACAGAATCCTGTAAGGAAACGACAGTAACCATGATCTGTCATCAGAGAGAATCCACGTCAAGCTCTGTCATCTCCTTTTCTGCTCTCCAATGTGATCACGCTCATCATTATGTCATAACTAACCACAGACTGAAGACATACTGATGTACCACAGCTATGCAATCCGTCTCTATCACATCTTGACATTCCACAAAGGTGACAAAACTCCCTCTTGAGCACAACCTATAATTGTCACTGTCACACTGCAAGTCAGCAAAATCACAACTCTATGGAATACTACATAGTGAGATTCAACAAAATGTTGCACAATAAAAGGTAACCAACTTCTTTTCCCAAGTAATTTATTCAAACGACTTCCCATTACTGCTCAAATTATTGTGATGCATATGGTAGTTATTAAGAGATGCTTAAAAATAGAAACACATAATAATGTGGTGAGGCTTCTCTTTGGGAGAATAGTCACTTCATTGTTTATCACTTAAATAGTGGAACTATTGAATGTGGGATTTTTTTTCGTTTTCCAAAAGCTCAGCATTTGAACAGAATTCCAACTGTGGAGATGTGCAGATTTGCTTATAACTTTACGGCCACATGCCATGACCATTGTTTCATGTTCTTCCAGAACGTCTGTGAGTACTCTCCAGGGAACTTGCAGGACATCTCTAAAGGATAGACGATAGGAATTTTCCTTAGCACTATGGAAAGTTGTATTTTGTAAAGTATTACTGGGGCTCTTCCAATGTTAAAGCATTCCACTTTGTCAACAACATTTTGTTAGCGAGGTATCCTTACTCTGAGACAAAGATTGCAGCCTGTGACCTTTAAGAACTCTCCGCATTTGCATCCCTCGGCTCTCTGTATGAACACAGACGGAGGACACAAAGGCTCACATAAAAAAAAAATGTTAGCATAAGACACAAGCTGAGGTCGAACAGCGCAACACAGAAACAGCCAAACACCAAGAGGCTCTAAATCATTAGGCTACTTGCCTGAGTCAAAATGACTGCAGCATAGATCAACTCCAGTATAAAGGATTGAGTCAGCTTTAATAAAGGAAAATATGAACAACATGAGAAATGTGGTTTCTCAGAATCTGACAGATTTCCTTCTTCCTCTTGGCTGTGGTTGGTAAAATGTCATGCACACTATATGAACCCAATAGAGAAGCTTAAATCACCATTCAATTGGCAGCTTGCACATTGACTACTGGTTATTTTTCATATTTCATACGTTCTATGTACACACATGTATAGTGGTGTATAAAGTACCCAAAAGCCATACTTAAGTAAAAGTAAAGATACCTTACTGGAAAATGACTCTGATATTTACTGTACTTAAGTATCAAAAGTAATTTTCTGATATTAAATGTACTTAAGTATTGAAAGTAAAAGTACAAGTAAATACTGTTAATAAAAAAAGCAAAGGGTCAGAATTTTGAGAATTATGAAGTTTATTCTTTTAAGTGCTGTGGCCACCATGATCAAGGACAAGGAGTTGGGTTGGCTGTGATCCATCCAGGAGCTTTATCTGAAACAGTGAGAGTATGCTTACATGTTGTAAGCATAACAACTTTAGCTAGCCCCACTTGCTACACAAACTTGCATGCATCTCCAACTCTGACGCGGTTCAAATCGTAATGCTGCGCTCTCGCGGCTCCTGTCAATCCTATGGTGTGTAGGGTGACCATATCCATAACACCAATAAGGAGGACACTATGCAGTATTGTGTGAGGCTGTGAATAATGGCATTATTACACTTAATTGCATTAAATAAATAAACTAAATTAATTGCATTTGATTTTATTAAGTGTGAAGAGAGCGTATATGAGCCCTTTTTACTGTAATTGATCTCCTTGGAGCATACGATGCTTTATCAATTCATATTTTTATTTTTTTATATGTATATGTAATATATATATATATATCTTATATATTATTAATATGTAATTATTAATTGTAATTAACAATGAATTAATATGTATTGTTTTATGTATTTTTATATATATACTTATATATTTTTATATAATTGCAATCAATTCGGTAAAAAGTAATAAGACACCGCTGTAGTTCAAATTAAAAGTTCAATTAAAATCTTAAGTTATGAATCTTAACCTTTCCCTCAGTCAAACTGATGTAACGTTACTGTGAATAAATAATAAACTAATAAAGATTAAAACAGAATTATATCTCATGTTTAACCGTTACGGAGAAATCGGAGCCAGCGGCTCATTTCAAAAAGTCCTGCGAGATCAGGCTTCTCTCGGCGGGCAGCAGAGCGCTGACGGCCCGGTGCCGGCGGGACTCACGGTCCCACGAGCAGGAACTCAACTCGTCGGCGTATATTTTTAAGTAGGCTGATTCTTGACTAACCGACCACAGATCTTATGCTTAAACAACTAACTCGCCTGAAAACATCCTAAAATTACATGTTGTGACTCAACAACAGTAGTATTCAGAAAACCTCAACTTTCAGTTATGAGTATTCTCATCAAGTACAGAGAAGAAACGACCGCTGTAGACATCTTAACGCTGATTGGCCACATCAAAGATCTTCTATTTGCGAAGATCATAACATTAGATTTTCTCCGTATCTCACTCCAATCTCAGAAACGCTGGCCGGCTAGTTCACGTATTTTCATTTCAAAACGGCGAATTTCGCCAAAAGGTGACAAGTTTGCAGGTTTGCAAAAAGGAGGACAAATACGCGTCCCCGGACAGGGGATTGAAAATCCGGACGGTCTGGCCTAAATTCGGATGTCTGATCACCCTAATGGTGTGGTGGCTGGCTAGCTAACGTTAAGTTAACTAACGTTTGCCAACAAGTGCTGCAATGATTATAGCTAAAATGACTCAAATCAACAAAATCTCACAAATGTCAACACATCCTCAGCTCACTAACTCGCTCTCCCCCCCTCCCCTGCCAAAGATATACTTCAATCCTGTGGGAAACACTGCTAGATATCTTAACAGGTTTATGCTATTTATGACAACTAAACATTAACGCTGCGGCTCATGGGATTAATCTTAATTTACCTCAATTTGTTTCCTGAGGTTGGATGGGGAGGTTTTGAATGCCAATATTTCAGTAGCTTTAGGTAAGCATAAGAGGCACTTCATTCATCCGGTACAAAGAATCTTTCACTCCAACATGAGAAAACATTTATCGCAAATATGGCCACGGGTGTTGGTATTCGTCACCATCGTCGTTTGTTGCGGGAGTAGCAGGTGCATCCATTTCTGCTTCCATCATGATGTCAGTCATCGTAGAGTGGAATTCTACTCATGTAGTCGCTCGCTAGCTCGCATCCTGGGCATCACTCAGAATTCTGTGTCTGTGTTCCACCACAGTCCACGATGTTGGTCTCATGATAAAACATTTTTATAAAGATATATTTGATTTTGTAGTAACAAAGGTTTCAGGGGAAATGTATTGGAGTCAAAGTATCAGTTTTCTTTGCAAAATGTAGTGATGTAAAAGTAAAAGTCAACAGAAATAGAAATAGTGAAGTAAAGTACAGATATTCCCAAAAAAGTAACAATAGCAATACAGTAACAAAGTATTTCTACTTTGTTACTATACACCACTGCACATAGGTATAGCGGCTCAGAGAAAGAGCACATTTCCTCTGCACCCTCCATGTGCTTTCAATTTACCATCAATTCCACAATTCATACTCATTAATTACAAATAAAAATAGTCTATATAGCTTATTGTATGCATAGTGTTACCTTTACTTGTAAATTAAGTCCATGTGTCTATCCTTCTAGACAAAAATCTCTGTGACTTTGATGTAGAAGTCCTCCGTATCTTCTTTTTGTGTAAAAGTGTAGAAGAAGAGCAAAGGCAGAACAAGCGTAAACCCGTGGGCTCTCGTATGCCCGCTTGCTTGAGGTACTGTTTGCCTCCCCACTGCTTTTTCACTGCGGTTTTGGCAGATCTGCAAGACTAAATAAGTTTGACACATTCCTAAAATACACTACCTATTCTATGGAAAGAAAGGACGTGTAATAAAAGTATCTACAAACCAGTTTGTGAGGGATTGCACAATCTGATGTGAGGCACAGCTCGTCGCTGTCTCACCTCGCATGTCTCCTGTCTGATTAAACAGGACATGCGCTAATTCAGCGTTTTTGATTATAGAAATGTTTGAAATGATTGGAATCATACAGACATTACATTTATAGCAAGACTATTAATATTCATTTAATCATTATTTGTTTTTTACTTTTCATGATGCCAGGTGAGGCTCTGCAACATTTAGCAACAATAAGAGACGATATATTTATTTTTTTATTAACAGGAGTGTTCAGCCTGTGACGGAAGATGTGTTGAGTTGCTGGTGGCAATGGGGAGCTCAGGTTGCAGCAATAATATCAATAATGAACTTGCAAGAAAACAACAGATAAAACCAAAACAACAGACTAAAATGGAAAGAACTGATTTCAATAAGAAAAGCATTCCACAGTCGGGGGCCTCCAACAACAGCAAGATAGGCTGATGTCTAAATGTCTTGAGATTCTCAGACTTTATTCCTCAATAGCGTGGAGAACAAATCTTAGAACAAACAAAGGATTTATAGACTTCAGGAATAGCTCACGAAGATAAGGCGCTAATGCATATACTTGAAAACCTGAGGTGAAAACGCAGCTCTGCTGAGGGGGAAAATCAGTGGGCTTTTACATAAGGATTTATATATCCACAATGTGCAGACGAAGCTGTCATGCTGAAAGGTTGTGGCAAATTAATAGTTTTTCCAGTGTTGAGTGATTGAGAGTTGGGTGGAAGCGGTCCAACATGCAAAATACATAGTTCTGCTGCGCTTTATGGTTAAAGCTCGGTTTGAAAGGCACCGGGCCTGGGTTCAACAATTTCCAGAGCACCGCCACGGAATTGGACATGTGCGTCTGCATCCCCTGGAGAGACAAAGGGCAAAGGTTATGGAACAGAACCACAAACTCGGACATCCTCAGGTTTGGAACGGAAACTCTGCATTTATCTGGGGAAGAAAGAAGATGAACGTCATAAGACATACGTAGACATAGTGGCGGCCGGCCAATAGAGGGTCATGGGGCCTGGCCCCACCTTCAGCCACCAAAAAAAATATATATATGCATTTGTAATATTATTAATTATAAAAATGATAATATTAATAAATTATACAACTTGTCAATATTTATGTTTTTGAGCTATGGAATATACCCAGTAATATTTGTAAAATAGGATATCTACGCAAAATATATGCTTTTCCTGCTTGTCCTCTTTGCCTGTGCACATCTCAGCTGCCCCCGTGCACATCTCAACTGCGCCGTGCACGTGCTGGAGCCAGGTCAATTTGGCCCAAGAAAGACGGGTCTAATAAGCAGTTTAGCCAATCACTGATTAAATATATAAATGAGTGACATACAATTTATCCAATCAGCACCCTAAAAAGACTCACCGTGGGGCCATTCTCATTTGGCCCCAGGGTGCCCGTCTCTCGTTCTTGTCAGGGCTAGTCTCTCGAGGCGCCATTATAACAACATGACACTGGCGAGTGCAAGCACGAGCACTGCTCTTCAAAGGAGACCAAACGCTAACTCGGTATAATCTCACACACACCTGTTCACAGCCCCCTTTATAAAGTTGTACACATTTCAAAACTTCAAACTTCAAACAAAAAAGCATGTGTTTGTTATGGGAACCATCTCTATCCTACTTCATGTGTCCGTCCGGTTTCTGACAACTTTTGGATGATCAACACGCACCGGGTCAAATTGAACATCATTGCTGTACCTAAGAAACAAACATAACAGGAGGGTTAACTTTCCACCTCACATCTCTGAAACGCTTTGCCTAGAATCACCGTTTATCATCTCAGATGCATGTATGTGATATTGATTGTGGCAACACAATGAAAATAAACAGGAAACTAACTGCCTTCTTTGTGAAATGTCTCTGTTCGCACTCTTTTGGTTGAGATACAGTTTCCAGTGGCTTCTTGCCTTGAAGGGATTCATAGAGAAATACAAAACAGTCAAGCAGGCCAGTTATGCTCCATATGATAACCATATCATATGGAGCATAACTGGCCTGCTTGGCCAATTGCTTCCACATCAGCCCTATCACCATAATGAAATATCAAATAACATACTGGTATGGAACACTATTTAAAGGGTCCATCTATTTCAGAGACCACTCAAAATCCTAAAGGGAAAATAAGCAATAGATAGACATCTTGCTTCCATTTTGGATAGAGTTAACTAATCGATCACATTATCAAATTTACAAGGCACAGAATCTGTAGTCCAGCAGCACTCCACATAAGGCAGCTAGGAGAACCTGCTATAGGGAATAAATGTCACTTTCTTAATTGTGAGATGTGTGAGAAGGTTGGAGCTTTAGGACTTTGTGGCTGCATTGCTGCATAAGACAGAGTTCAACACAATTGAAGGATCCACCGGCCATTTGCTAGTTGCACAACTGCAATAACAAAGCTAATCCTGATAATACAAGTATCAATAGTAAAGTACTCTGTTCAAGTTTATTTTAGAAAGCCCCAATACATCATAACCATAGAATGCAGTGAAATAATCTTGTGGAAATGTGACAACCTCAGGTTTACTGGCCTTGTATACTGTGGGTCTTTTTATTCTCAAACTCTACGGAACAGGGCAATTGACAATTGAAAAAGGTATTTTCAGACACCTAGTTGCTAATTATAACAAAATGTGGATAACTTAATTCCTAAACCAGTGACCTATCATTTATAACGGTTTGATTCTGACATATATTCTTATTTACATTACACTGCAGAGCTCTTGGCACTAAAGAGCAACCCTCCAAGATGTATTTATTAAGCTCCAGCTCCCTCTGGAGGGCCAAAGGTACACATACATCAGATATTCCCTCAGATGGCATTCATGTACAGTATGCCAGAAACACATTTGATCATATTTTGGATGCCTTGTTGTTCAACACATTATAAACAATACTACTAATGACAGAATTAAAGACTTTTACAGTCTTGTTTGCTTGGGCTCATTTGAGTTTGCATGCACATACATACATATAAGTAAATAAATACATTTTTGAGAAACACAAAAGACAAATCGTAGCCAAATGAGCGTCTTTATTTTACAAACGCATTATTCTATTGACATTTTTTATATAATAAAAAAGCAATTTACAAGCTTAAAAACCAAAACAAAGCAGCACAGAATGATTATGAGTAAAATATATAATTTGAATAAATATATTTTATTTCATGCTATAAAATAAATTCATAAATGGCAATAGATACAACAAATCAGCTCTAGCTAGCTTCATTTACTTCATAGATGTACAAAACAGTAGAGTTCTGAGGTTCACAGTTGGGTTGTGAGGTTGTGTGTAGAGTGGACAAAACAGGAGTTGGGGCTTTTCTGCAATCATGCTCGGTTCATGGTCTCCAGGGCTCCTCAAGCTTCAGCTCTGTGGAAAGTATGGGCTCATTGACACCTTGAGGCAGATTGTTAGGGAACCACTGACTGAGGAGTTGTCTCCCCACCTGAAGAGAAGTGCACAATTATACTATGGACATAAGCAGTATGTCCAATGAGACCACTTTTAACACTATATACCCTGAGTTCTAAGTTGTTTTTTTGCCTTGTCACCAAATACATATGAGCCAGAGACATTATAGTGCAGAGTTTAGGGAGCTGTAAAAGTAAAAGGAACAATAGCTTGACTGAAAACGTCCCCCTTGACCAGAACAACTACAACTACAGTCTCAGTGCCGCGTAGCCAAAAGGAAACCACTGAACCTCGACATGACAACAGACAGCCCGCTCCCAAACAGTGGCTATACAGCCCTACATCCCTTTCATTATTTGACACAGCTGGAGGTGCAACTCTGAACAGTGCCCCTGGGTTTGATGACTGAACCACACTCAGTCCTTGCCTTACTTTTTCCATTTACAGATATTCTTTTCTGAAGAGGAAAGTCAACCTGTCCAAAGTTTCAGAAAATATATAAAAAATAAATCAATATCAAATTGTCCTGGTCCTATTTCCATTCAACGGCTCCCTGACATTCAGTTTGTTTGATTTATGACAGGCCAATATTTCAATAGGCTTGATGATCCCAATACACCGCTTTTAAAAATGTTATTGCTTTTTCTTATAATACACAGTGGACAGAAACTGACAGAAAATCTATGGAAGACTTAAGATTTTTTTCTAAGCCTGTATCAGTGTTTGTAAACTACCTGAAGTGAGTTTATTATAAAAAGAATAGGACGAGCTGCAATTTCAAAAAGTAGTCGGACAGCCTTCCCTGTAAACACTTCCTTTTGATTACTTGTGGCCCATAATGCATCTCCTGTTCTTCTTAGACGTGTGGAACTAAGAGGTGACAAAGTTGATTTGAGTGTGTGTCAAGTTCAGTTGTTCGTGTAAGTGTGTATCACATAAGTAACTATAGTTCATGAAAAGCTTTAAAACAATTTCCCCTCTATTCACCTCTGATGATTACATGGACTTGTTTGAAAAAAAAAGACTAGTCTAAAAGCACCATTTAAGGGGAAAAGGTCCCTCCCAAAGTACATGAAGCCGTTATAGTTGAATATCTTACGGGTAACTACAGAGATAAACTAGACTTCCTGGATGGAATTAGTATTTACGATAAAAAAAAAAACTAAGTGCACAATTGATGACACAAATACAAAAATAAAGTTACAGAATTATCCATTGGCAATTTCATACAATTTTGTGATTGAGCAACGTGCAATTCAGCTACAGTATATGGGGGTACGCTTATTCCGTTTTTCTCCCCAAATATTCAGTTTATTATCTGCTAAATACGCAAGCAGCTGTTCCGCTGACAGATGCTCCAAGAGAACAGAGAGCAAGTAGATGTGTGTTTCTCATGCATCTCCTTCCGACATTGAAATGCCTTAAACTACCACACATTGTTACGATTGTCCTCCGTGGTTGGAGAGGAGGGATACAGTGTAGTCTCTGAACACGGGGCAATGGCCTGTGGAGAACAAGTCTGTCTCATTTGATTGTAATCAATTGCTACAAAATCTGTTAAACCTTAAAATCAATTCTGCGAAAATAAAAATAAAAAATAAAAACAGATCGAATGATAAAAAGCAAAAACGAGGGAGCAGGACTTGAGTTGAAAAAATAACATAATGGACAAGAATGACATGAATTGATTTCTATTCATCCTCAGTAACACTTTACAATAAAATAGGTGGCCATATTCAATCATAATCTCTCTATTCAATCCATTACAAAAGGAAAGAGGCACAGGAATCTAAGTGCCAGAATCTAAAATGTAAAGCTTGTGGCAAGGCACTAAGTTCAAGATGCCACTTTTTTGTAAAGTATTTTCTCTCTTTTGTTTACATTGGCTTTAAACAATTACAATACCTATTGCACACCTTTTATATTTTCAGCTTTTGTATGGCTTAATATATTATGTTATTTATGACTTCACTTCTTAATGTCTTCTTAGCAAATTGTTCAAATTTTACACAAGTGATTGTTATAAAGCTGGGAAACGTACATTCCTTACAAATAGCAATGAACTAGTCCTACATTAAATTAAGAACCTAGTCTTCCAAATGAGCATTCAATTATGCTATACAGTCAAAATGTACGGTTAAAAATCACCTAGTCTTTGGTGTGAACTCTTGGCACAAAGTCCTTTTAGCAGTTTGTACCCATTACTCACAAAACATAACTGACAAGAAGGTATGCATGTCATCCTTTTTCTAGGTGAGGGGCAAGAATCATCAGCGGCAGATTGAAATTAGTCAGCTACTGATTTTGGTGAGGTCAGATCAGCTGCCAAACCTACGCACCACGTCAGCGGTCGACAGAAGAAAAGAAAAAATGTAGGAAACATTTTACTGTACAGGTTGACAGACTGTGGGTGTGAAGACCAAAAGCGTTGGTGTGATAATCCTTACATACAAAGATAAAGAAAGGCTAGCTATACAGATTTTTGCAAAATTTCCCTACATTTTGGTTTGCTTTCTTAGCTGTCAATGAGTGAAGACAATGACCGCACATTCAGTGGAATAAAAGGGACTGCGTTCTCGACAATCGACATAAGCAACAAAACACAATATTCCCCTGCCAAATACACACAAAGTAGAAAATTAGCTGGAAACGGAAAAATTATAAAACCCAATTCATTGACACAAATTCAGCATGGACTAGGTGGGATAAAATACAAGCATATAGCAGGTGCTCTTAAAAAAAAAAAAGGTATTAAACAGCTGGATGGCAGATAAGAAAGCAGGATAGCACAAAGAGGACCACCCAGCAGAGCTTTACATTTCTTAAATATCACAAGATAACCATTCAGGCCGTCTAAGTGCCTTTTTTGTATCTACTGTAAAAGCAGATTCCTTGAAATCCCAATGGAATTAAACCCAAGTCTCTATATACTAACAACACCCCTGTCCCTGATCCTCACGGTTCAAACAGTATCGCTAAAAAGCTTTCCAACATGCATGACTTGAAGCCAATAGTATTCATGTGATTGCAGAGTCTCATCAAAGTTCACAACACTTTTACTCAGAAGCAAGATCACTGCTGTGAAGCGAGTATTCCCCTGATACTACTGCATCGGTATTACGACAGAAATTAGCCCAGTTTCTCAATGGCACAACACCCATCTCACCCACTAAACTCTGCAAAGTGCATCAATACTTTGGATCACCAGCTATCGCTAACAACATTGACCTATTAGCATTAGTCTAGCTTTGCCCCATCTATGTCACCATCATAAAGTAGGATCGACAAATGAGGATAACTTGTTCCAAGTTTGTATTTAACCCCAACCGCGCAGAGAACAAAGATCACAGATCAATTGTTCCATCATAGAAAAGGTAGGACAGAAGGAAAAAAGGAGACAAACAAATAGCTCTTTCAAATAATGGAAGAAAAACCATGTCAAAATGGCTGAGATTCCTTTGTTCTTTCTATTTGCATATTATTCAGACTAGTATACTATATTGATATATGTGAACAGATACAGAGCTGTTCTTATTGTGCCGAGTTGACAATGAGGACTCCTGTCTCCGACAGACGCCGAGTATTAACCTAAAAGCTTACCTCAGGACTAAACAATTTACACATACAATAATTCAGTACAAGTCTGCCATCAGAGTATAGAGGAATAAAATGACTTCACGGTTGGACGTAATTCACCCATTTCATGGATGACAGTATCTATAACCACACTTTGGCTAACAGAGAGAGATCTCCAGTAGTGATAAGAGACAAAATTCTTGAGTGTCGTGTTGAACAAATTATATAAGACGGCAAAATATATGCAGGGCCATTTTCTTACTCTATTGTCTGCATTTGCCAAAAACAAACACTAGAAAGCAAGCAAATGTTGTGTACTCCAAACATAGCACCTTCTTAATCCTGGCTGACCATGAAACATGTTTCAAGAACTATGTCCCTGATTCATACAATCAGCAAGGAATATTTCCCCTAAGTATCAAGGCTTTGTGTTGAGAGAATATTCTTTACAGGGTTTGGCAATAAGATAATGCACATACAACCAAAAACAGATTTTAAAACGGTGAACACATCTGTGCCTAGTAGGTTCTTGGCTATGAGGTAGAACCTGGTGAGTTTCATTTAAGTTAAAATACTGTCTGTTATGAGTATGTAGTTGTATCATGAGGTATTGAACGGATATGTCACACGAAGCTTTGCACTGGCAGAAAAATCATTCCTTGTGAGTAAGTGACCTTCTGTGGCCACATGTGCAAAAACAGGTCAGGTAAAAAGGTGATATGACAAGCATCTTACCAGAGCTTTCACATTATCAATTATTGCAACATGCCTATATAACTCTGTAAATATGTTTTAAAAAACATGGAAAGATAAAAAGAGAAATCAATCAGGGGGTCTTGATTATTGTGACCTCCTCAAAAAATAGTAAGTTGTTACTCCCTTTGCTTGAAATAATCAAATTTCTATAAAGCACCCATTTACTCTCGGCATTCAACATCTAACTTTCACAAAATTGACAGGAACCCTTGACGCAAGAAATGTCTATAAGAGAGGGAGCCGATTCAAAAAGAAAAAAAAAAGTCCTTTAAGTTGAGTTAAGATAAACATTTCTTAAAGCTTCCTTAAGCTGAAGCGGAGCTAAAAATCACATCTTGATGCTTGAGCCTCCTCTGGACTGCATTTTGAACTCTCCTCCATATCAGGGGCTGGTGCCTCTTCTGCATATTGCGCTTCAAAGGCCATCACCTCGGTCGTATCCACTTGGTCCTTATGACCTGAGCTTTTCTCCTTCGTCTCTGAAGAGTCTATATGGTTGCTCCCGTCTGTTGCTCCCATGTGCTTCTTCCTCAGGTGCTGGTTAAGGGTGCCCTGAAATGGGAAGCATTTGCCACATATCTGACAGTGGAAGGGCTTGTTGTCCGTGTGGCCACGGATGTGGTACTCCAGCTGGTCTTTCCTTGTGTACTTCTTGCCACAGAACTTACAAACAAATGGGGTGATTCCCATGTGCAGGCGCATGTGGCGATCCAGGCTCCCCTTCTGGTTGAAGGTCTTTCCACAGTAGATGCAAATGAGTCTCTCATTGTAGGGGTACCACTGGCTCCGCAGGCTACGCTCTCGCACATCATTCTCCAACCCTGTGGCTCCCACAGCTGATTCGGTGTCATCTGAGCCTGGTTTGATATGACTCAGCACTCCTGCTGGGATGGCTAGGGGGCGCTTTGCCCTGGCTCGTCCACCTCTGTAGCCACTGAGTATGGAGTGAGAAGGACTGGAGTTGCTAAGTTTGACAAAGCACGGGGAGGACAGCCCTGAGAAAGAATAGGCAGCAGACTGGATGACAGGACCATAAGAACCAACACTAACAGCCAATACCTGCTCTCCATCTACCAACTCTGTATGGTAGCCATCATCACCGGCTGAGGAACTATCCGAGTAAGTGGGCCTGTCTGTCTTCTCTATCTTCACATGCACATCTGTTACTTGCCCGTCTTTGCCGATCAATTCCACTTGCTCCGTTTCTGCCTCCATGGGAGCATCATGCTCGGACACACTATCACTACTGCCTCTGTCCGACTGGCCTTCCTCTTGCTGCTGTCGACCCCGGCCCAGGCTTTTTCCTGCCAGCTCAAAGCGCGCTTCGTGTACTGCCTGAGTCTGCCGGGAGTAGTAAGGGGGGGAGATCTGGGTAGGGTTTACAAAGAGGTTGCTGTCATTAACCCCATTGCCGCTGGTCTGCGAGTCATCCTTCTCTGGGCTACAAACACCAGGTGGGAGGCTGATCTTGGAGTGGATGCTCTCCAGGATTTGGGTACACTTGTCAATGATGGTCTGCATCTGCAGAAAGCTGGCAGCAGTGAGGAAACTGATAATATCCTTGAGCTGCAGAGCCATGTGACCTGTGTAGCAAAACGAAAGGAGCTGCTCAAAAACCTCAGGGTTTTTGATGACCGAAATGGAAAGGCCACTCATGGTGCTGAGAGCTGAGTGGTCACGAAAGTAGGGTGAACTTGCTGCCAGCACAGCCTTGTGGGCTCGAAATGGCTGGCCCTGGATGTGAACAATGATGTCACACAGCTTCCCTTGCAGCCGCAGCTCATTGAGCTGGGTCAGAACAGTGTTACTGAACTCCGGCACATCGAACTCGATGTAGCTGCCGTCGTCCATCTCTTGGATATGTTTCTCCAGTTTGTTGGCGGCCTGATGAGAAAAGGAAAGAAAACATTAGGTTTTGAAACATCACATTTGTAATGCACTGCAGCAATTTTTTTATTTCACAGTTAATGAAAACTATTATATGGTATGAATAAGACAAATGTGAAAGTTGTTTAAGACGACAGGGTTATTTCATATGGTACTGTATATGACAATGTATATATGTCAAACCATCTGAGTACATCTGAGTCACCTATAAAGTTCATCCTATTATTTAAATGAGTGCACATCATTTGTCACGGCTTCAACATGCACAAAAGCACTTCAAGGCTGACTGATTATTAATGAACCTTTTGCTAACTAATCAAACTACCCACAAAGCTAACTGTGATGTCAGATTGGGCTGGCTCAAAGGTTGTCCAATCCCTGGTCCCGGTTCCATGGGAGGCGGACACAAGCCCAGCCTGTAGCTTTTCTAACATGCGCGCAGCACTAACTTTACTGTAAATGTATATGAGCTCTACGAGAGAAATCCTCAACCTAGAATGACTTTGGACCTTATCAAACTAAACAGCTTAGGCTAAGCTCTGTGTTGTCACGTTAACACACTTGACTGTCACCAACATTTTAGTGAACATATTATTCTGGCTGGGTATGCTGACAGTAACATGTATGTCAATGTGTGTTGCCCTAATGCTGCGTTCACACCAAACGCGGCGCGAATTTGACGCGCGACCAGATTACATGCAAAGTTAATGCACAGACGCGATAGGTTGCGAAAAAGCGTTTTTTCCCCCGGGCGGCGCGAATGACGCGTTTGACCCAACCTTAACAGAGCGTTTGACACGGCGCGAATTCACACGAGTTCAAATTTCCCAACTCTGGCTAAAAATTCCCGTGATGCCGAGTCTTGCCGTTGCTAAATCAAACCGCTGCTGGTCCGCCTGGAGTAGCGCTGGTAACGGCCGTCATTCAGATGCTGTTGTGGGACTACGGATAATATTATGAACCCAGACACGATGGAGTTTGATGTTCCGACATGTGTGGAATTTACACATCAAGTATAAAGCAGAACTAGTGGTTATTTCCATGGTGGATGGCGGAAACGGTAACTGTTTTTACGGAGATAAGCCAGACGCAGTTCCTGGAGGAGTCGGTGAAATTCACCGAGCTGTGTGCGGCTACGGATGGTGTTATGAACCCAAACACGAGGGCGTTTGATGTTCCGACGTTTTGGGGACTTCCACAACAAGTATAACGCAGAAATAGTGGTTATTTCTTCCATGGTCAATAGCGGAAATTATAGCTCTTTTACGGAGATAAGCCACGCCCACCTTTTGGGGAGGAAAAAAGGAAAGTAGAGATAAATAGCCAACTAGTGCAAAATAATAGGATGCTGTGGGTTGGCTTCCCTCCTGTCCTATCAATTTTTTTGAATCACCAGTTGCCACTGATCCATTACCATTATTGCAAAACAGGAAACTAAGAGGTAAATTGATGTAACTGTTAAAGACTGGTGGAACACAATGTACCAGTCGTGTGAAGCCATGTAAGGTAAAGACTTCTTTGGCAGAGAAAGAAGAAAATCTGGTTCTGCTTGGCAGTTAAGCATGCAGTAAGCGTTCTTAAAAAGTATCTTACAAAGCCCTTTGTAAACACTATAATTACATAATATAGCCAACAGCAAGAAGGAAACTTTCAAACAAGTCTCCCTCTAGCCAGCTATCGCTTTTTTCAGCCATTGCAAGCTTTCAAAGTGATCAACAGGAACAGGGGATCTGATAAAAGCTCAGCACAGAACGGTCCGCTGGACAGTGCTGCTTCGCTCGTGGCCAGTTGGGACAAGGTTTCATGGACATAATGCGCAATTTTTTTTAAACTAATAGTAAAATTTTCCTTTTGGTCTATTTTGACAGTCCTAGTCAATAATCACTGGTGACTGATTCAACCAGTTTTGTAAGTGCCTAATTGTAGCTAATGCTTGTTGGTCTCTTCATTACAACCGTCAACTGCCCCTCCCTGTATTAAGATATTTCATGGCACACAAGCCATAACATTCACGCTTTGACTGAAACAGACATGACAGACCAGATCCCCCATGAAAGGCATTGCTGCACAAGTAGCGGCACATTACCCTCAAAGAACAGTATGTTGACTTGAGCAGGTTCATCAACATTAATAGACATAAAACCTTTCTTCTCAGCAGAACTAGTTAAAGCAAAGTACTGCGGATCATATTATTCTGTACCTACTGTTTGATAGTTTGTAAGCGCAAATACTCCTGTGTTGCAAAACCATGTGTCAGTTCTCCAGCTTAACCCTTATCTCCCCCCACTCCATCTGCCCTTCTCCCATCTCTCCCTCTGCACTTCTCCCTCCCTCCCTCCCTCCCTCCCAATTCAGCATGATCTTCTGCGCAGAGTCCCTATCAGCACTTTGGTTACGTAAACACTTTCTCCAATTGCCAAAGCTTGCCAAGACACCTGTCTTACAAACCATATGTTCTCATCCTGGCACAGGAGAGGGAAAGATGTAGCAAAACAGAGAATCGTAAGAAGGTGTACTGTGTATTATTTTCACTCCCCCATTACCAGCCTTCAAATACAGCATGTTCAGACACTAAACACATCAGTAATGGCTGCCAATAGCATGCATACTGAATGGAGCCAAGTTGAAGGGCAGCCAAAGAATGTATGCTCAGTAGTTGAGATGCACATGCTGGGTGAGGGTCACATGCTTGGCTCACATGGGAAAAACTGAAAATGTTTAAACTCAGCAAGAAAAATTCCATACAAGTTGCCTGCGTGGTAATACACCCTTTTTCGACACAGCTGCTTGAGGTAGGCAGGTATAAAGAAAGCTGAGTACGTGAGAGTTATGGTCAGTAAAACTCTGGCAGTAAGACATCACCTAAAGCCTATAATTTAAGCATGTCACTCAAAAAACGTAGAAGAAAAAAACACGAGAAGAAAAATAGTCAGCAAGCAAGCATTGTATACTTTCTTCAACATCAGCACCATTTTACATACTTTGAAAAACAGCTTGTGGGGCAGACCAGACCCAGAACAGAATTGCTCAACAAGGAAAGGTTGGGAGAGCCATTTCAAACAGATAGTAAAAAAGAGAGAGCTAAAAATAGACTTTGGATATAAAAGGGAAAAGGTATGATGTGAGGAATATTGCTGGTGTGAGAATAAAATGCATTGTGGAAATTGTTAAGCCACAGTGGGAGCTCAGTGTTCACTGCTAAATATTGTATGCTTTGCCTTTAGGTGAGTTTTCTTATTTTATTTAATATGTTTACATAAACAACTGGAAAACAAGAAAATGTTCATCTTTTATTTTAGCCTACTCACATGCTTATAAACACAAGTGGTAGACATAAGCCCTCGTTTTCTTTATACTTTTCCAAAAATATGTTAATTCTCAACAGAATTACATAGTACTGTACAGTGAAGTAACTTTGCCATAATCACACAATCATGTCTTCTTGGTTTTAAAGTGTTGCTCAAAGCTAAGAGATGGCAAAATGGGTCTAGGTGTATGAGTGTAACTACCGTAGTTGAAAGGGTATCTGGTTGATCCCTGCCTTCCATAGCTCACCCTACAGCCAATGTGACGGTATATATTGTCAAAAATGATATAACATCTATTGTTTACATTTTTCAGTATAGTTTATATCATGGTATTAAAAAACAACAACGAACAGCGTTGTGTGATAATCGCAAGAAAGGATCCGCCATGAGTAATTGTGACGCCACGTTCTTGTTGTCTCTGGAAACAAGGTGGGTGGGAGAGAAGATTGTTAAATTTCTTAAATGTTGATTTCACGTACGCTAAACTGGTTATTTTTTTTTGTAAAATTGATGCTTCTAAAGATTCAACTTCCCTACAGTCGGAGTTCCGGCGCGAGGTGGAGAGCTCAGCGCCCGGCAGCAGCTGCTCCTCCTCTGGCCTCGCTGGGAGCCAACACCAACACCACGCTGCTGGAAGCCCAGGCCGTATTGCTGGGCCCGCAGGAGGGAAGAAAGGACCCTACTAGTAAAATGAGTTTCCCAAAGGGAAACTGGTATTTGGAAACACTAATGCTCTACAGGGATGCCAAAATCAACACAAAATGAAATATCCTTGTTGTAGCTTTACTATAATAAAGAACTAAAGCTTAAACTTTATTCATGACTTCGTTATGAGAACCTTAAGCAAATTACACAATACATTCAAATTAGCATGTGAACATGTCACATAGAACTGCAAATGCAACCGTTCTCCAAGTGTAGAGATACAAGACTACTCAGACTGCCTGCCGAAATTAAACACATGAACACAAACTCATACAAACTCTCTCAAGAGTTTTACACAAGACGGATCCTTTCTAGCCAAAACCCATGTGAGGCAGTTTGTTGTTATCAACCGACACAACGTGACTTTTCTCCCCTCTTCACTTTAAATGCAACGTGGCCTCTTCACTTAGAGCCACACAGTTGCAATTACATATGGCAGTGATGCATTAGATGCAATGTCCTTAAAACAGGTGTTATTACCGCATAAGGGGAAATTATGCAATTTGCAGATTTACAGAGTATGGCCTGGTAACTGCTCCCGTCAGACTTTCTACAAACAACAACTTCTGACAGTTCTAGATTACCAGGATAGACCAGGGTTCCCACTCTTTCCTAGAGATAATTTTTCAGGACTTTTTCCCAGGACATTTTAAGTGATGATCGAGCTGGTATGGCAGACAGGGATCGAGCCATACACTAATATGATCCTTTCTGTGGAAGTCTGATTTTAAAAGACATGCAGTCTGTCTCTAACTTATCTATTAAATCAGCTTGTACGTGCTTTGCATTTATAACACATAATACAAACTGCAGTCCAGCAGTGACTAATATTTACATTTGAAGGATAATGTATCTTACATCTTAATTCAGAATTTCATCCACTTAAGTTGTGATGTCATCGAACCTGCATGTGCAACCATGAGACATAACTTGATATGATCCTGAACATAATTTTGCCCTGGCAATGTTATCTGTTTTGCAGAGCTCTGATAGATTGAGTAGTACATTGGAAAATAGTAGTATGTTGAAACTTCTTTAATTTTCCTTTTCATGAATGTAAAATTGGTCAACTGTTCTCCTGGTTTTCCAGGATGTGTGGGAACTCTGACAGAGTCCTGTTTTCACCAGAAATTACTGTATGCACCGTGCATCTATGCGCAATGTACAATATTTTAACCTGGCGGTTCAAACCAATACAGTTTTACTACTGATCCCAAACTAAAATGGGACAGTAAAAAAATAAGGTTGAATAGGTGCAAAACCACAATGATTGCTCATGCAAAAGCAGTCATTGGTTTGGCTCCACTGTGTTCCAACATGCCCTAAAGTTAAAATATTTAGGCTAGTTTTAGATGCAATTGTCCTGGAATACAGACGCATGATGTTGGTTTCAAACTGAGCTTTAAACGTAGCAGATTGTTGGATTTCAGAGTAAATGAATGTCACTGAACTAATAATACATAGTATCGGTGGCCTGGGTGAACCCAGGTGCACAGAATAACATGCCAGGTCCCTGCACTTTGTCCTTCCGTGCCAAAACATCTAACATCGCGTACAATTAGTTTACCGGCACATTCATTGTTGGCAGGCAGCATTACAAATCATGATATCGTTACTCTTTCAGCCTAACAAATGCTCTGCAAAAACGGTGGGTTTTTAAAAAAAAGAAAAGATTATAACAAGTCTCACCTCCTCACACACACGAAGACTCGCATTTACCCGTGTTAGCCTCATTGTGCACGGCCACATTAGCACGTACTGTTGAGCTCATAGTACATGCATACGGTGCCGATACTTCGGGGAGCAAATGTGCGGCGTCTCAAACTTTATTGCCAACCATTTCGTTAGTAGTTAACGTTAGTTAAGCTAGTTAGCTAGCTGTTGGTGCTCGGGAGGGGGCTACCCCACCGAGCTGAGCAGCAAATGTTAACGTTAGCTTGACAGTCCAACTGCTTTTGTTTGTGGTTTCCACCATGTTTCATGTCTACGGTAACTTGTATGTAGACTACCGTCAGTTAAAAACATGCATCGGTTCACAGGGCCGAACCCTCAAACTGTCAAAGCTAATTACAGCGTTAGCTCCACTAGCTCGTCCACGATCGAGCAATTATTTCAGAAAATAAACTTTTAGACAGACTTCACACTTTGACGCGCTGTGGATTGTTCTGTGGGTTGGTCATGCTTTTCTTAGATCGTGAAAAGGCTTGCCAGCATTGTCTGGTCGAGTAGCTAAATAATGTCGACCGCGGGGCGCAAACTATGTCGCCTGTCATGAAATAGCTGACGTTACTATGCTAACTAGCTTATGCTAACAGTTAGCGCTAGTTTAGCTCGCAGCCGCCCCATCCCTGCCACTCTGAGTAGCGGCTAACGCTAGATAGCGTACAGTTGCTAGCACACGGTCGCCGACAATTCTGTCCCATTTATGCTTTCACTGTCGGAGCAATGGCGCGCCGACGTTGCGAACGAATTACGGGCATAGGTCTAAGCAAAAGTAGAAGTCCATTAAACTCACCGTCTTGCAGATTAGCATGAAACGTTGTCCATTCCCCTCAGTAGTTCGCTTACACTACAGCCAGGCCTCCCCCCCTCTCCAGTCCAGATGTGTCAGACAGTTGCTGCTGCAATTTTTGCATCAACAGGAAGTGTTCTTTTGGCTCTTTGCATTCATTCTATCGGTGTGTTTTGCGGCAGCCCCTCCCTTGCTCATGTCAGTGCTATGCACTAAGACATCATGTTCTGAATATACGACGTGATGGAAAACGTATACACGCGCAGAAATACATGTGATGCACCCTGCAGTCGGTTTCCAAATAGTTTTTTCTACAGATAACATGGCTATCGTATACTCTTATCTACTGACTACACCCATGGAATGGTAGCATGCTTGGGTCAGCCGCATCTGCTTCCATTTACACAGACAGTGAGAGGGACACTAAATGTTGGTGTATATGCTTTTTTTGTTGTTGCTTTCATGCCAATACAAATACATTGTATTACATTTAATTGTGTATTTAGTGCATTTGTTCTCCTATTTTGTAAATGTTGTAGGGTACTTATTTTATCAGTTAAATGTATTCATTAAAATCTGAGATGACATTGGTCTATAACTTTCCAGCTGTGCACCTGTGCAGCTGCCCCCCACGACCACCACCACCACACACGCACGCACGCACGCACGTATGAGAGAGCGAGAGATTGTTGTGTCACTATTACAACCTGAGAGGCATTGTTCAAGACTACACCATGGCAAGCTTTCGTCGCGATATTCTAGTTGTTAAGCCATTTGTAGTATTTTGTAAAAGTTTTGGGAATTAGTTGCACGATCTGTTTTTTCTGAACCGAAAATGTATTAAGTTATGTTCTGCATAGATACCACAAAGGGGCGCCAGAGACTAAATTGATGATGAAACTTTTACGTCCAATTCCTCTCTTTCATCATAATAGACAACTCTCAAAAGGTTGAGCTGGACCAGTGTTATAAGGAACTTATGTTATCCAACCAATCAGATTGCATGATACAATAGATATTAACTTGTTTATGTTTTTTTTTTTCAAATTATGTTTACTTTTTGACCACAATGATGTGAGATTTATTGTACGGGTTTTCAGGTTCTGGTCCCAATTTTGTATACTAACTAACTTTGCGCATCAGGATTGATTATGTATTTGACACACAGCAGGGTTTAATTAGAAACTTCATGAGAACAGACAGTGGAAAAATATTTCAGATCATCTCCATAGTTTTTTCCACTAATTGAATAAACTGCAACAATAACACAATGTGAAATTATTGCAAGTGTAACCCTCAAGCAGGATCCTAAGAAAACACAACTTAAATTGAGCTTCGAATTGTTTGGCCATTACCCAATGTAGACAAATATATTTGTTTATTGTTGTCAGCACTTTCATGTTGACTGCAGACTGCCATTTGAATATAAAAATCAAGCACTACAAGTATAATTATTTTTAAGCACTTTGCACCTAAAAGCTGAGCGTGCAATATTGTATATTTCATAATCATTCATTTTGTTTATCAACTTTTATGCCTGTAAATGGCAGATTGTATTGAATTGTGTATATTGTGACACCAACCAGAGATTAAAGTTCATGGCTATATTTCACCTAACTTTATTATAATAGGTGCTTGCAAACAGTCTGTATACGGTGTCTGTGTTTCTGTTGGTAAAAGAGACAGGTAAAGTCTTGTCTGCTGTCTACTGTTAGGAGCACTAACATAAAATGAATGTGTGCTGTGTGTGTTTCTTTTTTGTATTGAGTGTGAGTGACAGGTTGGCAGCTCAGGTGAATATCTGACCTAATCTGTGCAGGTGGGTGATCAACGTTGAGAAAGGAATCGCTTTGTCATTGCACGTGCTTCTTGTTAAACAAGTCACTCCTCTATTCTCGACCGTAGTTTTCTTTTTTTTCTTTTCAGGAGATTGATGCACAACTGAAGGTGCAGCCAAGGCATGGTGATTAGAGATGGTTTTGTTGATCCGCAGGAATGATCATGGTATTGATAACATTTCAAACAAACTCATAATCAAAGGGTTTCCTGTTGAAGTTGTAATCTTTTCTGAAATGGAGCTTTGTTAGCTCAGTGTCATTTGGTTGACCAGGACTTATTCAGCGGTAAGCTAATGGGGCTGGTACTGAGTGGTGCAGCGCCAGGGATCGTATAGGGGCTCCAGGTGGTGTGGCCTGGGGCTCTGATGTGCTGCTCCTTTTTAATCCCAGATGACATTGCAAAATCCCCAAACTCCTTGCCCCAGTATAAGACTGTATAGGAGCAGAGGCCAGATGATTTGTTTAAAGAGCACATATCATGTATCAAACTGAGGGAATAAGGAGCTCCACTGTTTTATGTTAAGCCTGAGACCATATAGGTTATGTTTAATATGAAATACATGTAGTTCTTTTTTTATCTGAAAAGAACATTTCTGTGATTCTGTTAATATACTCTAGTTTTTGAAATAATTCTGATCTTTCTATTTCTCTAATTTTGTTCCATCAGTTGCAGTCATATGAAAAAAAACATCATATGTGAGCTTTTTCTTTGGAATCTGCAATGTTCAGTTTGATTTCAATATTATAGCCGTCAAACAATTCTGCTGCAATCAACAAATACCACTCTAACCGCAGTTTGTTTGCTAATATCCAATTTTTAAGCTTAACATGAATAACACATTGTTTTCTATGTGTGCCAAGAGTCCCAGAATACCTTGGCTGTCAGTGCTGGGGAGAACAATGGTCTCCCAGTGCTCCTGTCCAGAAATAGTCTATAGCTCACTGATGGAGAACATATTTCCCAATAGCAGGTGTCTGAGTCAGTCAGTGCCTGATCCTCACCATGACTGTAAATGAAAGGGCCAGCTCGTCCAGGTGCGGGAGCACCTCTTTGGTCCTCTCAGGTTTCTCCTTGATGGAGGAGCTTTTTGTGGAAGAATGAACAAGAGAAATATTGGCATTAAAGTATGTATAATACAATTAAAATATAACTTATACGTCACGTATACGTCACCACCTTTAGCATATATTCTATATAAGAGTCATCTACATATAGATGATAGAAAGCCTTTTATATAAATCTTATTCTTGTTTTACAACAGGTATATGAAGGTATTACTCTTCAGTCCACGCTTTGTATTGGACAAAAAGTTTAAAGAACATGCCTCAAAATCATTTTGTGTTATTGGAAGTGTAGTATTAACCCAAACACAGCATACACTTATGAAATATTTATACAACACTGATAGTCAGTTTGACATATCTTCATTTCATTTAAAAAAATCAGCTGGACTCCAACCAAAGCAATTCAAGGCAAAACCTCAAAAGCTAAGAGAGTTTTACCAATAAGTGCAATAATCACTTGCATTGCACGGATAATGAGTTCTCAGATGTGTCATATATTTGCCTGAGAAATTAAGGCAATTTGTGAAAATGGTGGCCTGGGGTTGAGGGAATACAGACTGGCTTGTAAAGATGAGTGATATCTGGCACAGCATGAAGAGAATGAGAGGTGTGCTGCCCGGTGCTTAGCTCAAATGAAAGCTCTGATTAGTGGAGCAAAGATCAAAATGACAGAGCGGTGGAGGCTTCAGCTGGGCCTTTGTTATTGATAAGTCTGTCATCTCTGCTGATATTGGAGCAGTAATGGCAGCTGATGATTAGGCCACTCCTGAGCTATTAACTACATTTCTTATCCTTTTACTGGGGCCCAGGAGAGCCTATTTGAGAGACAAAGGCGTCCTTTATGAGGCTGGCTCCTTAAACGGCATCCACCTGACCTAAAAGGCACAACTGTTACTGTCTTTCTGCCTGGCCAAAGAAGTCAGAGACGAGATGCATGTCAGAGGTCGCAGTGTGCTGCTGTTTGAAATGAAGGGGTTCTGAGTGAGTAAACTGCTGAAAGACGACTGCTGCAAAATTACAGAAAATTGGCTGTTTTGTCAACATTTCATCAGAAGATTTACAGAAAGCTGACCCTGACCCTTTCTCTCCCCCTCTTTCACAAGGCTAAGGAGATTGAGTGGGTCAGAATTGACTGACAAACCAATCTCTTCTTTATTTCTTTCTCGCTTTCTCTTTCCCGCTCAAGAAGTGATATTCAATATGATCTCCTTTTAATGATCCTAAGTGGCTGAAATTACATATACTCAACACATATTGTTGAGGTTGTATTAGCCTGATTCAGGGGCACACAAAGGGCATGAAAGGTCGTCATAAAATGTTTCAATTCTCAAAGTATGGAGTGAGTGGATGCATTATGATATCGTGTACATAGATCCAGTAAGCCTACATTTATTTTAATATTTAGCTGCTAATATAAACGATGGCATTGAACGATTCCCATGTGTGACCTGGAAAAGATAAGAAGGGTAAAATATTAATATATAAGTCGGCTTGCTATTAAGCACTAGATCAGTGATTCCCAACTACTTGTACTCCTACTTGTGCAAGGGTTTACATGGTTAGATTGTAGAGAAGCATTACTAATTAAAAAATAAAATAAAAAATACTGTTGATGAGAAAATATACCCGTAGTTGTAACACTTGATCACTACGTGCTGCAATTGAGATTGCATGAAAACTAGCAGGCTAAAGAATTACGAGAGCAGCGAAGCCTAAACAGAAAGAGTGATGAATGAAGGTTAAACTGTTCACATATTTAACTAAAAGTAATATATGATAACAGAGAGACAAAAGTAAAGAATAAACAGTTAAAATAATTGATGGATCAAACAATGGATAGAATAATGGATTAAATAGGCCAAGCTAAGAGAAGGCTCATATATTGTAAAAGCTATTGGATGATTATTATAGACTGCAAATGGATACATAGTTGGAATTCCTGACCATAATGGATACATGGTTGAAATTGTTTGCTAAAATTAATGAGTTAATAGTTATCTAAACTTAACCAACAGACAACATCCAGCATCTGCGTTTCCATTGTATAGTATGAATGCAGTTAAGTTAAATAAAAACAATAGCCTACTTTAGCAATATCCACTTAATTAGACTAATAGCAGGCTATTAACATCCAGTTTAAATCCATTTAATATTAACCTGTTTGGAACACGGCAGGTGGTGGCATTGATGGGGTAGGCTACATTTGACAGTGCTGTGGGAGTACGTCTGACAAAAAAGATAGGGAACCACTGCTCTAGATTGCATACAAGCTTGTTTTGGGCGCAGCGTTTCCATCTTCAGCTCCCTGCTTTGTTTTTGACCTCGGCTCAGTCCACTCTCTGCCTTTGGTATTCCCCTACAAAGGCCAACAGGAATCCTAGGCTTGTTGATTTAGCCCCCAGTGGCTGGAGGCAAAGCATCTTTCATTAACGTCTAAAACCTCAGGAATGAGATACTGGCCTCACGATAAGATCTGGTAATGCAGTAACATGGAATTATGGAAAAAGAAAATTGCCATTTTGTATATAAGCACCTGTGATCTCCCATGAAAGCCCTCTGTTCACCAGGTTGGGTCAGTCCCAAGAGAGGACAGGGTCCTGGAACCCAATCCATCCTGCAGAGGAGAGATTTTCAGGCTGAAGGCCTGGAGCCATGGAAGGTGCTGCTGTCTGTGGAAGGTTAGCTTCGAGCAGCAAGACAGTGATCCTGTGTGCTACTGGAGAAAATCCTCTCCTACCCACAGGAGAAATGCCCCTGTTTGTAGTTCTGTTTGTAGTCAGCAAATGCTTTCAGGTCAATACAAAGCATTTATGAGACACTCCAGAGGTATTGCCACAGTACTTTATCAGTTTACCAGTAAGTGTGGACAAATCAGAAAGGTGCTGTGAGAATATGGGAGTTCTTATTTCTGTCTTTGCACTATGAAAGGTATGTCAACCGCGCCGCTTTAAGACGGGTGTTTCTTTATCTGAGCCTCTGTAGAGAGAACATGTCAGGAACAATAGAGTTATGTGGCATTTTGACATTTTGAAGGAGTTGGATACCCTTTTACTTGTACGCCGAGGTCAAATTCAGAGTCCTCGAGAGAGCATGGAAAGAATGCAGGTGTTCTGCTTGCAGCAAACAGCCTGAAGAAGAAAAAAATCTCCCTTCACCATCCCTGAGCCTCCTTCAATCTGCAGTCTGCAAGGCAAAGCTCTTCACATGGCAGTCGCAATGATGAAGTTTCCAATATCTCTGGTTTGCAATCTTGGCATGTAAAGTGTATTGGTCATTTAAACTACATTGTATCAGAGAACTATCTATTGAAAGCTAAGCCAAGGATTTCTACGTTTCATCTTAACTGGGGGTCCGAAGGGATTTGACACATATCTGATTTTCCAGGATTTCCAAATACACATAACCACGATATTTGAATGGCCAGTTGTCTTGATATAAGTTCAAATGGCTGGCAATGAGTGTTCAGGGTAAAACAGCTCAACTGGAAAGAAGAAGCTGGAAAAAAGGAAAGAAGGAAGATAAAAGTCTTATTGTGGCAGAACTGATGTGTTTTTGTCTCCTCTGGATAGTTTCTTCATCACCTCTTTAAATTTTTAAAGCATTTGGCACGCAGCCTGTGGCAGGTTCCCTTGAGGAAGCAGCAAAGCAATGAGGGTCAATGGTGCCATAAATCTTAGACTGTCCACTTTGGAATCAGACGTGGACACTTGAGATATGCATATTTAATAGAATGTTCATGTCTATGTGACTTGAATGTCCAAGTCAAATGCATTTTATATAAGGGAACTGTTGCTAGATGCTAACAAGTGAGAGCAAGGCTGTTTTTCCATTGGGATCCTGTGTTGCTAAGGGGTCTTTGTCTTGTGTGATTTCCTATGATGCTGAATGAATAACATGCATGAAACGCTATATAAGTCCGGCCTTTGGCTTTTCAAGGGCCTGAGGGGGGAAGAGAGCTGGCAGCCATGTTTTTGCACCTCATTCCAGAGCAATGCAATAAGTGACATAACTTTCTCTTTAATGTAAGTATGAGACGTGCACTCAAAGACTCAAAGTTTTCTCCCCTCATGAGTTCAACTTTATTGAATGCATATAAAAGCCATTTTAAGTAAAAATATATTGGGGCCAAAACACAGCAGGTGTTTAGTTCAGTATAATGAAGTAAGAGTCTACTGACTTTGTCTTCAGACAAACCTGCTTTGATTTTCTTTGGTTAAGCCAGCATGTGCTTTTATCATACACAACACAAGAAGGACTCTATCATGTGGGGTTTATTTCTTCACAACCTACTAACTCTTTTATGGTTGCCACAAAGACGTATGGTGCAAGAAAATAGAGCCCAATTGTCTCGTTGTTGATGAAGTAAAACAACTATTCTCTGTACCAAAGCCTAAAACAAAATTGCTGTCGAAAGGAGAAAAAAAAACTTTCCAACATGTAGAATGTAAATAGATTCTGGCAACAGAGAGGGGTATAAGTTCAAGACAATATTTGGAGGGTAGGAGACTGACTGTAATTCAATTAGACAGGAATCCTCACCCGTTCTGTGGGTCAAAGTTATCCATGTTAATCAGTAGAGACCGGAGACATATAAGCTGCTGGTTTCCTGCTGGGGCTGCTCTGTCTGACTGCACTGTGACCAGGCTTTGCATTTTAAACTTGCGTCAATACAAATTCATTATTTACAGTGGATTCTTTTTGTTAAACCAGGAAACTGGCTACAATATTACTATTATTAGAGAATTAAAAAAAAAGAACGATTGAGTAAATGTTGAATCATAAACTAAAGGCACTTTAGCACAGGTCTAAATTCGGTATTGTGAAAAAAACAACTTTTGGTAGGCCCAAATGGAAGACATTTCTTCCCAATTATTGTTTTCTTAAATAATAGAAAATATGTATTACATGGAAGAACATGGAAGTTATCTTGTTAGTAATTTTACTATATTGTTGTAGATGATCAATAAAAAAGGGCAAAATACAAGGTGTTTTCAAGTCTATCTTAAAAACAACATTCTCATTCCTCTATTTACATGCTGAGAATATTCCATCCTGTCGACAGTGGCTAATAAAAAAAATCTCTTCCTGTGCAATATTAATGTAAGAGATGGGGGACAAAACCCCAAACTGTGTCTTTATACACAATTTGAGTTCTGTGGATTTCATCACTTCCACTGCATTATGAAGAGATCTTTTCACAGCCAGTATGGAAAGTAGGAGCAATTACAGTGACACCTACTAAATGCCCACGTTTTAAGATTAATTGAAAAAATAGTTAACATAACTGCTTTGATTTGATATAGATATAGTTTTTATCTTGGCTGACATTAGTTATATAATATAGTGATAGATGAACAAATTAGCCATCCAATTTCCTCATATTCAACAATCAATTACCCATTTGTTACTATATTATTTTTTACCGGAAATAAAAATCAATAAAGTTACTTTCTTTATTGCGACAATCTCAGCTTTTAATTTAATCATTTCCCTCGTAGTCCATAGTGTTAATCTTTTATGCAGCACTCCTGTTATGTCTCATTCACACCTAAAGATGTTATGTGCATAGCTGTTTTATATCAAATTTAACGGCACATTTAAATGAGGAGACTCCTTTAGACTCTGTCGGCTTGGTCGCACATTTCCTCTAATTACATGCCTTGGTTGTGGCAAGTTGTGTCACAGTCTGGTTATTTTCATAGTATGAAACTGTTCTACCATGGCGAAGCGGTTAGCTTGATAGCATTTAGCATTCATTGTAAACCTCCCCCGTGTCTCAAAAAGTGCCAAGAGTATTATCTGAACACATCGAGTGAGAGAGTGACACGGTGAATACAAAGATAGTGTTTCAAATGGTATTCTGAAGAGTCGGGTACCAGAGTGATCTGTGAACCTCAGAACGCCAGTTAAAGAATGCGTCTGGACGCTTTGCACCCTAGGAGATGTCTGCAAAAAAGTCATTACTTAAACCAGGACGCTGTCGGCTGCTAGAAACAAATAATATATTATCCAAAAAAATGTAAGCTCCATCAATTATTAAACAAACTATAGTTTGGAAATAGGGTGGGGTATTGGTAGTTTGTTATGTGAATTAACAAAATATTAAATTGGAGTAATTGAGCGTGAAGATCCCAGTTAATCCCCAAATAATGTCTACCTCTCTGACTGCAGCCTCCCCACTCCAAGAACAGGTGGATGCTGTTGAAAATCGAAGAGCGAACACAAACACAGAAAGAGGACAAGAGCCAGAGCTGTCATCCTGACTTTCAGATGAAGTGGGGGATTAGGACGGAGGTGAAAGCATGCTGAGGACCATGGTGACAGCAGATGAAGCGGAGATAGCGCAAACTCTCGTGGAATTCACAAGCATGGGCAGGGTTGGGGGATTAAAGGATTGCTACGAGAGAGCAGAAGCGTTTCGGTGATGTAAATTTCATCACAAAATGTCAATAGCAATGATTGAGTTAGTTTTTGCTGCAGAGAAAATTACATTTTTGAAAAGATCTGAAAGGTTAAATATGCTTTTCAGATGACAAAGTCCTCCAGGGACAAAAACAGATTGTTGACAATCCCTCTCTGTTTTGATATGTTATGAAATGTACGTGTGTGTGTGTGTGTCCGTGTGTGTGTGTGTGTGTCCGTGTGTGTGTGTGTGTGTCCGTGTGTGTGACCAGAAACCAGGAACACCACCATCACCACCACTGACAACCCTGATATTAATACCAAAAATGATATCGTACAAATTACAGCTTTTGTTCGGGATATTCTTGTGTGTATGTATGTGTGTGTCTCACATGTCTTTTCTGGTGTTATGGCTGTGCAGGAATGTGCTTCTCTGTGTGTTTCTTCTCCTGCCGGGTCTAGC
The DNA here is from genome assembly GCF_910589615.1 of Taurulus bubalis. Taxonomy (NCBI): domain Eukaryota; kingdom Metazoa; phylum Chordata; class Actinopteri; order Perciformes; family Cottidae; genus Taurulus; species Taurulus bubalis. The sequence goes on along the minus strand of NC_136596.1, from coordinate 16,334,746 downwards.
TGCGGTGGTCTCGCGGCACCAGCCATTCGTCCTTCCACAGACACGCTGACTAGGCTAGCCTGAGCTCAGGTATCTCCACTAACCTCCCCTTTGTCCTGCTTTAAAATAGACTCTTTTGTCTGCTGTTTTCTGCAGGTCATTGTGAGGAGCGCTTCTTAGTGTCAGCTTTAATTCACACTGTAACCCTAGCCGTGATGCCTCCCAACTATCCACACTGCCTGCCTGGTATTCAGCTGGTCCTTGGAGAGCTGAGGCTGCATTACACACACCCCAATAACTGCACCCAAGGGACGACTTGCAAACTTTGTTGCTTAAATATTTAAATAGCCCTTTAATTGACATCCGTCAGACCTTCCCCCAGAGCTCCAACCTTAATGCTGCTCTGTGAACATAAAAGAAAATGCTGGTGCTGTTTTTTTTTCCAGTCATTGTCTCCCAGATTAGATTATAAAGTACTCCATTTTTTTCACAATATCAAATATTGATTATCCATAGCCACAATTCATCACTGCAAATTGATCAGTGTCTGTTTTGTTACACTGCTTCCTTCTCCTTTTTTGGGGAAATAGTTTTTAAATGGTTACTGCTTCTTTTTACTCAAACGGTTAGATTTATAACTTTAAATGAAACCAACTGCAGGTTGCATTGACAGTATTCTCATAACCTCTGAACCTCAGTGCAAATTACAACAAGAAAATCCTGGGATGAAAATTGGCCAGAGGACAAGTTGCAATGACAGAAATGCACAAAGAAAGACAACAACGGTGATATTTTTTCTAGTCAGAGCTTAACCTCAGGTCTCAGCTGGTGAGATCCAGCCCCCAGGCTCTGTCTGCTTGGAGAGGAGAAGAAACAACAGGAGAAAAAAGAAAAGAGGCTCATGTTAAAACAGCAAACATCATAACCTGATATTGACACTCAGCTGGGGTTCGCTTTACTTCTGCAGTCTCTGTTTATCTCTCCTGGGAGGGTGCAATCTATAAGGGCTTCCTCAAACTATCTCCATGGCTAAAAATAAATCAGACATACAGTACAGCTTGTGTCAGAAGTTCACAAAGTGATGAGGTGAAAATCTAGATATTATAATGATATATGTATATCACTATATCAGTGAGACAGATGATTAGCTTGTTTTATATTCAAGGTATTTTCCTCTGCTTGAACATTTGGAAAGCTATATGATTTATACTGTGAAGGGGAATATTTAACATAAAAAATAGTGATTGGAACACACACATTGAAATACAATACAGATGAAGGCAAGGCCCAATGAGCTCACTTGTTTTTTCAGTCAGGCCTGGTTTTAAATTGTTGCCTGTAAAATAAATGTCCCCCCATGTCTTTACTTGAGTGCCATTTAAAGCTACATGTTTTATGGCTGTTATATGGTGCTGTGGAATAGAAGACAATTATTTTGTTCAGTCTTCAGATTAAAATGGTCAAAAGAATGTTCAAATGTTGTTTATACAACTAGAATCAGTCAATTTCAACTAGTATTTCTGTTTGGTCTTTAAGTGTCCCACTCATTTCAGAGTCCCTATCAATCTTAAAGGATAAGTCTGGCAATATTTTAGATTTATGTTATTGTGAACAAATCCCCTTAGAAGACCAAAAACAACAATGATATACACTGTCTCTCATTACATATTCTCAATCCTTACCTTGGCTCTCATTCCAAAAGTTAAAAAAAAAACGGTTACAAATATATAGTTGGTGTTGTGTTTTTACAACACAGAGAGGAAGTGATGCATCAGCTGGGAACTATTTTCACCTCCACTACTACATCAGCCATGTTCATTATAATGAAGAAATATGTCACAGTTTTGGGACAATAATTGAACTCTGTGGCACAGATGATCTATATCAGGCTTTGACTGTTCTAAATACTAGGATCAGTTCATTGACGGTTTTGGTAATTTCATGAGATTTCTTTAACAAAAAGAAAAGTAAAGAATGCCACCATACGTATACTTCAAATACCCAACAACAAGTGAGGCCAGCTTTGACTTAGGATCTGTAGATATCCAATGCACTGGTCGACTGCAAATCTTCACAGACATACAAATCAGACGTTCATTTTTTTGGGACTAAATAAACTTTACATAAAATATACAATAACTGCCGAGTCATGACATATTCTACTGATTTTAAATGTGCACCTAAAATGTGAATGAAACCAGCTTTAAAACACAGCAATCGTGACAAAGATAGTAGATTTAGATGTAAGTCCGATCCCAACAAGTAACCACAGCAAGATAGAGTTTCCCTTTGACAAGCGAGAGCAGAGTCTTTCAGATGGGATGGCTGTCTTGAGGAATGGAGTGGAGGTTTGTGGGAGCCCGTCTCGGCCCAGTTCCCCTGCTCGGCTCACATTCTCCGGGTGAACCCGTGTCCTGGGGCCAGTTGGGCGGCACAGTCTCATGTCTCAAGTCCTCACAGTTCACTGGGCCCTTTAAAGTGAGCACACCCACCGGGGGCCTTCAGGACGACAAAAACTACAAACACTAGGCTGTCCAGGCTCCTATCTGAGACACACAGATGCTCACTTGCATGCACGCACGCATGCACGCACACACACACACACACACACACACACACACACACACACACACACACACACACACACACACACACCAACTGTTAACAGCCCATTTGTCTTTGATACAATGGAAAGACAATAGCAAAGACAAAGATATTATCTGCATCGGTTATTAGCAGTGGATTTGTAAATTTGTTCCTGAAAGTCGTAATCAATTCTAGACAATATTCATCATTTTTTTCCTATGTGATTTCTTTTTCTTTTTTCGTGAAGAGATCCTAAAATGGTTATGGGAGGGAAATGTCAGGGAGCGGATCAGTTTACCGACACGGCACACTTCGGTGAACATGCGCACCGAGATCAAAGCGACCCCTTTTGCCTACCGCAGTGCATCCCCAACAGATCTGACAAAGTGCCCCCATTGTGTGACCCTGACCCATTACTGATAATGGATCGCCTCCAGAACCGCCCCCTCGTAGGCCGAACTGGTCCTGCACACGGACCTGCAGTCGGCGCTCTGAGGAGAGCTGCGGCACGCTGATGAACACACATGATATGACATGTCAACTTTCATGGAGTATGACAGCCTCAAACAGACTGGGAGCAATGTGAAGTTGTTCTTTCTCTTTGGTGTCTCCCTTCAAGAATGTGGCTTTTAGATTTCCACTTGTGAATTGGATTTGTACCATCATGATTAATTATGTTCACTCTTCGGCTACAACTATGCATGTATTACAAGACAGGAGTATATAGAACTTCAAAGACAAGGGACAATTGCCAAGTTTTGGAGAGTTCCTTCCAATTGTTTGATATTTCTGCTGAAGCAGCAATGCACAGGATTTGGTTTCCATCTGAGCTATTTCTTTCACTTGCAAGGAAAACCTCCACACATCTGTAACCGCTCAGTGTTTAAAATCTGCTTCATTTCATTTAGTTACTCAGCAGCGCCACGGATTATTCCAAAGCCAAATTCGGTGTCACCGTATGTCATTATGTTGTTTGTTGCCGAACAAGCCCTAGTTAAACAAATGTTGCGCCTAGATACAATAAGGCACAACACTACATAACCTAGATACAATTGTGGTCAGTTTGATCTGGGTTGAAGTGTGACATATTTAAATGATGTGTTTGGGTGTTGCTTGTGTTCTTACTGAAAATATACGTACACACCCACGGCATGCACACGTATATAAACATTTACACACGTTACCATTGTGCTCTTGTACTCTGCCACGTCCATAGCCTCAGGCATGTTCTCAGTCCATCCCTCATAATTACTTTGGTGATCAAGGTTGAGCAGTAGTAAAGCATACTAACCCTTTAACCTTCCGTGAACTCTCCCATTAGTCCACCTTGGAAGCCGATGCATGGTGTCAAACACTGTCGCCCACAACAAGACGCCGAATTAGTCTTGGCATGAATCTAAGAGACAGGTTTAAAGGGCTGCCGATGCCTCCACGGGAATCAGACGCTGCGGCAGAGACAGCAGGAGCATTAGGGGGTCAAAAATGCAGCGTTATCAAACAATCCCCCTCCTCTGACCCCCTGCCTGGGCTTACAGAAACAGGACAGACTCCCACAACGCACCCTGCCATTCTGCCAGCCCCAAGGGCTCCTCCAGACAGCTCAGGAATTCAGGATAGGGATCCGACAAGGTCTACAGCTGGGAGGAGAATTTCTACCTTTTTCGCCCTCTTATTGTTTGGTACTGGCATCCCAGTGTTCCCTGTCTGGTTCTGTTGTCCTCCCAGCTCAGTGTTTTCGATATTATTTTTACTCAAGGGCAACGGTCATGTGGGTTGTGACATCTTAGTTTGACGGGAAATGAGTTGCAAACACTGATCATAATAGAGGTGAAACTTGAAAACTGCAGTTCACTCTGACAGAAAGACAGATTGAATGAAGGGAGCCTTTGTTATTAGCAAGCATGCTAATCAAAAAGAAATCACCCCCACAGTTACTCAAGAACATCCTTACAGTGAGCACATTAATAGTCTGGCTCTTATATGTGTGGCTCAACAGCCATCTTGACAGAAATTTGTCCTAAAATGTCCCAAAATAAAGCGTAAACATTACCTGTTTACTTCCATGGAGGCAGATAGGAAGACTAAATGATCAGTCCAGGGTGCTGCCATCTTTTTACACTGATCCAGATTTGTTGGCTGCAGTGAACAAACTCTGTTCCAGGGGGCACTATTGAGCTAAGAGAGAGACACACTTTTGACTGTCTAGCCAGAGAGAAACACTTGAGCTGTGTGGAGGCTGAACACATGGAAGGTTAAAGGCAAATAATCAAACCCTTATTGATAATTTTCCGCTTTGCTATTTGTAAAAAATAAGAGAAGAAAAGTATACTGATTCAGCAGCTGAAATAAGTGTAAAAGTTCACTTTGTCACACGATAGCCGCCACCATTCGACTGAAACAACTCTTGTGAAATAAAAACCATAAGTTTGTAAAGTAAAATGCTTGGGTGGGACTGTATGTTTGTCGGGGGATTTATCAGATAAAAGTGACACATAATTTGCTTTATAAGATAATTGCTGTTCTGACAAACATGACAAATCTGTAAAATGAGTTATTGAAACATTTATAAGTGCTTCGACATTTCTACTCTTTGAGGTTGTATCGGTTTAAATGAAAAAAATGCAGGGGTGGTGCTGGGGATTTTATCTGCAAAAACGTAGGATATTATATGAACAAAAACCAAATAAAACAACAACATTAGCCACCAAATTGTAATTTATATCAAGGGGACATAAACATTTGACATGGGAGAAACAAACAGTTTAAATCACAATCTGAGGGTAGATAAAAAAAAAAAAATTAGCACAATTCATTGTCACTGCTGAATCTGAAAATCAGCTCGGCAACAGCTCGGTGACAGGATGAAAGGAGTGTTCACAGCTGAGGCCATAGTGTTGCCGTCACATAGAATTTAGACCGTGTGATGGACAGATCAGATTGACTGGGCAGATATTAGGAGTGGGAGTAGGATATGACTGGGATGCAGATGAGGCTTGTCAGAGCGGGGTGAGAGGGGGTGGTAGTTGAAGTAGCCGAGGAAAGGGAGGGAGGGGGCATATCCAGGGAGACTGGGCGAGCAGCAGAATGCAGGTGGTGGCTAGCTGCTGCTCCTCAGCTGGGACCGCCGCCAGCTTGGCCCCTGGGTGCCCCGCTTTGAATTCAGCCCTTTGTACTGCCCCGGGTAGGTCAGACAAATTCACGTCTCATCATACACTGAGATAGCAATGATATCGGGTAATGACTCAGCTGCAATTTCAACCCTGTCGCCTCTGCTGTAAAAAATGTTCATCAAAACAGCTTATCTCCTGTGGAGCGATCTGCTAATAGATTTATTTTAGGTGAAAGACGTTTTAGAATAACTTATTTGCATGTTTTTAATATATATTGTGCTAGGAAAACACAAACAACTTTTTTGTATCTCTTCAATTAAATGCAAGAGGAATAATTGATTATAAAGATAATATGTGTTACATGTGATATTCAATGCAATATAGAAATGTATTGCAATGCAATTGTAATTGGAAATTACATTTTATCCTTGAATCAATTCAATGCTGCTCTGTTTGGTCCTTTTAATTGACAAATTACATTTCTTTTTGATAGCAGTAAAATATTAATGTATTGTAATGCTGCTTCATGCCAAAGTAAACTGTTTAATTAATGGAATTTTTATTTTAGTAAAATATGCATGCATATTAATCTGATAGTAAATTGAGATTTCTATGAATTAAACACACATCTCCTTCACTGATAAACTTACTTGGAAACTCACACAGTCACAGCAATTATGTACACACAGTACTTTTTTTCTTTAAGGACCGGTGCGTCAGTGGACTGGGTGGTGGCCTACTTAGACCCAGTCAGACTAGTGGACAGCCTCTAATGAGAAGCAGGAGTAGTGAGGTGGGAGTGGGACTGCTCTAGGGAAGGGTCACATGGGGTTAACTATCAAAGATGAGTGCAAACCTATCCCTGTGGAAAAGACTCTGAAGAAAACATCACCCTGCACATGCTAAGCTCCCCAAACTGGGAGTTCCTCATCTTAATTAATCCAAGACACAACCTCCCCTCCACCCGAACAAAAAATTTGCTTCACTCCAGAGAAGAGTGAATGCTAACACACTTTAATGTCATGGTCACTTAGCTTGTAGATATTTCTAAGGCTACACTGTTCATTTTTATCAACTTTGATTGTGCCGGACTGGAAACAGGTTGTGTTTTAAAGCTTTAAAGTAATTGTATTTGTAGATCATTATTGTTTTTTTGTCAGAAAATGTTCATGGTTTCTATTTTTTTTTTATTGAGCCCAAAAAGAAGTGAAACATATTTGTGTATTTAGAGATTACTGAAAAGATATCTGGAGGAAAGACAAGGTTAACCACAGAAAATAAATAAATATGAAAGTAAATGTATACTTGGAGTCCACATTGTGATAGACGGTTAAAACCCAAAATGAAAATAAAGACAGATATGGAAGTCAAGAATTAAGTTAGTCAGAAACAGCTGCAATTAAGTTGTCTAGACGGCTGATATGTATGATGAAAAACTGTGCACTGTACAATAATACAAAACAGTGATTTAAAACCAAGCGTCTCCCTCAATTTGTCAAATCTTCACTAAGAATCATACAGTATTCATTTTAATTTTAAGTTTGTTAAATCAACTCTCATGATGTAATTCCTAATTCTTCTGTTAGCTGTCAGCAGCTGTCACCAAATGTAAATGTGTGAGTTACTGTGTGCATCTTCATCCTCAAACACATCCATCATCAAATCTAAAGTGTGTAAAACAAATCTATGAATCACAAGATGTTCATTAGCTCATATATGTTTCTGCAGATTCCGATTTTTGTAACAAATGTGAACAAATCAACACAATAGGGGGAAACTACCTCAGCATTTTGAAGGAATTAATGTGCAAGTAAACCAATTGGCATACACCTAAAACACTTTATATTTTTTAATGATGAGAACTACATGCAGTAGCAACACACACACTACACTCCCAGCAACTAGCTTAATTTGCAATTGATCCTATCTCCCGTGTTTGGCTCTAACTGCAACCCTCACAATGAGAACCTTTCGTCACAGTAACACATTAGTTTTCCTCCGCTATTCCAGACAAGGATTTCACTGGTAATGGCCCTGTAATGGCCTCCAGGTCCTTGGGCATGGGCTGTAAAGGCTATATTATTGAACAGTCACTTCTTGACTGACAATTTGTGTACATCTTGTAGAACTTGCCATGCAGCAACTTCAACCATCCGCTCAATCAACCAAATTGAACACAGGGTCGTTCAGAATGAAACTGATGAAAGAGATAGTAGAAGACACGTCAGAGGGCCAGAATCAGTTCAACCGACAGGACTCTGTCAGCTTTCACAATCTGGAACGAGCTGACTTTCAAGTTGCCTCGGAGCACACGAAAGTGTCCCGTTCAGACATGCAGAATGTTTTTTTTCACACCTCCTTCCATATAAAAAAAATGCAAGGGAGGGCAGGCAATGATCCTTAAATGATTTGATTCGTAAAAAGATAGAGAAGGACAATGTCTTTGGTGTGTTTGTCCAATTTTGCCAGCCAGTGTAGGAACTCTCTTCTCATTACAACATTGCTCAGTACTGACAGTTTACCACATTCGTACACGTAAGTACTCCCACATATCCGCCTCAGATTACTTTATTGTTATAGACCGGGGCTCCTCCTGCTGAGATCATTTACTGTTTCAGATTGGTTTAGACTGAAGTCGGGCTGAAATTCAAGCTCCCAGGCATCATGTATTAATCCAGTCTGATCAACGTGATGCCATTTGCTGGAGGATCTTTGTCGTGAACACTAAAGATGGCTGGCACCTGTCTCTGCAGATGCAGCACTGCCGCGGCACCCCGTGTATTTTGCATATTTATGTTTTAATTGTATTACAACCAGCATGGTCTATTAATGTTGTTCTGTTCCAATTGCTTGAGTGACAAAAATATGCTATGTTTTCCGTCAGCTCCTGTGTGTATCTGTTTGCTCAGGCATGCAGCATACAAGAGACAATGTAGGAGAGCGGTGTGCTATTCTGCAAATAGGAATAAATAACAATGTGCATATTATATATTTTCTGTGTGAATTGTAAATCATAGCCTCACCTCAAGATATCAGACCAGATTTTGGAGAAGCCAGACATATACATTTCTTTGGAACGTTTAATATTGACTTTGAGGATTAATGACTGTGTACCTTCCTTGAATGACATTGAAGTGGTTTATATATTCTGAATCATCCCAGACAGTTTGAACACAAACTGTGCACCAAGAAGATGGAATACAATGCTCCCAAGGCAAGTTGACAAGAAACGTCAAGAAGAGACATGCACCTTCAAAGGGCAAGCCCCAGGCAAGAGTTTGCAGTTAGGTGTCTGCTGTGTACAACGGCTCTCTGTCAGGGCATGCCGTGTCCTCCTGAGCCTCCAGTTCCAAAACACCCGAAGAAGAAAATCAGGCTATTCTGTCAATCTGACGGTTAACACCACTGCTGCATGGTTCAAAATCCTCTTTAGGTTGGGAGTTATGAAATAATTAAACCATTTTATCACCATGTATGATGGTAGGACACTGAGATCAAAATCTTAAAGCAATATAATTTGATATTTTAGGAACTATTTTTCCCACTTTCTTGCTGAGAGTTAGTGGAGAAGGTTGATATCACTCTCCTATCAGTTCTTATTGTCTATTACATATAATATCAATATACCGAGCAGCTGGTTAGCTTAGCTTAGCTTAAAGACTGGTCTGATACGTATGAGACGCCCCAGGTTACTAACTCCAATGTAAACCCATCCGTGTTAGTATTAAATGGTTCAAGCAATTCAGGTAGTTTGTTTGAATGGTCAAACAAACACAGGACTTTCACCCACAGCTGTTAGTGTCCTGTGTGAAACCAAGTCCACATTGACTTGTTTTATCATACAAAATAATTACTTATTTTACCCTACAATCCCTATCAGCCTAACCAAGTACTTCTGTTGTGTAAGTGAACTGAAAACAAGTTCAACAACATTGGAAGTTTATTATGAAAAGACACATCTACATCGAACGACCAGAAACTGACAGGGCTTCCCTAAAACATCCACAACTGATGCTGGAAGGGTACCTAGAGACAAGACATAGAACCACTGACCACGTGTCAGTATTCACAAGTAGGGACTTCAAATGTGTTGCCGAAAGGAACAAAATCTACATAGCAGCGGCTAAAGGCTCTACTGATTTCTTTTTGACAGCATGTTTACAATGCAGATAAAACAAACAATAAATAATAAGTTAATTAGTCAGCTTTAGAAGAGCTGGGAGGAGGTTGCTATAATTATAGAATAGTGGTATCAATCTTCTCATTTAACTCGTGTCAAGAAAGAAAACAAGGGTATTTCCCAAAACGTCACACTGTTCTTTAAAATAATTCATAATCTTTTGCACATGAATCAAACGTCACTGCCCGCTCTCAGAAAGAGCCTATTTAATAGAGAAAGCCACAGTATGGGCTATATCATGAATTTTGCAAGGTAAAATATTCCATAACAGAGTTGTACTTATTCTATTTCAAGGCCCTGCTCAGTGGTTAGCGCTCAACGCCATGGAGCTGGTCACGTCTCGCTTGTCAGCAGAGGAAGTCAACAGAGAGCCTTCATTGAGGCGGGCACAGCTAGTCTGATGACATGTATGAAGGTGGGGCCGAGGAACATGTGAACTCAGATACTGCCATACTATCTTGGGAGTCCGGGCCAGTCGGTGCCCCGAGGAAGCCCAGAGCACGAGGACTTCCAGATCCAGGAGCCTATTCAGACGCGCTGCCGCGAAGGTCCGACTTCACTAAGCAGGAGCGCTGAGAAACCTGAACCCGCCACGGAGCCACACATGCTGATATGCACAGCAGAGAGAAGTGCACCGGCTGGGGCGAGGGCAGGGCTGAGGCTGGGATTAGGCCAGATATTACTCCTTTCAAAAAACACCACAGTACACGGCTGTGTTCTGCTCTGGTGGCTCCACTTAGCTGACTGACTGTAGTGTAATCAATATTTACTCATAACGGCCACACTGGGAGGTCGCGACCTCTCGGTGTTCATGACTGGTTATAATCTTGAGTTCGAGCTCATAGATCCATCAAAGTGGAGAAAAAACTCTCACTGAACAATTACAGTAAGGCATTCAATGACAGCAAATATATAATAAATATCTATTGCTGATTAAATATGTTGTAGCTCCACTCAATCAGTAAAAAACTGCTTTTGTTTTAACTTAAAGCATTTTATTTGTCTGTACAAACCATCAGTGTGTTGTTCCACTTGTGGCAAGGCCTTAAAGGTCATGCAGTCTTTATTACACCCTACATTTCATCTCTAAATCCATCTTCATTAAACACAGAGGAAGGACAATGGCCTTCTTTACACTCTCAACACTTAACCTCACCAGGCACAACAATATTGTAAAAGTGTAAATCTCTTTCCAAAATGGCCCCAGAGTTAATAATTAAGCCGTGACATTTGGGAGAGACACCAAAAAATCCATATGGTGAAATTTACTAACCTTTTGAAAAGCTAGCAAGAGGAGGCTATTTATATGCAGGTTTATTTGGGTTGTTTTAGTACTTATAATAAAACTGTCAAAAACACACCAAAAGGCTGGGGCGGTGGACAAAGGATGATTGTCTGGTGTTAACTGGAGGAGAGCATGAGGCTAATCAATGCACTCCAAATCAAAGCTCTATTAGAGGAGCTCCTTCTCTGGGGGGGTTTGGACAGAATGACCCGACTGACAAATGATATTCATATGTAACATTATGGATTATAATTGTCGTGATGAACTGATAATCATGTTGGTTCTTGCTACAATGAAAAAGGTCACACTAGGGCAGAGTAGCACCGACCTCTGTCTTCTGAAAACACTGATTATCAAGTTAGAACGGGTCATGCAGGAGGTCAAATGTGGCCCCGTGGTCATTAGATGATCTCTGTGCAATAGTGTGTAGCACTCACCAGATACTGATTTACAGTTTTATAAAGATATCTGGGAATCACTAAATTGGATCTAATTTATATAAACAAACAACAGATATAACTTTCGAGCTGAAGGACAGAGGTCAAGCTTTATTTATAAGTCGTTGATGGCCTCCAGAAAAACCTCTCATTGGAGTCATTAGGGTATATAATAAATAGGGCATACTGTACATGACAGGAAATGGGCCATATACAGAATTCCTAACAGTTTGGTTAAGCCCTCACTGGCTGTTGACTTTCAGATTTACTGTCCGTGCTCTACTCTGAGCGTACACTGCGAGTGATTTATTGAGCCTCACAGGTGAGTTCTGTCGAAACATCCAGGGCTTAAACGTAGAGCTCAGGGCTCACCTTGTCCTGCACCGTGTCCCACATCCAGAGGTAATGTTTTTAAACCATGTGTGTGAGCCAGAAGAGACTGCCTCCTCTCCTCTACAAGTTCATCCAGACAGAAATAAAACGAGTTACTCTGAATTCAAACTTTAACAAGCTTTCAGATTACACGGATAAAATGTCTCTTTTATATGCAAAAATGTTTTGGGGAAGAGGAGTAACACACGTAAAAGGGAATCTTTATTGACACGATTAAATTGCTCAGTAATCTGAACTGCCTTGCGCACTCTCCTCCAACTCTTGCGGTTAATATGATTGCAGCCTTTATCTGCCTCAGTGACAGCTTTAATTCTGTGCTCCGGTTTGACACGTACAACAGTTAGCTTATTTAACGCCTTCCATTAGCCCAAACATAATTTAATACGAGGAACAATTATAAACAAGCTTAACAGGGTATATTTTGCCGGCACATGTCAAGAAGTTTAAAGCATGTCAGTACTAATTACTACTTTGTATGAGTGGAGTCCTATGGATCTATGTTGTGATTGAGTGCTTATTATATTATGTGTTTGGCATCATACATTCTCTGACAGAATGATGATTAGACTCTGCAGCATTACACCACTGCACAGCCTGGAGCTGATACACTGATTAGCAAAAATCAGTTTGTGGACAATTAGAACGTTTGTTTGAAGTTTAATTTATTTAAGGGCCTTATTGTATCGAATATCACTTTGCTATTAAAAGTTCTGAGAACTGAACAAATAAACATGGCACTGACTTTTTTTTTTTAAATTTTTCGTTATATTTGTTTTATGCTCAGCAATGACAATGTTTGTCTGTTGGCTCACGGTTCCCAAATCATTTATCCAAATGACTTGTGATCCCCTGGCTTTCCCTCCAGTGTCACCATGGAGTTCACATTTGTGGTTTTGAGTGTAATGTCCCGACAACTGTGAGATGGCTTGTCATAAAATGTGCCAACGACATTCTTGCCTCAGATTGAATTGTAGCAATTTTGGTTATCCCTGCAGTTTACACAAAATGTCACTTGCAAAACCTGCAAAACTAATCACATTCCCATATTCTCTAGTTGCACTTTTTGTTTAGTGCCAAGTAGCAAATGTGAGCATGATAACATGCGTAACTAAGATGGTCAACATGGTGAATACATGCTAAACATCCGCATCGTAACATTGCCATTGTGCGCATGTTAGCATGTTGATGTTAACGTTTAGCTCAAAGTACCACTGTGCTGAATTACAGCCTCACCGAGCATCTCTTATTTATTGCTTTTCCTGTTATACAATTTGTATAATGACACAAACATCGTTGAGGTAGCACATCAAGTTCACTGTAACGTATCAAAATAGAAACATAAAAGTGGTTATAGTTTACGTAAAATAGTTTTCTAGGAAAGGCAACAAATGACACGTGTAGTTTTTTTTTTTATTTGATTATGAGACTTGTATTGAGACAGTTTTTTAGTACATCGTCATACCAGAAACTCACATGATTACGGAATTACTCAATTGCCAGATAAATTGGCAAATTGCAAACTCTACAGCGTTTTAGGTAGACAAGAGTGCAAGACTTGGATTCCAACTTCAAGGGAGAGGCTCCTGGAGGTTAGGAGTGCTGGCTTGTGTTAGACCTTAAGGTCATCATTCCTTCAACTAATGCCCCTGGCATCACCTTCCTCCTTGACTTCAAACACCCTGGCTACATTCCTAGTCCATGTACCAATAAGCACTAATAATGCAGAAAAATGAAAACCAAAACAGATGGGCTCCAATAGTGGTGGGGATTACTGAGCCCTATCCAGGGCTCTATCTGCACCCCTGGGCACTGAGAGGTGAATCCCACACCATCTTTTTCTCAGCACAGGAACAGAAGTAGGAGGTGAAATAAAACGTTTACAAGTCCGAGAAATGTCTTGAGGTTCAAATGGTCGTTTGTTCTTGGACATGAGGAACAAATGTAATGGACTGCACCTGAAGCTTTGAATTGTGGCTTTCTTGTAATTTTAATACATGTTTTTGTGTATTGCCATTGCACTCTCCTCTATAACTAGTGTATACATGTCTGTATTGAATCACTTGTGGTATTTCAGTGAAATGGTTTCCTATGTGGGATCAATAACGTAACAGTAAACTACTCTTACGACATCTATGTTGGACCTGTAGCATGCAAACAATGCCTCCTACCGTGGCAGTGCTGCTGATTGACACAATAAAGCAACACTGCTGTGAGGACATGCTTGGAAGTTTGGCTGTGACCCCTCTCAATGGTCGAAACCACAGCATAGTCTGTCATTTGATTGTGCACAAGCCCTGTGTCAGACGTTGGTTCAAAAATCTCCCTTAATAATTAACCACTAGCCATGGAAAATGCCCAATGAAAACACCCCAAAGCCCCCCTGTTCCCACTGGGGACTCGCTGTGAACTCCTGTGAACTCTGTGAAATCATGAGAAGAAATCTAGACTGTACTGAACCCACAAACGTCTGAGTGCCTTTGGCCCTGCAAAGCCACAATTACTTGGGCTTGGTTTGTTTAAAAAAATGTAATGTAGTTCTGTTGCAAATGTGATGTCGAGAAATGGTAGTTGGGAATGCCAATTACAAATACAGGTAAATTCAAAACAATAGGAATTTCAAAAAGTGTTGCTTGGTTTGAATGAGTCACTCCCTGACTGATTTAGTGTGATGAAGCGATGGTGGGACATGCCGCCTTGTTGCTTACTCTTCTGCTACTGTTTTAGGTCATGCTGTGCTTTTATGGGGCGGCTGGTGAGAATCTGGCTTTAAATTACCCCGAATAACAAATCCAGTTCCGTATGTTTTTCATGGGCAGGCCAGTAGGAGCTAACAGTTAAGAGAAAAAATGAATCACAAACCTTCAATTGTGTCTCAGGTGGAACATTTCAGGATTTGGGTTATCTAATGAAAATATTGTCACTAGGCTCATTTCCTATGAGGTGCCAGAATGGCAGAAGAGTAAATGTGTGAACAGTTTACTGAAGGCCGACTCTTAACTCTCCGTGAGTTTGTGTGTGTGTCTTCAGGTCGGGTTTCAGCATGACTGTTTTCATATTGAGGCCACACTTACCTCAATTTCTAAGTGTCGTCTTTGGTCGATTCACACCCAAGTGCCAGCGAACAAGCAGTGACGTAGGTTATCCACTCATATTTTACTGTTAGGCAAATTGGAGGCTTGAACTGAGATACACATGGTGAATAAAGTATAATATAATAAAATGTAGTTTTTATTCATTCTACTCCCACTACTGTTTACCCAGAGCCTGAGCAGAGTAGAGGGCTGATTCATTATTGGTAAAGAAATGGTTAACAAATAGTCATAAAATCAGTTTTGACTGTTTGTTTGCGATTTTTGACTTGATGATCTTTTCCCCTTTCTCATGATGGCCTCAATGGAAATACGTTTTGTGTTTATATCCTTGCAAATGTAATTGTATGCCAGAAGTGGGTGACTGCAGTCTTGTATTTACCTATACTATTGTGAAAATAATACATCTTTCTATAACTCCAACAATTACAAGACACAATAAGTTTGAACAGAAATAAGAACCAAAATATTTGAGAAAAAACATCATGTGGGAGAATGTATTGTTGTTGAGGGTTTACTCACATTTCCACCACAATGTCAGCAGCAGAGCCTTCTGTCCTAGTCCTACCCTAAACACCTCACTGTAAACTCACCTGGCCTGCCCTGAAAAGGGAGATGTTCAAACCAATTGTACCGTCTATCCTGTGCAAACACAAAGTGTGCATTACAGCCTTATCCATGTTTACTGTAAGTGGAAGCCTTTGTCGCATCTGTTTACCCAGTCTTTCACACTTTAATCCACATACTAGAAACCCAACGCTAACCCGCTCATTGTTCTCGTAAGTCCTGCTTATGGTTACTCACATATGCACACATGCATACACAAACACAGACGGACAGACAGACTGACTGAGTGTTTCTTGTGCCACATGCTTTTCTTACATCACAAACACAGCAACGTCATCCAGGTAATGAGGGAAAGAAACAAAAAAGTCAACAAACTCAAAACAGATCTCATCCGATCAGGTTCCACACTAAGATTATATCACAGCACAGCGCAGTGCCTACAGCTGTACTCGCCTACCTGTGTGACAAGCAAAGATAAATGACTGTGTAACCTTGCCAACAAGTCCAACAACTGGCTGTCAGATTAAAGACTTGATACTATATATATATATATATATATATATATATATATATATATATATATATAAATACTGCATATATATAACCAGCATGCTCTAAACCCTCACAATTTCACAATTTCATGGGCTCCTTCTGCTCAGGCATAGCAGCCAAGATTATTAAACCCTGTCATGAGTATGACACTAGGAATATATTGAGTCAGAGTAAAACAGAACCTCATAAATGCACTGCGTGGTCATGTGACCACGCAGATACAGACAGTGGAAGCTTGCCTGGCCACATTGAGGAGCTGTCAGAGAGATGAAGGAGCACCCAGATGGCACTTCCAAGAAGCCGCTACACAAGCCCTGAGGTTATAGTTGAGGTTCACACTCTAGTCGTGCCGCTGTAGTGTTATTTCACCTGAACTTCATGCCGACCTCACCCACACGACATGCACGTGTTTATGCGACAGTGTACACGTTCTCTTACAGACAAGTCATTAGGTACAAGCTTTCTAATTAAGTCAACTGTCGAAATCACAAAAGATAATGTGCTGCACGCGAACAGCTTGGGGAGGCTGTACAAAAAGGTTCATCCTCTGGTTACCATGAATGTTTGTACCTATTTGTGTGTCAATCAATCCAATAATTGAGGACATAATGTGCAGGCTTGAGGGACCTTAATTAACATACATTTAATTTAATCTGTATGACTTTTCATTAGTCTACAATCATCTCAAAATAAGAATGGTTGCCCTTTATATGCAACAGGGAACTCGACACAGAGTTTCCGCAGTGGCCCAGGACGGACAAGCCCCGGCTCTAGAGAGAGTCTTTCGCGTTTTTCAGTTGGATGCAATGAACAATTTAACTGCTCGTTGCCACCTAATCCTACACACTAGTCCTTAAAGCATACGGACCAACATGCCGATACTGTTATCCTTAGAGCCACACTGCTAGCATAGCCAACACATCCGGATGTAATTAGTTGAGAATACAAATAAACAGGTGATATTTGGGACTTTAACATGTTACCATTAGAATGATCACTGAATGGCATTTATGTAATGTTATCAGGAGAAAGACATTGTTTATTCATCAAACCAGTCAACTTTGGTCATTTAGCAACTTTAACATTTTGAGAATGCACATATGACAATGACAACAAAAGGTTTATGGTCTGTACGAAATAAATAGCAACATTGCTCATTTACAGCTTGGCTGAAGAAAACAAAAAACAAAAGGGTTAATCTTCATATTAAAAAGGCATACAGATGAGTCGAGATACTCATGAACTCACTAATTGCTCAACGAAAAAAAATGCTCTCCTTTTTTTAAATAAAGCTTTTCATGTTTAATATGCACCTTCAAGAGCCTGTTATAGTTAAATAAATAGAATGCTTTCCATTTTGTAACATGCACATCCAATTTGCCTGGGGAAAGTATTTACACTTCACTGATCCTACTTATCCAACACATTCTCCTGTTTTTCTCTCCTCTAAACAATTCTTTCTCTCAAACTCTCATACATACACAAATGTACAGTCACTCTTGCAGACATGCTGCACCTATTTACTATTAACACAATATCTAAACCTATTGAAAGTGATCAAAATGCTAACGGTGAACATGGAAATCCATGTAGTGTAAAGAAGAAACAGTCCAAACACCACATCTTAACCAGGGGATGGGGGCTTACAAAAAGCTTTAGTTTACAATTGATCATGCACTGTATGAATTCACTGTGTCATTTGGTTTGAGAGTGTGTAATCAGTGGCTTCAATATCTACTTGTTTTCTTTACGTGACCAAAGAAAAGACTAATATCTCCTCTGACAGGTAAGCAATCCTACTGAATAATCTCTAACAATATTTAAGTCTTTTCCCCAGGAATTGTCACTGTCCTACATCAAGTGGTTTTACTATCTTTGAGTAAGCTTCAGCACATAACCAGGAGCTACTGCAAGGTTTCTTCTGTAGTGTCCGTGTTGGTGTGGAAACTCCTGGCCATTGCGCTTTAAGTTGAGATGGGCAGTTTATTCTTTGCTGATTTGTTTCACTCCTCTCTTTCATGATGCAAAGTAAGAGTTCTGCATGGAGTAGAGGCGGTCGATAGGGTTCCCCACGCGGGCCTGCATGGAGTTGACATCCGACGATGCCATGAAGCAGTCGCTGAGGCTGGTTAAAGACGTGTCACTGTCTATGTCATGGAATGCAGAATCATTACCTGCGAACGATACGGAGATAGCGTCAGGATTCGGTGGCATAGGCGTCATTCAACAGATACGCAACAACACACCACTCTGACTGTAAAATCAATGCAATCTTGTATTTGAGATTTATAGCAGCGTTGGGAAATTATTACTACTAATAGTCACTTTGAGAAATGGCTGTTGTGTGTCATCACAATTGGGAGAGCTGTTTTGCTCGATATCAAAGCTCACTTTTTGCTGCCCTCGCTGGGACAATTGCGGTCTGTGAGGGAGCATGTAAACAAGGGGCATCCTCCTAAAAGATCTGGTTAATAGCAACTGCTTCCTCCTTTCATAAAACCTCAACATGTTATTTCTCTGGAGGGAATAGTTAACTTTATTACACTCTGGATCTTAATGATAGTGCTGCACAAAATGGGGACAGTGTTTTGAGACATATCTTTTAATGCCTTGCCAATATTGTTCTTTTCCCCAAACCAAAGGAGTGATGAGACCGGGGATTTGGGTTCTTACTACCGAGATGAACTAAATGGAGGCAAATTATAAGGAAGTTATGAACTTCAGGAAATGGTCCCTCTGGGGCTTGTTGAGGACATCATTCAGAAATGTGTTATTCCAGTTACATCCTGTGGACTAACACTTGATTGACTCATTCCCCCTCCTTTGTTTAATTTTAATTATTTCCTACATCACAAAGAAATTAGGGACTTGTTGTTTTCCCATATTGATTCATTAGCTCACACTACCCTCAATCATTGTCAGAATTGCACTTTATCTCAAGCTGTCCACACTAAACACATGTTTTTACCACCAGTGGAAAACATCATCAGTAACATGGCATGTCTCAGAGGTGGGGGCGGAGAGTTAAAACTATACTAAGCAGATTTGAGAATATACTTCAAAACCCAATAGCTTATGAGCGCGCGTGTGTTATCTCATGTGGGAGGAGAAGCCGCTCGTACGTCTCTGTGAGCGGCTTAAATCAGGGGAGCTGTGGCCTGAACACATGTCCCCCACTAGGGAGCTATGAGGTTGATCAAGGGACAGGCATGCGTGGGTTTTTAGAGCAGGAGTGGGTGTGTGCTTTTTAATTTTTTTGGTAGAGGGGTGAGGGAGGGTGGGAGTTGGTGAATGCTCACCATATGGGTTCATGTGGTCCCCGGGCATCTGTGGGGGGGTGAGTCCCTGTTGGAACGGGTCTGTACTGTAACCGTTCTGATCCATGGCGACCAGCTGCTGCTGCGGCGGAGCCAGCGGTGTGAAGGAGTTCATCATCCCCTCCATCCGATTGGACATCACCTCTGCAAGACGAAGAGAGCAAATGGGGAAAAACATTACAGAAAATGTAGAACATGTACAAAGTAAAATAAAAAAAAACTTGGGATGATTTAGCAAAATGTAAATGCAGCTGCGCAAAATGTTCTGAAAGGTGGACGGGGAGAACCATGATGAGGAGAGCGTTTACAGTAAGGACATATTTCTTGGTATTCTTGGGAGTCTCATTCCAATTTTAGATCTTCAAACTCACCTAAATCTAAATTTCTGTGCTGCACTCCTGTCATAGTGAGAACTTGGGAAGATTTAAGTTCTGTTTTTTGTAAGATTGACACAATACCCTCCAAATACCTGTATTGCTTGGTTGCCTTTGTTAGTATTTCCATGGAAACCAACAGTAGTCTTTTCTGTGGCTTCTCCCACAATTCCACACACACACACACACACACACACACACACACTCACACACACACACACACACACACACACACACGCACACACTCACACACACACACACACACACACACACACACACACACACACACACACACACACACACACACACTTGTGAGAGAGACACAACAGAACAGTCTTGTGGCTTCATCCCTGGAACCCCCCCATCACTTTCCTTTGCAGTGGCTTTGCAGAATGACGTCTGCCATTAATTTTGTTTGAGATCCAGAAAGACTTTCTAATGTGTTTGATGTTTAGTGTTCTTATTTATATATTGACATATTTATAATCTGTTTTCAAGTGCAATTATTGCATTTGTGAACTATATAACACATTTGTCTTTATAGCAACAGAATGTAGCTCATACTTTCTGATTCTGTGTTTTTAATGATATTGCAGTTTAGCAGACAACAAAAGAAGCACTCATGTTCAGCTGCTAACTAGATGTATGTCAACATTTAAAACAATGTATTGCTGTGATACTAAAAACGTAAAGAGTCCCCTCTGACATGTGTTATAACACACACACAAAATCTCTGCTTTAAATAATAATTTGTGTCTGAAAAAGTTCCATCACCTGGGTAAAATATATTCAAATAACATCTACCCATTCTTCCTTCTGCATTGTGAAAGTTGCATGCTGCACCATTATTTGCTTCAAGTTGTTGCGATGTGATTTTGCTCGTAAGTACAAGTGTTGAACACAGGTAAGCACTCATAAACCTTCTCCCTCATAGTGTCAAACTGCGCAGTGAAGCTCATACAATCAAATGAAATGACAATAAGCAAACAAAATGGGCCTTTCTAAGGTAGAAAATGTAAAAGAGAAAAATGAGAATATATAGCTACTAAATAGTTTCCCAGAGAAAGAGCCTTGAGACAATGATCTTTCATTGTGTGTGCAGGGTAAGTACAGTCTCGTACCTTGGCCAAGTCTCTGAGAATTCTGTTGTTCTTGTTGTTGCTGCTGTCTTCTTGCCAACTTCTTCATCTGAAACGGAGGAGTCAGAGTTGTGAGGAACCCCCAAAACTAACATGTGCTCTTTAATTTAAAAAGGATGCTCCTCGCTGTTCACCCTAAAATGAACTGCACAGAATCTGTATCTGAGTGCACTTCATTGTCAAGTATCAAAGGTTTTCACAAGATAATAATCAGAAAAGAGGAGGGCGTAGACATTTAATGCAAGAGTGAGCAAGATTTGCAACTCCTGGTGTGTTTTTTTTTTTTACATTTGAGAAAGGAATGCAGTGATAAGTTTAACACACATAGTTGTGGTGATTTATTAGCTGGACTCTAAGATGGAACAAGGCTGTTGTATGCGGACACAAAATCTAATTTATCCCGTGTTTGCTGCTCTCACCTTAGCTCTCTGGTTCTGAAACCACACCTGCACCACCCGAACACTGAGTCCCGTCTCTGCAGCCAGCGTCTCCCTCACCTGAAAGCATCAAGACAAAAGATTTCCAGCATCCCACGAGAAAAAACACGTTACAGTACACTGAACTCCTTAACATATCTTCAACATTTCCTGATAGGCACATTGCTTATTTGATTAGCTTTGATTTCATTGAACTGTTGAATGAATAAAGTGGTCTTTTTGGACCTCTTAGTTATTGCCTCTTCAAAGCCTGCGACCGGGTGCAGTGCTTGTTTGAGGGCTATGGAAGCAGTTCTCCTATCTCAGTATGACATTTGGTGCAGGCTGTCTGCGTTACACCAGCCTGTCTCAGTTAACACAGAAAAGAAAGCTGCTTGCCACTTCAAAGCGGAGCTCTGAGGTGGGGGAGACTTTTTTAATTTGAGAATTTTATTTGTGAAACTACTGTAGGGCTCGTGGTCGGCATTTTAACCTACAATACCCCGAACACAATCCGGGGAATATTAATCTTTTTTTTTTCTCACAGATTATTTAAGCTTTGTTTTACCTTTCTGCAGGGTTTTGAAGACACCTCAAAGGAGGCCTTAAAGGCCCGTCTCTGTTGAGTGGTCAGGATGGTGCGTGGTCTTTTGGGCCTCCTGGGATCCTTCCCATCATCCCCTTTCCCCTGGCTTCCTATGCCTTTCTCCGCCTTGATATCCAACTCCTCATCGTCGCTTTTCTCTGCAGGGGGAGACATTTTTCTGTGTCATCAGCACAAGCTTGAACTAACTACACCCTTTAGTCAGTGACAGTCTGCTGATAAATATATATATATTTGTTCTTCCCTATTCCAGGAGATTCACACACCACAAGTGCATAATCAAAGGAGACATGTGTTTTTGATACTTTGTTATCAATTTATTACAAAAGGAAAAGGCCACATGACTTACAGAAGTCTGCAACTCTTGCTCTTGGAGAACGCAGTTAAATATGCACATTTATCATTGAACTGGACACTGCGTCACATGTAATGTATTGCGCTCAGCTTTGTCTGATTTACACCAAATAAATCTCTGATAAGAATACTACATCAAATGCTACATGAAAAACCCAACACGAGTACATGTGACAAATGCATCTCCCACAACACAGCAAGAAAATCCATTTATTTGCTCTATTTCAGACTTTAAAATAATGATTGGATTGCTAGATTTTTACTGTCAGCAGCAGGATATTACAGTTTGGGGTTGTAAAATCTATGTCATTTTTATGCTTCTATCCTACAACGTACCCTTAAAATGTAATAACTCTGTGTTATTAAATTTCTCATATTAAGAAAATGCCTGTTAGGTAAAACATTTTAACAACTAAGTCGTCTTGCTGTTTGCAGCTGCCATATATAATAATTATGAATTAAATATTCTCCCAGAACAATTCATTACTTTTGGAGTAATCCTAAAAATGTACGCAATGATTATGAGCGCCTATGCTCTGAAAAGTGCATGAAAACAATGTGAAACTTGAAAACTTGTGACACACACTATATTGTCAAAGTGTATCCTCTATTAAAGGCAAATTCATTATCATTTTTGCTTCTATTTAAACTGTTTGTAGCATGACATACAATTGAAAATGTGTTACTTAATTCAACATTATCATTAGAAAATTCTGCATCTTAGTTTTACCTACCACAAACATAACATACAAATACAAATTTATAAATTAAAATAAAAACATCAATTATCCATCTATGTAGGGCTGAAAATAAGTGTTTCCTGATCTAAACCAGCAGCGTTGTTCAGATATCCTAATGATTTTGGGGTCTAGAGGCTGTAAGCAGGAGAGCACATGATGGCTCAGTGTCTCATGTTGCCTGGTTCCGATGAGTGTCTACATTTCTCCACTGAAAAACTACATTTTGTCTGTCACAAGCCGAGGTTAACCTCTGTTCATGTCAACATTTTCTCCATCTTGAGTGCGATGCACTGGGACACAACCGAACGAGGGAGACGCAGAGCAAATATTCCCACAAGTTGACAAAAGTTGACATAGGCACAGATGTATTTGACAAATTCCCCGCTTTTGTGCATGTTTAAATGTGAGCCAGATGGTCGTGAACAGTGAGGCTTGGCGAGATGCCTCATTGTGTGTGGAGGCTATAGGCGAGGAACACTAGAGCTGATAAGAGCGGAGGCGCAGGCTTTCTGCAGAAAGGCCCCAAATCCCTCTGTCACTCACCATGATACAGTGATTTAATTCTTTCCAGCACCAGATCCTGCCCACGCATGGAGAGCCATTAATACAGGGTGGCTTGGCTTCGTCCTGTTTCCACTTCCTACTGTATCATAAAACTACGCTCCGCGCTTGAATTAGAATGCTAAAATATCAGCCATTGAAAAGCTGCAGATGGAGCCAAGTTTTTACTATCTGGGCTGCACATGCCCAGATAGTAAAAACTATTCAGAGATCTTCTCTGAATGACCTCAAGATGTTTAGCAAATGATTTGGCAAACTAGTTTGAGGATGGCTTTTATTTTTTTTAAACCAGTTAGATTCAGTTTAGATCCACTATGGTAGATGTCTATGTTGGCGACCACTGTGATGGAACGCAGCATACAGCACCCTGGTGCCATATGATGATCACACCACCGTGTCGTTCTCACTCTCGTGTGAGAGGGTGCAGAGGGCTCACCTGAGTCTGAGTCATCGGGGCTCACCGAGCTGAGTAAGTCCTTCTCCCTCTCATAGTCGATCTTGCACAGCAGCTGACCCTCCTTTAGAACAAACTCGTCGCCCTTCCTCAGCTGCCGGTCGCACACGCAGCAGCAGAAGCAGTTCAGGTGGTAGACGCACTCCAGGGCGCGCATCACAAACTCTGTGGGGGCGATTTTTTCCAAGCAGCCGCTGCACTTGGTAGCAAACAATCTGTAAAACAAGAGAGAAATAATCATTAAAGGTGTGCTAAGGTGTTGTTTAAAGAAAAGCTTCCAATGAAAGAAGAAACAGAGCATTAACTATTTTGTAAATTAAAGTTTTAATTCATAAAAAAATTAAATACACCCTTGCTCATATCAGGAAATTCTGTGGTTTTGTTGCTACATCCTTCCTTGATCTGGTATGACGAGTAGCGTATAGTTGCTCATGTTCAATTTTTTTTTAGATATAACATCAAAACTTTTACTATTACACTATATTTGAGCACTTTTAAGTACCCTACAATTGCTATTTGTCACCACAATGGTTGCGGTTCAGCAAAAGTAACAATGGATCGCTTTAAAATGTCTCTTAAGAAAAGAAACAACACATTCTTTCTCTCTCAAATGCAAAGCAGAAATGATAAGCCCAATAACGCATCATTCCTATGAATTTATTTGGTCCCGTAGCATTTTTGGAGTTGCGCATAAAGAGTTGGCTTGCTGATCCTGCGGGCAGTCAAGGAGGTGACTCCTTTTGGCAGCAACTCATCTGTTAAAATGTCCAGGCTGGGGGATCGGCTCCGCGTAATTCCAAACAAGCTCAGTCATGGGCACCCAAACCTCCTCACAATTCTAAAAGAGAGGCTGGATCATGTTCTAGTGCAGTGATTCCCGAAACCTGATAATCCCAATCAAGCCTTTGCTGACAATCTCCACGTTTCTCTCATATCCACGACACTCTATATGCATCAGATACCATATCAGAGACCATGATTCATTGCTGACTACTGGGCTGCCCTCTAGTCTGTTCATATTTCATCTTACTGTCTAATATCAAGCCTCTATGGTGCAACACTGCCTCTATCACCATTTCCTCGACAACACCTCCATCTTCTTTTATATCCTTTCAGGAAGATGTTTGCATTGTTTTATTGGTGACTGAGAGGCATTTAATTTGTTCTCTGTTGTTCAGAAGAAGCCACATTAAATGAAGCAAGAAGGCAGGGAGTGTGGTTGATCTTGTCCAGCCGTAAAGCTGGATTTATTAGTGGCCTCTTTGTTTGCCCTGGTCTGGAAGACAGCTGGCAACCGCCTATCTATTTGTGGTGAACATCTATTTCATTGTGCAAGGCAGGGAGGCAGCAAGAGGACCAATTGACATCATCTGCTGGTTCAGAACAGGGATGAGCGATAGGGATGAATATATTGTGTAAATATGAGCGGAGGGAAACCAAAGGATGGTTTTGTTATGGTAATGTTGTTATAGGTGCTGATTGAGTACTGATACCGTGTGTGGGTTCATACGTGTGCGTGCATGTGTGTGAGCAGCTGTATGCATGCTGGAAACAGGATAGTGTTGTTTTTGTTGTTGTCCATGCAGCTTTTTAAAATAATTGCTTCCCTTCTGCTCATCAGGTCAGCATTTGAGTTTACCTTATCTTAATTACATCCCATCAGTTGATAGATCATTATACGTGTTCCTTCTATTATGATCACCACCTGCATATGGCGCAGAATTTTTTTTTAACCATCATGCAGCAGCAAAACAACAGAGATATCAGAAGCTGGCACTCATTCATAAAATCCTTTAATCTTTTATTTATTACAATAAGTTAAGAAGATTATTATTCAACTATGGAAAAAAATCTCAAGGTTAATCCCTTGAAAAAGAAATGTTGGCATGTTTCAAACAAGCAGGGTTCTAGTTTAAGTGACCTGCAAACCTGAATCGGTCTTCAAAACAAACCTCCATGTTTGGACACTAAAAAACTAAAGGAAAGAACAATACTACTAATAAAAACAAATCTGGAAAAAAAACTCAAAACTAAAAAAGAAAATCTTGGACACACTCTTGTAGAGATGAACTGAATATTCAGGGACTTGTTTCTAGTTTTTAGAGGGATTAGTGTGTTACATGCTGGGATCAGGGGAAAGAGGTGATGAATCTGTCAAGACAAGTTCCCAGCTCTAACTCTAATGTTTAGCTAATGATTGCCAGCTTAGGGCTAAGAAAGAGAGGAAAAAGTTGAGGAAATGACTTGTTAACGCGGGTTTGATACGTCCAGGGCTCCGCATTCACCTACGACCGCTCTCTCAAATCTTCTCAACTAGATGAAAACATTCTCATTCAGCCCTCTTTCCTTTCTTCTTTCTCCTCGCCGCGTCTAATCTTGTAAGCCATTATTTTTCTATTTCCCCTCTCTGTCACTTTGCATTATTTTTGCTGCTGTAATTCCTATTCGTCCCTTCTGGAATCTTCCTGTCCTGCTTTGTCCTCGGGTCTAATCCGGACTTTCTGCCTGTTTTCAGGCCCCGGTCCCCATTATCAGCAGGGTTCAGATGGAATAGCCATGCATGACGCCCCTTCTATGGCAACCACACCTCCACAGGAAGGCAACGGCGACTTTTCGGATGGGCAGAGAAGGCCTTTGAGAAGCTGGCAGCAGAAGTAAATCCTTCTCTAAGGAACAAGGAGAATTAGCAGGGAGCAGTGGACTAGGGATTTAACCCTACCCCTCTCCTTTGAAAGGCACAGTCAGTCCCACTCCTGCGGCTAGCCACAATCAAACAGAGGAGGAGTAGGGAGGTGGCAGTGGGGAGAGGAGAACACAAACTCCCTGAATGACACAAGCAGTGGATTGTGGAGGAGCCTAATCCCACTTTAATACCTTTCCAAGTTCAGCTGCTAAAGAATGCTCTTTAAAACAACACCACTGTGTGAGCAGTGAAGGTTGACCAGGGGGAGGCACGCCATTCAACCTCCCCAACATTACCTGATTAGTGGTTTGAGGACCGGGCCAGTGGGCCAAGAGGAGGCGATGTAAATGATGATTTTGCACACACACACACCTATATATATACATATATATATATATATATATATATATATATATATATATATATATATATATATATATATATATATATATACTTATATATATATATATATATATATATATATATATATATATATATATATATATATATATATATATATATATATATATATTGATATTGAAGTACTGTAGGTGTGAGCGGAATCAGACTTAAAGTGATTTAGGTGATCATTTACCATGTTCTGCCTCTACTTGATCCCAGTGACCCATCACACTAAGACCTGTATTCACCCAAAATCCACTTTCTGGACAATCAGCTGCTTGGGTAACATGACTCCCAGTGTCGCAGAGGCAAGCTGCTCAACTCCTTTAAGCTAGTCTGTGTATAAAAGACACCACAAAGAAGACCACCAGCATGACAACCCACGTCTCCAGCTCTCGCTTTTTCCTCCTCCCACACCTGAGCGCACAGATCAAGTGATGAGACTCCTCCTGTGTGGATCAATGGCCGCATCTTAAGCAGAGAGAAGTGTCAATATTTACCCAAGGCCTCCCCAGAACTGCACTCGTATATAAGAAGAAAAAAAGAGCACATCTCAGCACATACCTTCCTTCCAGAGGAATCATTACGTCCCTCTTTTTAATCCTGTGTCCATATACTTGTAATCCCTTGTCTGTTCTTTCTAACGTTATCTATAGTTCTCTCTTCCTCTCCATGACAGATTATCACACTGTTGAGGCTTGTAACACCACCATGTGTGTTTTTAGCAAATGCAGAAAAACACAGACAAGAACAAAAAAAGAGCATTATGAAGAAGACAGAAGCCATCAGGGACTTGCAGTTGTTTTGTCTGATGGACACTTCAGCCGAGCCAAGTGTAGCTGAGAGACTTTGGCCTATATGCTACTCTTCTTCTTCCCCCCTTTTTCCAGGCACTTTGGAGAACTATGCACTCTCCCTTTGAACAGATTATAGGCAACTTAAAGTGTGACAACATCTTAAGCTCTCACCACATGTTGCCAATGATTTCCCTTCTTCAGACATTACATTTAATGCTTCTGCCGCAGTGATAAGCATCAGGAGGACTGGGCGGGATAAAAGAAACCCAGAAGAATAAGAGAGAGAAGAGGTGGGGAGGCAGGGGGAGTATGGAGCTGCTTATGGCGCTTGATAATCATGCTACATTTAGCAACACGTGCAACAGTCTCACCTCCCCTTTTGCTATTGAACAACACTCGGAGAAACACCATAACAATTTAGGGAAGAATAGCCCGGGCTATTATGTCACCGCATCCCTTCAAAGACAGAGGGGATGAGGATTATCCAGGCAGCAGCTGTAAGCTATTACTTTGAAGATGGGCTCTTGTGTTTGAACAGGAAACCTGTGGCCATGCCAATCAGGGCCGAGGTGAGAGATGAGGCCCGGGAGGCAGGTCAGAAAAGGGCCTCTGGGCAAGACGAAGGGCATGTGGAGCAATCGGTCAACTGCGCACGCTTGGTACTTCCTGATTTAGTGGCCTCGTCTCGAATCAGGCCGCTGACCAAGACATTTTCTGGTTTCTTTGTTTTCAAAGCAGATGTGAGTGTTAACAGAATAGTTAGAGCAAATACTCTCATTCACGTTCTTGCCAAGGATTAGATGATAAGAGTGATACCATGTTAGCTGAAAACATGCTTACCTTAGCATAAAGACTGAAAACAGTGTAAACACTTAAATGTGAATTCAGCTAGCTTGGCATTGTCTGAAGCTAACGCAATCCGCCTACTAGCACCTCTAAAAGTAACTAAATAACCATAAATAGCATGGTGACAACTTTTGTTTTTTGTATGAATGAAATAATATGATTACACATGTTCATTCTTGATCTTTAGAGGTGTGGGTTGAAGCATGTTGTCACCTTTGTATCCTGTTTCCAGTATCTAAATTAAGCTAAACTAAACTAAGCTAAGCTAACTGTCTGCTGGCCATAGCCAAATATTTACCAAAAAGATATGAGTGGTATTGATCTTCTCATCTTACTCACAGCAATACAGCATATTTATCAAGGTCTAAAACTATTGCCTTCATGTTTTCACATACCTCAAAAGTAATTTTAACCCAAATGAATTATTAGCGTATTTATTGTCCAGATTTTCCGGTCGAATCTTGTTGTCTGGAAATACAACAATCTACATCACAGAGAAGCAGCAGAAGTCTTTGAACTGTTAAACGACCACTTCTCAGCTCCTCATGAGACACGTCTTAGCATGTGAAAAAAGGTTCTTAGCAACAGTATCAAAAGCTTCAGTTCAAGAGGAAAACATTTGATGGCCAGATGTTAAGGCAAACCTTTTCAACTTTGACTCAACATCATGAAAATGACTTTGTTATGTATGGCCTGCTGTCCTCTAAAAGGAGCATACACCGCTGACGACACTGCTTTAAAAATAGCAACCTGAGTTTAACTAATACAAGTGTTTGATTGCTTGCAGAGGGACAGATGATAAAAGTAGATTCCAAAAGTTTCCCTTTAATACAAGATGTGCATGTGTAAATAAAAGCAGCTGAAGCATATCCTGATTCATTGTTTAGCTGCGAGGTTAAAACAAACTTTCGGACTTTGTGAATTGCACAGTACAAAAAAGTGGGGCAGATAATGCTGTCTCCATAAATGATCTCAGTAGCTGACCCTGTTTCATAGAATCAGCATTTCTCTTTGGAGCATAGATTCATGGAGAGTAATGAAGCCAAATAAAAAGTGCCATCCTTCTGCTCCCAAGGGCCAGCTCCAGTCAGCTCTAAAAGCTGCTTAATCACCATCCGGTGCTTACTACATTAGCATAATAATGGCCTTTAAATTGAGGCTCTTTGTTTTTTAATTAAACTCCCAGCAGGTAAAAGTAAAACACATTAACGGGAGATGTGTACACCACTAATGGCCCAAAGGTGCCTTCTTCATCACGCAGCTTTGGCCACAGGGTTCTGCTTGTTCCCCGCACTGAAGCACAGCAACTGGCTGCCTGCGAGCTCACAGGGGAGGAATGAGACGAGCTGATTGCACTTGGCATAGCAAAGATGATAGTGGAGACGTGTTCGGTGTTAGTGTTTGCATACGCACCTGCCCTCCATCTCAGAGGGAGCACACTTAGTAATAGCTGCTGAGCAGGACTATGGTGAATCTGTAAAAAGACACTGGTTACAGTTAGTCTGGAGCGAGGTGCTTCCAGGTTCGTATCCCGCATGTCCGCTATTGTGAAAATAAATATGGCCACTTTATTTCTACGGCAGCATGAGCTCCTATGTGCTGGAATGTGCAGCTCCTCAGACGAGTCCCCGGCCAGACAGACATCCCAGGGATATCTGTACATAACGCTAACGCTATACCGCACAGCTGCACAAAGAAATCCTAACCCTTAAATCGTTATTCAAATGATCTCATTCCAACAGGCCGTGTGTTTCCCAGATTACTCAACACTTGTAGTACAGTTTGGAGAGGACGAGGCGCTCATTGCATTCTGACCGACTGCGCAAGCATAAAACACAAATACTGTGCATATATATCTTTCAGAATTTTTGACTCAAGCAACTATGGGATGGGGTGTAACTGATGCTGCATTAGAAGTACATGAAATAAGACAAATGTATATGATAATACAGCCATACAGCCCACACTGCGTGTTCATACAAAGCTCCAAGAGCAACAGCGGTATGCCGAGAATTGTCTCGCAGCATCAAGCGACCAATGTATCTGCTAATGAGTCACTAGGAAAACAGCGTGGAAATAATCCTCCCCAGCCACACAGGTAGAACAAAGCTCATGGAGTGAAAAGGACAGTGTATTGGGCAGCAGAGGAGGCTAAGTACACATCTAAATACAAGAGTAAGCAGGCAAGCACACATGATGCTGTTTGGACAGCTGGTGTTCCTGAGTATGTAAAATGAGTAAAACATTGCATTTAGGCTCAGTTTTTAAAGCTCACAACAAACAATACTTTGAGCAACAGCATGTTTTTTTTATTTTTTAAGGGTTTTTTCTCTTTTTTATACCTGTTCCCAAAGTGGAGTTGATCCTTTAACAAATAAATGAAAAGACTGTAAATTACGGGGCTGTTATAAAGTGCTCAGCTCTGCTTTTCGTCACTCCAGTAAGTGAAGCAGTTTGTAAGGGCCATCACCGCTGGAGATGTGACATGTTTACAACACGGTGCCTCTAAAAGCAAAACGCCAAGAACTTAACTGCTGTCCTGTTAAAAACACCTGTAAAATCATCTGCACCCATTTTCTAAATTTCTTTATATATTTATATCACTGGGTCTCTGTCCTTCCAAGCTAATCTGCGTGATGTGGAACAGAGCCCACCATTAAGGTCTTTGACCCGCTCAACGAGCCACAGTGAGGGATTGCTGCTTCTGAAAGAGCTGGGAGAGTGGAGAGAGTGATGGCTACAATACATGCAATGGCGATCACATGTTACAGAGCTAGGGCTGACTGTAACTGCCCCCAGATACACAAGGTTTATCTAAAATTAGTATTATTTTTCTAATGAGACTAGCCTAGAAATCACAACGCTTATGGGGAAATTAAAACAGTTATGGTCTCATGTCCGAATAAAAATAAGTTCCCAAAAATTAGATGAATTGATGAAGAGAAGTACCGCTATCATACTATACTTTCTTTATTGTAAGAAAATAAATGGACTCATCTTACTAGATTCAGAGCTGGAATGGTTAAAAAACAACATTTGGATTGGAGCGCTTTATAATTACTATTGACCCAGAGGTTCTGGGTCTAAGAAATAAAATAAACAGTAATATGAGGTGCTCTAAAGCACAAGTCTGCAAATATGCAAAGACAGGGTCTGGTGGAGAGCATCACGCTTTGGCTTCTTTTCTCCGCTCCTAATCTGTGGGCCTACACAATATTAAGACGGCTTTGGAGCCACTTGTGACCCAGCTGTGCACTAATGAAAAATTCCACAGCTCTGTGCAGAGGCCATTGGAGCTTGACCCCATTCTACCCTGAACCAAGCAATGTCCATCTTGAGGAGTTTACCAGGGCTGAAAGATACTGGATTAATAGGTAGCAATGGAGAAAGAGAGACAATCTGGGAAAGACTGGAAAAAAGCCCTTGTGTGTTTCCCCTTTTTTCTCTTCCTCCAATCTTAAGTATATTGGTGTGAAGTAAAGTGTTTGCCCAGGTTTTAATGGGCAGAGATGATCTGGAGATCATTGTGATGGAGACTGGTTGGATGAGGGGGATCTGTTTATTTAACAGAGATTCAATTCTAAGCCCAAAATTAGTTTGGGGGGTGAGAGAATGTGAGGCAACTAGGAATTAGATGTTGTTCACAAGATCCAGATTCATGCGTTTGTGATCCTGCTGCCCTTGATTCTCTGTCTCTGTGTCTTAACCAAGACAAAAGAAAGAAGACTATGCCGGATAAAGTCTGCCGACTGGATGAAGATATACAGTGGGCAATTATAGAGTAATGTACACCATGTTAACTACTCAGATAAGTCAATAAGCAGTAGTAGTTTGTCTAAGGATGTATATGTTTTGGTCTGGTCTGCCTTTCATTATCTTCTCCTTTTTTTCTTGGCATTTATTTATCTGCACTAAAACTTAATTTATAGAACACCCACATCAGCCACCCACTAAACTCCTTTAGTTGTTAACAATCAACCACACAGATACATAGTGATGCAGATAACATCGAGGGACATAGCAAAGCAATTCAGAGGAAAATAGACAATAACTACAATGAAGATTAAGAAAAAGAATAGCAATAGCCTTTTCATCGTGACAGATGGACAAAACATTATCATGAATATACTGAGCAAAAGTTTACAATTAGAAACGGCTGATATTAAATCTTGAAAATTTGACGGCGGTAGGATGCATCAATTAAGCGGGATCAATACCAATAATTTCACCCAGGGCAACTTTAAATTCTCATCCAAACCAATGCTAATAATCCACGTCTATAGGAGCATCCAAATCATTGATGCTCTTAAATAGCCACATACTTTAAAAGATGAGTCCATCCTTGATATCCTTGGGGGAATAGCGCTAAATAAGGGTTGAGGTAGAAGGGGGAGGGGTGAGAGAAAATGAAAAAGGGAAAGCAAATGAAAAATAAACATTGTTATTGAAAGACAGGATGCTTTAAGACCCGGGGGCCAGGGATTAACATTCAGATTAGCATTCAAATAATATATTTGAATTTCTGATCAGCAATCCTCTTCAAAGAGCTAAATCCCAAGATTAGCAGGTGTTATGCTAAAAAGCTGTGTTTTTTTGTCAGGAACGTAGCTACACTAGCCAAACAAATATGTCTTTCAGTGCGAGGGGCTGGCATGGATGTATGGCTGTAACCATAGCGACTGCCTGGTAGTTCGGAGCCTAGGAGAGGGCTGCAGTGTTGGAATGTGTCAAACAGACCGAGGGGCGCACACACACCGCCGAGCACACCAAAAACCTGCTGTTTCACTAAAGACCATCCGCTACATTATTGAGACCACCAACAAATTCCAGGGATCTTTGGGTCGACAGGGAAAGAAAGGTCATTTTGCATCATAATTATCATTTTTTTTAAACACATTCTTTCCCAATTGGTTATTTTTAAGGGCGTCCAGCTGAGCGAGTCACACACAAAAGTGATGAATTTGTATTAGAAGAATGAAAAAAATATATTTAAAGCTCTACTTAAGAATCACATTGTGTGCGCCTCTCTTTTACCATGGCTCACTCAATTACTTCTAACATGATGACATTAAATTAGAGAGGTTTTAAAATACAGCAAGGAATGTGCAAACAATCTGTTGTTAAAAGTAATTCAATTAAATGTACCGCAATTTACCTATATTTTATGTAGGGTACTTTAAGGGAGCTACTTAGAGTTTAACTGTAGTAATATTTATTTCTGATTAAAATTAGACACTGATTTCTGCTACTTGGAGTTTATATGATTCAATTCTTGCACACATATGGTTTCCATTTCTATATTATCACATACACACAGATACAAGGCCAATAACTGTTAAATCTGAAATATAAAGAAAGAAAATTGTGTTACATGTTAGTGTTAGCTTAGCTATAAATGACTATTGGTGCAAAATAACTAAATACATTTACTCCTGTGCTTCAAGGAAAATGTAAGTACTTGCAAGCAATATTTAAAGATTAATAAATTATATAAAAAAACATATGATGATCTATGTATTAAACTAACTAGCTCCACCATCACCAAAAACAGTAACATTCTATTAATAATAAAATAATATAATGTATAATGGTATAACACCCACTTGGTTTATATCTTAGAATTAAGAGTTTAGAATTTTTTTAAATATTTTTACTTTTTAACTTAGAATCAAGTGTTTTCAAATTTTTCAAAGCAGGACCTGTTACCGATAATGAAGTATTTTGCACATTACTTTTATTAAAGTAAAGGAACTAAAGACTTCATCCATCACTTGCTGACAGACATGTTAACAAAAGTATGCTCAACAAATTTACTGCAGAATCATCTGCTGTCTAAATGTATATTTCTGTTGATACTGGTAATTTATTTCTTGCAAAAATGTGTTTTTAATTCGTATGGTTCGGCATCCTTTCAAATTATTATTACATCTGGACTATAAAGAACAAGATTGCAATGTTTTAGTCTTTGTGTTATCTTTAAAAAATAAAAATAAACACCTGCAGCACATATCGTTTCTGTTGATAATTGTATCATTGTTATCTACGCTATACATTGCACACAAGGTACAAAAAGAACAATAAATGAATTGTCTGGACTTGCTGCAACCTGCTTTGTGTACGTGTGCGTTTGTGTGTTCAATCTTGAAAGGGAAATTCTCTTTCCATCATAGCAGCTAATGTTACTGTGAAACTATTTTGTTCATGTCTTAAAGCTTTCAAGCATGCATTTTGCCCCAGGAGGTCTGGCAGAGGAGTTGTCTGATGCCCTTTCTCTCTCCTTTTGTCGGTCTTTCCCACACACCCGCGCACACCGAGCCTTTCTCTGTCATGCGGTTGGCAGAGAGTAGAATATCATCTCACCAACTGGAAGAGAACAGGTTCGTCGAAATTCTCTTTTCACCACGTGTAGCCTCTAAGGCATAACATGGAATGGTGAAGCATGGCACGGCATGTCTGGTCTCTCCACAACCCCAACCGAGTGTATCTGCATGGCCCTGCGGTGCTTACTTCGAGTCAACTCAGTGATCTTGCCGTGGCCCTTTAGTGACTGCATTATGACCCCTAACAGAGCACTGCCAGAGTTTGTTTTCCCTGAGATTTAGTACTCAATGTGACTCAATACATTGGCATTGCATTGTAATGACGTCCACAGAGATACAGGTGCCTCGACTCGGATGATTCATACATATAAGGCTGGTTAAACAGCCTGATATGAATTCTCAAGAGAGGGTGATGCGGCCGCAGCTGTAGTTATGCATATTTGGCTGTGAACAAGGCCGACCTCACTGGTGCCTCTGCCACTCTTTGTACACATGATTGGGCCGATATGGATGCTTATTTGTCTTCAGAGGCGATGACAATGTCTCCCGCCGCAGTGACACCCGTGGTCAGCCCTCTCAGCAAGCAAAAAGGTTTGTATTCACAAACCAATTTTACACCCTCTTTAGGTCCAGGAGTGTCTTTGTGTGCCGGGGAGCAGCCCCATTCTCTGCGGCTGTCTGAAAAAAGCAGCTGTTTCTATAATGCTGTGGCAGCACTTTATGTTGCAGAATGATAAATGAAGGGGAAGAGGCAAAGCTGAGGTGCAGCTGAAACGCACACATGCAGAAACAATGGCATACGAGGGTCCGTGCACTACATGGATATGCTCTCTACGTCTCTCTCTTTCAGCCTGCCTCTGTTACTCACACACACACACACACACACACACACGCACGCACGCACGCACGCACACACACACACACACACACACACACACACTCTTTCTCTCTCTCTCTGCAGGTTAGACTCCCAGAGCTCAACCATAGCCAGAGGTTATGTGAGCGTGTTGAAGCTGGGGGGGCTAACAGACTGACACGTCCCACCAGTCCCAGTGCAGACCCAGGGGAATGAGAGGTTGCGGCCGCTGTCCCACCGGGACCTGTCGCTCCTCTGTCCTCGGGGCAGTCATATTCCTTTCCACCACCAACCTAATGACAGAGCCCCGAGGCCTCATCACTCCACCCCCCTCCCAGCTCCACGCTCCTCTCTCCCCGTTGTCCTACCCAGGTGCCTGTCAGAGGGGTGTCTGCTCCGTGACTGGTGTAGCCGTCCACATAAAGGCTCCCCCTCCCACTGCTCCTCCTCCCCATGGCCTCGGGCTCAGCCTTTCATTTTGAAGTGGCGCAGACCAGCTCTGCACCAGCCTGGGCCCTCGGCCTGCAGCCTGCTCCATTGTTTAGCCTCAGAGAAAGACTATTATTTCAACTCAATTTACTGTGAGTAAACACTGAGTGATAAGGCCCCCTGTCCTATGCCTCACACACACACACACACACACACACACGCTTCTCTGATCCCTCCCTCCCTGATCGTGGGCTGTAATATACACTGCCAACAAATCACTGCTCTCGGCCCATTGCTATCACTGGCTTTAGAATGGAGCTTACTAATTCACTTTCCAACACAGATCAGAGGACAGGCCTCGTGTGTTTCAGAATATGGCTCAACCACCGTGCAGAATTTAAAGGTGCTAGTGACCCTATGGTGGACTGTTATAAATTCTGAGCAGCAGCATTCTCACATCTTTACCATACTATTCACATGCTAAACCTGGGCTAATCAGATACAAATATGCAAAGATCCAAACAGTGCTTTATTAAAATACAGAATTTTAATCATTTTCGGCATCTGTAATATCAAACCCAAACCATATGATGAATGTCTGCTTAGATAGATCAGCTGAGCTCAGAATAATTATGATGGTAGCTTTTTGTGTTTGCTAGACAATGGATGCAGAGTGATTCGTGACTCGCAGCTGCAGGAATGAGACATTGTGGCCGAGTGTATAGTTAACGCTATTCAGAGAGTGACGTTAGAGTCATTTTTCTGTAGCACCTATTTTGCTTCTTTAAAAAAGCCTGTTTGTTGTTAACCACATATTGTTGTTTCACCACAGAAAAGCCCTTGATTTGTGAAGACCTGTACTGTGTCTTAATTATACAGAATTATCAGCCAGCTTTAAATAGCAGTCGTTTGCACTGTCTCCGCCTATGTGGCTAATATAATTATTCGGAGCCTACTTTATCTTAGGCAGAAAGAGGCTGACACAGTAGCACAAACTAATGTGATAAAAGCTTAGCATATCACAGCTTGATTCGAGGTTTTTAAAGGTAACTGTTTATGACAAGGTAATAATGCCTCATGCAAAAGGCTGGCCTGTAAATTGGTTAGTTAAGGCATGATGGATGAGGGGGAGCCTAACCTTATTTCCAATAGAGCCTCTTGATTTCTAGAGCTGTGGATAATGAATTTGATTTAATTAGACAATCCCTCATCTAATTAAGAGTGGGAGAAATCTGACCCTGTGTGTAGTCTTAAAACTGGCACTACCTTGAACCATAAGGACATCGGATCAACTGCAAATTCAGCATTTGGAGAAAAAAAAGAAACCCTTTGTTGAAGAGTCGTAACAATGACTATTTATCTACCCCATCCTTCATGAAATAAGTAACAAAAACGTAATCATTTAAAAATATGATTATTGCATGACATAAAAACAAACTACCAGCCAATTAAAAACGAAGTTGAGAAGATGGTACTGGGGATTAGGAAACAGCTATAACGGTCCAATTAAAGTAGTGATTCATCATCAGATTATTAATGAAGCTTGTGAGGGTCCTCTGCAGTATTGGTAATGGGCTGCTTGGCCTATCTTCCCCTAAACCCTCTGGGTAGACCTGCTCCTTACACTGCCAAGGTAATCTCTTTAAAGGCCAAGAAGATCCAGCCCACCAGGCCCCCAAAGGCATCCTGTAGTTGCTCCCACCGCCTGCTATCCTCTGCGCTTCACCTCCCAGGCTTGACAACTCTCATTATGGCTCCAACTTTTCTAGGCTTCACCTTAGAGAAAAAAAAACAAACTCTCTCAACTTGATCATTCTGACAGCCCCGGGTGTTGTATTTGTCATCCTCCGACTAACTGGACGTGCTTGCGAGCGCCGGGGATCTGAGGAGAAATGATGTAAAAGTCTGCCTTGTCCAGAGCCAGATATCCACAGCCAGTTCTGATTTGCTTCCGGCTCTGATGATGTCAGTGGGTGTGGGAGGATAATATCTCTTTCTAAAATATCTCAAATCGGCCATTATTATGGCTATGCTAGAAAGCCCTACAATACTTATCATTGACAGTCCATCTCCTAGTGGCCCTTGAAAGTCAAAGAACCAGCTGCAACCCCATAGATGCTTAGGTAGCCAACAACACTGCAGATCCAATTACCTGTAATACACACTTCAGTTTATCTCACTCCCAGTCATTATCTAAATTGCCAACATATTATTAAGATACCTGCTTGAGAAGTGTGTGTCTGTGTGTGTGTGTGTGTGTGTGTGTGTGTGTGTGTGTGTGTGTGTGTTTCTCTTTGTCTCCTAATAGGGCCCAAAGGGAATGTTGTTTTGTATGTAACCCTCAGTGGGCTGTAAAGGAATGGGCTTTATAACCGTTTTCCAAAACGAAGGCATGCGGGAAGCACAGAACACTTCACCATTATGCACCAAACACAAACGTATCTGTCATGACATGGTGAGTGGTGGAATCAGGAGATTAATTATGTGATTGTGAAGAAAGGAGCCCAGCCCTCAGTCGGAGTGGTCCCTCATTACATTACCTCGGCCTCCAGAGGAACCCAATTGACTTTGGAGGCACAGGGCTCCTCCACGGAAGACCTACACTGATTGAAAAGTGTGACAACTATTAACAGTTAATTTTGCATGGCTTCAGCAGTGCTACTCTAGTGTAATTCCAGCAGGTGAAAATCAAACCACTGAGGTTAAAAGCCTCTTTTTGTGACGTTATGGGAGTCAGTTTCACACTCTGGACTCTTATTCAGATTGATGGAATTTTTGGGATTTAATTTACAGTTGTATCCTACCTTCTCTTCATTATAACCACTCTGGTTCTCCTTCTTGACTTGGAGATTTTGTTTTGCAGTGAAATCCAGAGTTAAGTAAGCTCAGAAAAAAAGCAAATTCCTTAAAAACCATGCATAATCCTGGTGCATTTTATTTCAAATGTAAGTGCTTTTAAAAGCAGCGGAGTGCATTGCTTTCAACCGCTAACATTCCTTTAAAGATCATAGATATTAAGAAAAAATAATACCCTAAGAGGAAAGAACCTCAAACTGCAATCATGTGAGCGTATTAGACTGTGGAAAGACTGTGCTTCTTTCTTTGCTTAACAGTCACTATGTTTTGTATAATGGTGGCACATATTCAATGTCACAAGCCCTCTAAGGGAGAACTGAAGGCCAATAGCACCTCGTATCATTCAAATCATGTCCATGCAAGTGAGATGTACTCTTGACACTGGCCGCTCCTCGGAGAGCTATATATGCAATTGCAGAATAGCTTCGGCTAGAAAATGTCTCATCCATAGGGACTCTCACAAGCAATAACACACCAAATGAGAGACAGACAGCTAGATTGAATAGAGAGACAGCTAGACAGGCAGAGATCAAGTCCAATCCCGCTCCCGTCATCTGGCTGTACGTTCGCAGGTCAGGCTTAGATAATCTAATTCCTGGGCTTTCCCACAAAAAGCCAAGTGCCACTCAGGAGAAGTGGGAGAGAGAGAGAGAGAGAGAGAGAGAGAGAGAGAGAGAGAGAGAGAGAGAGGGGTTTGGGAAGTGGATGTGGAAAGGGTGGTGGTGTTGGTGGTGGGCTTGAATAATTATGAATCAGGGAGCTTAACCTTCTGGGGAGTTAATTTGAAGAGCACTGGGGATAGGGGAGAGGGACTCTTTATTTCCCTCGGGTGCCCCTAATGCCATTGTGAGGGAATGGAGAGATCAGGACACGCAGCAATATCGTGTCTGTTAGCCACCATATGACGAGCTGACCCCAGAGCCTCGCTTCACAATCACACCTGCCGTCATCAAGGCTAATTTGTAAAACATATCAATAGCGCTCTGCTGGCCTTTTCTTTGCCACACCGGACCATTGATTCAGCCGCCGCGCCGAGTGACAACACCCGACCCCCCTGAGAGTTCACCCCCTCATCTTCTCCGCCAACAGACACGTCAAATCACAAGCGACCTATGGGCTGTACTTTCTCTTTTTTGTAAAGGAAAAAAAAAGTTGGATGATAATCAAAGCACCAATAAATAAATACATGTTATATCTGTTGGCACTCTTGCAACAATTTTGTGCCAATCTGCAAATATATTAGACTTACTAACATCCTATTTACATCCGTAGCGTTTTTTTATTTATTTGCCAGCATGCATGGTAAGCAGTAAGAGACACAAACTAAGACACAAGGGAAGACAAAGAGAGGATAGAGACATGGGCCGTGGGTTAGATATATCACAGCATGCAAAGAAATGATACTTTTGCTGCTTTGGCTCTGCAAGGGCCGCAAGCTAGACTTATTTTATTTGGAGCTGGGGCTTCTGTCCCAGGTTCTCACATGTCTGTCTGTCTCCCAGTCTCCTGTCATGTTTGCAAGCAGAGGGTTGAGAGAGTGGCTGGCTAGCTGCTGGCAGAAAGAGCCTGTTGTGTGGCTGTGGCGGCCGCAGCAGCAGCAGCCTATAGCAGCACAGATCTCGACATCTGGATCCAGTTTGCTGGGAGCACAGTCAGACAAGCCTGACTATGCCAAGGGAAATCTCAACCCTTTGATTCTTACTCTCATGGCCTGCTCTAATTGTCATCCCTCATTATTTAGTCAAAGGTGGAGGGATAAATCATAAACTATTACAGAGAAATGACATTTCCTGCTCCAAGAGAAATCCTCCTCAGCCTCGCTCCCGTGTCATCTCAGCTGATAAGGACAATGATATGTATACATGGCTGGAGTGCAAACATGTCTCATCTCTGCTCCTATCATTAAGATTTGGCCGAGAGGGTCTGCGTTCTTCTGAAACCACAAGTGATGCAAGAGAGGAAGGGGTAAGAGTTGCAGCTGATTTGATGACAGTCCTCAATTAGAGAGGGGATCTTTGCTGTCAAGAGAATCTTTTACAAAATAAAAGCGTGTGTTCAAATGGCCCTTATAGTACATATAGTAACACTGCAGAGATGTTTATAAAGATATTTTCCAATTGAATTATCAGAAATGATACTATTACGATGCTCGTAATGTATTGCTAATAGAGACAGACTCATAGGAGAGTTCATGTAGAGCATCTTCAAATGGCTTTTCAGTAGCGTCTGTAATTAATTCTCTGATCTTATCAAAGTAATCTATCAAACTCAACACACATAAAGTATCAGCAAATCATTATGTTTTTCATTAAATACATTCCAGGAACTTATTGGTACATCTTATGTTACAACATCAGTTAGCTGATTGAGTAATTAAGACAGAAGAGGCACACTCCATACTTAAATGCAATCATTGGTTTTGTAAAAAGACACAAATGAAGTGACATTACAAACATGCAATCATGTCATTTCTGAAGATGAATCAAACCGGGAACCTAGCCGGTAATGACAGGTATGTGCACAGCACCGTGCCAAATGAGAACAGGTTTTGTTAACCTGAAGTAGATCATAGAGGCAGAGCTTTACTGCCTCTGCCTTTGATATTTGCTCTGTTTATTTTGGAAACTCCATGATGCGATAATATGCCCCATGCTTGCAGGTGTTTGAGTGCCCTGTCCTTTACCCCTGAACCAGCAGGTGAGTCCTGCTTTCTCTGAAACACAACAGCAACTGTCTGTCATGCAGTCTTTCAGCAGCAGAGAATTGTGGTGGCGACAGATCACTTGATCCTTTTGAAAGATAATTTCATTTTAATCTGAAACGGAGAGGA
Organism: Taurulus bubalis; assembly: GCF_910589615.1. Lineage (NCBI taxonomy): Eukaryota > Metazoa > Chordata > Actinopteri > Perciformes > Cottidae > Taurulus > Taurulus bubalis. Next base: position 16,292,590 of record NC_136596.1, on the reverse strand, counting down.
AGTTGTGGGATAAAGCTATTGAAATAAAGCTCTTCACTATCAATGCTTTCTCAACCAAGACCAAGTCTCAGCGTCATGTACTACTGACTGTAGATTTGCTGGAACACTGAATGAGAAAGATGTGTATCAGCGCCTTCTCTCTTGCATTGCTTTGACTTTTTTTTTTTTAAGCGGCCATCATTCACTCAGCACCGGCTAGATGAGCCATTTTTCCTACTGGATGTAAAGCCTACCATCAGATTAAGCGGTCTCTGATTTCAGTACTAATTGTGCACGTCCACTTAAGAAGCTGACAGCTTGGCGAATGAGGAGGCTTGCAGGCCTCTGCGGCACGACACTCATCCATCACAGCCTAACCGATTGCATCCCTCTGAAGGCTCAACACGCTAACACCATTAGCTCTACTGCTGGGCATCTAACTAGCACATCACTCACACGGCTACATGCTAACAGCATTACGGCTAATGCTGCCCCTCTAACTAACACATCCGTCATGGGGCTAGAAATCCTACGGCTCTACAGAAACACGCAGAGCCAGACTGTCTCTCTCTGAGACAATCGCCTGCTTTATTTTGCCTCTGTTACTTTTGTTGCTCTGCTGCTAATACGCTCATTTGTCTCTGAGGATGCTGAATGCCACTGAAAGAAAGTTGTTTTTATTCGGTTTCATCCTGCCCACAACAGATCTGGGCGTATGGTTGAATACGCATGCCTCTATGAAGGGAGCCATTCAAATCAGATTATGATTTCATATTTCACAAAGACAGCACACCACTAGGATGATTTTTAATTAGAACCAGAATCAGTAAAAAAAAAAAAGAATGGGGCAAGGAGACAATAAAATGAGGAATGCATTCATCCATGCAATGATTCTCTAGCTTTATTTAAGATCTGTGCCAATGCGCTAACAGCATTAATGAAGTTATAAAGCATTATGAGGGGAAATCAAATTTGCCTCGCCACTTGAGCGCCACTAAAATGCCAAACAATAAACTACCAGATTGCAAATTAGATCAGTAAAAATATCAAACACATTGCGGTGCAGGAAAATCCATAATTGCATTTAGTGCCTGGCCTCTCCTGGGGGAAGAGACACTAAAGATCATCAGCAGGCTACACAGGAGCCGCTATTGACAGAGCGGTAAAAATCGACAGGCTAACTAAATAAACACTCCAGGCTCCATTAAATATTCAACGGCTGAGATTTGACAGTCTAGCGTGCCTGCCTCTCCCCATCGCCTCCATTGGCTTCTCTCTGCAGCACATCTTCTCCCTTTCTACCCTCCTTCTGCACCCCCCCCTTTTCCCCCTCTCTTCTCTCCCCCCTCCTCTCCCCTGTGACTCCTGACAGCAATAAATGATGCGGTGCCTGAGGGCGCTGCTCCAGTGGGAGACCTGGAAGGATAGAGCAGGAGAGCAAAAGAAATAAAGGGGAGACAGCCTATGACCAATGGCCATTAACCAAGGACTGAGACAGGGCCCTATGACATCCGCTGACACCCCACCCCCTCAACACACTCTCATTCTCTCAGGCAGACTCACGCGTGCACATACAATGTTACAAACCTGATCCACCACAGCCTCCTCTCTCCATTTTGTTGTTTATGTTCTAATACCACAAACACAGCTGAGCCAGAGAGCTCTACAGAAGAGTAGAAACACTGGATTCATCTTTCATCCTGCCAACTTAATCACAATTAAACAGTTTATCCTGCATGTTTGAAACAAAACTGGCACCTAGAAAGAGGGGAAAAACCCCTCCACTCGCACGCCATCTAAACTCCTGCAGCCTCCTGACAAGATCATATGCATTCATCTGCTGCGGCGAGCAGAGCCGAGGTTATGCAAATGAGAGATGACAGTGTTATTGTGTGAGGAATATCAATGGAGTAATTACTGTTCCATGTCGGGCTATTGGCCCTCCACTGCCGCGCCCAGCCCGCTCGCTTCATTTCTCAGCCGCCCTCTCAGGGGAGAGATGAGCGGCGTGCTCTGGAGAGCAGAGCTAATAATGGCAGCACGGATACAGGCAGAGCTTAGACGAGCCCCGGGGTCCTGAGCTGCAGACTGCTAAACGTTGCAGGGGTCTCAGGAGAGCCCCCCAGCAAAGATGAAATGATTAAAAAACCACCCAACCTGACTGACAAGCTGACCGGCCATCTATAACTCTTCGTGCGGTGGGTCAAACCACCAGTGCTCGCTTCAATCATAACAGCGGGTGACCTTTTTGGACATTAATTGGCTGCCTGACAATGATTCGTAGTAGAGTTTTGGTGAAAAAAAAAGAAGAAGAAAAAAAAAAAAGCAATATTGGCAAATAAGAAGAAATGTTCCAGTTAGCTAACCAGCCGGAATGTGCAACACAGACACTGACACACAACATGTTTGTAAAATTAATCAAATGGATAGAAGGGATTTGTTAGTCAAAAAAGTGATAGATAGGTAAATACTAAATGATCCTGTAAGTACTTTGCTTCACTGTCACTGTCTGTAAGATCATAATGATCTGGTCTGGCTTTTTTTTTGTTTTTGGCAGCCATCAAATGAGCTAACTCGTCTGGCATGTAAGTGTAACATGTACACTCTATCACCTAAAACATGTGAGGGATTGTCTAATGTATAAACATGCTACGAGGCCACGAGTTCACCTGATGGGAGAAGACACACCTCAAAGAACGACGGCTGACACGAGCCCCGTAGCTGTGAATTAACATACCAAACCAAATGAATGCTTCTCCCACACACCTGACTTCAGCAGCAAGCTACAAGAAAATCTCCTGTTCCTTAATTGTGTTTTTGCTTTCATAATTATTGTGAAGAAAATAAAGTGTTTAGTCATGAGTACTGATTTACATTTTCATTCAGTGTAGCTGAGCATTTAAATGTTTAGATTTTATTTTTTATAAAGTAATTGAATACAGCTTTTAGGGACTGTACAACAGATATTAGGCAGAGGAGGTTTATGTATATTTTATCTTTGCTGAAGGGATTGAGACCTGACTTTTGTGGGAGACTACCATTTTTATTGACCCGAGATTAATATTTCATTACTACTTTTCATGAACATATAATACCTCAATACTTTTATCATATTTTTAGATATTATTGCCATTTCAAGTCAACGGTCCAAATAAAATGTACTTACTTTGGATATTTAAAGAGCAAAGCATACGGCTCAACCTTCTCGTCACACCGCATACTCCTTACAGCTGTAGTGATGTTTTAACCTAAACACCAGATAAAATATTATAATCCCGCAAAAATACAACTTAATATCTCTGTCAAGATCTGGGTCATTGCGCTTACAAGACAGAGGCCGGATGATAAAGGAGGTTCATGTGCTGCACTTGTACCTTCACACCATTCATTTCCAGGTCAGGTGCACCTCTCGCAGTGCCCAGACACCTCATACATCTCTGCCGGCCAGGACCGCCTTATCTCCATACTTATCTCCCAAGTAATAATTCCCACTTAAAGCTCTAGCCTCAAGCAAATGACTGGACAGGACGGGCCCGGGTGGTACACCACTCCCACTCCTGCAGGTCTCCTACAGGCTACACACACACACACACACACACACACACACACACACACACACACACACACACACACACACACACACACACACACACACACACACACAAAATGTCTTACCACTTTGTCAAGTGCTCATAGAGCAGTCAAACTACTAAAGCCTGACTTGAACGTGGACACATAAGAAAACAAAACAAAAAAAACATATGGTCTACCTTCCCTCAGGTCTAAAAAAGGGAATTGATTCTTTAACTCGCCCCTCTGTGTAATCTTGCATGAACGTTGGGTTGGGTGATTCAGGGGGCATTCGTGAACATACCCAACTAAAACAGTCAACTCAATCAGCCATTCCCGGTCGACGAGAAGCCGACCTGAGCCGTACACAAGGCTCTTGTCTGACGCTAAAATACTTTCTTTCGTAAAACAGACCTCGGAAATTCATTGAGAATAAAAAAAAATTCAAACACTTTTTTATCCAATTAGTGAGAAAATAACAGAAGGGCAGTATAAAGTGCACAAAATACATTTGTACACTGTATATTTATGGTGTGAAATCTTAAACGCTTCCCAACCTTCCTCGCTGCTATTGTTCCTTTTACTTAACTGGCTTGTGTTTTGGAATGCAAAGCAATAAAGAACAGCCTGACAGAAACCTGCCTCTCCCTGACATGGTTTGAAGATGTCATAAAGATGTTGTATGACTAACTGGCTGTTTTGTTTATTATTCCTGTTTCGTTGCTTAATGTCCTTTCAACAGAGCTTTGATCCTGCTAACCTTATGGATCTTCACCATAAACACTTACCTTCTGCAGACATTTTTATCACCCCAAGGCTCGATGCCAGGCATCTGCGTGGAAGTTCAGCAACAGATAAAACTGGCCCGTTACTAGCAAGGGCAAAGAAGACAACAGATTCTCTGAGTGAAATGTTTTAAAACTCCTCCATCACCCTCTAGTTATGGTTTGGGGTGGTTGTGGGCTGTAGATTCGGCATGAAGAGATATCATGTATGTCTTTTATCTATTCTGCTATTGAAACGTGTGACTATCTCACCCCAGTTAATAAAATCACCACAAACCCTCATGTTTTGGACTGCAAATTACAACTCATGATGTCATGCTAGAGCACAGGAACATCACATTACTCCATTTCAAGCATGTACTGACCAAATCCAACCAGATTAATCAAAATTCATGCTATTTTTGGTAAGGTACTGATTATTTTGATCTAATGTATGGACTTATTTAAACACACCAAAGCACACACTGAAACCCTGCATGTCTAAGCATACATACAAACACACAAACCACCCGTGAACACTCAATCGTTGCCAGTGATGTTTCTTTGAGCAGGAGACCACAGGAATTGTTTATCACTGGGAATCAGAGTGACTAATCAGAAGCAGGCTGTTTCTTCTTGAACCTGTGCGAGGTTGAGATGTTTCTTCGTCCCACACTAAGAGACGTACGTGCCATGGCATGACCTACCCCTCTCCTCCTCCTGCTCCTCGTTCGACTTAGAGTACTTCGCCAACCCTGGTCCCGGCTCCACATCCAGAGAGACTACAAAGATCCATGCTGTGGGCAGCAGAACGCAGAGAACCATGCCTTACTCAAGACAAATGTTCCCTTTCGTTCTGGTTTATTTATCCCGCCCTTAATCTTAATAATTAGCAGATAATGCATATTCTTTCCACCCTTTGCTCTCAGCCATTCTTTAGTACATCAAAGGCACAAACAAATAATGATGGTAAATAGATTTTCAAAAGCAGAGACAAGACAGAGGCAATGTGATTGCTAGGCAAAGTAAGAGTTTCCATTAGCCTTTGCCAGAGTACCATTAAACGTTATGGGCACATCAAGGCCCACAGAACATGTTGGTCAGCACAGTGGGAGTATGACATCTTACACTGTGCAGGGCCTCATGCTAGACAACGCAGACAGCTTCAAAAGAACTTAACCGTCAGGGGAAACAGTCTGTAGGCCGTAACTATACGGAAAAAGCACCACGAGATAAATGTTGAACTGACTTGTAACACTTGACGTAGTATAGTTAGTTATGCAACATTTCTTCGATATAAACAACAACAAGCTGATCATAATATCCAGTCGAGGATAAATGCTGTTAACAGAGAGAAACAGGCTGACTTCTGCAGAAATAACGATGCAAAGCCAAGACACTGTGATAGAAGTGATGGACCTCTGTTGCCCATGAGGGATATTTCAAAGCCACTCGAACGCTTGTCAGTGCAGTTTATTACTTCCTTGAAATATCTGTAAAAGAGGAACCATTGAGCAAAAGAAAACTGTTTAAGAGCTGGGGGTGTAAATCTCTTTTAATGCTGCTGATCCCTGTGTTAGTGCCGCTTCCAGAAACCACTCGCTGTTTCTCCTTCCCTACGGGTCCCTCATTACGCATCATCTAGGAGAAATGGCTACCTTTTCACTTCGCCTTCTCAAATATTGCAAAGTATAAGCGGTATTCTAAGTTATAACTGCAGGGGCTATGTCTGCCAAGAGTCTGTACTTTATACTTTGCTCCCCCCCCCCCTTCTTTATTTCTGTGGCTGTTGGTTAGGAGAAGCCATGTCACAAAGCCAAAGTTGTAGTATGAACTTAATATGGATATTTGGGATACCACAAGAACATCTTACCGTGGATTCTGATGGCTACTAAATGAATAACGTTTCTAGTCAACATTGATCAAGGAATCCTCACTTTGATGACGAAACTATGTTTTTTTCCCCGTGCATTTTCCTCCAGTAAAGATATATTTTGACAAGAGTCCTGAAGCCGTCCATTTCTCCCCCAGGTTTGGTTAGTTCCTGGTGGGATGTTTTTGGCTGAGAGGCCACTTCTCTTTCTTATCTTCCTGTCATCTCTGTGGGACGGCAGGGCACGACTCCTTCTCTGGCTCCAGAACCACAGGCTTCCCCTGGACACCAAACCGCCGCTCCACACTAGATGTACTCTTTGAGAGGGTGGTTGTTTAGGGCGTGTCAGATCTTATTAGAGCCAGAATGTGTGAAAAAAACAGAGCTGAGCAAAAGACTATTTGCAAAATATGTTTTTATGGCTTTGTTTCGCTGGTCTTAAGTGCCAGCAGCGCCGGGTTTACCACATGAGCCAGAGCAGGCGGACAGAACATTTGGACAATCGCAAGGAAGTAGCCAGAGAAGGTCTTTTTGTGATGGACAGCTTAACACTATCTGCATTTTCTTATTTGTTAAACCACATCCCACTGCTATTTGGAGATGGATCAAATTAAATGACAGTAAACTAAATTCCTACAGCTATTATTCTTGGGAGGAAGTTGACGCTTGTGTATATATATCATATTTCTACCCTCGAAATCAGTGGATCCCAAACTAACACAGCCCTGTCAGATGAACTCAAGTACCCTTTCAATGACATTGATTGTAAAAGTGATATTATTCAACTTTTAATGATGAGCAGTGGTTGCTACAATATTTGGCTGGACATTTCTGCCATTTATTCACTACTTTAAGATATTGCAGCCATTTATTCCTGTTTATCCAATACTTTGAGGCAACTTATTTAACTGTTTATTATTTAAGGTTACAGCAAACCGTATAAACTGTTTATTACTTTTAGCTTACTATTTTAACTGTTTACCTTTTAAGGATGCACCCATCCAACAAATTGTGTCCCAATACTAATACCTGGGTTCAGGGTATTGTCGGATACCGAGCACAGATCCGATACCAGTGTTTAATTAATAAGATATATGTCTCATTGTGTGGCAGTGACTGGGATCATTCTTTTATGTGTAAGGCAACAGCTGGCGAGACTTAAACGTTAGCTTTCACAACTTTTTGAAACAAAATGTAGTAAGTTGACACAAATATACATTTGCTGTATTGTTATTTATTATTTAAATAGTACATTGCATACTAGCAACTTCTAAAATGAACAATAATTAAATCATACATTGTTTTAATGCAGCAACAAAGTGGTCAAAATGTATCTGGGATTACAATACCATCATATAATCTATATAGTACGTATATAAAAGAACTGACTTGAATAAATTGTCCCCAATGTCACCAATACCTGATCCATCATTTTGAGTCAGTATTGGCCCGATAACCGATCTCAGTGCATCCCTGTTAGATTTTGATATTTCAACTGTTTTGTCTATCACTTTCAGCTAACACATTTAACAATACTGTATTACTTTTTGCTTACAATTTGACCTACTCTGTTACTAGTTTTCACATAGAGTGGTGTTACTCTTAAAGTGGTGTTTGCGAGTTTTAGTATGACAACTCCTGAAGTACCCCCTGGGGACAAGTAATCCTGGTTGTGAATCACCGACCATTAACGCAGTTTCTGACAGTAATGAAGACTCTTTAATTGCCCTTAACACACAAATATTTACTAAAATACAAACAATCATAAGTATATGTAGATAACATGAGATTACACAATTTGAAATAGAGACATAAAGCATTAGTCTTTCCTATGTATGAGTTGTGGTGAGGCTAAAACCTATAATAAAATCATGAATGGCAGCATGTGTGTAGATAGTCCCTAACATAGACATACTTGCGGGCAATAAGAAAAACATACACTGCATACTGAGGCGCTCAACCTGCAGCCAGCTTGGAGAATGTTAATAAGGATTATGGTTAATGTACTTATAATATTCATCGCAAAGGCCAAGCGGGTCTTGCCACTGTCTTTGAAGACGCTGAGGCTTCTGCCAAGCAACACCAGCTTTCATGTTTATGTTGTGGGAAAAAAACATTCTTTGTGTCAAATTTAGCTAAAAGAAAGTTCAGCTTAAATAAGCCGGAACCCTCAAGAGGAACAGATATAAATTCCTTCTCTGCCAGACAGAACGAGGCTGTAAGTGCTGTAATAATTTTTCGAACATATAAGCCATAAAGAGATGCTGATGCCAGAGAGCGTGCTGCGACCCTGCCGACCTTGCGCCTGCTGCCGGGCCTCTGGTTAGTGTAAGCAGCATCCAGCTGAAAGCTACCAGAGGCCGTTATGTGTATGTGTGATGTTCCAAGGAGAGATGGACCAATTAATCTGATTATAGTCGCAAATCCTCCGACATGTGTAGGCCTGTCTGCAACCATGTGCAGTACAGATGTATGTCCATGAGTGTGTAAGCATGTATATATGTGTGTAGAACATAATGTGATCCGTACACAGAGTAAAGGCAAGGCTCCATGTATATGCACAAAATCTGAATCTTGGCAGAAAATATATTACCCACAAGGTTTATAAAATATCTTGAGTAACAATTTTTAAACATTCATCAATCGGATAAATGGGAATTGGTCTTTCCAGTAAAAGAGTGGTTGCCAGGTAGCTGTAACTGTATGCAAACACACACATGGGTGAGTGGTCCTTCCACGGAAGTCAGACAGCGACTGTTAAAAGTACCTGAAATGAAATACTGGGTGAAATAGTAAACCATATGTCAAAGCTTTCGCGGTCTGTTTAAAAACACAACACCCGAGCACTTAAGGGTTTTGAACAGCCACTTTTCATTGGCATGGTTATGAATATACCTATTCTGAGGGAGATCCTTTCATTTTCAAGCCAGAGATCTGAGTCAGTCACAGCTCGGCGTATGTTTGTGCCACTGACTGCAGCCTGCGCTGAGGGGCGGGAGGAAGCGGGACGAGGAGCTGACAGACAGGGCCTGATACTGCACTTCCACCACAGGCCAATCCCCAGCTAACCCCTGTGCTGACAGCCAGGATGTAGCACTCATCCACAGGCCACAGCCCAGGCTCTGGGGCCCAGGGAAAGGAGAGCACGGAGAGCAGGGAGAAGGCCGGTCTGCTGATGATAGAAAGGAGGAGGGGGGGGGGGGGGGGGGGGGGGGTTGGCTGGTGGTTTGGGTGGCACGCACCGCTTTCTGCCTCCAGAGCAGCACGACCAAGAGGAGAATCCACAGACTGTGTCGCCTGCCAACAGCATGTCCAATGATTGGCCGAGTGACAGACCCGCTACACACACACAAGAGGGCACGCTACACACATGTGGCTGCACACATGCAAGCACGTTCACACAGGAATGCAAAAAATCACGATTGAATGCAAAGCGGACTGGAACCTATAGGAGACCATATGATAAACATGCTGTACTGAGAAACTGCAAAAACACAGACTTGAAGACATATTCACACCACAGACACTCAAAAGTGGCATTTTTCCGAAAACCAGATTGTATGGTTACTTTACAGATTAAAGTGAGACCATCCAACATAGACATAACAGATGACATTGCATTTCACTGACAGAGTGCTATTGCTGACAGTACAAGTCATGTGAAACATTCATCTTGAAAATTGCATCGGCAGAACTAACAGTTTGCGGAGCTTAACCTCCCATTCTACAGATGTAATTGATTGATATTTGTTGCTAGACAGAGTCTTAGAAGAACCAAAGACTTTGGGTCAATAAATAATGTAGTCCTAGTCGGTGTTGTGCAAAAGCACAGTGGAGTGATGAAGTTTGAGAGGCCACTGGTGACCCCGGCTGCACGCTGCGAGAGGGCTCCGTTCAGAGCCAGAGCTGTCTCTCCAGCTGGGATCACAACACAACGTTGGAGCTCTGGTTTCAGAGCACAACTCCGGCCTGGGGCTGGCGCTCCCCTGTGAGGCTGGGCCTGCAGGGCCAACGTTAAGGCAGACAGACACCCTAGGGGTCAGTCAACCCACCCACTCTCAGGAGGAGGCAGCGACAAGCATAGAGGCCAAAGACTGATTGGAGCTGCCTCAGTCCGAAGCTTTGCTTTTTTTAAACTGCTGAGTCTACTATAGCTATCTCTGTTGAATGGGGTTTCCAGTGAACCGGCCCCAGAGGCAGATTCTGTGCATAAATAATGTGCTATGAGGCCGTGAAGTTGAATCAAACAATACTATCGGCTAGAGGAGAACATTTAGATGAATGGAGCTAACAACTCAGCCTTCAAATGCAGCAACACATTTTTCTTATCAAGGCAACCGAGTAGAAATTTCCATCTTGAGAGCACTACGGGATCACATATGCACAAAAAACATTTTGAAAAATCTTTATGTTTTATCCCCATATTCATCCCTTTCATAGACACCAGATCATTTCGCACCTTTCATGATTCATGGAATTTTCAGAGAAGAGCTTTCTGGGAAACATTAATATCCAACCGGCAGAGGAAAGGTAAAGGGAGAAGAGAAGGGATCGGGGGTGCAGCAGGGGGGTGAGGTACAGACGATCAGTATCAGGGCATGGTACCTGATGATAACATGCCTCTTTTATTGCAACTTCTTCCAACCCTCTTGTGCACAGTCCCCTTGACTGTTAGTCACCATTTTATGCAGAACATGGCGTCTGTGTTACAGCTGTCCTTGGGGACACTAGTGGTGGGTGTCTGGAGTCCAAGATGGACAGTCATCTTCTCTGCGCACACACTTCCCTGTCATCACGGCTGCACTGCAGAGACTCCACATCTGCCTTGCCTTACAGCGCTTAGCCCTGCTCTCACCAAGCCCCCATCATCTCTGCCTCCCTCCCACGTCTCCACTCCCCCATCAGGATCATCCAAATATTTCCCCTCGCTGCTTTTTGAAGCTTCCATGGGTCAAGCGACCTCATGCACAAATCACGCTGCTTTGCCGTGGGGTGGGAGGGGGGGCGAGGAGAGCGAGTCAGATGCATAGAAACCCAATCTGCACTGTTTTCATACGGGGTTATTTTTCTTGCCAAGACAGCCATCACCAATCAGCGGTTGGTTCTAAACAGCGAGTTTAGGGAGCTCTCACTGTAGATGCCGGTCCTGGCAGCTGATTTCAACCATATTCCCCAGCCACGCCAGGGGGAAGAAGCGGAGAGTAAATTCAGAAAGCCTGACAGCCTGCAATGGTTTAACACGGGGGTTAGTCCCAAATACATAGCTCTGGATTTATGTTGATGGATGGATAACCAAATCCATCTCATTGTTTGAAATAAAACATAGATGTTAGTTTTTACACTGTGACACCACACTTGCTATGGTGCTGAATTATGATATGCTGCAAAAGAGACAAATTTCAGTCCGCCACCAGTTTTGGAGCTTACATTTTTTCAGATGCAAGGGAGAAAAATAATAAACTCAAATACACAAGGATAATAAAGGACTCAAGTCAGCTCTACAGTGTGTAGGCACAGGAGGTTCAATAACTAATGCAGAATGTTCATAAGCCCTCGAACCAGGCTGGTAAACAGGACAGACAGAGCGGGATGAGCCGGTGTGGACCTTCCCTCCCACCTGCAGGGCACAGGCTCAGGGTGAGAGGAGATGCTGGGCAGGAATCTGCAAGTGCTGGTTAAAGTAATCACATTGGTTTCACTGCATCTGATCTGCAGTCTAACAGACTTCCAAACAGTTGAATGAGTAAATAAAGTGCCCCAGGGGACTCCCGCTGGAGATGGATTACCACAAGAGTGCACACACAAAAGGAGCTGAAGCCCCACAACCCGATGTGAGCCGCAGACAAAAGCCTAGCGTTGGACCTCGACCAGGGAACCGGCAAACTTTATTAATCTCATCCTAGACCAAACCTCCTGCTATTGCAATCCATGCACTCACAGACAGTCACATGCTCTGCCGTGAGCAGGCACAGACTCACAAAATGACTGTGCATGTGTGTGTTGCATCTGTGATTGGATGCATAAGTGGGTGAACATATGTGTTTGTACACAAGACGGTGCATTGATGATTGTGTGCATTTGCTTGAGCACACATGTCGACATACTGTAGATGCACAAATGTGTGCCTGTGTGCGCATGAGTGTGTATGCGTCCGCTCGAGTGCATGGACCACATAGGATGAGTCTCATGCTCACTTGGCTGTGGAGGCCGGGTCTGAAGGGCCGTGGCATTCGGCAGCCCCATCCCACCCCGGTCCCATTCTTCCCTATTTCTGGGTCTGACACAAATAAAAGGATTAGGAGCCCCCGTTTCCGTCAGACCCTCCATTCAAGACAAAGCTCCGACCAGCTTAGTGTCACACTTAATGATAAAAGTGCAAATCTCTGTCAGTCACTTTGGGAAGGAATACCGGTATTTGGGGGCTAATCTCATTTGATGAAGATTAAAAGAGGTAGAAAAAAAGACAAGGAAATGTATCTGTAAAAACACTATAGTGCGGAAATTTAGACATTACATGTAGCAACTAAGATGAGGTGCTGAACTCCATCTTTAAAATACAGACAGTAAATGTGAGGCAGAGGAGAGAGCTTAGATTAGAGACAAAGAAAGAAAGGAGCAGAGAGAGGAAGCAAGTGTGCACACACACACACACACACACACACACTCAGAGACACACACACATACACACACACGCGCCCACACCCTCAAAAACCTGGGGTGTATGTAGACAAACACACTGCTCTGCCCATTCCCATGTAGAGCTAGAATGTGTGACGTGAGTGTGAGAGTGAGCCTTGGGCACACAACAGTCTGAATGCAGCACTTGCCACTATGATGCCAGTCCTCTCTAGTGTATCTGTGAAAAGCCTACGTGTTGGAAAACATTCCAGAGTGGGATCACATATACATAGTTGAGGCCAGCAGCGATACTGCGAGCCAGCAGCAGAGGCCATGTCTCGATTTCTCATGCACGTTCGACCAGGCTGCCTGGAAGAAACGTGTGGGCTATTTCCTAACTATAGCAGAACGAGACAAACAGATCTGAAATGTCATTAAAAATACAAGAAATGAGCGGAAATAATTTTGCAAATGTTACACTTTCACACACACACACCGTAAATTATATTTGAAATGAATGATTTCAGCGCCAGTCAGTAAATAAATGCTCATTCTTCTGATTTAAACATGTAATCTGGCAAATTGAAATTGAAAACATTTGCTGAGTGTGTGTATTTCTCTGCTGGCTACTTTAAGAAAGCTATTACAGTATTTCACAGATTTAAGCCAAAATCTAATTTGTAAATTGCATTTAATGGTTTGTGGTTGCTTTCCTTTTTGTTATGAAGAGTTGTCATGCTGTGAAAATAAACCTGAAGGCCCGTGGACTTGGAGCCAGTAATGAAAATCACTGCATTGCCGAGCCGAGGGCTTTCTCTCCACCGTCACTGATTAGCATTCCCGATTGACTGACATGTCCCACTGGCTGCCTAACAGCCGGCTTTAGGAGATGAGGTTAAATTGTGGCTACCAACAAATTGCATGCTTGAGTTCCTCTGCACCCCTCTGCTATCATCCAGTGTAATGTGAGCACACCAGGCAGATCCCTCTGCAGATCCTTCTCCTCCCCTACACTACAACTCCCCCACACAAAGCCACAGAGACCTCTTTCCACATCCCTCGCCACCAGTCTGGCCTCTAAAGTGGTGATGGGCATTACCGTGGCTGAGCCTCTGTGGCTTCCCAGAGCATCCTGCAAAGTGCTTTGTGTTCCAGCTGCTGCTACATACACAGTCATACACACTAGTGTACTTATAGCTCCCCAACACACACACACATGCTCATACTGCTCCCACTCATTTCTACTCAAACACAGAAATGCCTTTATAATATAAACCTTCATGAAATCATCTGATTTCATAACATAATACTTGTACTTGAGATTTACTGACAGCCTCACAAAAAACACCAAGTGAATATAAACAAAAGGTTATTGAAGCTTTAATGTATGTAACTGGTGTAAAATGTATAACAGCATTATCCATATATACAAGTGTTCATGTAAAGCGATACATTTAAATCAAATATTTATCACCAAAGAGCTATTTGTGGGAACCGGAAAGGATCAAAAACAGAGAATTAGAGTTGTAGCTTGTGATGCAAATAAATACTCCAACAGGTCCTTTAATGGGTCTGAATATGTTGCGGAGGGGGGACAGTTAGCAAACCATGAGATGACAGATGATGCATCCTAGTATGCTGCTGGGACAGGCCGAGCCATGTTGACATAAAACCCAATACTTCCTTACAGAGGAACGGGGCCAGCATCAGCTAGCTCCTCGCCCAGTCCTAAAAACCCAGCAAGCTGAAGCAATATTATCTGGCTTAGTGTTTCTAACATTAGATTTGTCTCTCTGTAGAGGTCCTTCTTTTATTTACCCAAGAGCAGTGGCTAAAGACACATTTTTATTCTTTTTAGGGAGAATAAAAAAACTACAAGAATGTATAGCTGAAAGTTAGAATGTTTTGCACAAAGAAACATTCACCCACAGATCAGAGCTGCTTCTGAAATACTGTAGAAGAACTGAGGACAGTCTTTAATTAACTGCAAAACTACCCAGCTGGGTTGACAACACAAAGTACATCCTAGTTTATTTTTTTATTTTTTTGTGGTGTGCGTAAGAGCGTTCGCAAAGTGCCAGGCCACGCGGGAGTGCCCTAGAGTGAGTAAAACACACACTCGGTGAGCTAACACAGAAACCCGGCCGTCAGCATCTATCCGGCACACACTGCTGCAGAGTCCCAAGCACAGCTAATTAAAAAACAACAATTTCACAGGAGGGCACTCCAAACATTTCTAAAAAGCACCTCTCAGCACACCGGGGGATCGTCCAGCATACATGGGAAGTGAGACAGGTTTGGGGAGCTCTGCTTTTATGGCTTCACCACCGCTGTGTTTTTCTACTACTCATACTACCGTGACCTGAATTTAATTCTGCTTACAGCACGTGAATTTGAAAATTTTGAAAAATCGGCAAGCTGATGTATCTAAAATAACATTTTGCAAGAAAGCTAAAGTTTTTTATGGAGCAAAGAAGAAGAAAATAAAAGATCCACGGTGAAATGCTAAGTTTAAGCATCAGCAGGACCCAAAAGTAGACAGCATGGTGTAAAATACAGTTTAGCTAATGCTATGTTTTGTAGATGGAGCCCATGGCCGTTTCTAACAAGGCAGTCCATTACAGGGGTGTTGTCCAACACTTTGGTCAAGGGATAGGCCTTATTACATGGCTCCTTTCAAAGCATCTGCCTGGTTAAAGGAAAGGTCTCCCTGGGGAAAAGATCTCCCTGTTCCTAATGATGTATAATTGACCTCCAAACACCAGGGCACAACAAACTCTCTCGGGGTGGTGTAATTCCACTCTACCTTTTACATACCGCCCGTCTCGTTCAAGCTTGTTCCTCCTCTGCGGCTATGGCTCCCGTCCAACTGACAGCGCTCCCTATTTTCTCTCAGTTCTATCAAACTTCTTATAAAATATTCTTGCAAAAGGCAGCGCTATATTGCTGTATTTCCCCTCCTCTGAAATATATTGAATTCTATTTTGCCCTCTGGAAAATATCCCTGACAATCTGTACATGTGAGATTGTTTTGGACCCTGAATCTTAAAGCCAAAAATATTCCTTATTCACAAATTATGGATCAAGACAGGGACGATAAATACAGGGCAGCTGCTTGGCATAAAAAGAGGCCAATATAATCCAATCTTGTTATTATATAATTGCACTATATGGAGTAAGATGTGTTGAACTGTGTTGGTGGGAGTTTTAATAACACAGTACACAATTGTTTTCCCCCGTCTGCACTTAAACCTGTTCCAAAGGTGCGAAAAAAGACTGCTTGCCAATTCCTTGATTTATTATAGCTAGTGAGAGCTGATTACGGGGCATGAATCAGTTGCTATAGGAATGTAATTAGGCATGAAGACCTCTGTAAGGAAAGGAGCTCTCTACCAAGCCCAAAGCAGTTTGTGGGCTGACAAATGCATCTTAAATGGGTGTCATAAAAGTCAAAAAGGTGCCAATTACATCTTTAAGTATCCCATCAATGCAAATAGAATAAACAAAAAAGGGATACTTGTGTCTATGTGATGAGGGACCCTCCAGCCAGCATTTAACCTGGGAGGGGTGCAAATTCAATATTCAAAAAAAAAAAATAAGTGGGGGAAGGAGGGTGAAGAATTAAAAGATGTGATGAATAACAGTGTGTGAGAGCAGGACGTTGCCCAGCAGGTTGCTGTGTTTGGCTGGCTGAGCGGACTTGCCACACAAGCTCACAGCATTCAGAGTGCAGCAGAGGAAAGGGGGAAATGGTCAGCTGTACACTAAGTGTGGTGCTTCAAAGGCCCACCACAAACTAAATGCCAGGAAAGAGTATTATTTGGAAGCAAAAGAGATCTGTCTCTGTGTTTATGTCTGTCTTCTTCTCTTTACACACACCAAACAAAACACAAAGTGGAGAGCGCCGCATAACAGGCATGAGAAAGAGATCCTTCTCCCTGCCGGACAGTCTCAGCTTGCAGCCACCTCTGAGCCGTGACGCCGGGGCTCTGGTATCCCATAGTTACTGCTATGAATTTTCCATTGTTATGAGGCGACTACACTGCTGTCACAAAGCTGGATGAATGGCACGCACGGCAATAGATGTAACTCTTTGTTGCTTGCAAGGTTTCTAGCAGAGAGCCATAATGTCCCGGTAATCGAAGTAGAATTGTTAAAAAGGCCGGACACAAAAAGCTGAAAATGTAGTGACAGGCATGAAAAGCGCTCATGCGATGAGAAACACAGGGCACCCCGGGGTCCTCACAGGCCAACCAGCCACCCTCAGCATTGTTGTTACTTCTGTTACTTAGCCTCAATATTTGTGTCACTATATCTGCCATTGCTGCTGACTATATGTGATCAGTTTTTAATCAAATTTACAAATTTATCCTACTCCATGGCTAATGACTGCCATGCTACTTCCTGTAAAAGGCCCAATATAAAATGTAAAAATGTATTGTAATCAAAAAGGGGGGATTCCTAAATAATTTAAATGTATGATTATTGGAATTATTATTTTAGTGGCTGTAACATCTATAATTATGTTTTCTAGGTATTGTGTTGCTGTGAATTAGACAGAATACATTATCAAATTAACAAAATGGATTTAATCATTATTCTGCTGTTTTCATCAAACTCCGGGATTTAAACCCCAAAAGAGTTCGATTTCCTTCTTTTTTTCAAACGGTGAAACTTGCAATTTAACACTAAATTATTAATGGGTTTTAAAATGGTGTGCGTGTGTTTGTGTATACTTGAGTCACACGTGCGCAAATTCTGAAACTTCTAATTATGTACTTACTACTTACGGAATCGACATCACGACATTTAGCGTGCAGGTACGTGAAAAGCGCAGGTTGTGTTTTATTAAACCGTTAAATATGTCCCATGTCTCATTTACCGCATGCAAAAACACGACCTATCTAATACACACTAAATGGCCAGAAATAAAATTAAAATATCATACAATTAAATTAAAAACACGATTGATTCGTAACGTTAAAAAAATATTTTTTTAAATGTGAAAATATTATATTTAAGGCAAATCGAGGTATCACAAAAGGGGAATTTGGACCGATCGGAAAATAACTCTGAAGTGCTTGGTGGACTCGACGCGACAGAAATGATGTCTTAAATTATTTTTGAAAGAATCTGAAGCGACTGATGTGGATGTGGAAATGCCAGATGATGCAACCATGAAATACCTGAGTGAATAAAACCCGACACTGACTGCTCGCCTGCACATTCTCGGGCCTGTGTTGGACCACATCTTTTTGTTAGAAACGCGCTCGTTCCGCTGACACAAATGTGGAAATGACAAAGCCAACAAGAATATGAAAAATAATATAGCACCGATAATGCCGAGCGTCCGCCAGCCAGTGTGAGCACTCTGCTGCAGACGTTTCCATATCTCACTCATTATTCAAAAATATTTAGGCGAGGTAAAAAAAAAAGAAGCTCAGATTTAAATCCACTTGTTCTTGTTGTTTAGTATAATGCGGCCGCAAAGCAAGTCTTCTTAACTCCGGCAGAGCAAGCCATGACAACAGTTGAATACATATTCACGTTGACGGATATATGTCTTAAATCTTTTCGAATTAAAATAAAACCTCGCACTGTGACTGACACACGAGGCCTCCTTGGCCAACCGAAGCCTCCACGGTGCCCTTTATTTCTCATCCTCTTCTTTTTTAAACCGCTGAAGCAATGCGAAGAAGAAAGGCAGAGAAAGGGAGAGCAGAGCTTTTTCTCAGAGAAGTGTGCTTACTGTTGGTAGTCGTGTTTGCAGTAAAGTTTCCTTTCTCTGAAGTAGCAGCTGGTGGTGAGGGGCTGTTGACACACGGTGCATTGCAAACACTCCTCGTGCCACGAGGAGTCGTTGACTCTCATCAAGAAGCGGTCGGAGATGGGACGCTGGCATCCTTCACACATGGATGGATGCTGACAGTCGCTCCCTGGAAGAAGAAAAACAGACAGAGGAGTCGGGGCCGTGAGAAACGAGAGAAGGCCTGAGTCAAGAGCTGCAACTCTAAAGCGGTGCGGACGAAAGCAATCAATTAACGTGTACGTTTTGAATCAAATAAATAAAAACAAGCATGTTCAAAAAGGATGCAATTGTATATTTGTTCCTCCAATAAGACCTGCAGATTACATCACTCTCACAGTCTAAACAGGACCGAGTCGCACGTGATTGGTTTCCTTCACAAATACATGCAAATATAACTACATTTTTTCATTATTATGTGTATTTTTTGTTCTTATCCTTTTTTTTTTTTTTAATACATATGAACTTGTGATGATCGTAAGCGAAACATCAGTGGGCATGCATAGCAGGCTACTGGCATCCAGACTCGGTCACCAGCGGTGTGTTTGACCCGCGCATAGGTTGCGGATGTTCGTGGAAGAGAAGAGGAAGGACTCACCGAGCATGACTCCCAGCGTGGCTTGTCCCGATCGCAGGGGATGGTCTTCAATTTTAATGCCGTCCAGCATGATGCACGTCTCGGACTGTAGTCCCACGGAGAGGCGCTCCAGCGACACCAGACCTGTTGCAATATCCATAAGAAGAACACGGTGGGACTTGACAAGAGAGTCCCGGGCGCACGGAGCCGTCTGGAGGCAGCGCGAGGACGAGGAGGCGGAAACCTGTTGGAGCCGCTCGAGTTCCGCTTGACGCACAGTCTGCAGCTCGGAGGAGGACAAGTCAAAAAGAATGAGCTGAGGTGAAATGCAACCCCCCCCAAAAAAAGAAGCTCGACTCTGATGCTCGCAATAGTTAAAAAAAGAGGAAAGTGTGCACCGGCTACACGTTTTCCCGATATGCAAGGAGACGCGCGCGCAGAGAGACAGAAAGGACACAATAAACGTGGAGAAAGTCTCTCAACAGTCACCTGTTATGATCAGAGGACTGAGGAAGCTTTATCTTCTCGTCCTCGAGCCGACGGGAGAAAGCTGGGGATTTTCTTCACGGAATAACACTTTTGTTAAAGGTTGAAAAGAGGAAGCAACACAACTTGACAACAAATCCAAAAATAGGAGGGTGTATGTATGTAGATGTCCCGGCAGTAACTCTTTGGAAGTAGCAGAGACGGTTGGTTGGTTGTGCCCCTCTCGCTGCAAAAGTCTGAGATCGAGATTGAAGCGAGTGGATCCTCCCACTCCTGCATGCATGGCTACACTTTTTTCATGCTCCATTCACTGCCATTGGGATGCTATTGGAGAAGAAGAGTACAGTGCGCTGCACACAGTCCAATAACAACACACACATGGAAGAGGAACAGAGGAAACTGGCATTTTACAGAGGCCTGCTTTACACGGAAGCAACAATGCCATGTCATAATTACAACAACAATAATAATAACCCATAACCATAAGTATATAAGACTACTATTACTACTACTACTACTACTACTACTACTACTACTACTACTGCTACTACTACTACTACTACTACTACTAATAATAATAATAATAATAATAATAGCATATAATACTATTAATCATTAAGTGTATTATGTCACGGTGTTACTGAGAAAAACGCATTATGTAATGTGATGCTATCATTTAGCAAACACAAAACAAACAAAAATATTGAAGTGAGAGAATAAACATTTTTATATTCCTCATGAATTGATATATTTATATTTTCGTCAGTAGGTGAAACATACAGATCAGCATCACATGCCTTCCTTGCTCCTTTGTTTATTGTTTCAGTTGAAGCTGCTGTCCCCTTTCAGCTGATGCACCTGGCGATCAGGGGTGATAACAGCGGCGTGTCCAGCACCAGCAGCCATGCTATCCATCATGGGGCAGGGAGAAGCACCACTATTATCATTATTATTATTATCATACATTATTACTCATATTAATGATAATAATAACCTGCGTTATTATTATTGTCAATTATAATAATAATAATAATAATAATAATACGGGTCTGTCCTGTATTTATTTTACAGGAACACAGCAGCTATAATTATATCTTATGGGAATGAGCCCTCCTGTCAAACCCAATCAGAATTCTTGAAAATCCCAAAACAACTACATGAGCGTTATTTTAAAAATGATATGTAATTATTATTATTATTGAGAGATCAGTACACACATATTTGAGGGGTTATCAAGACGTTTGCAACGGTGCTGGAGGATGTTGCATTGAGGCCTGTCTGAAATTACAGGGCTGCTAAAGGGATTGCGCGCTGCTCGTCATGTCACGCTGCATGAGAGGCTCATTGTTATCACGCTCTTTAAATAAGATATAGCCGCAGACACCGGCACTGAGGACCGGACACATGATGGGACACACGTCCTAGGACACGTATTGTTGAGCAGTGGTTGCTCTATGAGCAGATAAACTCATGCAAGCTTTTATTTTCATCTTAATAAAAAGGATAACGACCTGCTGCTGAATTATACACAATGAAGACATTAGGAGAGCATGACAGACACTACGGCAACGGTGGTAACACTATTTATTATAATACATTGAGATAATCTTAAGAAAAGAAATATGTCATGTATTTCCAATTGGATTAATGAAAAGCATAAAGGAAGGACACACGTCCACATGTGTCTGCGTAAAGGCCTCGCGGATGTTTCTGGTGTCCTTTGTGGAGCATCAAGGCGCTGACCTGTAGCCCAGTTTGGAGACAGAGAGCAGCCTGTTGGCGAGGCCCTCTGCCGGTCACTGAGCGAACAAGAAGAGTCAGAGGAGCCAGACACAGAAAATACATCAGTGTTTTCACCTATTGTCACCGGTTTGTTTTTTTATTCTAACACAGACATATTTAAAGCTCAAATAAATATGACATAAATACGGATTCTATATTTTTCATTCAAAGAACACGTGTACACGTATTGTGTTAAAATCAGAATCAGTCCGTACCTGCCAGTCATGAAGTCATCCATCCCTGTCTGGCTTAGCTGTTTGTGTTTTCTTCTGTTTGCAACACTTCTATCAGCATGGGGTCAATTACCTCCGCGGCACTATATTGTATTATCGTAGCAATAAGAAGCATTACGAGCTGAGCGCTATACAATATAATCAATACATTTAAAAAAAAAAAAAAACATATATAGGCTAGTATATCTCGTGTCCCGTCCTCCTCTCCCTCCCCCGGCGTCCCTTCAGCAGTTAGCCTATCGGCCAGGTCACTTGTGTGCATGAGGACATCAAACATTCATTCAATAAATCAATCCGCCAACTTTTAGCCGGCGGTGTTTTAATGAGCCTCATGACCAGCCCTCCCTCGCCTGCCGCTATAAGGCAGGAAGAAAAGAAGAAAAAACGTTGCAGCAGGTGTGCAGTACAGAAAGCAATGGCCTCTTTAAGTTAAGCAATTTACTTTAAAGTAACCAGAACTGTTGCATCCATCGGAAAGGTAAGAGACCATTATAATGCGCCATTATAGGAGCGCGCATTACTGCAGGCTGCTGTGATTTCGATTAGTTTTCACGGTGAGTGTAATGACTCTGAATATGAAAAGAAATTAGCTTTGAATGCAGAAGAAGAGCAAATTATTTCTGGAAAAAGCGACAAATATGATATCGTACTTAAATGGTTGTGCGAGAGCAAAGTTAAAAACGAAGAGTTTTACCTGCAAAATTCTAGGATTCCTTACGCAAGAGACAGAAAGTTTGGGTAAAAGTGCGCTCAAAAAAACCTAAACAATCAGTGTTACGCCTGTTTAAAATAATGTGTCTTTATAAATGAATGTATAGGCCTGTTCTGAAAATATAAAGAATTACCAGAATGATACAAAACTGACACTTAATACATTAAACACAGCAAATTATTTCATTACTTTGTTACATCTTAATCTAATCCAAACAAACGCATCAATCAAATCTAAATATATGTATAAACATATCCACCATTGTCTACTTTAATTACATTAACATCACGCTGTTTATACGCCACGCAGGATCCATTCATTTTCCAAGCCAGAGAATAACTCACACATCTCACACAGTCCGGCCTCCAGCCGGCCGCAGGCTATGCAACGCATTGAATATTCCTCAACGTCAAGCTAAAATATGAATATGAGGACTGTAATAAAAGCCATTTATGCCATTATGTTTTTTTGTTGCTTCAACTGAAATGAGAGCAGATCAATTATGCCCAAAACGACTCGTAAAGATAAGCATTTAAAAAATAAAATACCTGAGTGGAAATATGAAGAACAGTTGAAATCCTCAAAGGAGAAACTCAGCAAACCAAAGACCTAATGGCTCCCTAAATTGCATGGCTAGAAGACTTTGATAGTTAACTCACTTTGATCTTTTAATGAGTGTTTCTAAGCTCTCCATGATGCTTGTTGGGTTTTTGTTAAGCTCGAATGAAAGAAAAAAAGTAAAACCGGCTTCTTTATAATTTGCACTTGAGCATCTTAAACGCGGCAGCAGCGCTCCTCGCGCTCAATACGGTTCAGGAATCGGGGGAAATGTTGTGTCATTCTTCGTTTAGCCCGCATATCAGGACGTTTGAGTGAAATCATTATGGGCTGTGGAGGCTTTCCACGGCAGAGCGCGTCGCGTCCCGGAGCCGCTGGCGGTCGTGGATCAGCAGTAGCGCTCACTGGAGGTTTGCAAAGATTCAACTGTTATTTCATCAGTTTCTTTTTTTCTTGCTAAATTTTAGGGGTTTCCGCATTTTTTTTTGTTCGTGGCCTTCCTGCTTTAAAATGTGAATGTTGTTCCACAGTGATTTCACACAGGAGGCAAACAGGCGGCGGCGCACTGCTGAAATAACAAATAGGGGATGAGATGCGGGGCCCTCGGGCCTCAGGGCCCCTGAATACTAAAGTAGCATGAAACAAATGCCATGGATTTTTAATTCAAATCACAAATGGAGTCCATCTGATTTTTGGAGATGCTTCTATCGGCATTATTTATTCATTTAAGTTTTCTTAAATTCACATATGCACACAAGAGAACCAGTGGAGCTTTTTCTCTCTCCATCATATCCCCCTTTTCCCCACTCAGACACATATTTCTGCCTGAACCACATGGCAAAAAAAAAAAAGATACTGCAGGATAATCTCAACTCCCCCAGGGTTTTGCCAAAGTATAATACAGCACTGTCAACCCATGGCTAGATTTGTTTATGTTATGATTTATTGGATTCAGTTTTTTTTTCTTTTTCTCCACTGACAAATGTATTGAGTTCTTGACAGATGGCCTGACAGAGCCCTGTGTGACACAAGCTGACCTACAAGTTTGAAATGTGAGACTGAAAACTGTTTACCTGCATGTGTGCGCACGGAGCAAAACTGAGCTGTACTTTAATTAACATAAGATCTAATAATATCGCACACAATATAGAGCATAAAAACAAATGCTTATACCTGCAATGCAAATGATTTGATCACTATGCAAGTTTTATAAAAATAACACCAAAAAATAAATATATACTGTATATATTGGTAATCATTCAAATCATTATGTTGTAATGTTTTAAGTAAACAATCTTGATGTAATTGAATTATGAGTCCATATGAACCATTAAATACAGGGAAATACCTCAATAATATCCAAGTATTAAATGTTAATATTACTGTTTGAAGTCCATACTCTGTGTTAAATCTATTTACATATATTTCAGAGTAATGTTTTGGGCATTCAAAAAATCCCTCCAAGGGATTTTGCACTTTTATAACAATAAAAAAGACAATAGAATAATACGCATAACCATTTAATTCAAATCTAGAGAAAAGACAACTGGCTGCAAGGCATTTTTGTTCAATGTATTTACATGTCTTGCCATTTTGGTAAAAACCACTATACTACAAATCATCATTCTGAGCTACAGACCAGACTGTGGTGTCACCTGATGACAGTGATCCAGGATGCAGTCAGATTTATGCATCTGGTCCCCTGACTCAGCCTAAACACATATTACTTCTCAGTTGTATGTGATATTACCAGAAGCACCCTAAACCTGCTATCTGAATTACAATATCGCCCCCTGCTGGACACAGCCAGGCAGTACAACATACCCTACCTAAACTTATATTATAGCTTAAAAATAACACAGCTGAAGAAATACTTATATGAAATAATGTGAAAGGGGTAGAGAATGAAGCACTACATTATGTAAATAAAATAATTAAACAAAATTAACATTACTCTATTATTTTATTATTTCAAGTCACATACAATGGCATGCTATTATTGTTTGTACACAATACTGGAATTGTATTTACTTTACTTAAGTAAAGTAAAAGTAAAACCTTATTCTAAAAAATGCTTTTAGAGCATATATGTTTTCATAGATTAATTCCCCCATTTATTTCCTCTGTAAAGCTTTTTGAAAAGAATAATAGAAACACCATGAAACACCATGTCTGGTATAAGTCATACACAATTGTTTCACGATTTTTTTTTAAATCTGTTAATTAATCTTTAATCATATGCAAATATCTTTATTTTCAAACCCATCAATTGTAATTTTCTGAATCTAAAATGCAAAAACATAATACTTTACCCCCAATATTGTATATATATATTACTTTGACATGTTTTCAATGTATGTTCTCATCATAGTATGTGTCAGTTAAATTGTTCTCTTCTTTGTACTGTTTATGTGATTAGTGTTGTCTACCATCCTCACCTGTATTATTCGTGATGAGTTAGTTGCACTGAACCTTTTGTTCACGGAGAAAACATTACAAACATAGCATGACATATATGTATATATATATATATATATATATATATATATATATATATATATATATATATATATATATATATATATATATATATTATCTCTAAGTTTGTAGACGAAAACATGGTTTTAATCACATTCAGAATAATTTTACAGCAATAACTTACAATGACTTCTCTCTGTTGGTTCAGTGCATCTTTAATGACAACCATCTTTATAGAATCATGTACTTCAATACAAAAACAAATTATTAGGGATAAACATAAATTAAAAAAAGATGTTTTAGATTTTTGATTTCATGAATTTGCGAAATACTTCACAAATTAAATTTGAAAAGTATTGCCGCCCATGTTTTTTTAAATTTTTTTTATCATTTCCGTTCTCCAAATACAACATCACATATTTTAAGTCTTTCATAATGATTTGCAGTAAATTAAGTTAAATTCAACTTTTTATTCTCTCCCCACCCCCAGTTTTTTGTGGTAAAGTTATGAGAACTAAAATGTAAATTGAATGAGGTCCTTTCCGAATTGTGCCATGCAATAATTCTAAAAAACAAAAATCGAATGGTTGGGTAAAACCCAATAAATATTTTCTTTTTCCTAAGGATTATCTTCAAAACATTTACAAAAAGTTGTTCAAAGATGGATCGCAGATGGTAAAAGATGATGCATTATGATACATTATGAAACCCAGCAATAACAAAATCTGTTTATTCTCTGATGTGGGGATCTCCCGTTCCCTTCTGTTTCACTTCACGGACAAGCGATGGCCAAACAAGTCTGCATGTGAGCTTAAGCTGTTCAGACACATGAGGAACAACTTACTGCATGGGAATTTTAAACAAAATTAAACCATGGTCTCCAAATGTCACACACCCACATGTATTAGGGACTTTCTTTAACTCTAGATGAGAGCTGAAACAATTTGAAATCTTTCCCCAACAAGGATCGTTCAATATTCCTCACAGAGGTGCTGAGTGGAAAAGCGACACGGAAAGAAAACAATGGTTTGCCCTTTGAGAAAAGGCTTTCAAAAACGTGGAAAATGCTGGCTTTTGTTTATATAAGCAACTGATATTTTACCGCCTCGTCACAGCGGGATACGTGGCATTTGTTGTTACATGACTGTTTTTATCATTAACAAAAAAGTGCCTCAGCTCAGGCAAGATTTGCAGCGTCTTCTATCAGATGAGCATGTTATTCAGTGGATTTGTCTCCGCAAAAATAATGTTTTTCTCTGACACAAAAAAAGTGGAGGCTGCAGGAGGCCAGGAGCATGATTTTAGGATGTGTGCCATTAACAACAAGCGTAGGCCTTCGCTACCCGCTCCTCATGTGGAATGCATAAATTCTGTCTGCTGAATAAATTGCATGTGCTGGCAGACTTCGCGGCCGAAGTAGTGAAAGATATTCTAAATACACTCTCATACTGGCTGTGATACAGAGCTGGAATTGCTCTGTTTTCACAGCAAACAAATGTGTGGAGAATAAAACTGTAAAGCAACATCAATCTATGAGTTATATGCGTGGACAAAAAAGGACAAAATAAATTAAAATATGCAGCAATAAAAAAATACTTTTAATCAAACACCTGCATATGTGTGATTCTTTTGTCTTTGTCTCAATAAACACGCTAGACGTGTTTTCTGTGTCGTGAATGCGAGTCCCTGGACACATGTATGATTGTGGGTGTGTCATTAATGGGCTGCACTTCAGAGAAAAAGGTAGAAATCCAGCCAGATGTTTTGCAGCTGGGTGGATCTGGTAGTGAAGATCTAGACAGCATCTGTCACAGGCAAACCTTTTTTAATCTGTCCTGAACATTAGGCAGAGAGCACTAAAAACCCATCACTGGCCGCATGTGCTGCTCAGTTCTCAATGTGCTAACCATCGGCTCTGCAGTTTGGCCCCGAGAAAGTTCAAAATTAAACACCAAAAAATATAATAATTATAATAATCATGAGCGGTAGAGAGGCAATTGCAAATATCCCTCTACATTTTCTCTAAGCTCCTCTCCTTTAAGCAGTGTATAGCTGCTAAACTTTTAGAAATCAAAACAAGGGCTAACAGGCTAACTAAAGTTATGAGGGCAGAGGGCCTGAGGCTAAAGAGCAGCGCTTTGAACTAGCGGTCCAGCTGAGCTTAGTGAGGTCAACGTCTGTCACACAGCGAGCAGAACTAACGCCACAATGCTCTGGATGGACAATTTCTTCAAAGAACTTCGGTTCTGCACTAAAACAAAAGTAACATGGTTGTATTGAAGCTGTGATACCCACTCCCATTTAGATTATAGCTTCTATCAATCATTTAAAAAAAGTAAAATAGGTTCAGAAGATGTTTTTTTGGAGAAAATAAACTAAAACGTGCTCACATATAGATGCAACGCTTGAAAACCACTCTCTAAGTAGCTATAGCCATTGCTGCTTCCACAAGATATTCCTGACAATTATATTTCTAGAGTGGCTCTAAAACTGCATTTGAGAGCTACCTGGGATGTGTTTAGCTCCAGCACTGAGTTTGGGAACTGTGGGAATCGCTCCAAGCTGACCTTGATGGTCTCTAGATATTCCCTTCCTGGGTTCATGTGCCTAGTTAACAGTTGGTCAACCTCGTGCCCTGTGAACTGACCCTGTCCTGCCTCCGAGGTTTGAAAGAAAAAGAAACCCAATTCTCCGGGGAGCGCTCCGACTAACAAGAAAACTGCTGGCCTGAATCTCTCAGAAGTGCTGTGTTTTCCCACTGGACCACTTTCAGCTTAATACACATCTTAACTAGCCAGAGGTCCCACGGGAGCTGCTGGGAAATCCTCTGGGCAGCCAGAGCTCAGGAGCTGGTCCTTTATTGCATCCAGGTGGCTGTTAAAAAAATGCTGGCCGGCCCTAAATGTCCAATAAAATGCAAGTGGCACCTTCAGGGGTGGACAGGGTCAGTGCACCTGTCTGTGGACGAAAGATCCCTTCGCTCCCCTTGTCCATACGGTTTGATGTCAAACTATACACTATGTTGTGCCACAACCATGCCCATAGAGGCCTTACTGAATGGGCCTAACAGGCCCGGTACAAAGGCCCAAGGGGTCAGGGGGCAACTGGGCCGGAGCCAAAACAACCACATCGAAATGCAAACCGCCTACAAAGAGATGCAAACAACCAAGTATATATATATATATATTCTTACACACACACACACACACACACACACACACACACACACACACACACACACACACACACACACACACACACACACACACACACACACACACACATCAAAGAGACACAATATGACCACAAAGTAATGCAAAACAACCTCAAAGAAACACCAGCTGACAACAAATGGATACAAAAAGACCACTGAGAGGTGCAAAATGTCCACAGACAACACAAAAGACACACAAAATGACTGCAAAGAGACAAAAAAGGCCACAAGAGACAAAAAACAACAACAGAAATACAAAGAACAAGCAGCATATCAGCATTGTTTGTAGTTGTTTTGTGTCTTTTTCAGTCAGGGTGTCTTGCTCCTATAGGCGGGCTGGGGGGCTTTTACACGTCTGTTCCCAGGGGCCCATTTGTCTCATAATCCATCCATGGCCGTGCCAGCCACATGTCATCTTATATCCATAAAAAAAAATACAGAAGTCCTTTTTCGTTTTGGCTCGATGTCCCCAGCAAATTAATTTAAATGTATTATCCTGTTGTATTGATGCACAACTAACTGGCAAATCAGGGGTGTGCTAGTTGAAATGATGCTGATCACTTCCCATTTGTTTACAACTGCTTCACACGTATGTGAACAGTGGCAGCAGCCCCCCTTCATCTGTCCAGCCTGGTCTCTGTCCAAAGGGAGAGTTAATTGTCCCCCAGGTTGTGGAGAGACCTGGACGGTGTATTGGGCCTTTGATCTGACTTGAAAGGAGTTAATTGATTTCTGTGTTACGGGGCAGTCTTAGACAGATGAAAAAAAGAGATGCTTGCTGGTCATTTTCACAACATGTGGAGAAATATCTGAGAGAGAAAGAGAGAGCAAGGGAGAGCGGGAGGGAGGGGATAAAGAGAGAGATCACCTCACACCCGACTCCATCCTTGCTCAATTACAATAATTTGACTCACATGGGCTGGCCGCTGTGGCAGAGCGGGAGGGGAGGAGGGCGGCTGTGTGGGGGAGAGGGGATCCCTGCACTGGGAGATCACTCATCTTACCTCTAGCCGAGGTACAGAAAGACAGGTTTGATGTAAGCCTCCCCTCGGAGTGCAGCCAGGGGGCTTGTTAAGGTGGCAGGTATGGAGAAGACCACACGTCCAACCTCCCGCTTTAAATCTCAACGCGGCACTCCAGCATGTGATGACGTCAACGCGGAATGAAGAGACAGGACTATTGGAGTTAACTGGTAAATGGCAGAGAAAGGGTTTCAACTTGCTATAACTTGTGTCTGTTTCTTAGAATAATATTCTTTCTTACAAAGCTTTTCCTGTTTAAGGTCATGGAAGGTTCAGCTTGTCCCAGCATGCACTGGGCTCGCATTAGGAAACACTTTTCCTATGTTTCCTGTTTTTTCTTGTTATGAAAATATGAATAACGTGAACATTAGGCTTTACATCTTCCGTCAGTGTGATTTGCTTCATCACCTGCCTGAGTCTGTTCACCATGGGTCCAGGTCTGGTCTGGACCGGCTTTGACAGGTTTCCTGCCTTCACTCCTTCACCTCTCTCCGTCTCTGGTCTCCCCTGCTCAGGGGGAAACAGGGCTGTCAGAGGGAGAGTGGCAGGCTAAGCCTGTCTTAACACAGCACCTCAAACCACCTCATAAATACAGGCTTCCTTTTCCAATTTCGAAGCGGCCCATCCACCTCTGTCTACATGCTTACACACTGCTCCATGTCATGCGCCGGGGTGTGAGTTTAAAAATGACCACGGGACATCTGGCCGACTCACAGAGGGTGGGGCTTTGATGTGTTACTCTGCAGTGCAACTCGACTTCAACTGAGCAGCGAGGAGCGTAAAGTGGGCCTGGTAGGTCAGAGATAGGGAGTTTAAAAGATGCCTTGAAACAGATTGGCCACATGTGAAATGCGTAGAGACACACAACAGCCTTCAAACTGCTGCACAGCTTAAAGACGGAAAAAGATTGTTTCCATTTTAATTTTAAAATGCGGTCTCTGAAAATCATTATTATTTTCCATATCATAAAGTGAAGTGAAAGGAAAAGTAAAACCATGTGAGGCAGCTTTTTGATGGGCGATGCTGGGCAGGGCTCCTGAGGGAGTTGTGGTTCTAAAAGCTCTGTGCCCATCTGGAGAGTTTGGCTTCACCGCTTCTTATACCAAGAACACAGACCCGGGGTTAGCTCTATCTAAACAACCACATCTGACCTGCAGAGCTAACGTCAGACTCTACTTGCCGATAACAGCAACACCTTGAAACTTTAACTTCAACAGGAATTATAGTAATCTTTTGGGATTTTTTTAGCTGTAGATTTGGTGGGCTACTGTGCATATACAGGAGCGGAACGGAGTTTGTGGAATGGACTCAAAACAAGCTAGATTGAACATTTCACCCAGTGCAACGGGACGGCTCATTTATTTGAATAGTTTCTGGACAACAAGAGCTCTATAGTGCGGAGACTTTGGCTACGCAGATAATGTGTGTTAGTAAGAATCTCCATTGTTGGTTTTGGTCTTTTCACAGATTTTTTTAATAAGAAAAATAAAAAATATGAATTACATTTATTTTTGAGTCAGCTGTGCATCTCTTTTAATTTTCTACATCACCTGACATTGCATTATACACAATCTGCTATGGATTACATCCAGTCTAAACACTGGGAGATGAAATATAATCCTAAAAAAAATGAAATGGATTTAGTTGTTGGTATAATAGTAACATTACTAGTTGTTATCCTCACGTGTATCAATAGAGTTATCGTGGAAAATGGAGAGTTTTGCTTGTACAACCTATGTGTGAATCTGGATACATATGGCATACTGTGCATGTGCATCATTCTAAGCACAGCAGGGAGGCGGGCTGTCGCAGCCTGTCACTGTGCTCTAGGGCTTCACCGACATGAGTGTCACCTTGATGAAGGAGCGTGAAAGCGGTTTCCTCTGCAGAGGATTCTTCAGACCGTCGCTCTGATTTCAGCAGCAGAACAGAGGAGTTAACGCAAACGGTCGTGGATTGTTGTCATCTGCTGTACGCTTCATCAATCACCTGTGAATACCAAAATCCAGGAAAACAATTTCTGCATTGTTAGCGGAATCAATAAATTCACAAAGTAAAATTAACGACAGAGGCATTATTCCATTAATGAGTTTATAATACTAATTACACCTGCAAAAATGTGCAAATGGTTTCTGACGACTTAATTAGTTGCAAGAGTAAGAGGATAGTGATGTTTTGGTATCAAAGTGTAAATTCTTCTTCTGAACCAAAAGAATATTCAGTTTCAGAATTAAATATTTTCTTGTGCTTTGGAAATTTAGAAAATTGAGGTTTGTGGATATAAATTACTACAACAAAGTAAATGTTTCTTTCAAAAACATTCCCCATACAGCCGTAGACAGAACAACACATTTAATAGACAATAATAAGATATTCCCAGAGCTGAAACGTGTGCTCTCCTCTTCTTAAAGACCTGACTCAGGAGAGGAGTCACTGCTGACGTGGGTAGGCGTCTGTGGTAAAAGGCTCCTGCGTCTCAAAGCTCTGCTCGCTGTTGCTGCACGCTGCTCATGATGAACTTTGTGATGGATAGATGCTTCCGCTGGAAAATGAACATCAGTGGAGCCTGTTTGCGTGTGATGAGGCTGCTTCTCTCCCCTTTGTCCTCCCTGACTGCTACTCACTGTCAGCACGGCCCCGTAACTCTGATGAGCAAAACGTGAGTCACAGCAAACAGGCTTTTATTAATTCATCTGTTTTGGGATATTAATTAGCTTGGTTTATTTTGGGCACGACATTTATTGTGATACTATCTGAGTAAGAGAACACAGAACACAAATTTAGAAAAGTCAGGATTAATAAATTGAAAATCTTCTAAAAATTAATGTGCATAGTTGTACATTATCAAAACATACTTCAACTATTGAATCATCGTTAAAAAACATTTTATGTTTTAAATTACATAATTTACAATTGCATCCCAAACTTTTTCTTAATTTCAATACTACGTTATTATTTCACAAGTAATCCATCTGTAGTGTTTCAGTCGACGTGGCTGTCTGCCGGGGTGTGAGCGCGGTGGAAAGTCACACAGCAATGCTTCGCTCTGTGGTGAAGTTGTAGTAAAACTGCAGGAGAAGGGAGTGGGGGGGGGGGGGGGGGGAGTACACATTAATAAATCATATTTTTTTCATAAAAGCAGGACAAAATCATAATTAACCTGTATCATCTTAACCAAAGAAATTAACAAAATACATTGATAAAATGCTTATAAAATGAAACTGAGAACCACCACAATGATTTAAGCAACTCTCTGAATGTTACTATCTGATGTTAAGTTGAACTATAGATAAAAACATGATTGATTGAATGTTATTCCCCTACTTTGAAACTACAGGCCTACAAGCAAGATTGAGAAAATACAAACGAACACTGCCCCCATCTGGCATGGCATGGATATGACACATGGACACCATTCTTGGCATAAAGGCAGGAAAGTGTGTCCGTCATATACATGATGATGTTAACTCTTTCTATTGTATACAAAATTAAAATAATGACAGGAAAAACTTTGGTACCATATTGAGAAGAACTTTTATATTTTGGTGTCAGAAGTATTTTGTCCTATTTAAGCACAAACCCAAATATAAAAAATGGAGGTCACACCATTCTAGGGTCAAAGGAAACGCCAGATTGCTTTTGGCCTTGATGCAGACCTACAGGCCATAATGAAACCCATCCACATCAATAGCTATTTATTTGTTAATGTTATTACACCAATCAGTGTTCCTACTACCAGTTACATTCACATTGGGTCCACAGATAACTCTGGCCTCAAGTTACTTCACATAATGATTTCTGAGTTTCACTCCAAGAGGTATAGAGATGTGAAACAGGATGGAAAAGAGAGTATCAGCTGATGCACTGGAACATACTTCTGGGACATATAACTTAATACAATCCATTTTCCCAAATTGATTACATAAATCCATATCTTTAATAAATGATCAAAATAAAGTAAAGTAAATATGGCAATTGAATATTCTGGCAATTGAATAATCTACAATAATAAAAAGCATAATGTCTGATTAGACAATGGTCAAAATTGTCACACAATAACAACACAATGATTTTGTGTTGGGAGCAGTTCTGTGACAATGTGGTGCTCACTTCACCAAGTTAGACAGTTGTATTACTGCAGAACAGCACTAGGTGATGCTCTATGATCACTGAAATAAGTTTCCAAATCTCCAACAGAAGCCACGGAGCCACGGCAGCTCAGACCGGGTTCTCGATCAAAACACCACCTTCCCTGATTCTCATCTACTTGAGGGGAAACTACAAGTTACCCAGAACCTGTCACATATTACCAGCCTGTTAGTTGTGAGGAAATTCAGCCCCCCACCACACAAAAATTCAGTCTCAACATCTGGCACAGTAAATAAATAATCCTGTGTGCACGTGTGTGTGTGGATGATGGATGGGGAATGGGGTGTTATCAGGGAGAGCATGTATCAATGTCTGCCAGTTTTATACACAGGCTGACAGGACAGTGACACACTAGAACATGGGCGGCAGTCACCCAGACGAGCAGAGCTTCATTTCCTGTCCCTGCTCCACTGCCAAAAATATGTGACATGTTGTCTTCATTAATTCCACCTCTATTTGGAGCTCTCCCTCTCACACCTCTCACATACCCCCTGTACACTACTGTCCCTCCATACATTCACATGGCAACACACACAAGCAATACACAGGCACAGAAATACACATGTACACTGATAACTCCCTACAAACACTGGAAGCCCATCATACATAGGTGCTAATGAAAATCTTGTCATGTGTGCATATCCAGCCTAGCATACTCCCTCTGAAAATCATTAGCCAGCCGCCAACAACATTTTTCAGCAGAGCAAACTACATAAAGATGTCACTTTAAATCGCGTACTAATTAACACTTAAAAAGACACAAATTAGATATGCGTGGCTAAAAGCAATTATAATATCCGCAAGTTTTGTGAGTCATTTGGGAAATGAAAAGAATGCCTAATTGCTGGAACCAACATCATCCGAGACATGGCTTAAGTGATGCCTGTTAGGAAATGGCCTTATCTACAACTGTGGCTGTGATTACAACAGTTTTCCTCAATTACATGTGCATATGTAGAATTCTTGATATTACATCTCTTTCATGAATCTATATTTTTTTTAAATGGGTTTAGAAAGAGGCAATTAGGTTTCTGTGCTGAAAGCGCCTCCAGTTTCTGAAGAGGGTTTAAAGAAAGCTCCACAGTTAAGCACAGACAGTGACCTCTTCTGGACAACAGAAGAAGGAAATGCTCAGCAATATTCAGAAAACCCTTTCTCAAAAGAGCTTTTTTTTCTGAAATCCTACATTGATTTTCTTTTAGTTTTATATTACCAAGAATGAGCTGCTACCTCTGCAGAGGCCTTGACTACAGAAAACATGGTGGTCATTAGATTTATAGTGAAACATTGATAGAGAAAAACAAGCAAAACTAGACAAAGAAAAGAAAGAAAATACAATAATTCAGACAGGCATCACTTTCTAAAGAAACACCTCTGCTGTCCAGCATGTTTGCGAGAATATCACTGACTATATTTCCCTCCTTGTTCTGCAGATATCAGTGTGGGATAATAATAACAGGAGAGAAGTAAAAATAACACAATGGTGAGGGATGTTTCCACTTGGAAACTAATTATCAAGCTAAGCTGTGACTTCATCCTCATCAGCCTGGCCCCACCATTAATCTTGTGCTGTCGTCCACTTCACTAAATCCTGTGTGTTACACTATCTCACATTTACTTCATCAGCTCCAGTGCGGCTGTAATTAATGATTTCTCATGTCCCTTCCCTTCCCTTCCCCAGCTCAGCTCACCATGTGTCCTCCTGCTAATCACACTCTCTAAGAAGGAGAGGAGAGGAGGAAGGGAAAAAAAGACAAGAGCATATAGGATGAGCAGCCAGCCTGTCTCCACCCTGGAAAAGACACACATACACATGCACGCCATTAATACCTTCGCTGACAATGAGCTTCATTCAGATGACCATATGACAAGATGGCGACTCTGTGTGATTTGGATAGTATGTGACAGAAGACAGAGGCAGAGTGCAGAACAGACACCCGGTTTGATGAGGGAGTGTTTGCTCTGTAACACATCTCAAACCCAACAGCACCTGTTCTTTTACAGTGGTCTGTCACTTCCTGGCAGTTCTGATACCAAGATACCGTGCTAATGAGAGAGAAGGGGGGTTGTCACTCTCTTTAAAGCGCACACACACGAACCAACTCTTTCTTTCTCTCGCTCACACAAACACATGGGCTGCACACAGATGATTTTCCTCCTACGAATGCCTGCAGTATGCAGTGTTTCATCAGAAATGAAGAGGACTTTGTCGCGCTTTTATTTGCTCTGCATGAGCTCTAACTTTTTTTGGCTACTGAAGATGAAGTTGATTGAAAAAGTTAAACGTGCAGAATCTGACCAGAAAAGGCTCCAGGAGATCTACAGCACTGTGTAAGGTGCTAGATTGAGCTGTTTGAGAGAAGAATTGGGGAATAAAAGTCAAGTGTTTTGGAGCAGCTTTCAAGAGGGAATGGCTGCCTAGCGTGGCCATGCTTTTATTCAATTGGGGCTTAGTGGAGCCAACAGGGCCTCGCTGTCTCAGACACTTAATTACAACCCCAAGACCGTTTGCTTTGCATTCTGGGCCAGCGGCGTCAGTGGCAGCCGAGCGTTGCAGCCTCTACTCACTTCCTCCTCGATCTCTGCCAGGGATTTGATCGTAATGCCCATTAAATTGACTTGCTGCATCTGAAATCAAAAGCAGGAGAGGAGAAGGGAGAGGAAGAAGAAGAAGAAGAAGAAGAAGAAGAAGAAGAACAAAAAGCACACAAGAAACATGGCGGTTAGGCTCATGGCTAAGTAAGCATGCTTAAAATCTTTAATCCTCTCCCTCTCAGTGTCAATACAAACGGGGCTATAGTGACAACCGCTGCCAGCCCGCCAAATGGACTGCATTGAGCCAGCTTTGCCTGACTGCACGCATTCATCACTCAGTCTGGAAGAAAGGAAAGGAATGAAAAGGAGAGCAAAGGAAAGGAAAGAAGAAGAAAGGAAAGGAGAGGAGGAAGAACGAATGGCTGCATACTGTGTAAAGGGACTAAATATCTTGACAATAATGTGACCCATTCTACACAAGTTGCAGGACAAGTAGCTGCACAGTAACTTTCATGACCACTCTCACATTATTTGTAATCAAGCAATCATTTTGCATTTGGTCACAAGTTTCTCAAAGACGTTTTACCTCTTTGTGGTTTTCATAAAACTTCTCAGGGATCACAAAGGGCACATCGTCTAGAGCTGCAAAAAAGTAAGAAAAACAAAGTTTAAGGTTGACAAATAAATATTACTCCTATCCCCGATCCCGAGCATTTCACAAGACTAAGCGTGGGTTTATAAAACGGCAAAGCTATCAACATCCCCAGCCACCCCGACACCTCCCCTCCTTCCGTCTATGGAGAGAAGATGAAAGGCTTTTTTATTCTGCGCTGTATTTGAGCACCTCCACTCTCTCCTCCAGCCCAGCAATTTCTCAACCCTCTTCCAGTTTAATTACTCTTGATTATTCCCGATTCTGTCTTGTCTGAGAGATGTTCACCTCGGAAACAAAGACACGCTCACACAAGGCACAGACAAGCGGAAAGAAGAGAAACAAAACATTCACCAGATATCAGATTTGCATGAAAATAAGCCACACTGTTCAGCCTGCAAAAAGTGGATTGAAATGAGGACTTGCCAAGAGCGTGGTGGTATAATTAGCATTTGACCAAACAAACGAGCTTCAACAGAGCTATAATTAAGCAGGCCTGTAATTAAGTGTATGCCCTTTATCATAATGATCGTGGTTAAAATGGTGTGATGGCTGCCAGTTGATTATTAATGGTGTAACCCCGTACTGCATGCACCCTGCACTGGAATCAAGGTGTCACGACTGTCAGGCTAGAGAGCAGCTCTTTGTTTATAAAATACATTAGGGCCCAAATTAACACAGGGTGACAAGGGACACAAAGCCTCTCGTTTTCAGACTGAAGGGAAAACTGCAGCTGCTCGGCTTCATTATAAAACTCCCAAATCTGGAGACGCAAAACTTGCTGCCGTTGGCTTCGACAGGAGTCCCCAAATATCAAGAGGCCAAGCTTCCAACTGGTGTCCTTTTACCCACAGTCCATCAGGCCTCTGGCAGAGGAAAAGGAACTCATAAATGTGAGCCGGAGCTGTTCATGAGTCATCGTTTTAGAGCGGACACTCCTTTCGGCCTTTCCTGTTCACAGCAATATGTATGACAAGTATGACATTCTAAAATATACCTCACTTTGACACTTGTGTGACTTGCTTTCCTTTCTTGGTTATTACACCGATCCACGGTTTGGCACTTTCCACACAAGTGAAGTAGAATGTGATCTTTGTAATCAAAGCATGACCTTCACACTCATGACCACAGGGGAGCTTATTTCGTTTCTTGGCTTCCAATCACATCCCTCAGTAAAAATGTAGCGTTAGTCATAACAAGAGTCTACAGCCGCGCTAGCCGCTCCGTGAGGCTGTACTTGGGCACAGCAGTGCTTTCTTTAAGCTAAAGGATACCGACAATAACAACAATAGCAATGCTAACAGGCTAATGATAAGCAGAATAAATGTGCACCATGTTACCTTGACATGTCCTCGTTAAATAACTAGCACCACAAATTACTAATACCAATTTTGTCCATATTTAGTCATGAACCAAAGTATAGAAATAATGTAAATGTTGACCTGATGATGAAGACCTAGATGAACATTTAAGGGACCCCTAAAGTTATTACCATTCCTCCGGAAAGGGACATTAATGTCAGAAGCACATGCAATTAGAATCCATTAGTTGCTGAAATATTTAACTCAAAACTACACATATCAACCTCATGGCGTCACCAAAGTCATTAGGATTGTGTCTGGGAACCATTGATGTCTGTACAAAATGATATGATAATCCAACTGCTGTTGAGGTATTTAAGTCTGGGTCAAAGTGGTGGGCCAACTGACCATCCCCATAGCTTTGCCACTTGCATGGCTCAGAAAGTGCAAGGATCCTTCTTTTCCACTCCCCCAAGAGCTATTCAAAGCCCAGCCTCAACACCCACCTCCCTAGAGCCTCTGGGTAGTGGCTGAAGCAGCAAACAAACCAATGGGACTGGCTAGGTCCAATGACTTGTTTTAGCTCATAAATACAAGTGAACAAACATGCACTACTGCGTCGCTGGGAGCACCATCGCCAGGCAGAGGCAGGCAGGCAGGAAGAAAACATTTGAATCAATAGTCAGCAATGGGAAGCCGAGATTGTAGCTGCTGATGGATCTGCGTGGCGTGGACAGATGAATGCAGAGCTGAAGGCCACAGAGTTTCTTTATTGCTCAAGGATTACATTTAAAACCAGATCTCACTTTGTATTCCACCACCATCTATACTAGAGAGGCTATCTTACATCCAGATAAATGGAGACGCGTGGGAGATGACTTGGTGGTAAGAAATGGATACCATGGAGAAACCCGAAGGTGCAAAGGGCAAAAATAATGTAAATCCAATCTTCTGACCAGGAATCCCAGTATGAAGCATGTTCTAGCTGCTCAAATGGCCAGGCTACAGTCCATTAACTCATGATTGCATTGCAGTGTGGGGAATTGGGTAGTTATTTGGCTTTTGGAGTATGTGAGTGCAGTCAATATGAAAACATCTGGCAAGAATTTTGGTACAATGACTATCATGATGATGATGATGGTGGTGGTGGCGGTGAGCGCAGAGGTGGCGTTAAGTAAGGAGGACCCTGTGGCTTGAGTGATTGTAGTGTAAAGAACGGAGTCAGCACAGGCCCCGTGTGGATCATTGCCTTATTAATGACTCCGTCAGGTGCGATGAGCAATGGCTGCATTGTCATCTGCAGCCCCTGGGCACAGATGAATGGCTGTTTCAGGGCGGGAAGGGCTCCCTCGTATGCTGGGCTGAGCACTAATCCCTCACTCTTCCATTGTTGGATGCACTGTCACCCAGGACTTCAGCAGCGCCATACATTGCATTTCCAGGGTTCTAACAGACATGGCCGTGCACACAGGCGTACATACACACACATAAACCACACCGAGTTGCGCTCCGACACTGACTGATGGAAAAATATGCGTGGGTGATCGAGCATACCCCATATTACCTGAACCACAACTCAAGAGTAACACTTTAGGAATGTTGATGAACTTTTATTTTACACTTCACTAATTCAGCAGAATTGCATTGATCTCTGTCTAGTACAATTACTTGGGTTGAATCTGTCTCACACCTGAATTAAGTGAGAAAGTCACAGTCAGGGCAATAATCTGCAAGTGCAAATGAGAATCTACTACAACTTTTTACTCATGGTTGAGCTGATTTCTATTTTAAATGATAAGACATAATAAGAAAAGCCGCTCAAATACAAGTTAGAGCTTTATCTGAATCCTGCTATATTTCATATTCCAAACAATTGGATGTTGCCTTTTCTCCTTGTGTAGCCAGGCTAGACATTGCAATACCTTTCCTGTCGGTGTGACTCTCAATTTGAGGCGGATTCTTTATGCAGACCATGGAAATGCTATTCTAGTTGCAGACCCGCTCTCTGTCACCTCTGCAGATAATGGTGAGTAGATGAACAGAGAGCTGGAGGAGGACCCCCTCTGCCCACTCACAGCCCTTAGCCCCTCTCTGACATGAGAAATAGTGCCCAGGCCTGACAGCATCTCGGAGACATATTGTAGTTTATTTTGTCGCCCGGGCATGCCATCTGTGCCATTCCAATAGAGGGTGTGTGTTCAGGCTGCTGCAAGAGAGAGGGCGCGAGGCTCCGGTCCCTCAGTAGCTCTGCAGCCACGGCAGGTCATTAGTCAAATTGCCTAATGAGAGAGAATACAAATGGCCCCCTACCCTGACAGGAGGAATTTTGGAGGTGTCAGAGCTCCTGACCCGTGCTATGAGAACAGATGATAGCGAGTTGCTATTTTCAGATTCTTTTAATGACTACGGCTCTATGAAACCCATTCTTTTTCTTTTATCTTTTTCAAGCCCTCTAGTCAGACGAGTGAAACCAAATTTCAATGTATTAAAAATGTCACTTGCAAAAGTGGAAGCGTAACTTTTAAATTATTTCAATGTTTACTGAGGAGTTAATTAACATTCCAAAACGTGTACAACATTGATACTAAAAAAGATCACGTACTGAAATGATGTTGAGGGTTTTTGATTATCTGTTTTTATTTGTTTTTGCCAGCTGTGTGCAGCTTGTTTTCCCACTCTGTGCTGTATGCACACTGCTGTTGCTATTCTCCTGGCACCAAGTCAGTTAGTTTATACTCAAATATTAATTTAATCTCATCCAAATGTAAAACAATCTAAATGTTTCTAATGCTAAGAGTGGTATGCAAGACATCCAGTGGATGAATGTGGTTGGGGCTGCTACACACGAACAACTGTGGAGAGAAAACAGCAGCACCAAGGGAGTGGAAAGAAGTTGGATCATTTTACACAAGCTTTCGGTTTATCCTCTTTTATGAATATTTTTTTTAAAAAGAAACAATGCAAAATATGAATGTAAAGTTCATGAAAATGTCGTAAACATATACTTAAAAACAATAACTGTAGAAAATGGCCTGTTTTAAGTCGCGTTGAACAGTTTAATTTACTTGACAAATACCAAAATAAAAATACTCTAAAAAAAAATTAAAATAAACAGTAGACTCAAATGCCATCTACAGTAAAAGTTTTCCAATATTAAAATTCTGCTTTTTTTATTACCAGAGGGATGCAAAATAGCAAGCTTATGTAGAATGACCCACTTACTTTTCCATCTGTGACAAGCAGTCCTTGAAATCTGGTTGTGGGTAGGGAGCCAGGAGGCAGCCCCAGTCGGGCGCTGGTCCATCAGTCTTCCAGAAAGTGGGCAGAGCCAGCAACACCTATGGTGAGTTGGCCACAAACACCGCTGCATAACACAGAACGCTATAAGGAGGTGTGTGCATTTGTGATAACTCCAATATGGGCAGCGTATATGTCTTGCAAATATATATGTAAGAGCTAATTAAAGTACAACAAGTCTTCAGTGTTCTGGTATAATTACAAAACCTGTATTAACAGTTTCTAAAAGCAGTCCGTGCTGGAGAAGCATGAGGAGAGCCCTTCTCGCTGGCTAGGTATTGAAAGCTCTCATGAAATTAAATGGACAATCAGACTTTAATCAGCAGCACAGTGTCTTTT
Source organism: Taurulus bubalis (assembly GCF_910589615.1). Classification (NCBI taxonomy): domain Eukaryota; kingdom Metazoa; phylum Chordata; class Actinopteri; order Perciformes; family Cottidae; genus Taurulus; species Taurulus bubalis. The sequence continues at coordinate 16,250,645 of NC_136596.1, read as the reverse complement.
AAGACATTGCCATGGCACTGGCATTGATCCCCAGCTGTGGCTGCTGGTAAATGTGCAGCAGAATGTGTGTATAAATGGGGTACGCCTCTCTGGACAAGTGTAAAAGCTGGCAGAGGGCTGACAGTAAATTGCAAGTGCCGGATGGGACACAGCAGAAGGCACAATTACACAAATCCCCTCTTAATTAGCGGTTCTGTGGGCAAACTAACCCGTAATGATGCGAGGGATGTGGCGAGCCCCAGAAATCCTAACAAGAAACACTCACCAGCACAGGAGACTGGGTCATATGGCCTCGGTTCCCCTCAAGTAGCGACTGACTTGTGATCTGTTTTGATCAGTGCAGCTGCAGGAGACGATTCCCGCGTCGCCCTGCTCCCCACAACCCCTCGCCCTCGCTGAGCTACTTGCCCTCTGGACTGTGGGTAAAGCAGCAGGCCCTGTGTGGTTGTGGTGGCATTATTAAGTTCTCCATGCTCACAGTACCAGGCAATGTAAAGTGGCATCTCACACGGTGAGTAATGAACTGTGCCAGAGTGGAAGCAGGAGGGATGACAGCCAAAGAGGCCTCCTTGGCAGCCACTAACCTGGGCATCCACCAATTTATCATCCCCTACAACCAATCCACCAATGCTGCGCTGCCATTTGTCATTAATTATGCTAATAAGGACACCATTACTCTCCAGACAAAACAGGCAACTGTTATTAGTATAATGCATTTACAGTTTGATACATATGCATTTGCTTATTAGTTTTACTGTGTGTAGATTAGGGGAATCTGATCAAAGACATATTCCAACACTTAAATAAAACTGTGCACTTAACAAAAAGTACCACTACAGAGGAGCCCAAGAATGTTCTGTACACACTAATTGACTTAGATGAAATGACAAAAGAACAGTTTCATAATCATGCACTATTCCTCGCACCATAACATAAAAATGGCTCCATCTATATGAGAAGATGCTGATGTGTGTGAACCTTTTCACAGCAGACTTCATGGCTTTAAGCAAACCAGTCTGAGCAGAACTATTTAATAGAGCTTCTGGGAGCCCCAGATGCCCTTTTCCAAAACGACTTCATTCCCAGAATCTCATTGTGCTTTCTAAATCACACCACAGTATGTATTAGAAGATCATTAATTACAAACTTAACAAGTCAGCAGAGCCATTAAAAGATCTTTAAGGCATATTTGACCATAAATCTCCTTAAACTATATTTAATGACTGGATTTTTGTGAAATATTTTTTATCAAGTTCTAATTAGATGTGTGATAACAAACCCTGCTGTACATGGGGCAAAGGAGGAAGCCGTGACAGGCCCATCCATTGAGGCTGTCCACGTCTGGACACTGAAACTAATGGAGCACTGCTACTATCTCAGGGATGGATAGAAAGCAATGAGGGATGAGACTCCAGAGTCCAGTCTGGCCTTCAAATGCAATGGCCATTTAAAGTCTCTTATTTGACTGCAATAAAGGTCCAGAAATCCTGAGGGCTTCGAGGATCTAGTCAAACATTCCATTACGATTCCTTCAGGATTGATCCCCAAATACATAATGGGACCATCACACTGAGATCGATCATGTTTCCAAAATAACCTGGATTGTCCAATCGGATTTTTTATTCAGTATGATGAAAGCCAACAGGATTTTCTTTAAAGAGTGTTTAACCTGTTAAAATCCCCAACTGCTTTTTGACCGAGGAGACAAACAGAATCCACATTAAAAAAAAAAAAAAAAAATAATAATATATATATATATATATATATATATATATATATATATATATATATATATATATATATATATATATATATATATATTGTGTTTGGCTGTGGTCGCAGTTTGAATGTAATTTCCTCACAAATTAGACTTTTGTGTTTTTTTAAACCTTTTCAAATCTAGAAGACCACAGACTACTTGAATTTAGACAACTTTTAATTTGTTTTCGTATTCTTAAAAATACATAATAATAATCCAGAATCACAAAAAACTGTTTGTCTGAACATGTGTCCAATTTATTTCATGATTAAAGATTTTCTTCGCAAGGAAACAAAGCTTTTGATAAGATCAGAAAACAATGATGAGCTTTATTTGTTTAGTTTTTAGTTCTTTTTTAGTTCTGACTGACTTGCACTCAATGACACCAACAATAACTCATAAAACCTCTTCCCTTCTTTAAAAAAAAATATTTTTAGCATTCATTTTTTTTATGGGATTTCTGTCCAATTGTTGAATCTATGCTCCTATTTGAATAAGGAAAATGCATGAACAGCTCAAACTAAATTAAAGAATTAAATCTTAATTTTAAACCATGTAATTTACAAGCCATCAAATATTAAGAAGAAATGTAGCAGTCCTTCATAGCATTAGTTGCTGAGAGGCGTAAACAGTTTGAGGACGTGTGCGTGAGTCTACATGAGGTGTAAATACTATTCTCCTGCTGAAACAACCCCCCTCCCTCCCTCTTCGTTTCGCCTTTTGCTGACCAGGGGAATTAAGAAGCAAAACGAGGGTTTTAAGAGCGTTCCTTTCATGTCTTGATGTAAGCTTTGGCATTACTTCAGACATCAAGATCGGTTTCATAGAAATCCCATTCCATCTAAAGTAAAAGCTCGGCAGTAAATCTGCCGATACTCCCCCATAACACTTCCATAAATGATTCATTCAGCTCGGTTTAGCTGATGCAAAACAGAATGTTAGTGAGTTGTGGATGGAGCCTGAGCTGCAAGTGGAGGACCAACCTCGCTGCTTAGTAATTTCATCAATCTGTGGGAGAGAAAGAGAGGAGAAAAGAGAAAGAAGAGAACGACGTACACTATAATAACTTTTGTGTCAGTATCCAGAGGTCGTGTTTTTTAATCCCTCAGCCTAAAGAATTGTGTTATTCTAAAATATAACCCCAGCGGTGCAAAAGCAGTTGAGATCTATCACATTTTGAGATAAGAGTCGGCTGATCGCCTCCCTCTGCACAGCCTCGCCTAGAACTACACACGGAGATAAGATGGAACTTTTGTTTGAAACCTGATGAGAACCCTCTTAATGAAAGTGCGGCACCAAAAATAATCTTTTTTTTCCATGTTAGTCAATCAAGAAATGGTGTAGCTGGGGGAAAAAGAGGAGAAATAAAGTAATTTTGCATAATCAGTGAGCACCATCTGGAACAATTAACCAAATTCCACAGAACTCAGAGGATCAGTCATATTGGCTTATTAAAGATCCAGAATTATACAAGTAATAAATCCTTGGAAAAACGAAGCGTACCCCTGCCTGTCACGACTATTTTAACTTCAAATACAGTGGAATACTTGATAAGGCTGAAAAGAGGAGATTAATATATGCAAATTATGTCGAGCATTTAAAAGCCCCCCAACAACTGTCCCGTTTTTTTTCTGTCTCTTATTACAGCGCTTTATGTTTTATTCATACACCAACTCACCTGTCATTTCATAAGCTATAATATTATGAGGGTATTATTAAACAGCATAAAGTGGAGCTTTAATTGGAAAGCTCCATTGCATTTTCCAATTATTTGCAGCAAATTAAAAGCAGATGCACATAGTTTAATAAGAATTCCAATATTGTTTCCTGAAAATCAAAAATCACTGTCATTCTGCCAAGATATTTTGCAAACCCAAGTTAATTTTGAGCCTCCTATTTTTTCCTCCTCCTCCTCCTCCTCCTCCTCCTCCTCTGAAGGATGAACTGTCTCGTGTCTGTTAATTGAAGTTCCTCTAATGGATAGGGAAATAATTGCTCTCCATATTACGTTAGATCAGGGCCAATGTCAGGATTTATTTTTGATTAATGCACCAGATATGTAAATGTATTACTTTTTATTACGTTTACCTTCTGATCAGGTGGATGTCTGCTGAATACTATATGTTGTTCTGTATAGTAATGGAGAGAGACTGCAATTCAACACATCATATAGGTTTATTTTAGGGCTTCAGACTTTCTTCAACGCTGTGACATTTATTTTTTATCAAACATATGCTTTTTAGACACATTTCATGAATGTACATTTAATTACCTTTAAACTATCCTGCTTTTCTGTCAATGTATGAATAACAGACCTAATTGGCAAAGGGACTTGGCGTGGATCAAAGCAACGTGGTGAGGAAAAGCAAAAGGTTGGAGCTGCTATGAAAACTTGATAACTTTTCAAATGAGCTTGAACTGTCAAGTGAAAAAAAAGGGCTGCAAAATAAATGTGAATTAGTTTTTAATATTCTGGTAATAAATGTCAAAGCTCCTGCACATCAAATATGTACATGATGTGACTGCAAATGACAGATTTCCCAGACATGTTACCTATCCTCCCCTCAACTCACTCTTTTTTTCTGCTCGGGTTTTTGTTTTGTTGGGAAGTGACGGAGGGTTTAATCAAGAAAGCAGGCAATTCATCAATCCTAAAGAAGGCGCCTGTACAACCCTGACAGAGCGCACATGGTTTTAGACCAACTCGAACCTGGCCAGCTGTCAGCCCACACAACGCGTGCACACGCAGACACCCACGCGGCCTGCCACACACACACACACACACACACACACACACACACACACACACACACACACACACACACAGAGCTACCGCCGCTAACAATTAACACAAATAGGCTGTCGGCTACGACCTCACACTTGGTCCGCAGGCTATCACATTGTTAATGAAGGCGAGTTGCCTTCTCTCACATTCACAGTGTGATGCTGTAAAGCCTGACGAGTCTCAAGATATAAAGCCAAGAACCATCTCAGACTAACTCCATTATCCTCTCTTCTTTAAAATCATGCAGGGACACGTGAAGGTAGAGGAAAGAGGGAGACTGCACAGACAGTTTTCTGGAGATAAAGGCTGACTGCTGGCAACGTACTGTACAGTATGTGCATGTTCTTCACTGTCACTCAAACCCAGTCCCGGTGGAGGAATCACACACCCAACGCCATAAACCACTCAGCTGTGTGTTAATGTCTGCTCCTTCAGGGCCACACTTGTCTTGACTAACTTATAAACAGCAACAAAATGATGTATTAATTTATTGTCAATTACATGTTTTTTTACTGTCAGCATAAAATAAATAAAACACTGCTGATAATTTAGACACTTTTAAATTTTAAATAGTTTTTATATTTAAACCTATGCATGTGCACTTCAGCAATTGTTTAATACCTAGATTTGTATAAAAACGGCCGGGCGTACCATGGCCAGAGACTGGGTGTGCCTCTGCATGAGCAGCAGGAGGAGTCCTCACCACATGGTGTCTCTCTCCAGCTGGATAAAAAGCTGCCTGCCTCGTTCACCTCGTGTGGATCACACGCTCTTTAAGGCGAGAGCGCCTCAGCCGACTCTGACTCCATGGCTCTGAGGCTGTCATAGCTAAGCTCTGCTTCCTAACAAATTAGCCTCTCTTCTGTTTTAGTCCTGGAGCATTGTACTGTTGCTGAGTTTCTCTCCTTGACAAAGAGAAGGGAATCCGTCCAGTGCAATGCACGATACACATATGTAAGTATGGCATGTGACGGATCATTTTTGACAGCTGTTAAATGTTCTCTTGAGTGTAATGCCGAGCTCCTCTGGGAAGTCACGTTTGCTCAGATAAGCAAAGCTCTGTACAGTATTCATCACTGAAGGGGAAGTCTAGACATAGAGCGTTTGTAGATCAAGTAGCAGAGGTGATGCCTTTATGTACACGTGGAGACGACTTTCAGTGTACATAGAGAGCACAAGTACAAGTATTGAACCTCTTCTCCAAATACTTGGAGCTTTTCCTCCCAGTGAGATGACAAAATAAACCAGTTTTACAACCTAATGCATCTTGGGCAAACTATTAAATTCCTTTAATTGTCTAAAGTGAAGTCATAAACGATACTGAATTGCATACATTTAAAATGTGAGATAATTTACCTGTCATGGTGTAGTTCCCACTGCTCTGGTCCTCATAATCCGGCCTGCTCGTGGTCCTCCTGCTGGCAGAAATAAAGAATCAACACTATTATTGATCACCATGGTAAAAACATACAACATGCATGTACACTTTGTATTTGATGGGGATAATTATGTTCAAAGACACATTAGATAATTTATTTAGCGTGGAGGCATGGAAACTCCCTCCTTGCACAAAGGCATTTTTATTTAAAAACATAACCGAGCACTGAAATACCAGGATGGATCTAAGTGGTGAAATATGGTAAAAGTTAAACCGTGCCTCAGCTGCCCAGGGGCTTGAACAGACCTTTACTGGGGATTGGTGCAGGGTCTTGTAAATTCTGGAGAAACTGAAAGATTCCATTATTCAAGGGAAGTCTTGTTTTTTTTACCGTTTCATGGCCTTGTATTACAGAAAACAGCACAGAATGCACTTTGTGGGCAGTTGAAGTTAACAAACCATATAAGATTGAAATCCTCATCAATCAAGCTATCATGAATTACACCCTGTGACTCACCCCTACGGATCGATAAATCCACAGCAAGCAGGGGGGAAAAAAATAATTCACAGCTTCAAGAGAGCTGCATAACATGACATGCTCTGAAGGTAAAATGAGCTGCGGGATTGCATTATAAAACAAATGATCTTATAATGATAATGCAGAGCAGTTGGCGATATCATTAAAAAGGGAATCGGTTTGTTTGGAGGACATGCCGGCATGAGAGTTTGTTATTAAAGACAAAGAACAAGGTAGATCCCAAGAATAAGAGTGATAATTTATGAAAAGACAACAGATTTTGGAAGCGAGCAGGTGTGAAGTTGCAAATAATGAAGTGTGTTCTTTGTATTATGTTCTGTATTTGGCCTGTTTATGGAAAACATAATCATTCTTATGTGGGGGTGTAAAATCAAAAACCTTGAAATTTAAGACTAAAGGCAGATCTGCATATTACGTGAGAGCTGCGCATGAGTTGTGGCTTTCAAAGCCTTATCTCTCCGAATGAGATAAATAAATGCAATAATTTCCATCAAGAGCAATAAAACAAGACTTCTGACAGGCTGTGGTATTTATGAGCTGAAGGCTGCAACTCAGATTTATTTGCAATGAAAGGGTCGACTTTTCTCCTCCTCATTTACATCAGCATTTGGTCATGTTAAATCCAGGCCAATGGTGAATTTTTAAAAGGTTGGCATCAATCTTGTGGGAACGATTGCCATATTCAATGCAGACTTCTTTTACCTTTCAAAAGGTTGATTCCACTGCCGAGGAAGAAAGGTACACATCTTTCAAAGCACAGAGACATCCCATGGACGTAGGTCGGTGTGGGAGGTTGGGTGGGGGTTTAAACGTCCTTTTAGGCCGTCTGTGTTTGTGTTGTTGAATTAGTACTCAGAATAAACAAAGAACGGAGAAAGTGTGAAGTCTGGGTATTTATCTGTGTATCTGAAAAAGTAAGTGGTACTTAAACCCCCGAAGACTCGTCGTGAAACCAGGGAAATGTGCTGCTCATGAAAAGCTTTTCTACAGGCAACCTCCAGGGTTGCTTTTCCCATCTGTTTGAAACACAAAACTGTCTCAATCCAAATTGGTGATTTCTAAATACAATTTTAGTTGCATTGGAGAGGGTAACATATGGCAAATCAATTAGACAACTAATTCTTAAAACAAAAACATGGCAAATGCGTTTGTTAATCAACAGCAGTGTTGGGGCTCGTATTATGTCGGCCACTGGAGTTTTGACAACAATTAATCCTCATTTCAGGCAAGGAGAGCCATATTGACACATATTCCTAATTTGAATATTCAATTATAGTGTAGTTCCTCATCAAATTATAGTAAAACTGGGAACACGGCCTGAAAGATTTCCGCAATTAAACGCAGATCAAGAGTCTTGTGTTCCCATGAAATCTGCCGGAGTTAAAATCACATTAGTGCGGCAAAGCAAACCACGACACTAAGGATTACTTGACAACAACTGAATTACAGTTCAACAGATTGTTTTGTATGGTGTACTTTAAGTTGTTCCACATGGAATAAGGAAAAGCGTTGTCTGTGTTAAAAAAGGAGAAGACGAAGAGGAAGTGGGAGAGACAGTGGGGACCGACACATTGTAGTCAGTGGAGAGGTAAGATGAGGATGAGAGTAATATCGCTGAAGAGCCAGAGCTGCGATACAGAGAGCTGGAAGCTCTTGTTTTGACACACATCCAGCCTTCCCCGTGACAACATCTCCACACCTTCCTCTATGCGCCGACAGTGCTGCTTTGTGGGAGCCGCTTTCTCACCCATCATTATCCTCCTTTAAGCTCGGTGTCAGGTGTTGAAAAGAGGATCTCTCTGAATTTGGTGGCAAATCACTGAACAGTCTGAAATCATTCAGATCTCAGCTGATCATTCGATCATTCCTGACACCACTCTGCGTCCCTGTGCTTGATCTCCGCTATCTTGTGCAACTTTTTCTGAAAACAAGAAAGTAATGAGTAAGATCGAGCCGGGAATGATTGTTCTTCAACACTTCAGATGGGAGATCTGTCAGGCGACACACTGACAGTCACGGTGTGTCTTTCTCCTCAAGAGTCGTGTGCAGTGGGACGTCTTGGTTAACCAGCGAGCAATGAAAGCTGATACAATACTCCTGCAGAGCTGCAGAAATGTGTGGTGTGTCACAGGTAGAAGACAGTGCTATCCAAAACATATTGATGTGCATGCCAATTCTGACACTGATGACTCTCTACTTCACGTGTTCAAGAAAATAGCAACTACAGTATGCAATGAAAGAGGGAAAATAGATGCCCGGCCTTGACATTTTTATCGCAGTACAGTTTGATTTAAAAAGTGTCTGTGTGTACAATAGCCCACTATTCTAAGAGAAATGTCAAAAACCTTGATTCTGAGTGAAGTGAAAGAAATTGCAATATTAGGACAAGGCTAATTTATGCTAGCAGTCACTGTAGAGGTCAGATATCAGCCTCAGCAATGACAGTTTTATCAGGAGAACAAATGGCAGCGTTGGCCAGGAGAATGAAGGAGGGGGATACTTTACTGGACACATTAAAAGGCTGACCGGATGGCTCAGGTTTTCCACATTATAAAGTCAGGAAGCGGCTGATACGGTCGGTCTTGACAGAGAACAAGCCAAAGCGGTTGACATCGAGCAGCAGCTATGAATCACAACAGAACACGGCCGCTGGTTGAGGCGCTTTAGACAAACTTGATAAAGAGACGTTAAACACTTAAGGTTCAAATGCATTTGCAATGGCAGACTGCTTCATGGGCCTTTACCCCAGCAGCTTTAGTGGCTCAATATGGTGCCACAGCCTGAGCCAATAACACATAAGTATTGCAGGTTAAGTGTTTATCCTTGAACCGATAAGACATCCTTAAACTGTGGAAATAATCATTCCTTTATTAACTCCTGAGACTTCCTCCCATAGGGTTTCTGAAGGATCCACCAAGTTAAAGACGTCCTGACTTTTTTTCATACCACATATAATTCAGTTTAATATCTTTTTCACAATAATACTGGCCAAAGCATTATAGTATGATGGAAAAACCAGTTGGGATGGTACTACCTCGAATTCATTATTATTTCATCATATTTATTTCCAGTACTTCCCAGGAGTTTATGACAATAATGTATTCATGATAGAACTAATTCAATTAATGTGACCCAATCAAGCTGCAAACAATGGATTAGCCAATTCCAAACAATTTTTAGAGCTGCTAATCAATTAGTCGATTGAAAGAAAATAAAGTATTTTTCAAGCAAATATGCCCCCCAAAAAATCTGGTTGTAGCTTCTCAAATCTGGAAAGATCCTCTACCTTTATTTATCATATATGATTGTAAATTAAATATATTGTGAGTTTTGCACTGTTGAACGGACAAAACAAGTTGATGATGTAACCATGGGAAGTTATCATGGGCGAGTTTCACTATTTTTTTTTACCATTTATTACATTACTTGAATAATTGACCAAAAAATAATTATGAGTTGCAGCCATAATTATTTCAAGTTAATTTGAGTTTTTTAATAAAATCAACATTTCCCCATCATGAGACAATGAGCTTCAGTGGTACTGTAGCTAGCAATAGTGACAGTAACTATTTACTGTTGCAGCAATCCCAATTTTAGTTTATAGGTGAACAATGTCTCCCAAAAGCCCAGATACAGAAAGAGAAAAATATTTCAAACTTTTGTAAATTCATTCTTAGATTCTCTTTTAAAAGGCCTTTTCTAGGGAACACATTCAACAACAAAGAGCTGCAGATACCCTGTTTTCAGCGAACAAAAAGATACAAAAACAATTAAAATACAACACCTTACCCTTGATGCAATCACTCCGTGCATCCCATAATGATGCAACACCCTGCAGTGACTGTGTACTGCAGTTCTGCACTGCTGAAAAAAAGACCCTGATTTGCAGTGTACGATTGTACACAATTCTAACAAGCTCCCGCTGCCTGAGGCAACTTAACATTTGAGAGGGATCACTGCAGCTTTCAAAATTATAAGGGTCATTAAAAATTTACACATTATTGACTGTATTTAAAAACATCTTTCCACTGACTGTAAAGAGCACTTAAATTTAAGAGGTGCTATTCTCCAAAGGCCATAAAGTTGTTATAGATAGCCTGAAGGAGGCATGGAAGAGAGAATTTTCTCTTACTGAATATGAATAAAGTATAGTGGGGTGATACTACACAGACAGTTGCACTGTAGCACTGTACTTACTTAAGCTATCAGTAAGGATTGAAGAGCCGTTTGTAAATCACTGTGTCAAACTATCTAATCTGTGACTTGCAGAAATATTTATAGCTGTAAGTATGGTTGTCTAAAGTGCATGTAACTACACAGAGGGGATGCCAAATAAATAGTCAAAGAACTGCCGCTGTCTAAATTGCCCACAGTCCCGTCCTTATGTGTCAGTGCATTATGGATGGAAATACTCTCAAAAGAAGACTCTGACTGTGAAATGAATTTTAATGTTAATACAAAAACAGCAGGCTGTGATCTCAGCAGGCATCAGGAGGGGGTGTGAGTCGCTTCGAGGTACAATTTATTCCAACATCTGAGCCTCACCAACTTGAATGTGGCCTTCAATAGAATTGAGGATTACCGGTAAGAGTCGCGAAGGCCTACACACGAGCCCGAGAGCCCACCATTGCTTCAACACATCAAGGATTATTGACCATCAATTTCCCAAATATGGACAATTCACAAAACTCTACCCAGTTTGAACATGGCCGTCCCTTTAAAAAATGTTCTCATCCCACTGAGTGGCCATGTGAACAGAAGCTCTGTTTTGAATATGCCTGCTGGCATCCACTGCTCTGGCCTGTTGTGGCCTTTAAGTGGCTTTTACTCAGCCCAGCACAGGATGGCAAAGCAAAGCACTTCAAGCTGGCAAACCGAACAGCGCCGCCACACCGAAGGAGTCTCACTTGTTTATTTACAATTTGCTGTGGAAATCCCCAGTTCTTCATTGCGATAAATAATTGAGCTGTTTGATCTGGACACAGTACAAAGGGTTGCTCCATTCACTCTGAGGCCTGAGGCGGAGGAAGCCTGAGCTGCATGAGCAGAGGAAGGGACACGCACGCTCCAGCATGGCGGAGATCTTGAAACTCTCCTCCCTTCCTCTGCAGCTGTCGCTCGCTCTCCGGGCTACATCTACATCTCCTCCTCTTTGTCTGCACAGTACAACACTCCTGTCACCGCAGTCAGAGGAGCGACCTGCCTCTGCCTCGCGGGACAACCCACAAATAGCAGGAGTTTAGCCCTCATTGAACTCATGTTCTTGTTCGGGGGATCCTGTCTAGTTAGCCTGTCTCTCCGGTTCACCCTCGCTACCTTGTTGTCCGGCCACAACCTTTACTGCAGATTGCCCGAGAGTGATCAATTGCTTGGCTCTTCATTGCCGTACATGTGGTACAGAGCGTAACATCAGCTCAAGAGCATACCGAGCGTGAAATAAAAAAGGAAGCAAGGAGGAAAGTTAAACTTCAAGAGGCGCTGCTGAATGGAGTGGCATGATGTTACCTTGCAGTGTTGGCTGGAGTGTCACCGTTAGCTGTCCTGGGCGATTCCAGGGATGACCGAGGCTGAGAAACATCTCCCATTCGGTACCATATCCCCATACTGTTTATCTCCCTGTGGAAAGATGACGGGGACGCATACAACGAGTGCTTCACTTAGTTTTCAACAGCTACTAATCCTTCATGCAAATTAACAAATGTGGTGATTGATAGAAGATACAAAACACAATTATTAAATGTATTTCCAGTGCCAAGCAGCTCACCCTACGCAGGTGTAGTTAACAAGATGGTACTTGGACTTCGCAATGATCTGGATGTCGTATACAGCCGTCACAGCAGCCGCACACGGGCTGATTTTCACGCAGAGCCTCCTCTTCCTCATGGCAGTTTCCTCTGATGAGTCAGGTGCACATGAGGGTGTCAGACAGGAGTTAGCAGTATCCAATTCTGTCATCTCCGAGTTTCAAGCTTAAAAAACATCTACAGATATGTTGAACCTCTAGGGAAAAAATAATACCTGTGTACAAATATATATATATATATATATATATATATATATATATATATATATATATATATATATATCATAATCAATCTTATGCTTTGCTATTTAGTCATTACCAGTCTGAGAATCAGCGATGAGCTAATATCAGCTTCTGAATAACTTGCTGTGTTCAAAGGGAAATAACTGGACATTGAGAAGCCACAATATCCACATGCGTTATTATAATTTTGACAGAAGCAAGAGAATCCTCCATCAGCTTTAGTGCACAACAGAGATTTAAACTGATATTCAGAAACTCATACATAATGTCCCATGTATACATTAAACATGGATTCACATAAAGTAATAAAACATTAAATTACACCATAGCCAAACAAAGCGTAATCTCTTTTCTTCTTTCTGGCAAAAAAAACAAAACATTGCCATGCTTCTCTATATTGCATCTGTGCCTCGCTCATTTATTTCCCCTGCAACACTGGAAAGTGCAGTGTAAATGCAATGATAATAAAAATAATAAACAAGCTGTCCTCACTCCCCACACCAAAATATTATTACATTTCCAAGGCATGGATAGTGAGGGGGAAATACATAGCACTCAAAAAGCACTAAAGCATTGGGGAATGCATTTCATTAATATTAGATAACCCCCATCCACTCGTCCTCTCCCCAAATAAATACATAAATAAATAAGCCCCTCATAAAGAAAAGCACAGCTCCAGCTGAGATAAACAATGACTCATGATTCTCTTCTCTTGTACCTCCTGGGCAAAATGTTTATTTTATTCCCACAGTCTGCCATAAATTAAGCTAACCTGCACCCATAAAACATTCACTATCTCAAGCAAAGCTGCCCCCGAGGACCTCTGCATAAGCTGGTCGGAGAGGGAAAAAAACAACGAGAGGGTGGGAGGGACGAGTGTTTGCTTCTGACTCTTTACTTACTTGTGTCCAATGTTTCTTCCACAGGTGTGAAGCCCTCTGGCAACGCGTCCTTTAGGTCAATCAGCTTCATGTCCACAACAACGTCAGCCCCCTAACAGATAGAGTGCAGGCAGGACATTTAAAGACATGTATGCAAATTCAACTTTTAAAAGGACAGAGAGCAAGAAAAAGAAAAGGTTAGTCAGTTTTTTTGCAGGGCTCAGTAAAGAAAATGTAGAGATAATAGAGTCAATGATTTACTAAAAGCTCGGGAAGTCTCTAAAGAGAAGGGTTGACAAAATAGCTGAAGTAATTACTCTCTAATAGCTTTTTTTTGCAAAGTGAGAATGCATCTGTGAACTTGTAATCATTCTCAACCTTTTGGCGAGAAGCTGCGGGATGGAGACAGAGCAGGCAGTCTAATCAACAAAATGGGACTGGTTAAAAACAATCAGGGACTGTGTAGTTGACATTTTCAAGCATGACTCTTCCCTGCCTCCCATTACATTTTCATTTTTTGCCATAATAAATTGCAATAATACACAGCGGCAGCAGAGAGTGGGGTGAGCCAGGCGTGACTTGATGCGTCCGAAAAGGCTGGATTTCTCTGTTACTGCTGCCCGACAGTCATTACCATTAGATACATTTTTTATTCATAGTTTTTATTCTGATTTAAGGAGGAATATGGATGAATGTTATTACTATGCATGGAACATTTTTTTGTGTGTTTACCCCTTTTTCTGGAGAGATTTCTTCCATCAGGGCCTGACAAAAGGGGCTTTCTACCTCCAACCCAGAGTATGATAAATCACAAACTATTTACTTCCCCCCACATAATTCAGGGGCTAATTTTACAGAATCTGTTTTTGTCATAGACAATTACAGTGGGAGCTCCTTTGAGTGGCAGACAAAATAGCCTTTGTTGATGGCTCTGTCATGTTCCATTTGTGTCAAAGTCTTTAAAACAGTGTGGACACACATTTTAAGATAAAACACAGGAGCTCGGGGAAGGCTATTTGTATGCTATATACTAAACTGAGGACCAGATTGAGCTCAGGCACGAGGCAGCCGCTGCCAAGTTGCCTGGCTTTTAGAGGACACACTGAAAAAAAATTGATTAAGTCCTTTGATTGAGCTGATACAAAATGATAACACAAATGCAGGTTTTGTTCTCAATGTCTGCATTATCTACCTGCAAGCCATGGAAACAAATTAGAAGGCAGCCAATAGTAAGATGTATACGCTGAAGTTAGAATGGTAGGTGTATTTATGGCCACGGAGCAGCTGACAGCCACGCATCAACACATCAGCTTTAGGCTGCAGGCAGGAGATGATTCCAAAAACAGCATTATGAGGAACATTAAAAGATCATTTCAGCCAATGAAGAGTCAATGCTGCTCGATTAGGGAGATCTATTCATAGCACAACCATACTGAAAAGTATGGTTGACATAAAAAGGACTATTTTTATATTAACAATTATATGTGCATCAGCTTTCAAGAATCACTGATTGCAAACCAGATTCTCTACAGGGACGCTGTTGATTGAATACATTGGAATAGTTCAAATACAGCTCATTGTTCCATGAATAAATAATAAATAATATCCTCAGGAGGACGTACAGCATGAAAAATATCTCACTGAGGTATTATTCATCTGGAATATGCAGGCAAATCCATTATATGTAAAAGTTCAAAACTACACTGCCAACGGTTTTTAAATGGGTCTTTCACTGATCAAAGAGCATTAAGATATTCTGGCAGCAGAGAACTGAGCTAATAACTGCTGGCACCAGCCGAGGTGTTAGTGCAGAATGCATAGGGAGAAGTTTATATTCACACTTACAATTTTTCTGGTGAAACAGAGGTAGCGTGTGACCTTGGATTTGAATAAGCCGTCCTTCCACAGGTCGGCGTCAGAGCCATCTGTTGTTTGTGCAACCTACGTGGAAAAAAGAGAAAGAAAAAAAAACAAGGAGAAAAAAACATGCAGGAGGTGGGATAAAGTTAATGTATGTATGCCATGAGCGTGTTGCTTTTGCCTCTTCCTTTGCATACTAGCCTTAATTAACACTTGCCTACACTAGCGCTCCATCTCATTAGTGCTCTGCGTGGGTAAAGGAGTCTTAGCCTCCAAAAAAGGTGGCTAAAAATATCATCCCGAGGGACCAGGCTGATTAAAGATGCCTTGACAAGGATCTGCTCTAATAAGGAAAGCAAACTTCAATGTGCTTTTGTGAAAGAGCAGGGATTATATTTGAGATAAATGTTTTTGTTTTTTTTAAACCTACCATAGTACAACCTTTGAGCAACACACATGTAGACTTCCCATGCACCTGAAATAGCTCTCCTCCCTGTGTGGATTATCTCTACGATGTAATGCAATACGACTTCTAAGAATAAATTACTAAGGATTTAAAGCTATTTCATCTGTATGTCTAATTAAGTCAAAATCCAAAGACCTACGCAGCTCGTCCTTGGACAATAGGCTCATTCAAAGCTGTAAATGATCAGTAGAGTAAGTAAAAGAAAAAATTGATTGCACCATATTGACAGCATAGACAAGTCAAGCTCAAGGTCCAACATCACATTGCTATGTAAATGTAGGTATGCAGGGCAGAATGATATCACAAAATAGACTGCATCTCAGAGACTCTTCCGTCGTTCCAGTAAATATGCTCGGCTGAAGCGTCATGTTCCATTGGCTGTAATGTGAGAATCACCTAAAGAACTGCCAGAGTTATTTTCTAAAGAGATCCTTTACAAAGAAGAGTCAATCTAATGAGGTTCATTCAAATGAAGAAGTCATAGATCTCTGCACCCACCCACACACATTACCCCCTTGACAATAATGATGAATGACCTCGGTGACTGGCTGGGGGAAACATGGCATGGGGGAGATTCATGAAAAACCACCAGTGACTAGCTGGGATGAGAGCGGAGACTAGAGTGGGGAACAGAGATAGATAGTGGGATGAGAGAAAGAGAAAGAGCAGAAGATGAGGGGAGAGAGGGATTGCAGGGCGTCTCCAACAGCAGTACCATGAAAGGTCCCAGAAGGAGCCTATACATCACCAGCCTCCCTCTTCCTTACAAGACAACCCGTCTTGGCCACTTTTTCCAGGTCAGTAGCCAGCGCATCCTGTCAGCGTAAACAAAGGGCTCGCTTTGTGAAACCCAAAGTCAAGTTGAGGAGTAACGAGGGCACGATCCTCCTCGGAGGCACCTCAGGCATCATCCTGCCACAGCTGCCGGCAGCAAGGATGCGACGCAGCCTGAATGTGAAACGCCACTTGCTGAGCCACGGCAGAAAAGGCATGTGTAAAGTTGCGATGGCTCCTCTCTGATACTTTCAAGTCTGGCACTGCATGGCTCCATCATGACACAGACTTCTATGAGAAGAATAACACACGTCTGATAAGAAACATCATGGCTCTGATATTGAAATACGGTTGTATCATTTGATTTAAAATGCAATGACAGATTCAACTGCCACTTCTTCAAATCTAAAGCTTACAGTGATCTGAAAGCCCACCTACGAAAAAAGTATTTTGGGGGTGCCGAATACTCCTATGAAGGATCTCTGGAGACAGACAAGTTACTGTGAAGCACTGAGAGGCACAGCTGCGAATAAAAAGATACAAAAGGCAGACAATCAAAAACCTCTGGGGAGTGAAACCAGGTGGAAAAAGACATACGAGGTACAGGAAACCAAACCAGTCCTTTCAAAGAAGAACAGAAAAACTGAACAGAGACGAATGTTTTGGATCTTTAACCGTTTAATACATTAAAAGAACCAGAGCTGCAGTTACTTGAAAAGTAATTTGACTTTCAGTAATAGTTTGACATTTTGGGGAATGTGCATTGACTGACGCAACAGACTGACACAACTCTCCAGTCTGTGCATTAAGTACAGAGCTAACGTTAAACCCAGGGGGTGATTAGCTTAGCTTAGCTGAAGACTGGAAGCAGGGGGACACGACTAACGCGGCTCTCTCCAAAGTAAAAAAAAAAATACAGCGAGCAGTGTCTCTAAAGCTCACCTATCGAAACATTGTATCTAGTTGTTTTAATCCTGACAATGACGACAAGACATATTGGCATTCCTGTTTGTGAGCAAATGAGGCCTATCACAATATCAGATTTTCACTACAAGATTGTTGTGGCCAAAATAATTAATGATAACAATTTTATCGTAATGTCGATAGAAATTTTGAAGGAAAAAAAAAGAATGCTATCAGAACAATTCCTCTTCAACTTCGTTTATTGTGGTTTTGTTTCTTTTTTGGCAAATTAACTACACTCAAAACAGGAGTGTGGAAAGAGAGTCTGTAACCATAACTGCATATATTAAAAAAAAGTAAGAGGTCCTGGCTTATTTACACCACATTATCTTCTGTGTATCATTAATATGATATCAAAATGTCATGTTTACATATTGCCTTATCGTCAATACCGGTACATTTTTAAAACCCTAGTACGTATTAAACAAACAAGATACAACATTTTAGTTAGTTAGTGAGTCTCAGAGGCACTGGGAGGAGTGTTTTGAGTCTGAAACAGAGCTCGCCAGCTGTTTCCCTCTGCTTCCACTCTTCAGCTAAGCTCAGGTCCTTCTGGATCCACCTATTCTTCTAACCCTTGGCAAGACAGCAAAGGAGCTTATTTCCTTAACTTTCAAACTACTCATTTGAAGTACAGATGCTCACTCAAAAACGGACAAGCGGGCATTGGGTTAGGATGGGTATCCTCACTAATCATAGTACTAGGTTTCTTAAAACAAACTTTACAGTGATGAGTTTATGAGTGAAACGTGTCAAATGGTCAGGTGAGTCTGCAATACACAATTTCCCACTTTGCAAACCATGCACAGAGTGCAGTGTGCATGAGTCTGCTCGTGGTGTTTGATGTTGGGTGGCTGCTGGTGCTTCAGCAAAGCTCCTGATCCCAGTGGAGCAGTGTTTGATCTGGGCCTGTGCTCGCTAGTGTTGGAACAACCTGCTTAAGTTCAGAGATGTGAGCGCATCGTCTCAGAGAGCAAAAGAGTTAATCAGCCCTTTGATCTGCTGTATAAAAAGTATGGTAAGTACGGTAAGCAGTCAGTATTAAGGAGGATTTCTAAAAGAAGTCTAGTGTGAATGGGTAAAAAAAAAAAATCAATACAGCATAATATCTTGAGACTTCCCCTTCTCAGTGCTGCATTAGCACACTGATGCCAAGCGATGATATTTGTGTTTGTACTTCAAGGTCTGCAGACAAAGGACCACATAGCCAAGTTCAAAATATGTTCTTGAAGATGTGACAAATGCATTTGAAATGGTGCTTCTAAAAGGCCTTTAATTTCATTATGGAGGCTAATTTGTACTTTACTTTTTATTCATAGGTATGAATTTTGTCGATATGATATGATGTTGATATGATATGATGTTGATATGATGTTGAACATACCTTGAAGGATGTTTTTAGTGATTATCAAACATACGCTTTGTAAAGCTTTGCACGTCTTTGTGGCAGCTTGGTTTCATAATCCAAAAGACTTATTTCACCCAAAGTATGTCGTGAAACAGGGTAAGACAAAGATAACGTGTAACATCTTGTCTACAATACATTAAGTCCAAACTATTTACACATGTTTAACCGCTGCTGTACTGCCTGGGGCTAAAAAAAAAGTATTTCCAAGTTACTGAGTTTCTATCACAGAGCTGAACCAGTGTCAGTGACTAGCTTTAAGCCCCACAGAATATGCACAGTATTTGCACATCAGCTGAAATGTATTGGCGCACTGGAGCAGCAGAGGAGGAAGTCTGATGGGGCTTCTCTGTGTTTGTCACTACCGTGTGGTGTGAACGCACGCAGTTTCCCTGCCAGTGGCTTCATTCTGATGCCAACCCACTATCATCTGCCAGAGATTAGAACAAGCTGGGTGTGTAGGGTGGAGCAGGAAGAGATAAAAACAGGGGGAAGAGGGAGGGTTTGGGGGTGTAGGGTGAAAGCAAGAAGAAGAAGTCTGAATAGGAAGCGAGAGAGAGGAAGAAAGATGTGCCCTTGAGCTTGTTTTGTGCTTTGTTTAACTTACTCGCGATCTTCTCTTTTTAAACCTCTCCAACTGTTTCACAACCAAGGTTAATCTAAACCAACCAATCCAACACTGCGTCTTTAAACATTTCTATCGTTGTTAAAGTTGTTGTGGTACTGGGCTTTAGAGAAAACATGGGCTAAATTTAAATGACTCTCTGTAGGCATCAACCAAACATCATTAAATCTTTGCCTCTGGTGTGTCTGTGATACGAGTGGCAACCAGCAACAATGTCAGGAAGGGAATATTCCGAATCATCAAAGCAAACTTGATGAATAAGTAATCTAACAGCTCTAAAAAAACACATTGGAAGGCTGCCAATATCCTGGCTGTAAGTTATGCTATACAGGCAGTTACAACAATTACATGTTCAGCCAACAGCAGTGAGCAAAACAAAACAAAAATTATAATTCAAGACAGACTTTTGATCAGTGACATGTTTTACCTTTGATAAGGCTGGCAAAACATGTAATAATACTAATAATAATACTTTTTTTAATTGTTTTAATTTATTATTATTTTGTTTACATTAAAAGGAGAAGCAAACAACTTTACAGGCTTTCCATGTGTATGAAATCAAACTATGTGTTCTAAAACAGCGGTCCCCAATCCCCGGGCCGCGGCACGGTACCGGTCCGTGGGTCCCTTGGTACCGGGCCACAGAGAAAGAATAAGAGAAAAATGTTTTATTTTGAAAAATGACCGGATAGATCCATCTGTGCGTTGCCTCAAACGTAACCTCTTGTCAAGAGGTTACGTTTGAGTTGTATCTTCATGCACTTTATAATTGTCTTTATGCCGGTCGTATCATCTACGTCATGTTTATTACGCCATATTTATTACGCCATATTTATTACGTCATATTTTTCGCCGGTCCGTGAAAATATTGTCTGACACAAAACTGGTCCGTGGCTCAAAAAAGGTTGGGGACCGCTGTTCTAAAACACTTCAAAATTAATACTCACAACATAGTAGCCATCAGGGGCCTTGTTGAGTGAAGTGATTACTCCAACTGCAGAGACGGGGTCGGCTGGCAGCTGGTTGCTCACTTCAGACATGTCAAAGCTGCGTTAGAAAAACAGAAAAGCCTCATCACATCTTTTGGCATTTCACCAAAGAAAACGTACTACAATGATCCACCGTTTTTTCCTCGAGAAAGAACTTTAGATGCATCACAAAATTCAATGAATATAATTTTTTGGGACAATTGTGTTAAAAGATACAAACCTCTACTTTGACAAATACGGTCCAGTTAAAAATAAATTGAGACAATTTGAAGGAAATTATGCAATATGCAAAATGCAGCTAGTGAAATCCAAACAAGGATTTCTCCCTCCAGGGTCATTAAAGGGAGAATGGACAAGGTTTTTCTTGGCTAAAATTACCACATTATTGACTTCTTGATGAGGCTTATTAGGATCTAGAAGAAAAAGTGCTCCCTTAATCCAGGACCAAATGACAAGTGAGACCAATGACAAAACAGCATTTGGACACCACCCAATGACTTCACCAAATCACAAATTAGGTGAAGTGATCACATATTTTCAAGGAAGTCCCAATCAATTGCTATCTATTTCTGTCCAAGGGAATTTTTCCCTAATGGGTATGCAAGCCTTTTTACGGGGTAAGTGGCTTTGCAATGGTTCCCTTACGCAATTTTATTAGATTAACTTCAAAGCATTCTTGTACTAACTGACAAAGTTGCTGCATTCAATCTTGATGTTTACGGAATCTATTGCAATTAAACTGATCCAATTAGAGGATTTACTCCAGAAACAGCTGTCTCTTTAACAAATGTTAGATAGCCGTACTTATTCAAATGAAACAGGATAGCAAATTAGCTAATAGAATGAAGGATCTCTTTGTAACATTAATTTGTTCAAAATGAGCTTTGTTTTCTAGCACAACATCAAGGCTCAGAGACTCATCCATGCTAAACCAAAGAAAAAAAATCTATCCAAACTTATGTCCTGCTCCAAAGTAAAACTGCATGTTCCTACATGTGTCTGTAATATTCAATACTGGGTTCATGATGACTATAGTAAACATAAACACCTACTAAATAGAACATAATATATGTTTGCCATTTTCTATGATGGTAACTGTGAGGTTTGTTTACTCTTACTAATTATAAAGTTAGTGAACTTTTGCAAACTATGTACCTGAGAATTAGTGTCATCGTCACAATATGTACAAGTTTACTAAGTAGCAAACATGTACTATGGCTGTTTAATACACATATTGACATGAACAACACTGTACGTGTGCTGTGATTACTATATCACAATTTATATCATATATGTATATATATATATATATCATAATAATAATAATACATTAAATTTGGAGGCGCCTTTCAAGGCACCCAAGGTCACCTTACAATTACAATAAAATAATACATCTTGTTATCCTTAGCTCATGCTATTCATTAATACGCAGCACTCCTCGTGTGATTCTGACTCGTTGCTGTAACTGACGCTAACTTATCATGGCCTTAGTGCGTGACTGTGATAACGTCACGTTGCACCGAGGTCCACGTGAAGACTACCGGCAACAACCGTGTATTTTAATTAAAACAAATTAACTACGTTTGAGTACATATATGAATAGTAATCGCTGTAAGCCAACCTGAAATTGTCTGAGCCGTTCGGGAATGAAATCCAAAACAGTGTGTGTGTGTGTGTGTGTTGTGTACATGTTAGTAGAAAGGTGGGCGGTCTCTTCCTGAGGGCTGTCACCTTTTCAACTTCGGACTTTGACCCACGCCAGCCTTCCGGATGCCACTGATAACAATAGATACTTAACCAAAACCCGTTTCTAGTCAGAATCTCCTTGTGGCTTTCTTTTCTGGGGGAAAACAAGTATACATAATTAAACTCATGTAAAGAATCAAAGCCATTTTTACTTCTTTTTACTTATTTCATTGGACACATTTGAACTGTGGTCCCCATCACTTCCCACCTAGTATTCTGCATATAATTGAACGTTTTGGAGAGTATACTTTAAATCTATCCTAACTCCAGCCTGCAGTTAAACTTACTCAAAGTCCTTGCTTCAAATTGTTTTAATTAGTTATACTTATAGCTCAACTAAGTTGTTGTTTAACATCACAACACACTGCTCAGTCAATGAGTGCAGCACAGAACCACTGGATTCTTGAGATTAAATTAAACAGAGAACATCACATGAAAACACCATCAGAGAGCTATACGAATGCTAAATGTGCAATTCACATTGTACGACTGAATTGTCTGTACACAGAGAATCAAGACCTGGGCCAACAATGCCACTCGTGGGTGTATTTCTTTGCAATAACTTTTGAGATCCAATTTGCCTATGGTAACTAAATTAAGGTTGTGCTTCACCAAATGACTATCATTATGTGGATGTATCTGCAGGTCACGCCTTCTGACAGTTGGTTGTCTCTCTGATCATCACATGGCATTACTGTAATTAGATCAAAGTAAGATAAAGAGAAATGTATTAGCTTAGCTGTAACATTAGGATGTACATCTCCCAGAGTACAAAGTTTGAAAGCCTCTTTGTAGACTGTACAAAACATTGAGGGGCGACAGATGCTTTCACATCGCCAAGTTTATTATTTCTACCCCCATCATGCCATTCAAATAAATTATTTAATTGTGCAACTATTATCCTAATTTATTCAAATCAAAGACGTGTTGCTCTGTTTTGTGACATGGTGCCATATGCCAGGATGGTGTCTTCATTGGGGCCACACACTGTGAAATGTATTTATGGGCTTACATGGCGGCACATGGTGGGATCAGTTTTCCATTTTTCCAGTTTTGTAACGCTTCTATTAAATAAAGAGGAGACACTCAGAGGGAAATTGCCAACTCATATGACCAGCAACTTTCACCACCTCCTCACTTACTGTTAGTGTTAATTAAAGAGGCAACATTGAGCCTGTTTGCAGACAAGTGTTAGTTTCTAAATTGAATATACTTCTATAAGACTTCTCAACAGGCAAACATGCCATGGCCTTCTTTTACACTCTTTGGATAAGTTCTATTTTATATTCTGATTATAGATCTCTCACCACTACAGTTGGCTATATTTAGATGCAATTCAAAAACAACATCATGATTATCTTTTACAAAACCTCCTTGCACTTTCTTCCACTCCTTAGTAACTTATATATTGACAAATATGTTCTTGATAAGAGAAGAGCAACACCACTCTTATGTCTGTACCTAAAAGCTATGTAGCTTAGCACAAACACAGGAAACAGGTGGAAACAGCTAGCCTGGCTCCGTCCAAATATAGCAAAATCCTCCAGCAATTCTCACGCTTTCTAATTAACATGATATATAGCTTGTTCGTTGTGGTTTCACAGGGGTTATGTGCCATTCTTGGCTGAGCGCAATAACATCCTGCTCCACAATTGTGAGGCAATCTCACAGTGACAACGTTGTTTGTCAGAATTAAACAACAAAACCTATTTTTGTTATTAAGCTTTAGAGGTGCTTGTAGTTGAATTGTGTTAATGTTGGACAGAGCCAGGCAAGCTGTTTCCCTCTGTTTGCACTCTTTATGCTAAGCTAGGCTAACCAGCTGCTGTACAGACACGAGAGTGGAATCAATCCTCTCATCTAACTAAAAAGGGGGCAAAGCATTTCTTGAGCCTTTAAGTGTATGTGTAGGGGCAAAAGTGTATGCAATTTCACTATATACTGCTGCTATGGTGCTCATCAATACACTTACAACCTGCTTTGTGTGTGTGTGTGTGTGTGTGTGTGTGTGTGTGTGTGTGTGTGTGTGTGTGTGTGTGTGTGTGTGTGTGTGTGTGTGTGTGTGTGTGTGTGTGTGTGTGTGTGTGTGTGCACATGTGCCTTTTGGCTCAACTAAATGTTATCTAACATGTTGCTAATTTCTGGTAAGAGGGCTCGTTGACCCACTCCAGAAGTCTCCATGAAGGGGGAGACTTGAGATCTCGAGATATGTTTGAAGGTTTGAGTAAGACATGAGGCTATAAGATATAGTGGTATACTATATGCATATTGATACCACCATATGCACTCCTGTATGCCAATAAGAAAGTGATGAAGACGGCCATCGAAAGATGAGAGATGAGAAATGTTAGGTTTAGTATTATTTTTGTAGCAGAGAATGTTACATGCATAGTGGAAGAGAATTTCTTTCTATAATAGACCTAATTTGTAAGATGTAACACCCCCCCATGATCACAACCACCCACCTCACGCACACACGCACACACACACACACACACACACACACACACACACACACACACACACACACACACACACACACACACACACACACACACACAATCCCACAAACACATGCTTCCAGATCAAGGTGTTGACAACCTACTGAAACAGGAATACTCGTTGTATGTAGAAATTGAGGCAGTGCTGAAGTTGATAAGATAAAATCTCAGGTGTCAGTGGGAAAAAAAGGAAAAAACACCAACACATGCTCCGGCTGAGAAGAGGTACACCTGCTAAAGTAATGGTCTAATTATGGAATAGGTGATGAAACACTTGACGAGAGTCTGGAGATATCAGCAACACATGCTAACTGTGAAAGCCATCAGCAATTACAGTGTTTTAATGTGCGGCACATCGCATGCTGAGGATTGTGGGGTAAGATGAATGATGGCTGTGGCAGATTTCTGTGGGGGAGCAGCCAGTGTAGGATGCACGGCATTACAGCTGGCATTTTGAAAAGGTTCATTAAAACTGTGATTTCTTTGTTCACGCTTTGTTTCAAATATGCTTTATTGCACATCTCAGTTCAAGTCGACCCCATAAACAGTGGATCATCCTATCATGTACAAAATATCATACACATATTTTGGTGGGTCTTAACAATGTCGAAGTTGTGAGCGGTAATCAGTGGATGACAGAAGAGCCCCTGGACCAAAATGATGCCTCAGTGAACAACTTTGCACCCAAATGATATGAAGAAAAAAAAACAGCAAAGGTTTCCTTTTTTGTGTAAAGGTCATTCACTGTGTTTTGTAATTTGCTGACACTAGTCTGGGGACTGAAGATGGAGATTTCTGTGTTGCCACCCCGAGAGTAATAATATCCCTATCTCAACTTGGGAAATCTACTGTGCCCCAATGTCCCCGTCACCCGTACGAACCCATTATGGGCTGTGTAGAAATCTGCAGGTCTCATTTCATATATGACCCGCACCCCCCTTGTCCCCTGCCCCCTTTCTGTCTACACATATACAAAAAATCCCTGTGTCTCCTGAATAGCTTATAATAACGAGCTTTAAGAAGCCTTCCCTTAGTGCCCCCATAGGATATGGCCCTGCAAGGCGCTATTATATCATGCTTTTTTTCTAATTAAAGGTCAGTTTGGTCCATTCTCATTGTTGCCTTGGCTAAAAAATCTCTTGAAACATGATGGCTTTGCCAAATGTAATTTAATTTTCCATTTATGCCATCTGTTTTCTTGGCCTAAGCACAGCATTGCACACGTTGAAAATGTAGGAACTGTCAGATTCAGTTTGTAATCCTTGACATTTGTAGAGAAAACATAGACTGTATAGGTAGAATAAAACTTTCCGAGATCAAACAGTCTTTATTTGACCTTTATGGTGCATTTTTGAGAGAGTAAGCCAATATTGTGCACCTAGAGACGGTCAGTCTGGCGTAAGTCATTTATTTGGTACATTTTACATACACTCTTCTCTTACCAGCTTCCACTTTATTGCTCAACTTATCATCATACACACACCCATACACTCATACGCATCTGCGCATGCACACCACACACATACGCATGTATACACACATATACTTTCCTCCGTCTGGTGGGGAGTCTGGACTGCTCCGACTGACTGCGCCTCACTGCCCTTGTGCAGTGGTGTGCCAGTTGTGCCTTCCCCCATCGCTGTGAATGCCACCATCTGGTGTGCCACGTGGACATCATAATCTCCCCTTAATTACATTAGCAGTGCAATCAGTTACTGCATTACAAGGCCGGGCGAAGAGCTTTTAAATCTTGGAGGAAATCATAAATAATTGCACTAAGTACCCGGCGCCAGATGTGCGTGCCAACTTGGCCGGCATGAGATAAATAGTAACCTCAACAACGGTATTCAATATCGACTCTGCAAACATTTTTTGGGCGGTATGATTAGTCTGTTGCTCCCACACTCGTCCTCGTCCTTTTCCTTTGGACCCTCTGACTTTGTGTGCTGAAGCACACAGAGAGGTTGGAGTCCATTGACGGTGTAAAGTCGACTACCTGTTGCTGGCCTATTTCCCCGCTGCAGTGTGACTGATGGCATCCAGGAAACAGTTTGTAACAAGGTGTTTCACAGCGTCACCATTCAGTCCATTACTACACCCTTCAGTCATTGCTCAGTCGTGCAATTAGATATTTCTTCTCAGGTACCTTGTGCTGCAAATTTAAATTCTTCATGGATTCTGAATAGTTGGGTTAGGTAAGAAGGCATTACACTTGATGAGCCAACATCATGTCTTTCTCCTTGGAGGGGAAGTTACGTTGTGTTGCATGGCACTTTTCACTCATCTTCCTGTCATGTTCTCCCTTCCCACGGTGGCTCACACTGACACACCTCTCACACAGTTCGTTGCCAGCTCAGAGCCCTTCCTCTCACCCACTGGCTAGATGGATACACCAGTGGTCACCTAGGATATACACAGTAACTCCAATTATAATTCAAGTAGGCATCAATAGACATCTTTCATATAAAACATCTTAGCTCGTTAAAGCAGGAGAAGCACAGGTGTAACTAATGACACTAATGAGTAGGCCGACATGCACAATAGCACAGTACTGGAACTGAACTAAATTGTGTGCAGCCATTGTTAATGTTAATGAATACACCTGTGCTACTCCTGTTATAACATGTCAAACTTATCTGCAGTGAGAAAGTCTATTGTAATTTACACTGCAGAATTATGAGGAAGAGAAAAACACACATTTGCAACTGCAATGCAAACATGTTTTTAGATCCCTGCAAAGAGCCCCCAACTATATGCTGGAAACATCACCTTATAAACTGTCCTTTACCAACTGCCTGGCTACTGCTCCCCTTCCGGATAAACATTCATATACCTGCAATTTAGTGTTCACATAGTTGTCATGAAGGTGCTCATGAATAGCAGATGGTTGCTCTCAATTAAACTATTCTGATAATAAAGGTACAATAGTTTACCTAGAATGTGAAAGTGAATAGATTTAATCTTATGAATGAATTAACAGGCTTGTGCAAAGCATACTCTTTATCTTCAGTCTGCCATCAGTGGAGTATTTTCACCTTGATAATGGGATACTTCCCACTGCAATGATCCTGGCGAGATGTCTCGTAGATGTGGCTAATTGTTTGCTTCTACCTTTGTCTTTTTTTCAAAGAACACAATTTATTTCAATGTAATTCGTAGCAGTTGCTGACATGATTTAACTCAGAAAGTTTTATGCTCATCCAAGTTTGGGAAGTGTTCCAAAGAATACAAATGTGCCTTTTACTTCTGGAGCTCTTGATACCAGAAATAACAAAACCCAACATTCAGTTGGCAAAATGCATGTACAAATAATGTCTTTTTGTTTCTTTAAAATGTGTCTGCACATTGTCATGCGTTACATATCACAGATAGACAAACACAGATGCTGATGTAGAATTGGATCCACGGATTATGACTTCTCATAATCCATTATTAGATTATCAAATGACATTAATCCTAAATCAATACCGAAATGTATCCTTTGTATTTATCAGTATGCTGATATTTGTCTCTGTGTTCAATTGGTCAATGGGTACAATGTAGTTTTTCTTTTAATTGAAGTAAATGGTGGAGATTTTCTCATTCTCAAACTGTGTTCACGATGTGGTTAAATATGGACAACACAAAGCCTTAATCTAAAAAGTGCTCTCTAAACCTGGGGTCCACATTTGTGTTTTCTGGAAAGCCGGGTTAAAAGAACAGCAATAGTATACCACACCCAGATACACGTCTCTCACTGTGTAAATAAGATATACATTCAAAACAAGCCACCTTGACAATCTATCTCCAGGGTGGAGATATTGATATTAACATGTACAATGCCCATTTCAATTTGATCACAATCTGGCCTTCAAAGTGTTATTTAAATGAACGGGTGTCTTTTCAACTAAACAATATGAGGGGGAAAAAAAACACAGCAGAGTGAAGAAAGAGAATTACAGATATTGACTAAATACGTCTTATCATTTATCATAATTTCTCCATCCACTTTGTCACGGCTTCAGGATTTAAGGAAGATAGATGATACAAGATGTTGTCCTCTCTTTCATACTTTCCGTGCTCTGGGAAGTGTGTCCAATATGGACTTACTTTCCCTCTTTGCAATTCAGTTGGCATGCGTTTGTCACTATCTCAACACACCGTGTATTTCCTGCATGTTTTTCAACTAGCTGTGTTATGGGACATCTGGCATTTGCACCTTTAACCTAGATGATAAAGGATGCATTTCACCAGCAGCAATATATCTTACTAATAACAAATATTTAGAGGGCAGCGTGCCAAATTACTACACAGACATTTTAGTTGACTAAGCGCTTGATATATGTTATTCAGGGAGTTTTGAACAATGTCAGTGTAGTGTCATTAAGGAGCAAGGTGTGGCATTTGCTCTTCTTCGTCCCGGTGGGCATTATGCTGAGGTGGTCGACTCGGCAAGGGCGACCATTAATATCTTAGAGAGAATATTCCCATGGGGAGGTGACTGGTTGGAGAAGGTCCTGCTCCGGAGCAGACACCTACACCACCAAAGTTCAAAAAAAGTGCTGAGCGTGAGCTCGACTAGTAGCTGCCATCTGCTCCCCGGCTAACTAATGCAAAAATATCCACCATGGACAAATCTCCAGGAGGGAAGTGATCTACTGTCCAATTTTCTTCCAAGAAGGAACTTCTTCCATCCAAAATTAATCATATCGCACATACATCAGACGTCAAAAAAACAGGGACCACAAAGAGTTATTAGTTTAATAAGATGTAGTGATAGGCTTTAGCGATCACAAAAGTGTATTTCTTGTTCTTGATACAGCGATTTTCACATCTATTATACACGCAGGACTTTGTCACTCAAATCTCTTATGTATTTGAATGTGTTGTTTGCCCTGGTGTGGTGATTTAGAGGGAACATTTGATCAGAGCTAGCCAAGCAAGCCCGGTCCTCCAGGGAGCCAGGCATTTTATAAGGGTATAAATAATCAATGACACTGCATTAGTAATGGCCTGTAATGCAGTTTGTTAACCCCCCCCCACACACACTTCACCCGCCCCCCACCAACCCAGAGCGGTGCGTTTGTTGCTCAAACAATAGGAACGGATTGCCACTGCTAATTGACGAGGCAGGGGAATCTCTCTCTCGCTGTCCGTCTGTCTCTTCGCGTTACTCTTACTGCCCATGACTCCTCTTATATCATGAAGAAAGATACCTTCTTGTTTTGTTAAACATCTTACGCCGTGAGCCTCGTGTATGTGCCATATAGACATGTGTACAGGGAGCGGGCGATTGGAAAATGTAATTAAGTCCATTTTAAATAATAACTTATGCATGCACTACAGTCAGATTGAGTTCATCTGATTTCTATTGTGTCATTTCAGCTGTTGCTTATTATGAGCATTAATCTTAGATGAACTTTTATTGATCAATTATATACACCAAACCCACAAGGGGCTTAAAACATCTGCCAAAAAGTTGAATGTTGTGACCTAAAATGCCATAAAACTAGTACATATGTAAACCTCCTTTAATCATTGTATTTAGTGAAGGCTTCTAAAAAGTCAAAGAGGAGCACTGTAATATTTGCCATTGCTGATATTCAAAGTCATGCACACTCTGCCATCACTGTTACATCCATGTCTCATATTTCACATTAAGAAAAGAAAAAACTAAAATACTAAGTAAACTCCTCCCTCCTCCCACATCACACACACAAACACCCACTGCCGAACGTGATACATATTTTGAGTTTCATCCCTCCCCCCCGATCTCACCCATGAGCCTCTGATTTCCATTATTATTAATATCTGCCTGTTTAATTTTCAGCTCAGTCATAATGTGTCGGCCTAAACTACAAGAGACAATCCCTTATTGATTACTTTCCCAGCAGCCCTGGCGCATGCCCCAGCTGATCACGCCTCTCATGCACAGACATCTCATGCATTTCAGATAATAAGCTGCTGCTCTGGAGTTGAAACAAATTGGATGTGCAGTCAGTCACTGTCCAAGTGAATCATGTTGCAGTCTGTCAGTGGACTAGGCTTGGATTATCATCTTACCCAAGCGAGGCAAAAAAAAAGGGAGAAAGAATGCCATGAGCACCTGCCACGATGACAGGGTGGTATAGTTGAGCATGACTCCTGCATTGTTTCAGAGTTGTACATTGGGACTGTTGATCACTTTGCATACTGTTGTGTCTCATGTACATTCATAATCACAAAGTTATGCCAAACATGAAGGAAGCTTAACACTTTTTCTTAAAATGTCTGACCAAACTATGACAAAGAAAGACAAGATATGACACAGATAGACACACTTATCTTGTGTCTTTGACATCTATGTGTAAAGTAGTAACAAAAAAAAGAGCACATTTTCCTTCATCAAATGTCAGAGACTGATAAATAAAATACAATTACTCTTTTTCTTTATTTTGACAAAGCTTGACTCTTGAACCAACCCAGTGTCCCTCAGTTTTAATGGTAAATATATGCTTTTGGGTATTGGGGGAGAAAAGTACTAGCTTTCAAATGTTGGCATTTAGAAAAGTTCCCGTGAGAAAAATGTGACAAGATATGAATGAAACAAGTCATTAGTCTTCGAAATCGATGAGAGCTAAATGCCTTATTAGAAGCAAACTTTTGTTTACATGACAATTTAATACAATACTAGAAAGTCACAAACAGAAGGATCAGCAATAAAATCTCTTGTTTATACACCATATCCTCAGACCTGTCAACAGCTCTCTCTATATCATGACAGCGCCTGTGCACGTACAATACTATACGGACACCGTGCTCCACGCACGTGTTACATAGACAAGGCGTACACTGTGACAGAAAATATTTGCAACAGCAAACAATGCCGCCATTGTATTTACTTTGCTTTTGGATTCTGCAACAGGAGGAAAATAAAGCATCCTGTCACCTTGGACCTGGCTCCGTTTCAAATTCACTGCACTTTTGCGTTTAAAAAAAATCAAAAAGGGAAGTTTTTTTGAGTTTCACAGGAAGACATGATTAATAATACATCAGGACTATAGAGCACAGACTGTGCTGCACTGACTTTAATAAGTCCATGGAGAGAAAACAAACCCAGACTATGAAAACAACCACACTTGCTGAAAAACATCAGCATTTAAACACCAATAAATCTGCATTTTCCCCCTCAGTTAAGTATTAGTGGCTCATGATTGAAATATGCCTAAATGTACTGTAAATGATAGTGAACATATATGGTAGATGTTTCACCAACTTTAGGAAATAATGGTTTTATTTGTGAAGTACACCTGAGCTGCTGTGGGTTTCTGTGAAAACCCTGAGAAGTAGAATAATTGGCACCCTAGTGTAGGGCTCCCACTGTTTGGTGCCAGCTGTTTAAAATATGGATGATATTGTTTTCATTGCTGGGATTTTATTGAGTTCCACTTGGTCCGTGCAGTGTAATCTTCTGACTCTGACCTTTTCTGCCATGTGGGAAAAGTAAATAAACAAGGCACTGATGTATTTCCTCGGTTACCAGAGGAGCTGAGCAGCAGCTTTTCAGTTGATCGTATTCAGGTGTCTGGATTCAGAAATCTGTCTCTGGCTGCTGTAGCAAGAGTGGCGTGATGCCTTTTTTCTGTGGAACAGGAAGAGAATAATGGATGATGGGGAGGAAGAGAAGAATTTATTGACAACTGTGATTGGTGTATAGCATTTGCTCTCTATCGGCATAATCCTCCTGCTAGCAAAACTAGAGGCTGTTGACCATGAAATGTTTTAGTCCCAGCATTCTTTAAAAATGTAGCACCTCGTGGAGGTCACAATAAAATACAAAAAACAGAACTGAAGACAAGCGTATTTAAAAAAACACATCTTTGATACATTGATGTGAATTATAAACACACACATCTCAAGTCCAAAAACTGAACAAAATAAGAAATTTTCAGCGAGGAGTCGAGTTTTGCCACAAGTTGTCTGAAACACTAGATTTAGCTCCATCCTTAGAAGTGACATGTCCTGCACAGCGGCTGTACGTGGATATCACACTAATCCCAGGCTCATCGTATTATTCCACTCATGACCATCCATTGTTAACTCTTGCATAAATACATAGATAAGAAAATGATTAAATTTAAGTCAAGTCTTTCTCGTTCGACACTGTCTCCTTAAATCATGCATAAATGTGATAATTACCCACACTAGGCCAAAAGGGCCCATCACTGCCACTTTAAATCCAATAAACGCCACAACCTGATCACTATAATTGACCATCTATCAGGGTCATTGAGGAGTCCAATGTTGTTAACCGTAGCTTATAATCCCTCTTGATCATTGCTAATTACAGAAAGTGGGAGAAACCAATATTCCAGATACCCAGAGAGCAGCTGCCAACTATTTCAGGGAGGCACGAGACGTTTTAATATCAGTTAGTTTGAAAAATGACTTGAAGGCCCTGAACACTTATTTTCTCAATCAGTTTCGTAATGCTGGGTCCTAAATAAACTTTAAATCGTCAGCCAAAGTTGGAATAGTTAGTATTCAATATGAGAGATTTCCGTTTTTTTGGTTTTGTTTCAGCTTGGAAGTGGGCGGGGCTCAGTTCGAAAAGGTAATGTCACTTCCGTCCGGATATTAACTGACTTTTTGACTCTTAAAACTATGAATTAATGTTAACGTTAACTTTGATTGCTGTTTAGTCAGAAATATTAAATATCATAAACAAAATAGTCAAGGGGCTTTAAAGAGTATTATATAGTCCGCTGACCTGTGTCAGCACCAGTGTGCTTGCAATATGTTTTATTGAATTTGCTTTAGTTGAATTTTCTGTGGTAAATTAAATAATTAAACCTACAAATGTATTACAATGTAACACATTTAACTTGGTGTTATACTTAAAATTGTGTTAAATAAGAAAGACTTTTGATTCACTCAGGGGAGACTGGCCGTCTGGTCGTGAATTTCATTTAGCTCTGGAACGCTCTGTGAATATGAGGCGCACTTAGCAGTCCATTTTTACACAGATACATGTAGACGACCTCTAATGGCATTTTAAATAAGCCTCAATATGCATATACTATAAAAGCATATTGCTACCTTTTTAACAGTTCACATTTAAAAATGACATCGCCTCTGCCAGCTTTTGCTCTCCATTTCCAGTCTAGTATTCTCACTGTACTGTTCACTGGGGCAACAAGTTATTGAGAAAATGCAGAATTTATTGAATTTTTATGGAAAGACCCCTACCCCCTTTCACCACCGCACAATTACGTAAAAGCCATGTAGCCCTTGAGTAACCCTTTTTATAGTGATTCATTTATGACTCTGGTTACAGAGGGGATGCCTCTCCTGCCACAAACACCCTAAAACATGTGTGGATGGCATGAGGATGAAGTCCACAATGCACTGAAGGGCACAGCTTTCATCAAGACATTCTGTCTTTTCTTCATAAGCACATCATAAAATATTTCATTCCTCTTTTACTGTCGACTTGCTTCATCACAAAGTTGTACATTTTATTTCCTCAAATAGGAATGACACAAGCAAGACTCATTTGGGTATTTCATAACGCTTCCCCTTGATAGAAAACATGCCGTTCAGATGTGTCGTTTCAGTGAGGGAGCGCATTAGAGGATGGACAAACTAATAGAAGCCAGAAAACGATGCGACAGACAGAGAAATAAAAGAAAAATGAGACAAAAAGATTGAGTGAGTGGTGGAGAGCCTGCTCTAGTCTCTCCTGAGATGAGTATGATGATTGCACCCACATTCCACTGCAGAGTTAAAACCCTCGGAGGCTTTGGGAATGTGAAAACCTACTTCTTCTCTCTTTATAGTACAACACTTAGGCAGCGTACCACTTTTTTTCCACCCTGAACATTGCTCACATCGCTGTTCCCTGAAGCTTGAAAGCACAACATTTCTCAGCCAGCAACTCCCACTGGGACTAAAGCCCAGAGATGGAAATGCAAAGGATATGTTTTATTGGACAGTTGCAGACAAATAAATCTAAATATGTATTTTGGTCATGTTTGTGTGCCGACTGCATCCTGAGGGAGTTGAAATGATTATATGACATAAATAACAGCGCTGTAGCGTGATATTAGGTCACATGTTTACATCCATGGACCTAAGGTCAGGGAGGAAAATAATTCAAACACTATTTCTCTTCTTTTGAAGTGAACATTGTTTTGATAGCATACTGTACATTCGTGGTGCTAGGAGCCATGCTGTCTAGTGTGCACAGACTATTAATGAGAGATGGAACCATGCAGTCAGGTAAAATATACATACTTAAGTGGATAAAAGTCATAGCTGTGTTGAAGCCTGCCAGCAAGACACAAATCAACCTGTCCAGTGTGTGTGTGTGTGTGTGTGTGTGTGTGTGTGTGTGTGTGTGTGCGTGCGTGTGTGTGTGTGGGTGTGTGGAGAGAGAGAGGGGGGGGTCACCCTGAATGAAATGGTTTAGGCTCACTGATCTGCACGAAGGAAAGTCAATGGGAGGTGTCAATGAGAGGGCAGGCGGGGACTCCTGCAATCACATGTCCTGTGACTGACACGGCCTAACCTGGGGGGCTGTGTGAGATGTCGACAAAGTGCAGCCCCCTGATTTGGCCTCAAAGGAGCACAGTGAGTTATGGGCGAAGACTGTAGGTTATGTGACCCGCGCTGCATCTCTTTGACGATGTAGTTTTACACGGCAGTCATATGCTTTCATTTAAATGGTGTGTTTTTGTTTTTTTGCATGCTGTTTCTTAATATTGTGAAATTGTAAAAACATATTAAGTATGATAATTCCTGAATTGGGAGTTACAGGGTAAGAATACATGCCAATGTTTTTCCAGTTCCGCTTTTAGATCACTATTGTCTCAGCAGGCTCGTGTCGATGCTTATCGATGCTTATTAGTATCGGCATATCCATTCTGATTGATGATCCACTTCCTCACACTTTTTGGTGAAGTTGATGGAAAATGCCTTCTCAAATGCTTCTCAGAAATGTTCAACAAGGATCTTATTTTGGAATAAAAAATTGCCATAATTATGCTTAACACAATAGTTATATTTTTAAATCATGCTGGTGCAGCATTGTTAAATACCCTATATATATTATAAGGAACAAATTTATTATTATTATTGTACATACATACAGTATCTACACGTATACACTAGCTTTCTGCTAAACAATATTGTCACAGGTTTTAATTTAACACATTTATTTAATATATCTAATTTTCAAATAAAATATAAATATTTGTCTAATATTTCCCTTTCCCTACTTTCCAAGACTCCACTGCAATAACAAAGAATACAAAACCGGAGCACTCCAACTTCCCTGTGTCTTTGAAGGTAGAGCAAACTTGGGGAAATAAAAGTGGCGGCCTATGGCAAACTGCACTTCAGAGAATTCAGCCCCCTTTTTTCTTCCTGCCACATGTGACAAGTGAGCCATGCAGCTTTGCAGAATTATATAGCTGTGTGTCTAATTATTTCTTTTCAAGTCCATACAATAAAAGACTGCATGCTTTTCTCTTGCTTGGGCGAGGACAGCAGAAGGAGTGCCCTCCAAAATATTCTCTCTCATGCCTCTGACATGCACATCTGTCTGAACGTCAGCGTAGCAACTTTCTTAGACGTCTTTGGTTTTGATGAAAGGGATCTGGGAGCTACAAATGCAATCGGTGCTGTGATGACACATTTCAATTCCATTGTGCAAATAGAATCCCTCAGACTTTCTTTTAATCTTTATTATTCACTGCTTCATAGTTCAAACTACAGCGAGGACGTAAGACAATTGCCCTTCAAAACAAGTCGTACCACACCGACTCTATTGTGATAAAGGTGTGTTACGCAGAAACACATGCAAAACAATGGGCAATACTGTAACATTGAAATGTTGAAAATGTTTGTTTTTCATAATTCCTTTTTGATATTTCACACAAGTTAAAATGCTGTATGTTTTTTTTTTTTTTGAAGTGAACCATTTCTCCACTATTTCTTACAATGAAAGATGGCTGTTAGGAAATGCTTCTGCTGCAGTGCGGTCACAAGGGGGTAGCATTGACACAGTTGTTTAAGCCCTTTAGCAGGCAGCCCAGCAGCAGGACAAACTGCCTTTGATGTAATTGAGGTCTTAGACCTCTTAGAAAAGCATATATTGGTTTGTATGTGGAAATGTTCAAGGAACAATGGATTTCCATAAGTGGATGTAAAATCGTATTTGGAGCATCCCTGGCATGCTAACCACTCTCTAAACAATAAGAAAAAGGACTCCTTCAGGATGGGACGGGTAATTCCAAGGCACTTACAGGCTGGAAATGGAATGGAATGCAGCATTAGGATTAAATGTGTGACTAAAAGATACAGACTTGACTAGTTTTGGGCCTTTTCATGGGTGATTCATTCAAATAAATTTATAGATATTTTCAGCTCTGAACAGCAGTACGATGCATCCTAATAGAAGTCAGCCAGCAGCATAAAAGCACATCCTTTTGTCTCTCTTTTAGTGGATTTCAGTGGAAGTAGATTTCTTTTGGCCATTATTTAGAATTACAAATATGATAATTTCTTCTTTTAGCCTTATAAAAAAATTCAGAGTAAAGCAAGAGAATTATGACCTCCAACCTCAATATATTAAGCTGTTAATTATCAATCATTCCATGGCCACACAAGTATTCCCCTAACTAACATTTTTTTGTCCATCCATCTTATCATGTAAAGTAATACTTAAGAGTACGAGTCTGGCAGGGACTCATAAATAAAGGTTACCTATTTACATATTCAGTTTATCATGAATATTGCATACTCTGTACATAAAAATTCAAATGCAGTGTTTATGAAATATGATCATGCAGCAAATGTGAGAAGACACAGAGCACAGCCCATTCATACACAGATGGGATTTAGAGCAGCCCTCTGTGATTAATAAAGAACTAAATTAACTCCTGCTCAAATACTTTTTGTTTTTCTCTCTGCTTATTTAGAAAATGATGTGTTATTATTATTAGTAAAAAAATATATTTTTTTAAAGCCCAGATCAAATTTGATATTTGACAGTCTTTAAATCGACGTTAAAGATTTATTAATACCCAATTAAGTGAGTGACATATTCAAACTCACCTACGCAGTAATTCAGTATAAAAATAATGACAGCTACATGCTTTATTGACTTAACCCTCAGTAGTCATCACGTCTACTAGACAAAGCTAAACAGGTATCAGTTCATCAAGTAAACACATTCACAATATTTGGGTATCATAATTGTTTATCCTGGGGATGTTTGGAAAAGTGAGTGCACATTGGATTGATCAATGCTGATGCACCATGGTATAATATGCGCATATGTAAAGTAACAATAGATAGTAGAATTAAGTAGAAGTAAAATTTCAAACTGCTAAAGCAATACATACACGCATTCACGTCAGCACAGACTCACACCCTGGAGATGCAAGAAAAGCTGCGTGGTTTGTACTTAATACAGCTGAGGGGAATAATGGCATGCAGAAGCAAACACTGTGCAGCAAGTGTCTCATCTCCTCTCATGAACTAGTTAACCCGAAAGAATACGATCTACAAATGTGTTTCAGCAAAAGCAAATTACCTGGGTTTTGTGGAGGGGAACTAATCTCTCCAAGCATGACACTGGACAGGAAAGGCCTCTTACTGTTATTATGATGTGTCGGCTTGTGTTAGATGGAGGGCCCTTGATGGCCGCATCAGGAAGGAGCATTGAAGCCCCTCTACCATGACAGCCCTCTGATGGATGTACAGGTGGTGGTTCGGCAGGGGAAGATGGAGGTTAGAGAGCTGGAGATGAGAAGAAGAAGGAGGGTGATATGAGGTGCTGTGGGGGTTATATACAATAGTAAATACCTACAAATGCAGCGCATTAGCAGTAGGTGGAGAACGCCAGATAACATAAGCACGCACGATAAAGCTTTCAATTCGACAGGCCGTCTCTGAAACAAAATAAAGGCCCTGTGTGGTGAATTTTCAAAGTCTATTACTTGCGACCTGTGATGATTTCTTCTCTATATGAAACAGACTACAGATTACAGCCCATTTCAATATAATTGAGGGAATCACAATATGTGTACATCAAAGTTTGACACATTATGCAATGCCACATATATATTCTTGACATCATAAGAAACAAAAAAATAATTACGTCTGTTAGCTGATATGAATTTTGGGAATGAAGTAAATTGTGGCATTATCTTAGCTTTTTTTCTAACAACCAATAAGCAGAATTGCAGGCGTCTTAGCTGTTAACGTGTGGTTCATAACCCAAAGTCAGCTGATAGTTGTTTTCTTTGAACAGCTACATTAGAGATTACAATAGTAAAGGCTGCTTATCCCACAGCAGCCTCACAAGACATAACCTGGTTACCACTGACTCCAAGTGTGCGTCATTTGTCTGCTTTTGTGTTTGTGAGCACATTAGTGGCT
Source organism: Taurulus bubalis (assembly GCF_910589615.1). Lineage (NCBI taxonomy): Eukaryota > Metazoa > Chordata > Actinopteri > Perciformes > Cottidae > Taurulus > Taurulus bubalis. The sequence goes on along the minus strand of NC_136596.1, from coordinate 16,211,523 downwards.
TTGTTAGAACATGCTGGTGTGGTAGAAGCGCTGTCGACTGGCACTTGTTGGTGTATCATTCTCCCCCAGCTGGGGGAGTTTTGCACTCAGTTTCCATACTGAAATATTAATAGCCATTTTTTTCTCCACGTCAGCAGGTTGTAATTTGATTTCTGGTTTTAAGAAATGCAGTTTTGGGCAGCAGATCTACCCGTTAACATCGGTCCCTTGTGTTCCTCCTCATCTTGCTCTTTTGGGTGTCCCGAGAGACAACGGGTTGGGAAAAGTGTTATGGAGAGAGATGGTGCTCCTCCTTGGCCTGGTAAAGATTGGGGGTGCCGACGCACAGCGGGACAGGTGTTCTGAGCTGCACACGGGGGAGTCTCACCAGGAAGCAGTGCCTGGCCTACATCCATCTCTGTACCTGGGGAGATAAATGGAAAAATGTGACCCAAACAGTCCAACACCACAGCCATGGCAGGAGCGTGTTCTAACAATGGGGAGCAGGGAGGGTTCCCCATATCATTACGAAGAAATGAGGCCCACTCTGCAATTAATTCTAACCCTAAATGAATGTCTACTGCTTGCAGCATGCCTCTCTGTGGCAATAGAAATAGATTAATAGTGCAGAATGGGGAAAATAATCTTATTCGGTACCATGCTGCACATATAAAATGGGCTTCAATGCTTGGCTCATTTCTTGATCAACATTTTTTGTCATCTTGCAAACCCTACTTTTTCCAGCCTTTATTGTATAAAATGGTGTGATCTTTCCACTGCCCTTTGTCTTGGAAGAAAAATTAATTCTCATTTGCATTACCACGTCTAAATGTCAGCCACCGATATTTTGTTAGACATTAGTAAAGCTGGCAGCGAGAGGCGCTGGATAATTGCACTCAGCCTAGCAGAGGGATTTACATAATTTCAGATAGCAATTAAAGAATCCTTGGGAATTTTCATCCAGGCCTCTCTCTCCAGCTCACTTCTACAGCAGTACAAAAGAAGCATTCGTTTACATTAAGCTCCATGCTCCTTGCGGTTCATTTGCATGAAATTAAAGGTTTTCATGATCTTGAACAGCGGGGTAACATTTAAAATGCTGTTTTAAAGCCCTCACCTTGGAATAATGAAACGCTTCTATTTTTTCAAGAAGGCGGTGGGAGTTCATTGACTGCCTGTCCACAGTGAAACTTTTTTAATTTGCCATTCACTCACACAATATCGTATGATAATGCTTTCAATTAATTAAAAATACAACTTTTTCCAAGGTCCCCTTTCTCTTTGATCTGACCATGCTTACCCTTATCCCACCTTACCTCTCACTCAGCCCTTTAATGAAAGAAGAATCACTTTAAAATGCATCAGTCAAAAACATTGCTCTAACATGAAATAACAACTGAACATACACCTGATTCTACTTCCTGTCTCTTTGCCGTGATAAACCGGTGAGGGGACTTGTACCAGAGCTCCGAAGATAAACCTCTCATGTACAGTATCTTTAATTAGGTCCCTGTGGGTCCCGGTGTTATCTGCCATGCTGATTAGAATGAACATTAACTTGCTTTAGCCCTGAATCTGATAATATGCATCGGTGTGTGCTGACAAGAATGCAAAATCAAGTTGGACTTTTTTTTTTGCAGACAACATACTCCACTGTTTTTGAGGATATGATGTTTCTTTGAGCTATTAGAAATATGACTTTCATGCTACCGGCAGGCAAAGCCACATTGCTTTAAATCCTTCATGCCTTCTTGGTGTGGCCAGGATGACACATTTGATATGGGTAAGGATCATCGGGATTAGTTCAACCAAAGCCTTCTCTTGGGAGGTCTGTGGCTCAGTAGTTCAACGTGCATATTAACAACATCGTGAGTTTTCCAGCTCTCACTTTTTGTGTTTTATCAGTATACTATCCAGTAAAACATCTATAATAAACTATAATAAAAAAAAAAAGTACTGATGAATTTAGGGCTTTGTTGAGACAATAAGGCTTTGTCACAGAGCTCAGAAATAAATACAAAGCCCCATCTGAACAATACCCTTCACACTTCTTCCTTGATTCCCCTTCCATCCTTAAAGGCATCACAGAACATTTTCACACTAGTCGTCCCACCGCTGTGAAATAAATTGTGACAGTAACTCAATATGAAGTGAAATAGCTGAGAAAGCCTTGAGTTCACTTGCGCTGACAGTGCTGTTTAATTCCATCTTGTGCCAGACTGACATTTCTGCTGCCACTAAATATTAAACATGTGTACTCGTTTCATTTGCATCTGGTAATGAGGTGGGAGACAGCGCCCAACTGGTCAAGTCTCTCTCTCGCGGTAGTGCGCCTTCGCTACCTGCAACACAACACAGTCACATGGACAAGGGTAAACCCACAGAAATATTTAGAGTGGAAAGGGGCTGAGGCAGAATGGAGGAGGAACAAAAGGGGCTTGGGGGGCATGAAGATAGAGCACCTTTGTGTGTGTGTGTGTGTGTGTGTGTGTGTGTGTGTGTGTGTGTGTGTGTGTGTGTGTGTGTGTGTGTGTGTGTGTGTGTGTGCTCTCCAGAATTCAGAAACCAGTCTGAAATGACCCTAGCTTTCAAGCACTGTCTGCTTTGGCTGACATTTCTCCCTGACTCTTTTAAGATGCATCCCTTGCTGCAAAATGCATTAGCGGAGAGAGGAGAAACAGAGGCACAAGAGGAGAGGGTTAAATGTGATTGCTCCAAATGTCATCACATCTTCATAATGCAATATATATTCATGATCTGGCAGTCCAGGAGGGCAGACATCACATTTGTGTTCTGTAATTCAAATGTTTTATCCCAATTTTGATTCGCCAAACATTTCTGGGCAGACATTTCAAACCAGGATGAGCATCATTTTTTTCTTTAGGTATTATACAACTGAATGGAGCGGTGGCATCTGAGGCAAATATTGTATAATGTGGGTGTTATTGAAAAGACACTGGGATGCTCACAGATTGGGCAAGCTGGTTCTGCCATTAGCCATATAGCTATAATCATTATTTTATATTAGCGATGGCTCAAATGAATACTTGAATGTGACCGAAGTCACTTGTTGTTATTAAACGAATGAGGATTATCACTTCCCCACATGGAACATTACAGCTTTTTGCAGCTCATTGTTTGTGTTTCCTGGCCCTCACTGTTTTTGTTCACTCTCACTGCTTTCATAGCAACGTTTTTGGCTGGAGAAAAGCTCTAAAATCAGACTTACATTGGCAGCAAACAGCAGACACAGTGAGCAACTACTAGCTAGTAAACATCGTAGAGCATCAGCAGCTAAGGAGCCAGGTATTTCCTTCAGGAGTTGGTGGAGACCAAAACAGAGCTAAAAGAAAGTGAATATTTGACCTTTGGTCACCATGAAATAAAACTAAGTCTGCCCTGTAAGTGATGAAGTACATTTTCTGTTATTAGCCATAACAACTTAAAATGTGATATGTCAGTGCCGTGTAGTTCTGCTGCAATATCAGTATGTAAATACCAATAATAAAACACTCTATTCTACATTTAAAATGCACTTTCATTGTATCAGACAATGTACTTGAATAATCAAAAGTAAAAATACATATTATACAGCAAAAATGATTGTGTTATAGTTATATTGAACTTCATACCATTTAGAATTTTAGATCATCATCACTGAACTTAAATGTTACACCTCAAAAAGTACCTCAAAATTATACCAAAGTACAGTATTTGAGTAAACGTAGTGGCTCACTTTCAACCACTGAAAAATACTGTCGGCATATTAAATAAAATATATTTACTTCCACTTTGAAGTGTATCAAAGCTTTTTATTGATATAACATTGATGTGGGCAACTTAATAAAGGCTCATCTTTATATCTTGTATGTGATACAGATGCTGCATTGTACTCCTCAGTGTTTAGAATAGAAGAGCCAGGTCTCCTGATGTTCTTGAAATGAAAGTACAATATTCCCTTTTCTCTGTCAGACTATCATGCCAGTGTACAGCCATAAGCACTTTGAAAAGAAATCAACACCAGTGTGAGGAAACTTTACACATTCACTTTACTTGTATGACTTCTTAGGTACGGATTTATCTTTTTTTTGTGTGCACTTTCTTTGCAGCCAATGTGGAAAGGAGATGTACTTCTGTCATTGCCCTGTTCGGCATACCGCTCTGCAACAGTTAAAAGTTTAGAGATGCCATGCCTTTCTATGAGGGCATGTATTACTTTCATAATATGTATCAAAAATGTCACGGGAAATCAAACCAAAGCTGACTGTCGAAGAGAAACAAGGAAACATCAAAGAGCTTACAGTAGAAAGGCAGGGGTGGTTGAAGTTGGGTGTGTGGTGGTAGTGGTGGTGGTGGTGGTGTGTGTGTGTGTGTGTGTGTGTGTGTGTGTGTGTGTGTGTGTGTGTGTGTGTGTGTGTGTGCGTGTGTGTTGGGGGGGGGGGGGGGGCTTCCAGCTTCTTGTTAATTCACTTCATAAGAGCTGTTAAGCACATTCAGCAGTCATCGAGAATTGTGTCCAGTCCTGGGCCTCCGGTGGGACTGCATGTCCTGAGGTTTACTGTTGCTAGCTTGTCATGTCCACGTCAACAGCACTTATCGCCTTTTGTCTGAGTGCTGAGACATTTCCCAGGCATTTAGCTGCCTGTTTGTCTTCTCTTGATTTCCCCTCCAAATCTGTCACATATAGTCTTCACCTGACACCTCACAGAGCGTTCCTCTCTCAAACACTGTCAAAACAGGGAGATCCAACAGGAAGAGATAGCAGCAGGGAGCCACAAATTGCCGAATGTTATACAATGATCAGGCGCTGCAAATAATGACCTGTGTAGGCAAAAACTGTCTGGGATCATTTACTTCATCAACTTGCTGACTGCTATCCAAATAAGAAACAATTAACAGTGTGTGTTCACAGTTTATTTGGACTCTGAGTTACCAAGTGCTGCTTTATGATGCTCGCACAATGTACTGCATGTCAATAAGACAGAGTCCAGAGTTTTCACATCACCAAGACTTTCTCTGTCCTTTTATTTCTTGGAGTAAAAACACTGGCATGAAAACAATGCACTTCACAATGAAGGCTTGGCGTAGAATCAAACGCTTCTCGTTGGTGCATTTTTCTTTTCCTTGCCTTTTTTTCCTAGTCGAAAGAAATCCCTTCTATTATTTCAATAAGCTCTTGGTTTTAATACATTATTGATCTTAAGGTTGAACTACGGGCCACTGCATTACCAGGATTCTAAAGCCCATCATGGCATGACACTCATGTACTTGTGAAAAATTATACCAATTATTAAATCAACCAACAACTACCTCAAACAGCAATCAATTGTCACATTGGAAAGCATTTTGTCCAACAATGCTATTGGCTTTGTGGCTACAAAGAAGGAGTGGGCGTTGGATGTTTAATGACTTCCAAATATTGTTCCCTCTGTCTCTCTCTTTTTCAAACACTTATTACTATTCTCGCTGAGAAGGTTTTGCTCTAAAGCAAGCCTTCGATTATGTTTGATGCTCAATGTTAAGTGACCGTGTGCCAATAAGACAATAGCATTTTCCATTGATTAGCCTTAATGAGCACCGAGGGCTCAACACCACTACGGGCACCTAAAAGCCTGCATTAAGGGTATGAATTATGATAAGCACACTATATGCCAGTGCATTACGAAACTATATATTCACTCTAATTCTGCAAATGCCACAAAGAAAGCTGAGAAGAGAAAGCTATTTCTCGAGCTGCAAAAATAGGCGGGGCCAGGCGCTGAGTGCTTGCGGGGTCAAGTGCAAGCCGTGTCTTTGACAGTGGCTGCCTGCCTGTGTTTCCATATCACAACGTTCAATCATGCAGTGCCCTCATGCAGAAACCTTTAACTCAATGCTCATAAATGCAGGGAAGCAAAGCCTACTGTCTGCTCCAGCACCGGCAACTTCTGTGCTAGTATTTATTTGTGGTCAGTGGGTATTTGTCATTGTTTTGTATCTGTGCTTAATGCCAGAAGATATATATATATATATAAAACAAATATATATATATATATATATATATATATATATATATATATATATATATATATATATATATATATATATATTATTCTTTTTTTTTTCTTTTTTACATTTGCCGATAAAATGTGCACATTGAAGAACATTCTCACCAATGCAATCCACAGAACACTAGATGGGGTATGAAAAACTACAATTAAGGTCACCTTTATTGTTTCCAATCTGAATCGCCGGTGTGACATCTAAATGACATTTTAATGAAAATTTTAGACAGGTTATTTTGAATACTTTCCTAAAAGATGCAGAAGGTTGAGCAGTGGTGAATTGCAAGTGTCTTTGGGGGGAACGGGGTGGCTTGACGGGCGCAGCAAATCTGAACCAAATAAATGAAGTGGAGATGGTAATACAGTGTGTTATAGCGGAGAGTGACAAGCCCGTTCCTCCCATGAAGCAGCTGAGCTGGCATTAAACAGACAAGACATCCCGTTCAGTCAGTTATCAGCCCAGGAATAATGAAGGACCAGGCCGGCAGACCAGGACGAGTCACCCTACTCAGCCAAGTGGAGAATTTAATTTCGTGCAGGTTTCTCTGCAGCCATGCATTTCCCCATCGGAGGTCCACTGGTGCTTGGGTGAGCGTGGACAACTCAGTGCACCCGACTCAGAGTCTCTCCGGCACTGACAGAGATGTGTGGTGATGGATTTTAGAGTGGCTGGGGGAAGAGGGTGGACTTAAGTTTGGCTAGGGCTGTTAAAGAGGGCAGAGAGCGATGACAAGCTAACTTCAGAGAAAAGTAAAAAAGCGATCAGTCGTGCTCCTCATTTTCCAGAGTATGGGTGCATTATTAAATCAAAGACAGTGAAATGAGAAATGGGTCCTGTCTGACCCTAAGATATGTAAGAGGGAAATAATATTGTCTATGCGTAATGTTACCCCTGCTCCACCAACTGCCACTCTACCTAACCGGCCACTTGGCCACTAAATTTAAACATTATGACCCAATGGCGTACGTCAGTAAAAATACATCCTTTTTTTAATTTAAAGACATTTATCTCTACATTTCAAATGTCGTATCTGTATTTAGAAATCCCCAATGCCTTCACATTAAATAAAGTTGGTAATCTTGCACTGGCTTTTGTGGTCACATGATCCTGTGTTGATTCTAAAGCTTCAATGGTGAAAAAGATGGAACAAATCCTAGCTTCTGCCCATCCCCTTCAGATGCCCTGCAGTCATGGCACATACATGTGTATTCTTGCAGAGGTGTAAGGTTCTGAAAAATGTACTTAAATCTTGTACAAGAGTAGTGACGTTTTTTTAAGAAGTGTGCTACACATATACGCCGTGTATACTTTTTGCTATGCAGCATGCATGAAGTCAGTCATGAAAGTATTGGTAGTATTACTCTTTGTAGAGAACACTGGGCAGATCAGTGGAATGTGAAGCCCATTCATTCCCCTTCATAGTCCTGTGTTTCTTCTTTGTTTGAGCCTGGGAACAATTGGTGATTGTCGAGTGTGAACACTTTGATGTATTGTAGAAAAAAGTGCAATATGACCTCTTTGGCTGTGTAAAAATAACAGTTTGCCAATTCAGATTGTACAGGCTGTCTCCTGGCAATACCTGTGAAATGCATTATAATCCATGAGACGGCCATTGTGTGTTCATGAAAAACTATTCAGTGAATTTCTTTTAGCAGAGAAGTGGGCCAAATAAACAGTCGGAGTCTGGTCCAAGTCTGTACAACTAAAGTCAGTGGCACAAATATTTAGCTCAGCCTAGTAAACACATGCATTGGTTATAAAGGAAATCAGCACAGTTTTTTGGGGGGCTTCATTTTACCTTTAGCTCTAACCTCCACACTTAGAAAGGATTACACAGTATTTCATAATAAAAGACAAATGAATAAGACTTCAATAGTGGAAACATATTGTATTTGCAGATTTAAGGGGAGTTAGTTTACAACATATGATAGCCGAGTGTGTTGCAGCACAGGAATAACATAATACAACTTAAGAAACTTCAAAGCACAAGCCATATATATATATATATATATATATATATATATATATATATATATATATATATATATATATACAAAAGTATTACATCATATACATAGGATTAGAAACTGCTATCACGTTACATAACGACTAAGTCTCAGCTATTTAATGTGTCTGATGCTGCTCTAGGTTCATTTGCACCAATAATATTCGGGAAGACTGTTGTAAAACACTAAAGTAAACGGATCATGTTTCCTCTCATATTACTCGAGAAGCTCTAATATTGTTTTAGATAACAGAAACAGTCTCTAACTATTTGTTCAGGCTACTTTTAATGCTAACACTGTAGCATTGCAGATATTGCAGGCTTGATCAGTGTTGCTCGGAGTCTGATACTGATGCACTTTCAACAAATGCCAACGTAAACCTGTCCGCGTCATTATTAGACGCTCAGAGCAACTGACGTGGTATAAAGCGAGGGATCGTCCACACAGGCCGGGTGGGAGACGAAGGATGGGTCAAACAACACAGGACTTTGGTCCAGGAGACGGCTGTTTGTTTATGCAACAATTAAATGCAACATTGCCATTTTGTCACGTGCTCTTAGTCACATGACCCATGTTAGTCATTATTCAGTCAAGTTTATATCAATCAAGCTCTTTTTTAAAAGTGGTTTTATGGACACTATGAAACGAGTGGAAAACAAAATGCAGCTCTTGAAACGTTCATCACTGACACCTGTGTGTGTGTGTGTGTGTGTGTGTGTGTGTGTGTGTGTGTGTGTGTGTGTGTGTGTGTGTGTGTGTGTGTGTGTGTGTGAGAGTGAGACTCAAGTGCCTTCAGCTAGTTAGATAATTTTGCTATTGGCAGCTGCAAATTCCCAAGAATCTAACCATTTCCACAAAAGACGATATCAAATTGTAGTTTACGCTCTAATTAAAGCATTCTATCCCCTAAAATGTGACATCCCTATCACCTTTATGACTTTTAATACTGCATATGATATATGCATTATACATCATTTAAAAAGAAAGTCGTTCCTGAGCATTGCTCCCAACATGCCAAATGAGACAATCCTTCGAATTGTGAAGGAACCGTGAAACATATACGGTGAAGCTTTGGTTCAAATATGTGTCAAATAACTGCCGTATCTAGCTCACCTCCCTTACTTTACTGTATAGGATTTTGGTACTTTTACAAGATACATTTTAATTGCAAACTTGTGGAGAAATATGCTGTGCTCCTGCTGCTGAATTGCAGCAGTGCAGCATGCACCTGTAAGTTAAGGTTCTGGACATGTGTCTTATTTTTTATACGTAAAGGTAGCGGTCGTCATGAAGACGCATTCAGCCCCGTAGCTTCATTTAGAGTCTTTGCAAAAGTGTAGGAGCCTTTCTTTCTGATGTGTGACTATGTGAACTTTTCTTCTTTCTGATGTCAGAGAAAATATCATCCCACACAACAGCAGAATCTTTCATAAATGATCCCATAACCTGGGATCGTGCTTGAATTTAGAAAAGACCACTGCTAACACAATCACTTCTTTCATATATTCAATAATTCATCAGGCTGCGTACATAAGAAGACAGTTCTGGCAAATATTGATCCTATCTGGGAAAATATCACAGGATTATGGAAGTTTCTCAGATTCGTTCTATTAGTAGTTATTTGAATTCTTTTTTTATACTTGTAAAAAGGATAAGACAAGACAAGGCATAATACTTGAAAGGACCTTCTGGGCTGTGAATCTGTTCAGTGTTGTTGCTGCCAGGCCGGAGTCCCAGCCAAGCTCTTCTGGACAAACTGTTTTCGTAAATTGTGTGTGTGTGTGTGTGTGTATATATATATATATATATATATATATATATATATATATATATATATATATATATATATATATATATATATATACTTGCATTCGTGTACATACACAGGCTGGTCTTCTGTTACACATAAAAAGGCCGCCTTCACACCAACAGTGACCACTCATTTGGAAGCCAACCAAACGCCTGTGGCTGTAAAGACCTGCCCAGGGTTCAGGTTCTTAAAGCGGAAATAATTGCAGAGGTGCACGCTCCATTAAAAGCAACTATTTAATACAATAATCATTCAATTAAAAATCCCTTGTAGCAGCTGCCATAGTTGATTTGGATCAAAGGAACATGTTATATTTGTGGTATGAAGCAAACTGTTTCACCGAGGGCCACAATCTGGTCTTTTTGCAGAGAGAATTTCACCTGCAGACTGCATCACTTGAAAACATGCTCACAGTGATGATCTGCTTTGATTCTTAGTTATAATGGAGTTTCAGTTATAAAATATATGGGAAGCAGTCTGTCAATTGTTGAGCTAGCATTATTTTTAACTGTGTTTTTGTAAAGATATATGCCCATTGTATCTATTTGTTCTTTGACCGTCACTCAGTCTCCAGAGAACATCAAAAAGCTGCTGCTGGACTAGTGGTTGGTGGTTTTTATTCAACATTTGTCTGATTTGCCAGCTCACAATTTACATTGACAAAGATTCCTTGAATAGACGGAACATTGAACATCTCATTATAAAAGCAGAGCCTTATGAAAGGACACATAAAGAGGAGGATGAAGTACAGCTGATTTCTTGTGGTACCACATTAACAACCAACATGATTATGTGTTGTCTCCCTGAACATGTTTAGCCCATGACTATAAAACTGTTCATGCTTTGAAAATGAACAGACAATAAAAGCAGAAGATTCACAAACTTTACATTTTGCCAAATTGCAGCTTAAATGTCTGACTTGTGCAACATTACATTGCTGTGAATACTTTTCATTTTGGAAGACAAGATTTTTAATGGAGTTATTTAAGGAAGTTAGTTAATTATTGCATGTTAATGTATAAAATGTTGTATTTCCTTATGTTAAATGTAACAGGGACAGTCATATTCCGTTGAATGCTGCTGCAAGCTATCGATGGCAGTGGACAAACTGTGAATAACCACCGCCTCATCGCCAGCTTAATAGTGAGATGTGTTTAGTTGCCTCCGGACAGTTGGCTTTCCTCCAAATAGGCAAAACATTATAGTTGTACTGTAAGTAAAATATATGTATTTTAAAATGTCTATGATGTGTAGTATGCTGGACAATTATCTGTAATATGATGCCATATTTTATACGGGGGTAGCAGGCTAAATTGTGGCAAAGAATATTAATTATTTTGAACTGGGAGACAAATACAAACTCAAAGTTTCAGAAACAAAAGAACGTTGCATCCGTTTTACAGTTGCGAACCAAATGGCCTTTCAGATTGGAAACGTCAGACATTATGCCGCTGGTTTGCATGTGAGGCCATTCTTCACAACAGAGAGATGGCTTTGTGTGTTTATCTTGTTGGGTGCCGTTTGAGCAAAGGAGCACATTACGTCGAGTCTTTGTTTTATTGTGTTCAGCAAATTAATAAATGGGAAGCATAGTGGGAAAAATAGATATGAAAATGTGTACTTTGCATTATTGAAAAGCCCATCCACTAAAGGTTACAAGCAGCTATTGTAGTAAAATCTGTGAAATGTAATTAGAGTGTATGTGAGAGAGCAGCACAGATAAAGCTGCCTCTGCCATTATGGACTCCCTCATAACATTTTGCATCCCCCTGAAACTTATTCTCTCTGAACTAATTCTGCATGACATATTGCATTTCTGCTTCAGCTATCATGAGGCTACCTGTGAATTAAACTGGGTTTGCAATACAGCAAATTTCCAGATCACATTTTGGACATGCAGATATCTCATATTTGCTATGATTTATTAATTCAAGCCCGACAAAACTCACAACATTACTTACAACTGTTATTGCTGTTTTATGCTCTCTGCGTGTTTATTTGTACGACATGAGATGGATATCGAAGTGGAAGAAGAGTTGGGATGATGGATACATATATTGCTTCATAAGGTAATATGGAAACAATGGAGAGAAATGTAAATTTATCAAAAACAAAATATTTTTATTTAAAGCTTCAATTTGTGTTGGAATGGCAGGTCGATAGAATGCATTTGCTTGTCCTGGTGTCAAAGTGGAGGGACATCTTAAATGGAAAAACCTCATTGCCGATGGATTTCATCTTAGTAACAGCTGAGTAGATCAATGTAATGTCTTGTTCAACTCCATCTTCCGAAAGTAGTTTTAAAATCCACTCCAATACAAACAGGAGACAATACAAAGCTACACTTGAAAGACCTGCAAGCACTGAACACAAGTCATGAGGTCACATGTCAGTTAGCAGTAGATGTATGAGGAGTACATGTTCTTGATAATCAGCATTAACTCATGTATATACTACTAATTTGTTTTGCCAGTCACTTTTTGTCAGGAAACGTGACTGCTGCTTGGATTTTGTTCCCTGATGTAGGAAGTGCACACGTTGTTTGAAGGTGGTGGGCGAAGAAACACCAGAGTTAGAGCTTCACATCTTGAGTCCTGCATGTGGTGAGGCGGAGGCCACAAAGCTTTGGTTAAGGTGAAGGGAATTTAGCTGGAGGGTAATCAAGTAAACATATAATTTCTTGTGCTTCAAGTCAATTGTCACTTCTCCAATATTCATTATGTATGTATATATATATATATATATATATATATATATATATATATATATATATATATATATATCTATATATATATACATACATAAGATGTAACATGCTTTAATTGCAACAAGCTGATATTGAGTAGAAATACTTCGAAAATGTGTTGTCATTAAAGGTTTTGCCGTAAAGTCCATAATCAAACATTATCAACAGAATGTAAAGAGGTTACACAAAATGTATATTTATTGTGTTGCAGAGATATTTGCTAAAAATGAGCATGCTTAGCAGTTAGCCCCGCCCCGTCCTGTCTTACCACTTTGTACCTCCAGAGGCGCTAGTGAGTCACTGTAGCGTCCACTCTGTCCCCAGTCCAACATGAGAGCACAAAGAAGTAGCGCTGCCTCAATCCATGGCCGTGCGTGTCGATAGATTAAATTCAAGGTTGCAGAAACGAGAAAACAATGGATATTCATTTTGTCTTCCCCAATTCATCCAATAAACAAACAATTAAAATGTACACAACCTAAAAGGCTGGTTGGTAGTAGAGTAAACACACACATGAATAACGTAAACTACAAGCCAATGCTACACATGAAGATTATAAAACAGCAGTGTTATTTTTGATCGGCTCTCAAGAGTTTCAGCAGTTTAATAATGTTGTGCCTAATATTGCCCTGCTGTTGTTTTTTTCTCATTTTAATTAATTATTTTGACCAAAATGAGATGATGTGGACCCAGTACGAGAGGTGAAATGCTGCCCCCTATTTATTTGGATCATGTGGCTAGATATTACACCTTTAAGTTAACTAGCTGATTATACTTCTGGATGTTTACTTAACTAACATTTCAAATTCAGAAATCTAACTTATAATGATGAATTTTGTGAATATTTCTACTTTTACTTAAGTAAAGGGTCACAGTACTTCCACAGTACTACCACCATCTGTGTTTATTGGTAGTATATAAATGTAATATCTAGGGGACAGGGTTGTCAGCGCTGTTTGAGAAACATATATAAGTATTGTTTGACAAATGTCTCGTGAGCTAACAAATGCTGCAAACCAAATATGACTCATACTTGTAGAGAATTTAGTTAGAACAATTATAATTTAATCATATTTACTTTAAAGTGGAGGCATTTTGGGACACCATATATGGTGACACAAATGCAATTTTCTTTTTTCATTTGGCAGCTGATCATTTTGAGGTAAAAGCCCAAATAAGTCTGGTTGAGGATTTAGAGACAACACCTTCTAGGAGTCAGTGACACCCATTTGTGGCAGTTAAAATAAGAAAACAATATAGTATCACATTTGCGTGTCGGTTATGGGAGGTCTTCTATCACATAATGACCCAATGAATTTATTTTCCATGCTTCCTGTTCACAGATAAGCCAGCTCTTCTTTTAATGGTGCTTCTCCAGGAAAAGAGTGATAATAGAAGCCAACCGGGCCAAAAGTTGAGCAAAAAGGAGAAATGATTAAGGAACCTTATTAAAAGCAACCTTGTAGATTCAGACGCGTGATGGAGAGCACATTATGAGGCCTGATCCTTTTCAAATGACACCACGGTTTCCCGAACACGCCGAAAAACCTGATTAGGGTGACAAGCACTGAGTGATACTGCAAACCTGTTAATAACATGAAAATTAGAAGGGGCTCATGCAAAGAAAGGAGATTAATTTAGCTGGAGTCCATCTTGCGCAAATTGCGAAGTTGTGAATATGTTTTCAGATAATGAGCCTTCCTACTTGTCAGCTCACTTGTCATTTTCTGTAATTAATGTTAAGGAAGACTCCTTCCTGATGGTTCATATTACTCATGTACCAGGGAAATTTCTCCCCAGAAATAATTTACATTTATTATCATCAGTCTGTTTGTGTGGTTTATTTCACAGTGGAGTAATTTATTGCAGCACCATTTCGCTCGCCTTGATTAGTCACTCGTCAGACTGAGATGTAATTTTTTTTCTTCATATGTCTCATCCATGGAAATTGAAAGTGTTTTTGGCTCAGCATGGTACCTTCTCAGCTCACATCTTTTACTCATTTTTCTTGTATTTGTGCGTGTGTGTGTGCGTGTGTGTGTGTGTGTGTGTGCGTGTGTGTGTGTGTGTGTGTGTGTGTGTGTGTGTCTGTGTCTGTGTGTTTACCTCTTGAGTCGCTGAAAAGCCTGTTTTTGCTTATCATGTACACAAATATTTGGCAATTATTGTACTGTAGATCTCAAATACACCAGATGTAAAAGTTCATGAAACACAAACTGGCTGGATTTTGAATGTAATTCTGCAATTATGTATAATACATCAAATATAGCCAAGGTAAAGTGGATGCCTCACCACACTTTAGCCAAATACTATGCATTTCTACAGAATTATAGAAGTTATATCTAACAGTGCATTTGTAAATAATATTTTAATTTATCATACAGCACTGAATGCATACAGCGTTGGGAATAATGAAATAATACATTTGATTTCTTCACACAGTGAAGTGTATTCCCCTGAGCCCCCAGAGATAGCAACCAAACAGATTTACCCCACTGTGGTGTGACCATAACTCAAAGAAATATTCATTTAAGACATGATATTTAAATCAGCCTTTCTTAGCTACTAAGCTTTGCTTTTCTTTGTGCCAGTAAATTTATAAGCCCACTTCTTAAATGTATTATTCATCCAAGCATGTAAATAATGCATGCCTGCTTCCACAGTAAATTAACCCTTTACCTTACCAGGGATACAGGAGTCATTGTTTTGAATGGCAATTATGTCATTTAATTAATGTTGTAATTAATACTGTAATTAGCTTAAACACCCTGCAACCGGGTGCCACTACTAAGCTGTCTTAATTAAATAGATTGAACGGTTTCATATCTTTTTGCACTGTCACGTTGCACGGTGCAGAAGAAATGTGGCATCTTCTTTGCACATTTTAGTACAACTTTTTTTAAGACAAACAAGCCGAGAGAACTCATTCACAGATAATGTGTGTAATAAAATGGAAGGGAAGGTTATAATCTTGCTGTCTTTAAAGCTTCTCTTCACAAAGAAAAGTCCTACTTTTGGCCAATCATTTATAAACTACTATTGAAAATCATCTCTGTGTCTAACTTACTTGATCACAATTTGATACTCCATCACATTGGGAGTCATTGTCTGCTAAAAATGATAAAATAAAATAAATCCGATTCCCAATTCAGCTTTCAAACTAAAGGTAAGGGAGTTGTGCAAGCCTGTGTTTTATTGCTGCGGTACAGCGGCGTGAGCGGGCAGACATCTAATCCTCTAGTAGAGTTTTTTTCCTTGCCCAACCTGACAGTGATAGAAAGTGTTTTCCCCAAACTAGAAAAATAGTTGCGAGAGGATAAAATAACAAAGAGGTCAGTGAATACTGAAGGATTTCCACTCTCAACTCGACTGGCTGCAGGTCCGGCTTTGTATTCATGGGCTGTGAGCATCCGTACAGCTCATCTATTGTGCATGTGTATGTCAGGATCATTTTTGAAGCCAGACGCCTCGGCACTACCAGGAAGCAATAAGGAGGAACTCCCTGCTTGTAAAATTAATTCCCCTTAGTATGTCAGAGTGTGGCTGCAGATCTTAGGAGTTAGGGGTTGAGATATAAGCTGCTTTAATGCACAGGGTTTCTGGTTCTGTGGAGGATTTCCTCTCGAGATGTAAATATTGTATCAAAAAATTTGGAAAGCATGAATAATTGTAAACATTTTAAATGAATTTGCTCCCTGTATCATGCGTGCATCAGTGGATTACGCTGGCTTTCTGTTTGGTTGCAAGTGATTTTATCAATGTCATTAGACCATTCATTGAACTAAGTGAGGAATCCATCAAAAGCTGACAGGAAGCTGGAGACTAATGACTGTTAGGCTGCAATATTCTTTAATATGATTTTTATTTGCCTTAATTTCATCTTCTTTTACACAGGTCCCAAATCGGTGGAGAGCTGCTGAGCACCTGAGCATATTCTACAGTTTTTTTTTTTACTGAAGCTTTATTCTCCATGTGGATTTATTCTGGCACACATCTACAGCTCTCAGTAAACTGGAGTGAGAAGCACATTGTGTGACAATTGCGTTTCACTGCGGGGACACATGAAACAAATTAGGATGAGTATATATTATGTGGTGGCAAGCGGGACAGCAATTTGTGCACACTTGGCGCCAGTGCACCCTGTTTTTTTTTAATCTCTTCATACCCCTCTGCATTTGGAGCCACCTTCATCATACACTCCAACACTCCAAATTAAAAATAGCGCAGCGGGTTTCAATTTTGTGCTGACACAAACCTAATTTTACACCTCCTTTCAGTACTTTCCCCTGTTCTTACACTTCATATCCTCTGAAACAATCAACCGCAGCCCTGAAATTGCCTGAAACATAACAAAAATGAAATGGAAATTAATTTTTTGCAACAGGATTAGCTACCCGTGTGACTATTATCTTCCCCTGCTGTTTATCTGGAGCAAAAGGAGGGGATCATTTTACAATTAATGGCAGAGGATTCAGAACCCTACTGCAATCATTAGATGACACATCTAGAAGAAATAGCCCTTCATATTGCCTTACCCTGGGCTTCAATAATCTTGACCCTGGGTATTAATGGATGAGTTAATGGCCTGCAGAAATCCTTTAATTTATGCCAGGGTGAATTAAGAATAAGTAATGGATTCTGCTTTTCAAATGTCCAGACAAGGCATTTCCGTTCAGCCTATCTGAGAAATCAAATTATCATATTATCTCTTTGAATGGGTCTTCTGAACCCATATTTCACAATATCTGATGGAAATAGTTTTGACATTCATTACATGACTCTTGCTTTATTGTGGCTTGATAGTACATGCTGTGACAAAAGGAGATAATGATTTCCGTGCCAGCGATGAAGAAAATGGACATGAAAAAAAAGAGGATCAGAAATGACAAATCAACTTTCAGCGTCCTAATGTAAATACAAATGTAATTATGGAAGTGAAAATTGGTTTGACTCTCTGGAGAGAGGCCACTGCCCTTTAGCCCTTTCTTTACAAGTAATTCACAGAACATGTGATTTAAAAAAAATTGTAAGTGTTTTGTTACTTGAAGTTTGTGTAGAAAGATGCACAGATAGTTAAACACCATGAAGGCATTCTTTGGCTTTTCAAACCTTTTTTATTCGTACATTTATTTAAACCTTTATTTACAACTCAGGAAATCTATTGAAGGAGTCCCATATTTCCGATGATTCAGACTAGAGCATCAAAAAGACCTCAAACAAACAATCTGTCAGAAAACCAGTTAAAATAGGAATACAATCAAAACAACAATATAGTTAAAGTAGTTACAGACCGATAGCGGATGCTCATCAAGTAAAATTCTAAAGCGTCGAAGTGATTTAGACTATTTCGCTTCAGGTCGGGTTGCAAGAGATTCCATGAGTTCGTCGCACCAATAGCAAAAGCGGTACGCTGCTAGTTTTCCAATCAGGGCTTTAAGATATACAGATACTCGTGAATATTGCGTCTCTCAGTCCGAGAAGCTCAACCGACCTGATCATAGAGGATGCAGTGGTGAGTGTTGCAGCTATCCCCGGTAATAAACCTCAGGGCGGAGCGGTGAACACAATCTAGGGGCCTAAGTGTGTGGAGGCAGCAGTGTGTCTGTAAATTAAACCCCCATAATCCAAAATTGCTAGGATAGTTAGGGTAGATTCAACAATCCTCTTCTGACAGATCAGAGGAAAGCTAGTTATATTTCTAAATGAAAAGTATAACCACTTTGCTGTTGAAAACTAAATGTTGTCCAAACAAAAAAAAGTCATATTTAACTTCTGAATACAATACTGGAACTTAATCTGTTCAAACTGCATTTTCAGATAAATAGTGCAGCAGTATGAAATACTCTGCAGGGAAGCAGACCTCCATGTTCAACTTGTATCTTCCTTGTGCATATAATACTTTCTTTTAGCATGAAATAATATTAATATTTCATTTTAATGCTATCAAGTAACAAATGTTTGAAATTAGCTTTAGCTAAATATACATGAGCGGTATTTATGGAAAATAGTAGTACTTCGTACTTACTTACAAAAATGTAAATTGCACAATATAAACTGCCTCTGAAACTGATAATATAGCTGAAAATAAATAACATTCTACTATATATATATATATATATATATATATATATATATATATATATATATATATATATATATATATATCTACTATATACTATATATTTGTACATATACTGAGACCAATGTTGTCAAAGCACAACACATACATGCGGAAGATTGTGAATGTAAAGAAAATCAAATCTTCTCATGTATTTATCTGTTTATCATATATAACAATAGCAAATACTTCATTGTTAACTGTTTATTAACAGTTTAGGTACACATGTACAATCCAAGCAATACTAATAGCATATATCCAAATGTAAATGTAAGTGAACAAAACATAGGACATGTCAGTGTAAGGCGGTCAAATACAAAAAACATAAATGCATACAAATAACTCTGACACAGTCTCAACAAAAAAAAGGGTAGACGGGTACAGTAAGATCTATTGCATGGATTGCATTAGAGTGTACAGGTGGTCCTAATAAACTGATGACTCAGTGTACATTAATATGCATTAACTTTACCAGACACAGAAGCACACCTCTGCACATCCCCTCCATTACACCCCGGCCTGCAGTGCCCTGTGGCTTGAAGACACTCTGGGGGGCTTCACATGCAGCCTCTGCTTACGGCCATGCCTGCATTTTTATTGGATGATGTCATACATGTGTCACAGTGAAAGCAGAAGTTTGATGTGAGGGAGTTGTCCTGCGATGATGAAGTCATCCTTACACTTAGGTGAGATGGCTATTTATTAATTTTTTAACATATTGGCTCCTCAGGTTGTACAACATCCTGTAAGTGAACCTGAGCCTCCTCGACCCCCAAAGCCTCCACGCACGCACACACACACACACACACACACACACACACACACACACGCACACACACACACACACACACACACACACACACACACACACACACACACACACACACACCTACACACACACACACACACACACACACACACACACATACTCTGCTGTCAAACAGCAACACAACACTGGCAGTTATTTGGGGTTTGTTTGTAATCTTTTCGGGCGCTTTGTCAGGCAGGCGCAGTGATATTAGTGTGAGTGCACAAAAGCCCCCGAGTGGTGTCACGCACAATTAATGTCCCCAGGTAGCAACTCCATTAGTCTTATGAACTCAAGTCGCAGTGGGGAATGCTAATGGTGGAGGTGCCGTAGGGCATTAGGAAGGAGTGCAGCCAAAGCTACCACTTTACCCTTCGATTTGACCAGTGTGCACCTCCATCTCACTTTAGAGCCCTACAACCAACACCCCCCAACCTCGACACTTTAGCGAGACACGCTGTCAAGTAGCAAGCAGCCTCTGAAGAATCCATTGGCAATGTGTGCCTCTCACTCACACAGCTGTGCGCCGCTCTTTTTTAATGATCATTTATATGTCCCAGGCATCTTAACCAAATGTCTGCAATTACATAACAGTGGCATGTATTGTGTCACTCCAATGGACCCTTTCAAAGTCTATATTTTCAGTTTTCATGTGACAACGGCCCTACGTGGTTAATCATTGTCAGCTTTCATAAATGTTGACTTCCATCTCAGCAGCCTCAAATCCCACACGGTCATGTGACCTCCTCCACTACAGATCCCCAGCCTGACCTTGCTGGTGTAGAAACATGGAGCGCTTCATTTGATCTAACAGGCCTACAGCTGAGCTAAACCCAGCGGTGAGGCTCGCCTGCTCCATGCCCGCTCTAGCATGGATGTATTTAGGAAGCCTGGTAGCTACCATTACATCACAGCTCAATAGCATCATGTTGCCTGCGAACCTACATGTCAATTCCATGTCACACAGTCCACGGAGCGAAAAAAGAGGTAGAGGTGGTCCGTGATAAAGAGCCAGCTGACAGAAAGCAACGCGATAGACAGTGAGAAACGCTGGCAATTTTGGTAGAACAAACCCACATTGCTAAGCAACCCCCATCCAGGCATGAAAAACACAAGCCCGCCATGACAGTGACTGCAAACGGAGAGAAGTCACTCTGAGCCTATTCACAGCCTTTATTACATTATCAATTACTGATTATAAATGTACTCCACATGGTCTGGTTCTCTGTGCCTTACTCCATCATGTTGTGCCGTCATCACTCAAAGTGAGGCCCACACGGGAAGGCCGGCGGAGCGCTCAGGTTCCTCGGTTCCCTCTCACCGTTGCTATGGAATGCAGTGGCTGTTTTATTGCTTGTGGCAGTAATTGCACTTACATTTGACGGTCTTTTGTTGAGATAAAACCCCACAGCTGGCTCTGTTAGCCCCGGCTACAAGCCAATAGAGTCACAATGCACTTAAACATGTGTCAACATACCTACCCAAAGCCAAATGCACATCTTTTACCCGCTGTGTGAATATTGTAAAGATATTAGTTTACTAACGTGGTAACGTAATGGTTAAATGATTCCACTGTATTAAAGCGTCTGCTGTAGTCATTTACTGGAAAGATCAGAAAGCAGCTGTTTGAAGTCCACATCTTTGATTTTACGGCCTTCCTATAAATGAGCCGAGCAAGTGTTCTTATTGATTTACACATTAAATATATTAGTAATAAAACAACATCCTGCTGCAAACCAATTGTAAAATCAATAGTAATTGGAACCAAAATATTATGAGTTCTTGGTCTGCAGTCTTATTGTCTCTGTAACTGACCAGTGAAATCCTGTACGTTTGTGTGATAAATGCGATAAATATTGATAACAATGTCAAATGAATGTATGGGTGTAATTCTGAGAGCCTAAATATAAATTGAATAAACTCTGGAAAGATGGTCTGTGATGGAAAAACAGGAGGTTAACAAACCAAACGAGAGCTGAACTTGATGAACTTGTACAGAAAATTCTCATTGATCCAAAGAAGATGAGAAAATGTGAGAGGGACGTACAGTTTGTAAATCAGATGAGATCACACGTTAAACAAACTGTGAGCACCTGGACATCATATTGTAAAATGTGATGTTATTGATTCCCCAGCTTGGCTCTAACTTGAGTCAGTAGTTTGTTTCCATGACCGAAGGAGATCAAAACATGGGAGACACTTTCTAAATAGAAGAACTTGTTCACATCCCAGGGGAAGGAAATAATGCTAACAAACTGTTTTAGCCACTAGTGGGCCGCATAAACAATTTCTTGGTATGGTTTAGGAAAAGATTGTGGTTTGGTTAAAAAAATAAATAAGCCCACGTTTGTTGCGGAAAATTTGCAAGTTTGTTACATAACTGGACCTAGTTTAGTATGTAAGTTACATAACTAAAATAAGTCAATGTTACAAACAGGCCACGATCAGCGGCCTCCTTTGTGTAAGTCCGGTGTTTGTTTATGTATTAATCAAACAAGATATGACATGGTATTAGTGAGCTTGAGAGGTGTTGATAGGCTGATTGTGTTGACTTTGGAGGGAACCAAGCCGTTTACCCTGTTTCTATTCTCCATGCTATGCTAAACAAACCGCTAATAGTGGTAGCCTTACAGTATCTAACATTGTATTGATCCTATCATCTAACCCTCGTAAAGTATTCCTTTGAAATTACCATAACAACTGATCCGCATAGCAGTCTACACTACCTGGCTCTGTGATGAGCCTTAATCATGCACTCATTTATTAAACAAATTGTAGTCTGTCCAGCCCAATCTAAACTTACGAAGAGTAGTCACCAAGAATGACCTTTACTGTTTACTGTCTCTCCCATCAGTTAAACTCAGAGGAGCGGCTTGTAACTCAAATTAGAATTGCTGGTCCACCTTACAGGTCAGCCCACCTTAAAGAGACCCTGAGCCGGAGTTGTTGCTAACTTCAGGGCTAACCCTCTTCACTTTCATCAGCAGGTCGACAAGGGAGCTCGGGTCGGGTCTTGAGGAGTTGTAACATTTATTCACCGACAAACAAACTGCACACACGGCACTGCCACTTTCTCAGTTATAATGTTACTACCAACTTCATACTCATCGTGTGTCTCTCCCTCTCTCTCTCTCTCTCTCTCTCTCTCTCTCTCTCTGTCTCTCTCTCTGTCTCTCTCTCTCTCTCTCTCTCTCTCTCTCTCTTTCTCTCTCTCTCTCTCCCACACCAGAAACTCTACATGAAAAGTAAAAAAGTTTCCTTACTTGAGAGAATGTGTAAGCAGACGTATACTTTTAATAGAAAGAACTGAGGCTGCTCCTTTTACACTTTGGTTCTCCTCTGGTGTGGGATCCTGTGGAGCAGGAAAACAAAGCATGAGGTGTGTCTTATTCTCCATAGAGTGCCCTGGGGCCAAGGAGTGAGCTTGCTGCCATCCTGGAGGCTTTGAGTGCTTTATAACAGCGTACACAAAGGACCAGCTTCCCACAGCCCAGTCATTAACAAGTGGGCAGCAATGAAGGCAAAGCCGGAGAGGGGGCTTCCACTGTCCTGCCACCACACCTGCTTCCACATTCACAGAGACACGCTGGCCCAGCATGAAGGATGACTTGTAGTGCACTGAACTCCAGGGAAAGCCAGCCGCCTCTCCTGTCTTGTTTGTTTGATAATTCAAGAGTTTCTGACAATAGTCTACAGCTCAGGACCACAAAGAGCTGTATTCTGCAGCTCTGTCATCATCAGTCCCATCAATAAAGCAAACATGAGATATTTTATAGAAGGTTTTTATACAATAATGTGATTACTATTTAGTTCAAGTTTAGTAATGGAGCTTATATTACTGGTGAAGAATAAATATACATTTCTGATACGGCTAACTCAGTTTTGCGCGTTCTGACATACTGCCGATCCTACACTTCTTTCTACACACAGGTACTACTTCAGTTATTTGTTTGTTGGGATTTACTTGTACATTACTGTAACTTTAAGAATTCATATACAGTGGCTCTGCATTGTATTTTTCTGAATGACATCATGGCATATAATATATCTGGTCTTAAATTGAACATCAACAACACAATAAATAAGCAGCATGTTCATCTTACAGACTGCCCTGCATGTAGCAAAAAATCATTCTTCTTCCGAATGACAGATGATAATATGTGAGGAGACATTTGCTTTTGACCAGTTTGGATCAAATACCAAACCTGCTATTTACTCCATGAACAACGTCAGCGGACGCAGACACACCACAGACTGGACTGAACAAAATTTTGATGGATGTCAGTTGGGACAAGTGAAAGCAGATATGTGACATTTACTTACAGAGAATGCTCACCAGCAAGTCACAGTGTTATGTAAATAGCACACCTGTCTGCTGGTTGACGTGCCTGGCTTATGGAAAATCTGTCTTTTAGGGTCGAAATATTGTATGAGCACGGCTTTTTGTACCATCTGTGAGGATATTCTGTAAAGGACTATATGAAAATGATCGGGGCAGGAAGGGGGCTCATTTGATATTCATTAAAAGAAGACAAAGCAGACTTGTAAAACTGTATTTTAAACCTAAATATGTGAACAGAATAATCATTTTAATGTTATCTTCCAATACACACATTAGTATAATACAAGTGGAATTCATTATTTAATTTTGAACAAACAACACAATGTTCAATATTACTACAACTGAAATACTATATATTACTGTCACTGAAGTATTGGACATGCTGTTGAGCCCCACAACATTACAAAAACAAAATGTAAAACAAAATGCAAAATGCATACCACTGCCTCAATTCTGCCCCCTCCATCATTTCCCTCCAGTCTCTAAAACATGGGATGTAAAGGCATCGGCATAAATGTGTTTTTCAACATTAACTGTCGTAAAAAATAACTTATTTCTTGATTCATTATCTTGCAGTTGACAGTGTTTGCTCTGTAACGTGCCATCAGTTAGTGAGCCCTCACAGTACCTATGATAGCACTTGTGATTGACACATAATGACCTATACGTCTAGTGGCACTGCTCGAGTTTCATCCCGGCTCAGTATAGCTGTAATAATGTCTATTAGCATTCCAATATGGCATTAACAAAGACAAATGCTGTCATTCTCCATCACAGTCAAGTTTTGAGACTGAAGTACAATCACTCTCACTTCCTCCTCCAGGGCCATCCTCTGTTTGAGGAGCAGTGAAATATGAAAAAAGCTGACAAGATGGTGATAGATCACAAGACCAT
The DNA here is from genome assembly GCF_910589615.1 of Taurulus bubalis. NCBI lineage: Eukaryota > Metazoa > Chordata > Actinopteri > Perciformes > Cottidae > Taurulus > Taurulus bubalis. The sequence goes on along the minus strand of NC_136596.1, from coordinate 16,186,775 downwards.
CAATTTCATGACGAGTCCCTTCATAAGCAAGTTAACCAGAGAAATTAACATTGTTAATATTGTGTAATTACCTGCAGCAAAGCAAGAATAAAACAAGAAACAATAATGGATTTTTTTTACTTTTCTAGCCAGGGAAGCTGAATTGGCTTTACTCCATAAACAATGAGCTATCTTTGCTGTAGTGGCTCTAAGGTGCCCCACTTGTGTCTCTCTAATTACTTTGGTTTCATCAGGTCCTACAAAAATCTGGTGAAGAGGAAAATCCATACTCGATAACAATGAAAAATTCATATTGTTGTTTTTTTCCCCATCCCTCTCTGTCTCTCTTTCCCTCTCCCCTCTCTCACTCACTCACACACACCCTGCTCTCTCTTATTCTGTGATATATTTAAATGTTAATAACCATTCATTCCTGACACCCTATCTACCAAGCCCCAAGTTTAACAGGAAATCTATTTAATCTGAAGAATCTCATTACACGATCATGGCAGCAGCTAAGGCCCTGACTATTGTCGATAGATGAGAGGTGGGAGGGGGGAGGAGAGAAAGAAAAGAAGGGCTTGCTGAGAAAGAAGATGATGCGCAGAGAGAAAAAATTAATTCAGGAATGGATATTTAATTTAATCATTGTGCATGAAGCAATATAAAGGAGGCATAAAGAGTCTTGCTTCTTCCTTCATTTGAGAAGATAATGATTAAATGTTGTCTATTGTGCTGTACAGCTGAATGGTTTAATCATTCCGAGAGCCATAGAGTAGAGGCAGAAAAAGAAAAACATCACACCCTTTAGTGCATTTGACAGAATTCTATATATGAACTTCTTTTAAGGCCATTAAAAGATTATCACTGATTTAACAAAATGCCTGTTCAGAGCATTAGACACAGACGGTTCCCCAAACCCCTCAGAACACCATTCTGTGTCTCCTATTATCTCATCCACCCAGCACTATTTAATTTCATTCCCATGAATATGCAATGAATTTAATTTTGAACACTATTTTCATCTGCTCCTGTAATCACAAAAAAATGCCAGTGTAATTAGTTTCTAATGACTTGGTGTAATTGTTGTAGTAATCATTTTAATTACCCAAATGCAGAGACATTAGATGTTAAAAGGAGAATAATCTGCTTGTACCTCCTACTGTGTCTCTCATCTCCAGAGTTTGATATCTAGATTTTGACATGGGCTGTTTCACTGTCAAAGACAGAGGCGATGGAGGGCTGCTGCGTGTGGATGTTTTACAGCGCATGATAGGGGAGGCATGTACTGTATAGCAGAGAATGTGAGCGAGAAAGGGAGGGAGAGACACAGGCAGACAGACGGGCCCAGACTTACATTGTAGCATCTCTGCAATCTGTTCTGTGGAAATTTGCATGCCCCGAAAAGCCATTAAGTTAAAATATACAGTTATTGTACCTTTCTGGGACCGGCGCCATACAAATGCTTATTGCATGTGCTTATAGCTCAGTCTACCAGATGGTAAATCATGAAATTTTATGAAATTATTGCACCAGTGAGGTGTTTTGAAAAGGAGCAGCTGTGAGGGAGATGGGACATTATAAACACTCACAGGTGTTCTGTCTTTCCCCACCGCCAGCCACAACATAAAAAATTAAATTATAAACAAACCAGCAAATGTTGTAATCTCCTTCACAGATACACTACTTACAGGAGAAAGTGTTCAAACTAAGCAAAGAATTTAATTAGAATTTGCATAAAATATTTATTGTGGCTAAGAAATTTCATAGCATGGCTCGCCAAGTTTGGAAATTGACGAAATGTACATTCCACTCGCATCTCAGTGCCATGGATGAAGATCCATTAGGGAAGGCTCTAATGGGCACTTCACCCGAGCACATATGGGCAAGTACACCTAATAAGAGGGAGCTGGTCAGTGCCAAACACCACAACAAGCTTGTGTTTCTCATTAAGATTTTATTCCTTCCTTAGTATTTAATTAGCTAGTCTAGCACAGGGACCAAGGAGGATAGCTTCACATCCACTATGTTGCCACTTCCGACTCTCCAAGATGTAAACTGGAGGTCTCCTGCTCCCTGGTTTACAAGTAGTGTATCATGTGAGTACTTGTTGCTTGCCATAGAGTCTGATTTTCTGCAGAAACCCAGTGGCTCTGAGGTACAATGTGCAGACTTGGCTTCCCTCAAAATAAGCTCATCGCTAACATGCAGTTCCACTTGTGTTCAAGTGGGATTTGAGGCATTGGCTGCGCTAACATACTTTTCACGGCCTCAATAAAATAGAAAAGATCAAACCACACAATGTATGGTGATGACACAAATAGTAAACAGTAGTGAACTATTGTCTCTGCATTTCTGACAGTTATTTTGTCTACTAAATGATTTTATGAAGCATTCCCTAAATACATCATAATGATGACAATTGTCTTAAGGAATTAAGTCACATTTTGAAAAGTACACTCATTCACATTGTTGACAAGACTTAGATGAGAAGATTGATAACAAAAAACATATGTCTGTGAGGTCAATATAACGCTACTAAAAGCAGCTAGTTAGCTTAGCATAACGACTGGAAACATCTGACCTGTAACAAATCAGTTTACCTGCACCTCTAAATCTCACTATTTGACCATGTCTGTTTGAAATATTGTCTGTTTCAGTGTGAAGACACTATGTTGCAGCTTTATGGAGGATGAATAAGCTAAAATTCAAATTATAGTTATAGGCCACTTCTGTGTCACTCCAAGGTATTTTTGGGATAATTCATCATCATTTATCCATTAAAACATTTCATGAACATTGTAGTTATTGTGCATGACAGGGCCTGTTACATATTCAAATGTGATGCGTGTGTATTCTTCTTTGAAAAGGCTGGTGCCTGGTCTCAGAGTTGTGCTGCAAGGGTAGCTGGGATAGTCATGCATATTCAAATCCACTGCTGGACATGGCTGCCCTAAATAGGCGAAGAGCGTGCAGCACTCAAGGGTGGTTTGTTTTCCATGTGTTTTTTTTCTTTTCTTCTTCTTCTTCTTCTTCTTCTTCTTCTTCTTCTTCTTCTTCTTCTTCTTCTTCTTCTTCTTCTTCTTCTTCTATCAAGCACCTCCAGCACATTCCGATCAAGGCCCTCCCAGGCATTAATTCCACACGCCTCTGGTGGTGTACTCATCAGCATCACAGTTGAATAGAGCAGTGCATGAAAATCAAAGAAGCCAAGTGATTAAGCAATATAGAACTTGAATGGAGAGGCTGCTCTATTTTATCTTTCTCTCCATCTATCTATATTTTGTCATTTTTCATCAGCAACATTTCCCACAAGGAAATGTGAACCACTCCACTGATATCTGATTAAATCTGGGGATGAAAAACAAAACAAAACACAGATTAAAACTGTCGTCATGAGTAAAACCGGGAGTTTAACGAGGTCTAACATCCAATGATTTCTCCGTACGCATCCAAACCAACTCTCGACTTATTGTTAATTTAATTGAAGCAGCATTATTTTACTCCTGAGAGGATAAACAAGGACACAATTATTCTCTAAATAAACAAGTTGAAATGATGTATAGAATAAAAGAGTATACCGCTGATCCCTTAGGAAGAGAAAAGCACATTGTGGCATTTTGTTTATGAGGTTTTAAAACGAAGCAGCTTCTCACACCACCAAACAAAGCCTCTCCAGGAGAATCTCATTATGACTCGTAATGACAAATTCACCCTTTGCAATTATTTGCTGCCATTTCAAAGCTCTATCTTGTGGGGAGAGGGTTCAGTTTGCGCTCGGTTGGCCATAAACCTGGTGAGGTAGTGCACCAGGCAGGACAGTGATATACTTTCTATTGGCAACATTGCTGACAAATTAACTGGTGTACATCGGTGCTGTCCTTGTCTCGGCTGTAGAAAGCACTCTCTAACTCAAACTGCAGACCTTTTGAAGTTGTACGCAGAAGTTGTTCAGTTCTTTTACATTTCTAATATTGAGGAAGATGATAGAAATTCCCTCACAAATAAAAATCCTGACAATACCCGTGGAACATACTAATGGAGAATGCAGAATATGGTAATTTAAATGTGCTTGCAAATTACCTGAAACTCATCAACAAGAGCTTTTAATGAAATAACATCCTTATATGAATACTGGGAGAGAGTGAAAAGTGAGCAATGGCTTTTCAGGGTAGTTTGAATTTTTAATTGCCTGTCGGGAGAATATTAGATAAAGCTTGATTAGGAATAAATTGAAAATCTCTGCTGAATGCATCTACTGATAGACACACTAAAGGAGACAGGAAAGGCAGGACATCCATAAAAAAAGACCTTAGACTTTGAAGACCTTAGAAGTTGATTGATTTACGATCTATTAGTGTGTTTTTTTCTTAATATCCTATTAACCAACATTCACACATGCGCACCACAATTGCAGTACAGTATGTGGTCTGTATAAAGTGATTGCTCCCTCATATCAGCTATCTTATTCATGCACACAGATCCTAAGCCAACTTATGTGCACACAGTAGTGCACTTTAGTCCAATGTGTCTAAACATCTAAAGTCTGATGCCTGATTTACACACCTGCAGCTGTGTGTGTATGCGTTCTGCGCGGGTTGTTTCGGGCACGGCGGCCATAAGTAGTACTGTGGAGGATTGCGCGTGGCATGTAATTTTGTTCTGAATTGCACCCATGCATGGTTTTCAAATACTTTCTTAAGTGGTCTTTGATAGGTTTGATTCAATAATTCCATATACGTTTGGCCAAGCAACTCTAGGGCTGTGACAAAAAAAAAAAGAGAAAAATGGAAGAGTTGAATGATAAGTGCTGTTCCTAGCTTGAGTGAGGTTGCTGTTGTTACGAGTGTAAGGAACTTGTCCGGCTCTATGAATCATCTCTGCTGCTCTGCGCAAGCTTTTCCGCATTAGTATAAATTCTGCATAATGCTGCTGTAACCTGACGATTTTGGTGGACATTGATGACAGCTTCACTGGTCTGCTGCTCTCTTCGTGTACATACTGTACGTCTCTCATGCAGGTTTCTGGCCTTTGACTTCTCATTCTGATTTATCCTGCATGTCTGCAGTCATCAGTGCTTCCTGGGCACCAGTGATACTCAATTAAACCCAAAGGTCTACTGGATGAATCAGACTGGGGGGAAAATATTTGAACTCCAGTTATGTAATTTCCACCTCTGACTCTTATGAGTCTAATGGCCTCGATCAATATATCAATAACTTACATATTCATTTAACCTCTGATAAAGTGAGTCAGACCACATTTCTCACTTTTGAGAACTGGGATTTTTTTTCCCACTGAGAAAATAAGAACATAATCCTTATCTAATGACTATTTAGTCAAGCTATTTGATTTATCTATAGATGTAAATCGTACAATTATTTCATTGTTTAGTGTTTAGTTCACTGTCTAGTTAGTGGCAAATATTAAGTTTGGAATTTTATGAGGAAATAAATGTGACAAGGATATTTAAATAGCTTTATATATTTAAACAGACCATTGCAATGTGTTTAAATGTTTCAAACCTAGAAATTACAGGTTCTTTACATTATTGATGAAATGAGTTGCTGGCCTTTCCACTGATTTCATCAATTCAAATAGGTAGTTTTACTTCTGTCCATATTGTGTAGTAATGCCGCAGAAAGTGTGGAGAGATTTAGAAACGTTCATGTTCCTCTGAGATGAGGACCCCAGATGGTGAGGGTCAACGGCTAGTTTAATTAAACCCAAAGTCACACCACAAGTAAACATGTCAGTTATGAAAATGAAACATTTGCTAAATTATTGTGGAAAACAAGCTTTAATAGGTCATGTATGATGTAATATCTAGACAATAAGTGTGTGAATGCATTTGTTTTCAAAAGTTACACATTTTTCCAAAATAAATATGATGCAGTTGCACTGCGATAGTTTAATGTCAGTCTTTTACAGCTGAACACAATTTAATGTAACTCCTGCACTGGCGCTACAAGTAGCAGCCATTGTTTATGGAAGTGTCCATTGATGATTGAATATAGATTATAATGTATATTATACTATCAATTATATTATTCAATAATTATATAATTCATATTTTAAGTAAAAGTGAACAAGTAGCTCTGATGTAATTAAACACATTTTGCCATGTTGCTTTAGTTTTGCCTGCTATATTTTTCTGGGGGGTAGCCAGTGACGCTTTATTTCATGTAAAGTAACTGGACGCCTAGCTCAATACACTTTCCGAATAAATTACCCAACAAAGGGTTTATAAGATATTCATCAGCACATGCAGTACCAGAAATATGTATGCATAGATACGGGGTAAATTGTCCAAACACAAGACCACAACAATTAGGCCAATTGGCAAATAAAACACCTTGAAAAGACACATGCATTGACATCCAGGTGGTGAGGTAATAAAAAACACCTACAATATAAATCAAGAGCACTACATTGAGAGTGGTGCTCCTGATTTATATCGTTACACAAATGCATTTGTGAAATTGTGAATAAGAATGTGTGTCTTTGGACATGATCTTGAATCACCATCTGCAGTCATAGTTGGCTGTTAATGGATTTATAAGAGTGTACAGGCAATAAAAATTCTCTCTATTAAGTCAAATATTGCTTTTAAGTCCATTGCTCAAACTCCTCCTGGGGTAATCGTTCTAATTATTATTTTCAATAAAAGACCAGCAGTGAGGGAGACCATCTATATGAAATAACTACTTCCAGATAACTGAAGCCCTCACAGTGACAGGCGGGTCAGGAGGTCGGCAGACTGCAGAGCATGTGCAGTGGACTGTGTGAAATAAAGGACACAGGGGACATTGTGCTCGGCTCATCTGACCAGCCTCACAATATAGGCTGTTCTTTACTCACACTACAGAAAACAATACAAACAAATCTGAGATGGAAATATCCACACGCTGTATTTCACTGGGTACAACACGGCACGCTGTGGCTTTGAAGCCTTTAGAATGCACAATACTTTCATTTTTTTCCCGAATTAGCTGTCTTTGTACCAGAAGGCAGCGTCACAGCCATCACTGTTAGGCAAGTGTACTGGAAGAAAGCAAGTGTTTTTATTTATTTGGATCACTCTTGGTACACTGTTTATTGCTTGTTTTCCATCTGTATTGAATTCTGCCAGACAGCCAGGAAAAAGCTACAATAAATGTAAACTCCTTATTTAATCCTGAAGATTGCAGCAGTTGCATGAACAGAAATTGTAGGGAGCGTTGGTATGTGCAGGGAACAAAAAGATCTATTGTTGAAATGTGTCTGTGTTGTTTCATATATCATTGATTAGACAAAATAAAAAAGCCATAACATTGGGTCAGGAGAACACAGGGCATGGGTGCTGACATTCTATCACAGCAGACACATATTGACTGGCGCTGTGAAAGTAGTCACTCACTCATCAGTGTGAGGCAGGCTGATTGAGTTGCCAGCAGCCACTAAATGAGGCCTCCATCCACTGTGGGTCGAAATGAACTGCAATCTTTTCAGACCTTGTTGCAGCCAAGAGACCAAGAGAGTGTGTGTGAGAGAGAGGGGGAAGGAAAGAGAGAGCGAGAGGTTTAAAACCCAGGGGGATTTCAAGTATGTTTCCTGAAAAAAAGAGAAGAAAGACATGGAAAGAAAGAAAGCAACAATGCAGTGCTCTCTTTGTGATAATTCTTAACCTGCATCATTCTCTCATCAAACTGTCTCCTCTCCATCTTTACCCTCAGTCTCAACTTGAACTCTCTTGGTATTGCAAAGACAGAAAGCATGCAGTTAATTATGGCTAATGAAAGCTTGTTTGAGCAGAAGAGGAGGGGTGTACATTAGGGGGGAGAGAGTCAAGCGGCTTGAACCAGAGGGTTCCACGCACAATTTGTTTGAACCTGGGTCCTCCTCACTCTCTGCATGCTAATTTACCTTGGGGCTGCACCGCCTGTTTTTAAATATCGTTAATTGACTTAAGAGCTCATCAACGTGCTTCGTCTTCATTAGGTTAATGAAAAGGCCCAGTGTTTATTTTTCGTAACAGATTGTGGCAATGACATAATCTAATCGGTTACTTCCACTTCCTGAAGGATTGAGTCCTTCTGATGTGAGCTGTTGGAGCTGTTCAGATGTTCTATGTTTGTGGGTGTCTGTCTCTGACAAAGCAGAGACGGGGGAGGAATTAGAATAAACACATTTGGCCCTTGGCATGAATCTATGTTGCCCTTCTCTAATCGACAGTGTGAACTAACAAGAACGTAATGGTAGTTTTGATGTGTGGGTTGTCGGGGAAGGCTGGGTGAAAAAGAGGGGACAGCCTTTGAAAGTGGAGGGATTGCGGATTTGTCTCTGGAATCCTAATGGGTTGACATAAATCAGCGATGGTGGAATGTCCATGACCCATGTCATGAACCTAAGGGGCCTTGTAAGAGTTTAAGCAGAAACAAGAAAATATTTCCTGCACTTCTCGGGGCGAGTACGCACTCTAGGACTGTAGGCTGCAATGAAATGAGAAGGCAACTTGTGTAAATATTCATTTTGATATTGTAGACAACTCATCTTAGCGTGCCTGTTTTTTTCTTGTGCATCTGCTATTATTTGAATTTCAACTTTATTGCCAGACCAGAACGTTATTATCGTGTGATAAAAGGTTAACTTCTCGAATAAATCCCCCATATTTGCATGTAAGCAAACCCAATTTTGGATATGGTCAACTACTTTTTATTCTCAGTAATTAGATATCTATATAGTAGTTTTCATTGTTGGAGGGGAAGTCCGCCATGATATCAGCCGATTGACAGGGCGTTATCAGCAGTTATGAGCGTCAAAGTTATGGATCAGAAGGAGGCCTGCTATACCTAGGTTCAGAAGGCTGTCATCATATAGTTACCGATACCAATATAAGAAGATGGTGCTGACTTCTAGTGACTGTAGTAATTCAGACGGGAGAAAAGGAGGAACTCAGGTGACGCGGTATAAAGAGCAACAGAAATTCCACATCAGGGGGTCAAGGTGGATGGGTCAAATAAACACAGCACTATCAACCGGGTTTGTTGCCTGAACCTAGAGTTGTCTTGTTTTACTTCCTTAAGGCGGAAGGTGAAGTTTAGCCCGCCTGATGCTTTAGTATGGTAGTGATTACAACTGATAGCACCCCTTCAAATCGACTGACCAAATGAACAAATTAACATTACTTACCAAGGGATTTACGTTGTATTCATTTAATTTAACATCAGTGTTTTTAGTTGTATTTCATCACCACAGATAGACAGTTAAACGGCGGGACAGTTTAAAATATGACAGAGGAGGCAACACGAGTTTGATTGACTGCATTGTAAACACAAACATCAGATAGTTTCTCTTTGGTTGTATAGGGAGTGTTGGCTATAGTTATTAAACGGTGCTTACTGTTACCACCAGTAACCACTTGTCTATAAGACTGAAATCTCAAGGGACTTTAAAATTAGGGTTATGGTAAATACACTTTATGGTAAAAGTATAGGGCTAGGCAACTAAATCATTAGGAAGAAACTACGCTATTTTAATTGAAAGCGCAGAAGTTTCAAACTCTGGTATACTACATGAAAGTCAAAGTACAATAGTACTTCCTGCGTTAGCCTTGAACATTAGCATTGGATATACCATAAGCCATGACTTGAGGAATCATCCAATATCGACATAACTCCAAAGGAGACTGAGCTGCTTAAATGATAAATATCAATTTCTATCAGAATAAATGTTAATAACGAAAAATAAAATCAGTGACTCGAGTAACTTCATAAAAACTAGATTTAAATGACATGCTGTAATTTAACCTCTGACTTCCTTCATGCATCAATGGGATACACATTGTGTCAGTTGCCGTTACAGCATGAACTCTGGCTGATGCCAGCACACAAAGCCAGGAGGAGCACACATTAGGTGAGTAAGTCTGTCTGAGCTGCTGTAACACTTAGGCAAAGCGCGCTGATCTTCCTCTTGAGGACAGTAACATTTGAGGCCATCTCTAGTGGTGTGGCCCATAAAGAGTGACATGGTGGTAAAGTAAATCACTCCCCCGACCCCAGACCCCCATACTCCCCACGCCTCCCCCCCACCTCCCCTGCTTCTTACTGCCTGGGCCATGTGGCCATCAGAGGGCTGCAAAAGCTCATCAGTGAGAACTTGAGAATCCTCCTAGGAGCTGTTCTAGGGTCAGCTCGGCCTCTCCATGCCATAAACAGCTCCCATCTCAGTCAGGTTCATCACTAACTGTTTCCCCCTGCACTTTTGCTCACTGTCCATCCTTGCACTCCCTTTCCGTAGCACCCAATAGCAGACGTTTCCAATAAATCATTTGACCCCTCCTCTCGCCTCTTGTCTAGGAGCCCCTGTCTGTCCCCGACTTGGCCCGAGATGATGCGTTCTGCTGAAGTCACTTAAATAAAAAGATCGCAGTGGGAGACATAATGTGTTAAAGTAATAAGATGGTCTCGGGCAGGTCACGGCCCCTTTCCCTGCTCCAGTGCTCCTGCGGAGGCTCTTTGAGTTAATGGGCTGTGGTCAGTGCACTGGTGAGCCATAAAGGCTGCCCTCTGAAACTACAGCCCTATTCAGAACAGGGGATCCTCCAAAAGCCACTAACTGGCCCATCTAGATAACAGCACACCCAGCACTATTTCCACAGTGCATCTGACACTCCCAGGACCTGTAAATCTCTTGTATTTATCATCGCCTCTTGTACCTCTCCGCCCTGACTGCCATCCTTACACAACTGTCCTTCAGTGTCAGCTGGATTTTACTGTTCGTCCGCTGAAATACAGAGACACGGGTTTCTTTCCTAGCACTTTTCCGACTTGTCGAAATGTACTTGTTCTGATTTGACCTGGATCCAAGCCATGCATATTACCCTTTTCCATTTAAATCTCACCATAATGAATAAAGTAACAGTGTGTACTAATTAATTAAAATGGATGTATTAAGATTGGAAAGCTATAACAAATTATCCTATTGCTTTTCTACTGCAGGTTATTTTTGTGATGGCTAGTGTGACTTCACTCGAGTGTGCAGGCTTCCTGAACGGAGGGAGTGACCGTTAATGAATGTAGCTTAGGGGATTAATGAGAAGAAGCAGGGGACGTGTCATGGAGAAGTGTTCTTGCATCATGACGACGACACCGCAGCCCCCATCCTCGTCCCTACTTACAGTGATTACATGTGAGCCCCTGTCATGTGCTATAAGTGGTTATATGAAATTGTATTAAATGCCATTGTTTATGCCTCACTTTTCACTTCCTCATTGGTCTTCCACTGTTGTTTTGTTGCCTGCCCTTAGCACGCTTCATTTGAGTCTCACTTCAGGTTTCGTCATCAAGGCGTTAGCATGTTAAGTCAAATTAAACAATTTTTCCTCATGCCAGATATGTGGAACCTCGCATTTTTTTAGCCCACTGAATCCTTTTTCTTGTGAATGATTAATTTGTATGGTTCGCTATCAGCGACAACAGCAGAGAGTAACTAGCTCCAGCAACCCATTTGCTGAAGCAGGTGGATTTACAACAGCAAAACCTGCACTAATAATATTTCTGTTCATTTAAGCCTGCAGAACAAGGTGACAAGCAATAGAGCTGAGAGAAAATGAGGACTTAGACCAATATTTCTTAATGAGGGACCCAAGACAGCCACAGTGGTGGGCTGAAAAAGTTAAATCGAATGCATATCAGAACCAAATCAAACAAACATTCATAGCTACACTCTGTCACAGGTCTGACCCATTACTGTTTAATACAACATCAGAAAATGATTGATCAAAATGCACTTTTATGTTAAATATCTAAATGCAATCTATGAAAAAGCCCCAAAAGTAAAAAATGCTTTAAAAAAAAGTCAGCCACCGTTCTATATCCATCTTTAAAATATAAACCTAATATCATATAAATATAAAATTAATATAATGAATGTGATCTGATCCAACAATTAAAGTGGAAAAAGTTACTGTGGGCGGAAAAAAATGTCAAATAACTTAGTTCCCACCAGTTGGTGGAGATCAAAATATTGGATTTATGCATTTTAAAACAAAAACGTAGTAGTGTGGATGGACAACCTTTGCTATGTTTATTTTGAGAGTCCATCAGCATCAACTACCAGTGGTTTAGGGTTAGGTGAATTTATGATGCTACTATTGCCAACATGCACAGGAAGCAAGCTATTATTTGAACGCTTTGCAAACAGGAACGTTATCCTACATGGAGCGCCCGGATCAACTAGGGCCTGCTGGGATAATTGTATCATGAAGTTGGAGTTCCTTAATTTTCTCACAAATTCAACATATCGTCTTAAAAATTGTGTTGTGTTCACAGATTTTCGCCGTTGCCGCCAAGTGGCAAAAGAAACGGTTATTTCAATCTAAAATAATAATTTTCAGGTTCTTAATAGCCACACATCTGATAGATATTTACTAAAGTCAATCTAAACCAACACAAGGGTAGCAGTGTTTACATGTCTTAAGCATTTTTCACCCACAATCTTCCCCTCTGTGCAAGAGAGAGAGAGAAAGAGAGAGAGAGAGAGAGAGAGAGAGAGAGAGAGAGAGAGAGAGAGAGAGAGAGAGAGAGAGAGAGAGAGAAAGCGCAGCAGCATACTAGACAGACGGGCTGCCTCCCCCCAGCATGGCTATAATAACCTCCTGGTGTTGGAGCAGACTCTCTGAGAGATATCCTTGAGCCTCACCTCCATCTCTCTAACAGGTCACGCCGAGATCCAGGAGATAGTGAGCTATAGTTAAGGTCCAGATCTGCTATCTGGACTTGAATGATGGAGGAAACCATGTGGCGACGTGTTTATTGTCACCCAGATGGTCCACAATGCAGTGGCTTGGTGAGCTACATCCGTCCCTAATATAATTCATGGGGTGGCACCATTGTTGGGTGACTGATAAGGCCTTCACTTTGCCCTGCACTGGTCACTTGTCTCAAGGAGCTTACAAAGAAACTTCACTCTGTACAAATGGTGGCCAAAATTTCTAATCCCACAACGGGTTGGACTTCAGTGCTAAAACTCGAAGCGGGGTTACAGGGCTGAGAAAGGCCATTTATAATAGGAGAATTCTCTCTTTACCATTTGGCTCCTTGGAAGAATTCTTATTTACAGAGGAAAATCAATTCCTTGTGAGAAAACAGTGCAGGAAATGTAGAGTAGATGAGAGAGACTAGAATAACTCAAGCCCACCCAGAGTGGGACTCATATGCAGTCGCGGCTGTCCACACAAAATTAGGCCCCCAGTCTTTCGCCTTGGCATGTCAAAACATGTTGACACCTTCAACTTAAAGAAATACACTCCCAGTAAAGGAGCTGAGAAATGTTATTCTTAGAAATTATTAAATTGTGGTGCATTAGGTGACATTTTGAAAGCGAAGGACACCATCAGACAGAATTTCACCGGGGACGGTTAAATGGAACCAAATGCACAGACGAGAGCAATGTGGTCAGTGATGAGGAAGATCAGAGGAGATCAGCTTGGTGCCGCGGTGACTCCTTAAATCTGTTTCCCATCAAACTATCGCGGTTCAGATTCTCCAGAGACATTTTCTCTGACAAGTAAAATGTGTATAACTGCATAAAGATATTGAGAAAATCTGGTCACCATTATCATGACGTGTCATCATTCTGTGACTAGACACAAAACGTGTTATTTACCATTGCTTACACTTACAGACCATTGCATAAAACCATAATTATCAATACCTTTCAAATTGCAGAAATACATTATCTCAATAATGCAGTGTCTGTATGCAATCTGTATTTTCTTTTTATAGCAGTTGTATCACAATCACATGAAACTATCTTGCGATCACATATAGGTTGAGCTATAGGTATCTTCAAGTTCGAGAGCATGCATGAGTATACTGTAGATTTAAGAACAGGCATTGGTAAACAGATGTTTTGTATCTGTATCCATCTCACATATTTTGCCTAATAAATATTAATATTCTCCTTGTCTTTTGTTATCACCTTTTCTCCCCTTCAGCATCACCTTTTGATTGTCTCCAGCTACTGCTGCGTTAACAAAATACACCAACACAACAGCAAAACACACTGAGCCACCTGAAAAATAGAAACACCTATCATGATGCAATGAATTGCAACACATAAGACATGCAATACTTCCCTACTTTAATTGTTTCTGTGTTGAATGAACTCTACGGTACTATCTGAGTAGATATTTTGTTATGTAGTTTTACTTCATATCAAAAGTGTTTGTAATACTTGAAAGTATATAAGGAATAATAGGATCTAGTACAGCTGGGCGGTCAGAGGTCAGTAAAGGTCAACCGTGCAAATTTGCAAATTTGCATGCAAAACACCATCAATGCTCAATGTGAAAACTGTTGACTTGCAAATACAAAGATGTGACAACTAACCGAGTTTGGTGTGAAAGACAAACGGAGGTGTAAATAAGACCTTACACCTTGCTGTCTGTTTGGTGCTAAAAAAGTGTTGCTTAGAATTCAAATCTATGCATTTTAGACTGTGTCTGAAATGAGTATGTAAACAAACTAATAGGTACAAACAATCCTATTAAAGGTCACTGTTACCTGTAACACAACAAAACACAACAGAAACTGCTCGATTCAGCCTCCCACATGTGCTGCAAGTGTAAAAACAAAGAACCAGAGGACGATACAAATGCATTTCCACAAACAAAAACTGTGCTCATGCACTAAGAATTCCAAAGGCATTCATAAATGGACGTCCAATCTACATCATCAGCCGGGGATTCTTTTTCAGCAAGAGCAGTAGTTGGAGTTCTGCCTATCGAAGCAGCATCTTTATTCGGATGGAAAATGAATCCTCAAGGAACATGGCCAGGCGCTTTATTGTGTATGCAGTGTGTGGCCAGTTTCAAATTGGCAATCAATTATCCAATTAGGACTGACAGAAATGCACATCAGGAATTCCAGCCCATCAGTCCAAGCTTCTGATTGGAACACGATTAGAGGGACTTAATTAAACCCTAGGTGCTGGGTGTTTAAACATCATTTGTGCGGCATCGGAGGGATTGGAAAATATAAATCTGGATTCTGGATTCTCCACACTTCATCTCAGATACAGAACAGAAAAGACATGAATAAATGTCCCTTTGACTCCCTCCTATATGTGACCATGTCCTTCATTCAAAGAGGTGCAAGGATCATAGCATTGTGAAATTAAAATACATGCCCTTGGGAAGATCAGAAGAAAGAGGTAAATATTTTAGAAAATTGCACAGTACAATGCAATAACAATAGCGACCATGATATTGTGCCACATTAGTCTTAAAACCATTGGCATGGTTTAGCGGGCTCTGAATAATTCAAGGACATCCCATACCATGGAGAGCTGTATAAGTGTGATGTGTAGAATGAAATGCAGCTTGCTGCCGAGATTCGTAGGGGTATGTTCTCACTTGCCCAACCTCTCCTCCTGTGTGGTTGTTTAGTGCCTGTATTGATTTCTGAGCCGTTTCTTCCTCCTGTGTCAGACACTGTGGAATGGAAGGCACTGCATTTTAATATTGGGTTGTGAATTAATCATTTTTCCCGATAGCAAAGCTCAGGTCTGTCCCTGTAGGAGAACACCTTATCACAGCAAATAGGATTCAAAGGGAGAGGAGCAGTATAATCCACAGCTAATTGGATGAAATGGCTGTGCTTTCTCCCTCCTTCCAGGGGCTAGCGTCCATGCAGCCCCCTCCACGGGGATCTTGGAGCCACCGAAGAGGTTATTACAGTTTGTCCTAAGGGAGCATTAATACCTTAGCCCTTGTTCAGACATGCAAATAATCTAATTCAAGGGCTAGCTAATTAACAACTTAGCTACAGTAAAGATAAAGAGGCTCAATAATAAGCTCAAGCTTTTTGTAGGAGGGCAATGTACCACCTACCTCATAAACACCAATGTCACAAAAACAGGAGGTGCACTTGGAAATTAGCAAACAACCTTGTATTGAGAAAGAAGGCTTTAAGCAAAAGTGTAGAGTAATTACCATTACAGGTTGATGTAAAACTGGTCACTTTAAGGGAGGGGATCCTACTTTATTTATTTTTTTATTTTGGGTGGGGGTCTTTAGTCATTGAATGTTATCTCTCCAGAAAGCACGCCATATGCCACTATCTTTTAGCAGCATCCACCTTCCTGAACAGTAGGCAGAACTACAGTAAAGTACATTGAGTCCAAAGGTGTACATGTGACAGCCCTCCCACTCTGCGGCTGGGTCCCCGTCCTAAGATGGCTTCCTGGTGGGAGGAGCTAGGACAGTCCGCCTCCAAGAGGGCATAAAAGGCGGCACCAATTGAATTTGGAGAATTTGGTTAGCAGGAAGCAGCATTTTGTTGGAGATTTGGAGAATTGGAAAATTGCTCGTTACACTTCTGTGTGATTTCTTTATACATTTTCTCATTAACATCCATATTTTAAATTTAAGTTGAAAATGTTAAATTCGTACTGCACTTCCATTTATCAGATGCAACTTTATTGTCAGTATATTAATTAATTCTATATAGCGCTTTTCTGAATACTCAAAGACGCTTTACATAGGAATCATTCACCCACTGATGAGAGGAGCTACCATGCAAGGTGCCACATCAGGACTATCTAACATTCATACACCGTAGGCGCAACTACGGGAGCAATTTAGGGTTAAGTGTCTTGCTCAAGGACACATCGACACAAGCTGGCGGAGCTGGGGATCGAGCCGCCGATCGGAGGACGACCCTGCTCACCACTGCGCCACGGTCGCCCTAAAGTACAAGTACAAGTACTAGGAGAACGAAATGTAGTTTAGCATCTGACCAGAAGTGCAAAAAGAAGAAGTAAAAGTACAGCGCAACGTTCTAGATAAATAACAGTATACATATAACAGATAAATAATAAAAAGGAAAAATAACAGTATAACAATATAGACAGCGCAAACAGTATGAACAATGGATATGGTATATATATATATATATATATATATATATATATATATATATATATATATATATATATATATATACATATATATGTATATATATATATATATATATATATATATACATATATATGTATATATATATATATACATATATATATATATATGTATATATATACATATATATGTATATATATATATATACATATATATATATATGTATATATATATATATATATATATATATATATATATATATATATATATATATATATATATATACCAAGTACCAATATATGCAAGCCGCGACTGCTACACAGCTATCACCGTGTTGCAGAGTTCAATAAATTGACAGCTTTTACTGTCAAAACAGATTATAAAGATAGTTCAAATGTGTGTTAAACTTGCTGGGGAGGTATTGCTTTATAAAAGAGTGAAACTTAATTTTCACCCCCTTACCTGAAAACCTGCCGCTGTCTTACAGAATTAATACATTTTCTTTCATGATTACTGCGACATTTCAACGTTCATTCAAGTTAATTCATGCGCATACAATTCCTGTTGTTTATTGAGTAAATGTTTAAGTTGTGTATGAAGCATGGCTGTTAAACCCTGGGATTTATGTGCTCACAATATGTTAAGTGTGATGTTTTCAGTGAGTGATCAGTTGGATATGTCAACATTTCTTTGACACTTAGCATGCTTAAGTCTAATAAGAGTTTCTCCTTGAGTGCTCATGCAGCATACTATGGGCACTTATTTGAATAGCCTCTGTAGGCTGTTGTCTCATAATAAGCAGCAGGAAAATGGAAAATGTTTTAAGGCATCTCTGGCTTTTCCAGGGTAATATGTTAATCCAGCTTTAGCAAGGTTACATGGTCAAGGTTGCCAAATTACCAACAAGCACTAATCACCCTTGCCTTGAAGCGAGTCTGGCTCAGAAGCCAACACTCCCAGAACATCGCTCCCAGCCCCCGCTGAAATGCCTCACCACACTCACAACCACACTGCCTTTCCTGTGTGTGAAATTGTGATTTACAACATCAATTTACATCTGCCAATACCAAACAACTTTTCCTTAAATACATGAAGTTTCTGCTCCAAGGGGTCTGTGTTCCCCCTGTGGGGTTGTTTAAAACATATCTTAAGTGTATACTATATATCAGACTTAAACAAACACGAGGATCACTGACCTTTAGACATTACAACATGACCAAGAAGTGAGGGTCAGCATCAATTAAGACGATTTCAGACATTTGCATATATCTGTTACTCTGAAAATATTCTTTTTAAATTGAGCATGAAAACAATTTAAAAAATGTGGTCATCCAGATTAAAAGGATTGACATTTGGGAAAGAAAAAGTATTCAGACTAATATACAGCTTTCTTCACTACCAACCATATATTCTGAAATGTTGTAATGTGCATAATAAACACAAATGTATGTATGTGTTGATGTATGTGCATGTGTTTGTGTGTGTAACATTAAGTTGTTCTCTTCTCATCCATGGGATAACCATAAGGAAGTTTATAATGACCACTTATGTTCAGCCTCTAGCGATGTTCCTAACGACTGATGAGGTTTGTAATCTGTTCAATATGCTGTTAAGTAACAACAAAAAGGCAAACCTTGACTCACCTAACCCGCTCATTGGTAAAAGAATAAGGCTAGTATTCTAGATTTCTCATATTGTCAAGAATGCCCATAAAAAGACAATTAATTGATCCTGCAAATAAGTGTTACCTGAGATACCATTGGACTACAGAGCTCAATTTACGAACTATGTGGCCATATTGGGCCACATAGTTCACCAGCGTGCCCAATAGTGACCACGCCCATTGATTCATGCTGAAGATGCCAATCTTTCTCATTGGGTCACAAATGTATAGTTTCATTATAAAAGGTTATCTAATTTCCTAAAACTGCTGGGCACTGTATTTTTCAGCAAACATTACTCAAACAGGAAGTAGATAGTGAGTTTTTTGGGGCACTATTTTCAACCACGGATTAATACAGTGAGTGCTACAGCCAGGGTATGGAAGTCAAAAAGTATTGAGAGATGGATTGACAATAATGTATTAATGGTTTTGATACTATCATGGAATTTGATTCCAACATAAAATAAAGTCACCCATATACTCTGAGAACCAGCATTTTAACAAGAAGTAGCCTACAGGTCACGTGGTGCTATCTTCCTACAGCTTTACTAAGGATTGACGTGGGGATAAAATGTTAATATAAAAGTATAACTTATCTAAAGACAAACAATGGCTGATTTCAATATTCTGACACAAACATGAGTTGTTATCATGAGACAATTAACAGACAGTGCAGTATGCATGCTATATTATGCTTACTGGTACGTCTATTAGTTCCTCTATTATTACAAAGGGTTAATGAAAATATAGCATAAAATATGATAT
This sequence comes from Taurulus bubalis, assembly GCF_910589615.1. Taxonomy (NCBI): domain Eukaryota; kingdom Metazoa; phylum Chordata; class Actinopteri; order Perciformes; family Cottidae; genus Taurulus; species Taurulus bubalis. Next base: position 16,167,468 of record NC_136596.1, on the reverse strand, counting down.
ACCAAGTGTTAGAGTCCAATCACTCTTTTTAATAGCTTTGTAGCGGCCAGAAAATCAAGTATTCATGAAGATTGAGGAAGATGATCCAGTGAACTTCAATTTAATTGGTGCAAATTAAAACAATCCATCTTTTGCAGCTGTCTATCTATCTGCTATCACCACTTCATTGCTCGTCTTGCACCTTGATTACAATTATCTTTTAATAGCAAAACTTGTCAGCAATTTCTCTCCGTTCTGATTTACGTTCCGGCCCAACACAGCGTCGTTCCACTCATATTATTCATGTTGTAGTGTAATGCGGAGTAAGCCTCCACTGGGCAGACGCAAGATGTATTGACACCATCACCTCATATCTGCTGGGTGCTATGACATATGGCAAACTGTCTCTGTGCAGTATAGGCGGCAATCCTTCCCCCATTCATACCAAAAAAGCATGTTTGCATGCCTTGGGTTTGGTCCCCTTAGACTAAGCTCAGAGTGAAGTACATCAATGGATTACAAAATAAATGCATATGCAGACACAATTTTTTCGCAGTGTCCAATAATGGTTCCAGGCAATTAGACCGAAAGATGACACTCCGACTTTTAATTTGGGACAAAGTGATCTCTCTCTCCTCCTTCATCCTCCCCTGCCTCTCACCTGATATGCTGAGCTAAGGCCTTTCCAAAGATACATAGCCGTAGTCTTATTTTATCATAAAATGGGATCTTGCCATTTCCTCGCAATGACTGGATGTTGAAATGCTCTCTTTAAGTGACTTAAGATTTCAAAGATGACACTGGTGATGGTGCTTTGGGAATGGAAGGCATCAATAGCTGTTGAGCTAAGCAGAACATAACATATTTGCAAGATCCAAGCCAAACAGAAACTGAAAACCCGATAAAATACTGTGAAGAGCTGAGAACAAAAGCTCTTTTGTATTCATTGTACACTGCTGACTCTTTGAAGCAAAACTGTGTTCGAACTTTTGTAAAGTATTCCTCGGTAATAGTTTGTAATTTCAAAGTGAGGCCAGAGCGAGTGTCAGAACAGCCTTCATAAGAAAAAAATTATATTTTGTCTAAATCTTCCTTCAAAGTAGCAGCAGCAGACTCATTGTTGCAGCAATAAAATATATCCAAGTCGAGAGTTTCAGCATTTGAAATTGCTGGACATTACAGCAAATGAGCCATGCATGGGCAATAATCAACAGAGAGATGGAGGAAAAACAAAGCAAATATACATACTTCATAAAATTCATATCAAGATATGTGATCAATGGGAGAAACCCCTTTGCTCTCTCGTATTTTATTGCCAATGATTATTCACTTACCAAGCATTATATATCCATTACACTCTCACCATTTCTTATAAACCTGACAATTAAAAAAGGTACTTTACGAAGGAAAAATGTACAAATGACAATGCTTTTTGTGTTTCCCTCGCTTAACAAATTTTTTTTTGAAAAAAATAATAATTCTATTGGTGCTTTTGGGAATTGTTCAGCCATTTCCACTGTGCCCCAAATAAACTTGGATGTTCTCCATCCATCAGGTGACTACATGGAGAGCTGACCTGTCATAAATTCACTCTGTGGGGATGATGACAGGGCTGGAGCCAATCTTCATGAAAGAATAAAAAAAATGGCACTAGGTTCCCATTCCCCCACTCCCTGAACCCCGTTCCAACCCCAACTCACCCTTTACCCTCGCTCCCCATCTTCCTGCTCTCTCTCCCTCTCTCTCTCTTTCTCTCTCCTTCTCTCTCTCTCTCTCTCTCTCTCTCTCCCCCTTTTCTCTCCATGGGTAAGCAGGTAATCATGAGCTGTCACAGAAAGGTGACCCATTAATGTGATGGATACGGTGTGAAAAACAAATGGTGTGAAACGTGTGGATTGCTGTCCTTACTGCACCTTGGCCTTTTGTTCTGTCATATCAATATCCACACAGGGCCTCATTACACCGCTGCACTACACAATGAGTGGAGCGCCAGGGTCAAGACTGCGCCACGCTCCCTTTGACTGGCTCTGACTGGGCTTTTCAGCTCAACCTCACCCCAAAGGACTCCCAGGTAAACAGGAAGAGGGGCAGCCTCTGGAGCCAGAGACAGCAAACATCATCCCAGGCTAAATAAGCAACCCCCCAGCAGTCCTGTATCCACTATTGGCCCTGAATCTGCTGCATGTATGCTTTATATATATATATATATATATATATATATATATATATATATATATATATATATATATATATATATATATATAGAGAGAGAGAGAGAGAGAGAGAGAGAGAGAGAGACAGACCGAGATCTATTTAGATAGATAGATAGATAGATAGATAGATAGATAGATAGATAGATAGATAGATAGATAGATAGATAGATAGATAGGTTTCAGTTGCATGAACTGAAACCTAATGATTGTCCACTTTATTTGAATTTCATCTTTGGTCTTGGGAGCCTTGACATGGCTTGTATATCGCAAAAGATACAAGCTATTACGGTATATTTACAAGGACAAAAATGTCTATTTATTGAACACATGCTGGTGTCGATGTTTCACATATTTTCTTTGTTATTTTTTCTGCAAACTTTCAGGTTCTCGGGCTATAGATCACATTTTTTTCCCCAGACAATGGCAGGTCACACAGTGATAATTGAAACTCTACGTTGCCAGACTGTGTGTGAACAGCAGCAAAGGAATCAATAAGCTGGACTTATATGAATGTGTATGGACTCCTAAATTGCTTCAGGCATACTGTAAGATGGGCACTTAGATTTCCAAAGAGCCATACTGCCAGTCAAGGTCAGGAGGCTAGGCAGAGAGGAGCTACTGTATCACAGTCCTGACCTAACCCTGCACTGTCCATTACACTTCCCCACTGGATGGTTGAGCACTTATTAAAGACCAAGGCTAATTCCACTGTCAGGACCTGTGATCCACAAAGGAACAGCTAATCACCAATTATGAAATATTATGGATTACAATCGATTGATTTTTATGTGCAGGATTTATGGGCCTCGGAGAATTGAGGGAAGACATGCCGCATGCAGGTAAATTTCGATAATCCATGTAAATCCTCATAATAAAGAAAAAGAAAAAAATCTTTTTCGATGTTTTTTCTGTTGTTGTTTGGTTCCCTGTCTTCCGTTGTACAGTAGAGGTGAAATACACCGCAGCGGTCTCAACATGTAAGCCAGTACAAGAGATGTCGATACACCCTCTGTGTTCCCCCTGAGGTCTACAGTGGTGGTCTAGTGGACACCTCAGATGAAACGCTGGAGACTCTATTAAGGACAGTGGTTACGGGCCACAGACTAATCTAGTATGACAAACTGGAGGTGTCCTGTTATTTCCAGACCCGGTGATGAATCGAGGGCTGTAGTCCCCCATGCTGTCATGTCAGAGTGGAGCAGAAACAGATTGAGAGGGAGCCGACAGCAGATTGATGTTGCAGGCTTCTTCCCTCTCCTCTAAAACACACAGAACCAGTCCATTAGCCCTCCTCCCATTTGCCTATCATTTTACACAGGCAGCTGACCCGACAATCAAATCTGAGACTCACCTAGGGGCTGAACCAAAGACATGCAGCCGACCAGTGAGGTCTTTAGTTTTTACCTAGTTCGGTGTATATATAGTTTACATTTCTTTATTTTTGTTTAAACTTTTCTTTTGGAAATATTAAGATGCTTTGATCAAATAAAATCACGTATTTTCTTTAATTTTGAATTTGTTACACTTATTAAAATAAAAGAGGAGGCTTGCACAACAGAAGCCAGAATGGCAGCATTCACAATAAAAAAAGACAATCTATGTGTAATCGATTGAGTCCAACTTTAAAGGAATAGTTTGACAATTTGCTCAGATTTTAAAGTGTTGATACCACTCTGTCTGTTGGTGCCGTTCCTGAAGTTGCAGCATGTTTCTCCTAATGGAAATGTTTTGGGCGGTTGTCGTGCGTTTGACCTTATCGGCCATTGAAGTTCCTCTGTTTTCCAGTAGGGATTCATATTTTCCCCATAAATGAGACATTTTCTGTCCCAGGAGAAGAAGCACACTATCCCGGACATTGACTTGTTTATAAGGTACAACTTCAGCTACATTCTAAAAGCATTGGCCAAATTTGAAGCAACACTAAAGGCAAACTAAACTTTTAGCTTCTGAAATAATCAATTAATGTATGCTGTTGTTCCTCGTGCATAAATGGGCGATGCTGCGAAACAGCAACAGCTCTGCTTTGCAATAATCACATTCTATAGAATGTAACATAATTACCATTTTCCTCATTAATGATTATTATTATTTCAGTATTATTTCATCCGACCTATCCGCTATTTATCAAAATGTTAATTTTTATATCCCTACCAGCCCGATCAGCGGATTAACCAAATTAATTGATTGATAGATAACATAAAGTTTGCCTGCAGCTTAAACTTCACTATAGCTGCAAGGTATGTATAAATGTACTTTCATCTGTCTGCTGAGAGCAGCCGCAATTCATATCTGACTGTTTTTAATTGCATAAGAAAACGGAATTCATTAAAGCAAGTAATTTGACGTTTAAAAAGTAAGCAAAGATATATTCTATATTATGTCCAGAGGCTGCTTGTGCATGCGACCTGCATTCCACCGGCCACAGCTGCACCACGTTCCAGCTGTGAGGTAGCCACTCATAACGTATTTCTGTAGGGATATTTGTATTTTGCATTTTTGTTTACCCCTAGATCATAACTAATTTGTCCCGTTATTACATTTCTCAGTAAACGGTAAATAGTTTGGATACGTGAAACAGTATTTTCGGGGATTAAACTAGTTTCAGGCATTGAGCTAAGTCAAGCTAACCGCTTGATAGCGTCTTATTTGCCATACAGACATAAGAATGGTATCAATCTTCTCATCTAACTCGTAGCAAGGAGGGACACATGTGTTTCCCTGTAGATCAATATTCCTTTAAGAGAAAAAAGACAAAACAATGTCAGCCATCACTACTTGAACATTCCATTGCTACTTTGATGTTGTCAAGAAGAATTCAAACAGTGCGTGCATGCTACATACAGAAGAGGTTTCATGTAGTTCACTGTATGTCCATTGCAACCACTGAGCACCCAACTTTGAAAACGTTAAGAGGCTGGAATTCTGAATTATTTACACCGATGCAGTAATAGCCCGGGGTTAACTACGGTTAGCGGTAATGGTGGAATAAAGACAATGACAGTTCTCCGTAGTGGGTCTTGGTGAGTCTATCTCTACCCCTCCTCCTTCACCTCCCTCTCCCTGCGATGACCGCATCCCCACTATAATGTACCTGTGTGTGTGTGAAGGACATCCCGACCGGCAGGGCTATCACAGACACAATCTCACAGCACTTTAATAACTTTGAGAGCGGTCAGCACCCTGCGCTTTAATAACACTCCCTGTCAGCTCACCCCACACTGCGCAAAATTGTCTCGTTGGAATTCTTTATGGTGGAGGCCAAAGAAGTCTGGTGATGGGAATGGAATATAGCCACGATCAACCCGCTTCTACCTCTAAATGGCTTTCCGAGAGTATGTTTTTATCTTTGGCTCAAAACAAACAGGAGAGAAGACAGGCACTTGCTTTATGACGTAGCAATAAGCTTTTAAAATCAGCACTGTCACCTTTGAAAAAAAAAAAATGTATGCGCTTTTGTTGAACTCATCCAAAGTTCACTCACTCATAAGATAAAAATGTCAAACCTGGCATAGCAGTTGAATGCATACAGACATACATTGAAGAGTGTTCCTGCACAGAGCTGAAATCAATAGCTCTTAATAAAATAACCTTCCTTAAGACGCTGTAAAAGAGGTGTCTCATCCAAACTATAATCGTGATGTTATACTTGATTTGTTGTGCTTGATCTGCAATATTTGACGCTCAAAAAATAATGGTACGGTGCAGTTTGTACGCCTACATACATAAAGCCGATACTCTTGTTTGTAGTTGTTTGAGTTGCAGTCACATTACATGATTTCTATACAAGTTTAACATGTTCTGTTTCCTCTAGCTGCCATTTGTAGCTGCAGACATACAGAGAGGCCTGGTGTGGTGTTCTTATCGTTATGCAAATATTTGATTATCTGTAAAGGGAGATCACAGCGAGTTGCTTCACAAATGCAGCATGTTTATCTCCAGTATACATATTAAAGGAAAATTCAAGCTGAGCATGTGAAGTGTAAATCACCCTGTGCTGCACACAGTGCACGGCTGTGTTTCAGAGCTAATGATGGGCTTGGGCTGTGTTTTTGTGATGTGTCTGAGATTATAGCTCTCTCCTGCAGCAGTGGTGCTGCGTTCCTGGTCATCACTGCCTTGCCTACTACTGATTAACATAATCAGCCAACATTAGTTATTCATGTGGTGTGCAGAAGCGCTCGGGGGTCAAATCTTTGCCCTGTCTAATAACCTATGTTAAATATTAAAGAAGTACATGGGCTGCCTGATTTACATGCCTCTCATCCCGCCTTTAGATGCAGAAGTAGGAAGGGAAAAGATCACTCTCGGCCTGTGGTCCATTACTAGGATCAAGAATAAATATATATTATGCTGAAAATGCATTGCTTTGAAGATCTGAGGATGGGATGTTGTACAATTACAATGCAAACTGTACTGTATCACATACTAGATCATGTGCAAAATATTATATTCATGTAAACTGTATATGTGATCCTCTTGCATACAAACCAGCCAGTGGTAGCCATAATTTCTCTCCACAATCCCTCTGTATGCTTGTGCGGCATAGGAGGCTTTTTCCACTCGGCTTAGTCTGACTGTCTGACAAAAAGGACCCCACTGGGCATGCATGAACTGACTTGCTGCATCTTTATGCCTCACATTTCTTGATTAAGAACAATGAGCAGAGAGGCTAGCCAAGCGTTGAGCTGCTCATGTTGCGTGAGCCACACACTGGATGGAGGGGAAGACCCTATGGGCTGCAGAGACGGAGGCTGGCTATGAACCCTGAGGAAGTCATTAGGAGACCAGTGACCTCACTGGTGCGGAGCTAAAAAAAACTGCCCACTGGCATGATGTCATACTTCACATGTCAACCTTCATCACAGCGACACAGTAAAGAGTCCAAAACTGTACGAACTACATCATGCACCTGGCGGCTTTACCTCCATTTAATATACATTTGTGGCCTCACCTATGAATCAAGCAGACGAGCATCACCTGTGACGCTCGTCACCGGTATCGACAGACAATGAGATGCGCTAGAATGTTCAGTAAATTAAACTCCTAAGGATGTATACGTACAGTGCATATGTTGTTGTGTAGCACAACAATACACAGGATGTATTATTAAGTCATTTGGGTGATATAAAGAAATCTGCCACTCTTCTCTCAACAGCATTACAAAAACATCCAGGTCTATTTTTCCTATTTTTCATAAACTTTGCAAAAGCTAAATCATTCTAGCTTCAAAATACATTTAAAGGCCATTACACACTTGGTAGTCCTTGTTTTAGGAACTCAGTCGGTCTCTTTGGGAGTTATAAAAGTCCCCAGCTATACAAAATAAATACAAACACAGCCACAGCAGCAGGTGGAGCTCAAAGGTGGCACTATGTTCCAATTCCAGACTGGGCCTTTAATGACAACTTGCACTGTGGAAGTGAATGGATGCACAATTTATCACCCATATTCCCTCACCCTGTAGGACCAGGAGGACCAAGCGTGTAGACTAATGAACTGCAAACTGTCCTCTAGGCTTCCCTTTGTAATGATGGAACTACTCAGGATTTTCTTTTTTTCCTTTTCCTTTCCCTCTTTCTTTCTTTAATTTGGTCCTTAAGAAAATAACAATCCTCCTTGGCCCTGCTCATTACTGCTTGGCGGTAGTGACCATTAGGAAATGAAAATAACTTTGCTCATTTTGTGCAGAGCAAAGGCCTGTAGGCTGAGGGTCTGAGTAAAGAATTGGATTTCTAAATATAACTTCAGAGCTTACTGGCTGCAGAAATGGTGTGATGGGCTAGTTTACAAGGCCACTAAATTGCAAATAGAATAATTGCTTGGTGTGGAGCAATGAACTAGAGATTGAAATCAAAACCTAGTAAAAGCCTGCATGTGACAATGCAAGTGAGATATCCTGTGTTGGAAGTGTAAGGGATCCTACCCCAAAATGGCTTCAGTTGCTTTTAGCTCAAAGCATGTAAAAAGTGTAACTACAGATGTAACATCATCACAGGTCACACAGTGTAGATTTACTGAGCCGCTTTAACTTGTAATATTATAAGAACGAACAGCTCACATAATCCTTGATGCAGAAGGATCTGTCTTACATCACAAACCAGTGAAACTCATTGTCCCTGGACTGGAGGGATGCATTGATGTATTTTGGAAGTCAAGGGATTGCATCGTTCCGTGCTAGGGAACACATTTTAAGAACAATTCGCCATATGTTTTAGAAGTTATCTTCTCATGAAATGTATTTTTCTTTTCTTTTCTTTTATCTAAAGAATCCACTGAGGATACACAGAATTGGGTCAAGTTAAGATTTTGTATTCTAAAATATTATCAATGTTATAGAAAGCTGCCAACTAACTAACTGAAAAATAACACCACTTGCTTGCACCACATTAAATCATGAATTGTGTGACTCTTTAAAAAGCCTAATCTATTTTTCTTTAATATTGCAAAAAACAATACACAACAAATATTACTGAACTGTAAATTATGTATGTAACTATTATAGTGAACCTATGTTTTTGAACTCTTCTATGACATTTAATCAGTCACCAAACCTGCGCACATTAGAACAAGCGGCGTGCACGTGTTACGAGCGCACAGAACAATACCCGCAAGCGTAAACATCCTCTCAAGAGGGGATTTCTGCTTCACGTGCACAAATGCAGTCCCAGGAGCGCGGACCTGTGACGAGCCCGAACTTGACCCTCCCTACGCGCTCACAAGTGCTCAACACTCACTCACTCGTCGAGTTGACTTTTGAGACTTTGGAGGCGGGGATTGAATAGACAGTGGCTGATGTCTCCACCCATTAGATTACCACTTTTCTATCATGAAAATTAAATGTTTTTTTTTTTCTGAGGTGACTGTTTTTGAAAGACGATTTAGTGATTTGATTTAGTAATTCCAAATGTATGCAGGTCTCTGATTATATATACCAAGGCGTGTGAATCAGTTTCGCTATTTTGTAAGAGCTCAAATGTAGACATAGGCCTATGAAGCCAGAGCTACCAACTCTCACGGTTTCGCCGTGTGACACACGTTTTTGCATGTTTTCACACGCACTCACGCCACACAACCAATTTCTCACGGCAAAAAGAAAATTCTGATTTTGGGCCGAGGCGCGTTCGTGCCTTTTCAAACTCCCGACGATAGATGGCGCTAAGGAGCGCATCTGTAAACCTATTCGCTGCATAGACATCCTATTTACCCCAAAGAGTCCCGAAGTTAGCAACAGAAGAAGATTTTCAAACAGACACAACCGCGGGAGAAACTCAGGAGAAGCAGAGGCAGACCTGGGCATCTTACGGCCCGCGGCTCTCCCAGTCTGGCCCGCGTGAGGTCAATCAAAAATGAAAAATAAATAAATAAGGTGCACGCCATGAGTGCAATACAAACTGCTTTTTCTTTGAAGGCGATTTATTTATGTGTGCGCGCACGCAGTCTCCGCCTCCAGATTGAAAATTAATCGCGCAAAGCCGCCGCGGATCTGACCTGCGGTCTGATCCACTATGGCAGAGCACTTTAAATCAGTATCACTTCTGGATTTATATTCTTCTCTCAAAGAGGAGAACGTTCCTCACATGAGGAAAGATGCTCAGAAGATGTTGGTTCTCTTTGGATCTACCTACATGAGAACAAACATTCTAGTGATGAAGTTCAACAGATCAGATCCTCTCTCACTGATTCCTGTCAGCTGTCCTTCACATCTCCACCTCATTCAATCAGACTTCATGCTCTTGTTCAAGCAACACAGACTGGACTTTTCTCACTGAGTAAGAACAACTGAACTGGAAAACATCAAAAGCGCTGATTGCTTTTGTTTAAAGTTAATAAATTGCTGGTCTTTAACATACATATTTAAGGTACGGTTTACATTTTTTTTTAACTTATTTTCATAGCCTTATTGTAACATGTATTCTTACCAGTAGCAGCTCAAAACAATATAATTTACAGTTTTTTAATAAAGTAATAACATTCATATTGAGTTAATTGAATTAAGTTCAGACTATTGGTTCGGCCCTCCGCAACGGTCCAAATTTCTCATGTGGCCCCTTGGGAAAATTAATTGCCCACCCCTGGACTAAGGTATGTTAATGACATGTGGTTCCCAAGCGCTCTTTGGTGACGTGGTTGATTACGTTACTGTCATCTGTCCATCATCGTATAAAGCCCGCCCTGACAATTTGATTGGTCCGAACAATTTTTGATTTTGGATAATTTCTCCCCAACGGAGCAGTGCCAGACCGAACTTCCAGACCTCAAATGTTGTGGGCGGGGCTAAGTTCGGCTGGTACCAGGCTACATCTTTTGCATACCACTAGCAAATCCACTAGAATGCATGAAATAACATCTCCTAAACCAAAATGTCCTGGGGGTGGACCATCAGCTATGTCTTTGCTTCACAGAATGTAACCAATGTTGTCCATCTCCAGTAGGCCGCCCTTATCAACGACTTTGGGCACCACAAACCACCAGAATGCAGGGTACAACATGGGTACAATGCCAAATTAATTCCAATTTCCTGATATTTGAGCCACCAACGTGTGGCTGCGTGCGCGGCAAAATTTTGGTCACCCCCGACAAAATCTCACTCCAAGGTTTTTTGAAAAGTTGGCAGCTCTGATGAAGCCTATATCATTTTGAGAGGACAACATTTTCAATATTTTAATTTTAAGATAACTCTTGGTGGTGTGAATATCACAACAGAAACATTGATCCGGTTGTGGGTGAGGATGTTTTCTGCTTGTGGATACTCTTCTGTGCGCTCGTATCACATGCACGCACCTGTTTTCAATTTAAGACTAATTAAACACTACACTATTCAGGTGCAAGCATTAAAGCAAGCTTACAGTACAGAGCGATGATAAATACTAAACATATCTCTTTAAAGCTAGCTAACGTTAGCTAGTAGTAGCCACTATACTCTCCGACTGGTCAAACCAGACAAAGTAAAGCCGGAGCAAACTAACCCCTGACTGCATTAAGGTAAGTGTGTTTCATTGTTTATGAATTCAACTTATATCTGTAAAGAAGAGGATTAATTACTTTGTTTCAGAGTTGAATATTTGTACAACCAGGGCTTCTTAAGAGCTCTGTATACGTTTATATACTAATCATGTAGCCGGTAGGAAGAGAAAAGTAAAATATAATTTGTATTAATCGTATTTAATGCTGTGACACTGCATTGAATCTGCTCTTGTCAATATATGTGTTCACTGTGTTTAGTGCAGTGTAAAAGGAACGTGACACACAAGCATGAAGTCTCACAGCGCTTGTACACCATCGATTCTCTCACTCCAAACACAAATGTGGTGGCAAGCTCGACATATTTGGCAGAGACCAATGTCCAGTGGTTACTGGATGAATGGGCCACAATATTGCACTGAGTGAGCGCACTCCCACATCGAGGCTGGACTGCTGTTTAAATCAAGCGGGCGGTCACACTCGATGTGTACATCACCACTGAGGCATGGTGAGCAATGAGACGCCTGTACAAGGCCCCTGCTGGCCTATTGCAGGGCTGGACTACTGAGGCCCCTGGGCTGCCTAATCAAATCTGAAACCATCACATCCACTAAGCTCCCAGGCAAGGATGCATGCAAAAAAAAAAAAAAAAAAACTACATCACCAATCACTCCCCTCCCCCACTGCTCTTAAATACCACCATTAAGAAGGCAGGCATTACAAAGGAATATGTAAAAGGAAGTATAGCATTTAATTTGTTTCTACTGGTTTCCCGTCAGGAAGTAGCTTTGTGGTTAAACAGAGGTTAGAGAAATTGCAGTGAACAAATCTGCTGGTCGATCCATCCGTTGAAAAAACACTTGTGATGCAGAGTACAGTATCTCTATCATCAGCCATAAGCAGCTGATAACTACAATCTCTAACTTTCCAGACCTATGAAATTGATGTGTTTATTTAGCGTGTCCAAGCCAAGGCAGAGCAGTAATAGCCTTGTCTAGGGGCTGAAGATGGAATCCCGTCGCTTTACCATCGATGTAGGATAATGGCTTCCTTTGATGGAGATTTGGGCCATCTCGACATAATTAGGCAAGCGTGAACAATGATCTCCATAAAGTGCAGAGTACTAATTAAAACTGTTCAGCTTTACAGCTTTCCAAACATGACAATAAAAATAACAAGAGGACCCAAATGGATTGCACACTGTGCCAATAGTTCAAAGGAAAACACTGGATCAGATATTAAAAGGGCAGTGAATTCACACACAATAGAAATATGCTTGAGCTGAAAATATTAGAACAAAATTATAGAAAAATAGATGTGTATTACATTCATCACTTTCTCTGTATTTTCCTCTTATTTGTTTCTCTGCAAAATAAAGGAAAAATGTAAGTCAATGACAAACATGAGCTCTGCGCAAGAATAAAAAAAGGTATTACATTATTCACTTGAACAGCTAAAGTCATGGCTAAATGTATCAACTGATATGAGTCTGTTTTGTTTCACTATAATATACTAGTTATTACTTACAGACTATGAATACAAACTATCTATATATTATGTCTGAGTGCTGTGTTTTGTTCACCGCTTTGACCTTATTTTCTCTCCTAATTAACATGTTTCATAAGTGTTGAGTTAAGCACCATTACACGGTAGCCCTCTAAGTATCCGCAGTCCATTAATGCTTGCTGTCTGGAAGCATTTAAAGCTCAGAAGATCAGAATAATAACAAAAAGGTTTCCAATTGTGTGCGTATGTGTGTGATTCACAGCCAGTCTCTTGAGAGGCGCATTGATTCCTAAATGAATGCAAGGCTACAGAAAAATGGATTTCTTCCTTAAGATGTGACTTTATATCTCTTCTTTAAATCCCTGCAGCACTGTGTGCATTTGATTACACACTGAGATGGGAAAAATCTTTGCATCTTTATAAAATATTCATTGGAGTGGATGGGTGAGGCAAGGCTCTGTAGATGGTTGCTTGGTGATGGAGGAAAATCTTTGGAAGTTCAAGTGGATATAAACATAATTTGGTGTCTGCTGTGTAAATCACATAAGTAGGTCAGACAATTTAATGCCAAAAAGGCAACAGAAAAAATCGGTTGGACATTTTTACTCCTATAAAGATGTGGTGCAAATAATTTAATGAAGAGCACTTTTTTAGTCCCTAAATAAATGCTGTGCATCTAGTAAATGAGCTGATCGAGTGATTTACTGTTGCAAGATTGCTTTTGTTACAGCATTTTTCATCCATTTTACGCTGACAAAAGATTGATTTAAGATATGATCTTGATTAAATTACAGCTGGATCTCTAATTGCCCACTTAGCAGTCTATGGTCTTTGTTGCCAATGTTAGTAGCAGCCTTCTTTATATTCTCCAAGTCTATATAACCATGTGGTGACGTCCCTGCAATGATCACAGTTGTCCAGTTGATCCAGTTACAACAACTATCTCTGACATGACTATCTGTGAGCTTCTGTTCAACCTGCATCATGTGCAAAAATAAACCCCATATGGGCTGAATGCAGATTGTTGATCAGATATATCCCTTATTTAACCAGAAAGGTCCCATTGTGATACAATGTCTTTGCTGTCAGTGAGTCCTGGTCAAGACTAGACGATAATTGGCCGACAAAATTAATGACGATGTCTTGAAAAACAAAAGATGATTAGCGAGTCTCCGCTCAGGAGTGCATAGGAGTCCATTTTTGCATGGAATTGCAAGTGCAGTATATCTCTGATAAATATGGAGAGCTAAAGTTAGCATTATAGTGCTACACATTATAAGTGTTGCTGACACGACACCCAACTTATCAATTAAAAACAATTAAGATTAATATGTATAGAACTAAGACATATCTTCTGCCACTTTAATCACCTAAAAACACATATATTAACTTCCCCTTCCTTTAATTTAACTGGCTAAATCTAGTCAAGCCTTGTCTTTTCAGAATGCCAGAAGGTGTCACTGTTCATGCAACACTTCCACACTTTATCCTGGGAAGTTGATGGCACCTTCATTATACAGTTTGTGAAGACTGTATGTTGGACCCAGAATAGTTAATAAATTTAAATAAAAATAATTAAATATACTAACACTATAATAGAGAGTAAGAATTACTATTTCTAAATCCCTTTTAAGAAATTTGATTTAATTTGGGTAAAGCGTTGTGCCAAAGAACAGCTCTAAAAAGTAAAAAGGCAGAGAAAGAGTAGAGGGAGCAGAAAAGACAGACAGACAGACAGACACACACACACACACACACACACACACACACACACACACACACACACACAATAACACAGATTGAGTGGAAGGACTTGTCAAAGGACTAATACCCCTTGCTTGGTATCTTCAAAACTGACTGGATGACAAACATGTCTGTCAGCGCTGTGCCAATATAGTTTAGGGCCTCTCGTGATGGGGCACACACCCAATGACAGAAGCAGGTCATTTCCGCTCTCTGGCATCATAAATCCACCGTCTGGCCCCTGTCCGGCTGCTGATGCTGCAGAACACCACACACGGTGGACCTGTCGGAGCACCGTGAGCTTCTGCGCTGTCCCCATGGCACGCACGCACGCGCACACACACACACACACACACACACACACACACACACACACACACACACACACACACACACACACACACACACTTTACGTAGGAGTAGTTGTGGCCAGCACACTGTCCCATCTGCTCTTGTATGGTATCTTAGGTGAGTCAAAAAATAAATTATCTATCTATCTAAGTGTATGTTTTGTTATAGCTTACAGAGCATCTTTCAGGATTGTTTCCTCCTTGTCAAAGAAAAAAGTCGAAGCTGCCATGCTGTGGTTCACTTGTCCTTTGTGCAGAACCTGACACTTCATATTCCTGTCTGCAGTAGAAAACTGCACTTAATATACAGTAGCATAGCAAAAATACAGTGTGAGCATGTCAGCTAGGGGATGAGGGATACTGCACGTAATATATTCATGTTTGCTTAAATCAGGCTCAAGGTTAAAACAACACCTATTTCTCTTGGCGTCACATCTCTTTGGCAGAACATAGAGTTTCGATGTGCCAAACATGACACCTCCACTCACTAATACAAGAGAAATAAGGGATGAATGATAAATAAATCTGCATTTTCACAACCTTCCGCTATACACCTCATCCTCCTGTTCTTCATCGTCTAAGAGACAGAAATGCAAATAGGTCATTGAGCTTCATCTCCCTCTTGGCCTAACATGCAATGACAGTCTTTAAATTCCAGTTTGAAGCCTCTCCCCTAAGAAAAAAAATATATAAAACTCTCCCATTTAGCATGAAAGGGTATTAATGTTCCCCTACACAAGGCTAGGGATCGAAATACCTGCTTTAGCGAAGCCATGACCGCTTTCAGGAAGCCATGGCCGGGGTTGAGCGGAATGCTAAATGCCATAGATCCTCAAGGTTATCTCTGAAGACACAGCCCTTTTGGAATCTGGCCCTGCTTTAGTTTCTTGAATGCATGCATCAAGCCAGCAGAAGGGAAAATATGAAGGTGACTCCTAGAAGGAGTTAAATGCTCTCTCTCTCTCTCTCTCTCTCTCTCTCTCTCTCTCTCTCTCTCTCTCTCTCTCTCTCTCTCTCTCTCTCTCTCTGTGCACGCTGCCTGGTGGTTGTAGGGTGTACACCTTGCTGTGACCACAATGAATGGTGGTAATTTGACGGGTCCATACCAGCCAATGCAATCTCTCTGTGCAGCGTGTGGTTCTGTCTATGGACTGGGATTAGGCAGAGGTACAGTAAGCCAGGGGCTAATACAAAGCACTTAAATGTGAAAAGTGTCATTTCCATCCCCAAGTCCCTGAATATTGAAATTAGGTCATCAGTGCAGCAGAGGCCAATTTTCAACCTCATATATCATGACTGCCCCTGCACCCAAGGTCTCATTACACCATACATGGTCAATAAGCCATTAACATGCAGCAGACAATGTGTAATGTTCACACAAAGACAATGTGTCTACTGTACAGTAACTGTAGTGAGTCAGTGTTTGTGCCATACAATAATCCAGTGCAAAAATAAAGGTGTACAAGATGGAGAAAGAGAAGTAAGAACCATCACTAGTATTTAGGATTGTTTTGATGCTAGCATTCGTTTGGAAAGGAGGGTAGATGCTTTTGTATGCAGTCTTTTTTACCAACATCAGTTTGCCAGCGTTACATTCATTTGTTGGAAGCTGTGCTGCATAAACAAACAACGCCCAAGGCTACCACTGGCTGGTTAAACAACCACAGGCTGTTTTCTCTTTTCTCCATCATAGAACATTGTGAATTCCTTGTTGGGCCACAACATGCTCTGCTATGTTTATTTAACAAATAGCCTACATGTACTGACAATCTCACATTATAATATTTACACCGTGCACCTTAGAAGAGTATAGTGTATGTTTTACGTTCTGGCTTTGATTGATTAATACAAAATAGGTTGAACATTATCTGCGTATGACAGTGGCATTGCTTTAGTAATGATTGAATGGTTTACACTCCACATCCTCTCGTAATGACATAAGCTTTTCTTTGTTTGTAGGCATCCTACTTTTCTTCTCGCCATTACCCTGCAATAAACTGAAGGCATCAACATTCTTCTAACAAACCAAAGGCAGATTGAGGGCCCTGTCACTGCTGTAACAAATGGGGCAAATCATTGTCACAACCCATGTTTCTTTCTGCTTTAACGTGGTTACACGACTGTGCTAGGACATTTATGGACTGCCTGATCCACTGCTGGCAGATTAAAACAAAATCAAGCCAAACCAGTTTAAACCTCTTCTGTGACGAGTCTCCCAGAAAATTGTACACCAAAAAACAAACATTTTATTAACAATAAAACATTGTTTTATTTTCTTGCTCTGATTCAATCTATTTTCCTCAACGTTTTTTCCCCGAGTACCTTCTTCCTGCTTGTGAAAATGGGGTTTGTATTGATGAGCTGGGCCCAATATTGATTTCCCATCATTCCTGGTGTGGACATTTTCTGGTCTATTATACTACAGTCGCAGAATATTCCCCTAGCAGCCGTAAAGTGGATATATGGACAACCTGACCTTGGCAATATGGAGATAATGAAATATCCTTAATGACCCTTCCTGAAAGATTTTACAGGCTGGACTATAGACTGCCAACCCATGTACAATAATAGTTAGCAGAGGAGGATTTTAGAGGCCCAACTAAATCTACAGTTCACTACGCGTATTGGGAGAACTGTTAACGTGTCTATTTTACTAGGCTAATGTAACCATTAAGGGCACACAGTTATATGATGGTCGCTAATATCAGAGACTGGTTTATATTTCAGGGCCGTGTTGGCCATTGCTCTCTGACTCGCACCATCGTCAGAGAGAAGAGGAAAACATGGTATTTCTTGTCATAAACAAATTATAATTTGACATTGGTAGCAACTGCAAACAAGTATGTTTAACGTGGAGAATGTTTGTTTATCCATAACAGATGTTTTTGAATAATAATAATAATAATTGTAATTGTAAAAATGCTATTTAACATTCATAAGCAGTATATAAACACTTAAAGATTGGTCTATTATATTCATTAACCTAAAGCAAGTTGATCAAAACTGTGCAAAATGATCGTAGTATTTTATTTATAAGCACTAGAAAAACAATTAATACATGATTTATAATCACACTATAACAAAGCTGTAAAAAGATATACGAACATTTTTAAGGGTTTGCTAATATCTTGAAATTGTTTAGAATTAATTATTATTATTCTGTATGTATATATCTATATATTTAAAATGTACACTGTGTTATAAATTATTTCTAAACAGTTTCTAAACAGCGGGTTACAAGCTGTATATAGAGGTGTTATACAGTGTGATAAAATATGTTCCTCTATCAGGCATTCATTGACTGAATCAGTTACAAATGCTTCATAGGAGTTAAATTAATATAACAAGACATAAACAACTCAAACGTTGTTACAACATTATTATATTTGTGTAAAAGTCTGTCAACAAAACATTTATTCATTGTTAATATTTGGGGTGGTCCTCGACTAAAGAAATTCTCAGTCAGCAAAAATGATTTTGTTGATTAATCGATTTATTGATATAATCAACAGAACTCTTGGAAATGAGTTGTTTAGCATGAAAACAACTAAAATTGACTAATTGACGAAAGAGATCTTAGTCGACTATGACCAAAACAATACATTAGTTGACTAATCAACTAAGCAGGGGCTTATAAATGCAATGTTAAAAAAGAATGTTGCCATAATTTCAATCATTTCCAACAATTGTCTAAAACTGCAGCGAAAGATAAAACGAAGAAAGGCATGTCTGAACTCTGGTAGTACTGCAGGTATTTAGGTGTCAGAGTGGATTTGGTGTCAGCAGGTGAAAAAGGGAGATCATTATTCACATGTCATGCTGACAGTTGTTTCAGAGATTCACGCCGATAGCAGCTGATAATCATCCCCAGAGCGAAGCAACAATGAACTTGCCCTACCACTCTACTGTCTTCAGAACACTTCAAACATGTTCCACTTCAAACACAAAAGCCATCTCCTTTGATGTCATTGTCAAAAAATGAGTTTTGTTCCATTGCGTTTAAACTCCACCCCCTCTGCTGAAACCTAGACGGAGACGTGCGAGAAACAGATTCCGAACATGAAAAGAGCAGATGTGTTGTCTGATACAGCCCTTTATCCTCAGGCTGCCATACTTCTCCTCTCGCCTCACCAGAGTAGTGAAATACAGTCAGGGCTGTGCATTACAGTGCGTAACCTTTATAGAGTTGTATACATGGAGTCATTCATGTTAAATGTGAATAATGTTTACAGAATATGTGGCACAGAATTCATGCGTATTAGTGATACACTCACACATTATGTTTGGAGTGCAAAGAACTATGGTAAACTAGGAAGATTAGTTGAAATATTCAGTATTTCATCTCCTTTTTACTCAACTGGACCTAGTTGCAGAGGCAGCTGGCTGAGCATGTCTGCTGATGATGAAATCTCACTACAGACACGGCTGCTTCATAATGACTATAATCACAGCACATAAGCAACTAGTGCATTGGAAGGAGGGTGGAGATCAGAGGGTGAAAGGAATAGAAGGAGAGAAAAAGTAATTGAATCTTTTGGAGGCACATTCAGATGAAAGCCATTGGCTGTGTGGGAGATGCTTTTCAGTGAATGACATTTAGATTACAGAGGTGCCCTGTTCACCATCACGGTCAATACCTCCTTCATCACAATAGCACTCCTAAGTCTCAGCAACACTGCTCTCAGAATAAAGAAGGTGTTTCAGCAGTGATGTGGATTTTGGGGATTCAGAGTTCACTGTGTGGATATCCCCATGATTTAGGAGGGAAGCAGGGAGCTGCATTAAAACACACGTGTTCGTTATCATTTCTACAGTAGGTTATAGGTTTTGATTGCAATGTATGATCATCATCAATAACACCTTCATCAAAACACACCGCCAACCAGAACTGTTGTAACATCTACATGTGCAGATTGTTGGTTCATGATGTGTAAACTGATTCAAAATATGCTATTCATTGAAGACCTTATCAAAATGTAACCCACGGCAACCTTCTCTCCAGCACCCCCACCCGCTTTTATCCTTGCTATCTCCTGTATTGACACAGACCAGCATATTCCTAATATTAGAGGGATCACATATGGCCCCGGTGACACACTTCAAATGTATCTCAGATTAATGATATATCACGGTAAGTGATCTACAAAAACCATTAGTAAGCCTGACACTTTGACATCAGATTTTAAAAAATTTCCAAGTAATCTTTTTGATTTATGAAAGTGTGTCCAGGTTCATCGGGAGTGATTCCAGATTTATCACATCCTGGTTAGAATTATTAATGATTTTCAATTTGTAAATCTGATGCTGCCATGTTCGGTGGAGCTCCGTGGAATCACCAAAGGCTGATATCGGAGTCCGAGCTTTGCTCCTGAAGCATGATTACTTTATCAAAATATTGCTACCTTATGACTTACATTTCACTTATTTTCCACTCCTGCAGAGCCTTTTCCGTCGCCTTCATTTCTCTCTCCTCACGTACAAGTGCCACAGACATTTTTCAAAAACGGCTTCTAAACACCAGAGCAGCCACAACTTATGCTGTTGCTTGGCTAATCTTCTGAAGTTAGACATTGCGCTATTAGTTCCTAGTTCCTGACACATGCACTTTTAAGGACCCACTGTGTCAACATGTCAAATGGATGTGGCACGCAGACAGCTGTACATTGCAATCTTTCTCACTGTTGATGAGAAGCACAGCCAAGATCATCATCACTTTCCAAAGATAGCCAGCTATGTGTTGATGTTGAGGTTTGCTGTGATGTCATGTGATGTCATCAGTTCAACCGCTGTACTTCTACTTACACAGTGACGAGAATCCATTCTGTGTGAGGTGCCCTTTGTGTGGCATATGCCCACTCAGACATGAATAAGACTGGCACTTTGCAAGTAAGCACTATGACCACATAACAATATGTATGGCTGTGACACCTTTTGCTGAAATGGACTTTTTGCATTGAAGCCATTCAGAACAAACCAGTTGACGTGGACAGAAAAAATTAAAAGGCCGCGCAGCCTGGCTTGTTTTGTGGGAACCTCAGTAATTACTTTAAATGCACGACATAAATAATTACAACATGACAATTTTGCTAACATTTCTTGCTGGTCGTTGTTCTTGTTCTTACGTCTTTATAGTGCATCTCACTTCAAAGGGAATCAGTGGATGTGTGAAGCTGTTGATAACCCTCTTCAGTCCCTGTCCTGTTCTCAGATAAATACAGCCCTTCAGCACATCTATGATTCATTGCTGATAGTGCCAAACATGAATGTGTTAGTAATAGTGTCTCTTTACTTATTCAAAAGACTCCGCTGCATTGTTTCCTCCACTGAATACCACAGACACTGTGGCAATATCAATACTTATTAAATATGTAAAATAAAGTAATAGCTTAAAAAATGTCTGTAGGACATTACTCTTTCTTGCTGAGTGGGAGAGGAGAATGGTACCACTCTCATATATGTCCCCTAAGGACTTAAATAGCCAGTTTAGCTTTGCTTAGCTTAACAACCAGCCTGGCTCTGTTCAAAGGTAACATAACAGTGAAGGTTGCAGGAGTAAAAGCAAAAACTCCAGAGAAACACGGGTCACGTCCAAAAATAGGCTAACCCCTCCCCTTTAAACCACTATGTTTCTACATTGTATTTGTTGTACGGTTATTCAGTGAGCTTTAGCTTTAAAATGGATTTTGTGGTCAGGCTAGCTGTTACCCCCTGTTAGGCTTTGCGCTAAGCTAAACTCAGCAGCTGCTAGCTGCAGTTAGTGTACAAATGAGATGGGTATCAATCTTCTCATCTTTCAGCAAGAAAGTGAACATGCCTATTTCCGAAATACTCCTTTAAGGAAGTAGTAGCTTTGTAAAACGACAAAGTAACATACTGAAAATGTTTTACATTAACCCAAACTGTTGTTGCCATCACTAATACAGTGTGCTACATGAGATTATGGCCCTTGTGACTCCATTAGGACCTGCTTTCCTCTGCAACCCACACACACACAATCGTAATGCTTTTAAACGACCATTAAACTGGAATGACTGCAAATGTGAGGAACTCAAGAGTGCTATCTAGTAAACAAACATCTTGGCATTTGTTTCTCTGCTACAGTGCTACAACAGAAAGCTCAGCCAGAGCATGGTGTGTTTCATGTTGAAGTTGGACCCAATTCACTTACAGAGCCAAAGTAAACAATATTCTCTGTAACCCAACACTGCCTGCTAGGCTGCTAGTTGTGTTTCAGACTGTTAGAAAACAATGAAGAAAATCCTACTTGACGAGTGCAGAGCCGTTCAGAACATGCTGGTTAAGAACGGGCCATTTGATTGGCCTGTGGTGTTGCTGCTCGCAGATTTCTTAAGAACCGCTCATACAAACAACTTTGCACTGGACACGGCTTCTCTTGGTCCTCAGCAATACACCTGTCATAACAAAGAAGGTTGCGTCACACACCCCGTCGCAGCTACTCAGAAACACCGGCGGAATACAGTCTGGCTGACGTGAAAAACACCTGGGGCAGATTGTATCGATAGGCAAGGTGGGCTACTGCCTGTGGCCCTCAGCTGAAAGGGCCCCAAAGAGTTCAAGATTCATAATGCTGGTTAGACTATATATGAATATTTGTGTTGCCTTCACGGCATTTTCTATTTTATTTTTGTTTAATTAATGGGGTTTATTTCAAGACATAGTTATTGGTAACATGATTTTCCTGTTCGTGCCATGTTATGACAACACTACCGGGGTGGGACTTCCGGTTTAGTCACTTCCGGTGCAGGTACTTGCGGTTAGATGGTGTTTCAGTACTTTGGGTTGAGTAACATTTGACAGTGGACCGCATGCTCCAGAATCCGCTCACATCCACGGGGAAGCATCGTAGAGGTAATGTCGTGAGTGCTGTATAAAGATGCAATGTATATTTATATTTTCTACTGTTAAATGTTATGTTTACGTATGTACACTGAATATTTATATTGTCTTTGTTTGCAGTTTTCACCAGCATGATTGAGGGAAAAGAGTAACAGTAAATGGGTGAAACTTACTACGACTCTGTCTTCATTGATTGCGGTTTAACTCAGTGTTTAGTCCAGAGTTTCAACACCCTGCACGAGAACACTACAACATTATTGAACCATGTTACTATTCTAAGTCATTGTACCCTGAAATAAACGTTATACTACGTACTGTGTGCCTGACAGACAAATGTTTCTGGTTATGTTGCAATTAAAATATGATAGATTATCATTTATTTATTGATCTAGCAGTATCTTGAAAGCTTCCCCTTGAACAGATGTTGAGTAAATCATTGTGTTGAAAATGCCAAAGTAAACATTTGAATGCAGGACTTTTACTGAGCATTATGAATATAATTATTGTATACAAAAATCCTACTATTAAATAAGTTATGAATAGTATTCAGAGCATATCTGTTATTCAGTCAGTCGGCCTTCTCACAAGGCAAACATGCTAAGGGAACTTATGTCAACGGAACACTGGTGGCTAACAGCTAGCGGTGCAGACAGCACGAACAATGCAAACAACCATGACGTGCTGACAGAGTTAATAAAAGAGTTAACATCGGGGGAACCGGAGGGGAGCAGATACACTTCCACGAGGACTCTGTGCATTATCAGCAGCAACCACGCAGTCAAAAAGAGCGCCGTCTAGAGTTGCGGCCATTAGCTAGCAAGTGGGAGACAGACAGAGACTCACATGCACTCACATGCACAGGTGCCTGCCCGGCTTCGCGGAGTTACTTTGACGGCGGTAATTTGAGACGCAATGGCAGATTGCCGCTTGTCCTACAAGTGATCCACTGGTCCTTGTTGACTCCAGTGAAGTGGTTATACTGCATGTAGCTTTAGAAGGCTAAATACCGCGCATCCAGCAGCAACAATGAACATCAGTCAATGAGCCGAGTTGCAGTATGTCTCCTGTAGAAGACGACACACTCGACATAAGTCTCTCAAACTATGTTTAAAGTTGTGCGTGGCACAGTGGCGCCTGCCTCCCAAGATGGAGCCCGATCTTCGAGCATGCACAAATGTGTTCATTGAGTCTGCAGGGCCCTGAGTTCAAAGTGTATTAATATTGAAGACAGACAGACAGAGATCCCGTGCTCAAGTGTTAGAAGTTAAGGTTAGATACGGCTTTCTGCATTTCTGCCGGATCTAGTTTGCGATCTAGATTTTTGTAAAAATGTGCAAATGATGACATTTTTCAAAATAACATTAGACAATAATTCAACAAATGAAGGTAGATACATGCAGCACTGAATGTGTATTATTGCTTTGGATTTTTTTCCCCCCAAAATGTAATGTCTTTTGCACAATGCAAGTGTAAAACATGAATCTCATGTTTTCTCAATTGCGTATGTATTAAATTACCTAAATCTTAGACAAAACAGCAACCATGAAATGTGAAGGAAGTGAATAATCTAAAACTGGAATTTGAGGAAACTCTTCATGGAAAACATAATAATTGTCCCCTACAGAGTTTAGATTTGGTTACGCGCATAATGAATTAGCTTCAGATTGCTAATATGTTGCTGAAAAAGGGGTAGACACCGCCTTTATACTGAGAATAGACTGCAGAGTTCTTATTTAGGCAATAGGCTTCTCCTGATTGTGAACGATACACGTCAGCTGATTTACACCTTATAAAACAGTGTTCATGTTCATAGTTATATTAGAAGATTGAAGAAGCATATAATAAAAATGAAAATATTATTATTATCATTATTGTCTTGAAGTCAAACACTAACGGAAAAGTTGAAGTGTTACCAATCAGGGCAAATGGGTTTTCTGGTTAATTGGTTACCCTATTCCTGTTTCTTTTTCAGTTGTTGCCAATTGGTGAGTCAGTGTGAAACAGGGTTTATTGTTTTTTGGTAAAGAGCCCAAGGGAATCTGTGTATGGCTGTGGAAGTAATTAACAAAGATACAGGGGTGGCATCAAAATAATTTCAAAGTGAAATGATGGCTGACTCCCCACCAACATCATCAATCCTTTTTGTGTTTCCCCTGGAGTGAAAAGTATTGTTTTTACCTATGTGCAAAGCTATTTATTAGATGCCATCTGATTCTTCATAATGTAAAGCGTTGACTGTGAGGTGGGGATTTTACCAACCGACTGGGGACGTATGGCTGTTAACTTTCAAGAGCTGCCCACAAGAAAGGCCACAACATGTGTTACTCTGTTTCACTGTGTTAAAGCTTAAGATGATCGACACACTTGAGAGAATTTATATCTGCTCCTTATGACCATGGCAAAAGGAAAACAGTCTAAAACAGTCTGACTCACAAGTGAAACCTAAATCTACATATGTTCTGCATCCTTTGCAACTCGCAACTCTTATAGTATCATTAAGAATCTTCACCCCTTTTTCCATTTTACTTGGTAAGCATCAAAGTTGCATTTAATTTTAGTTTGTGTTGTAAAAGCCAGATGCTCAATGAAGAAACAGAGACAGGTTTACTCCTCCTGGGGGGTTGAAAAATAGAGACAGGAAACATGTTCTCACCATCAATAAAATCCTGTTTTGAAATAGTGTTTTAAAGCTTAAACGGCATCATCTTACATTTTGGACGGTGTAGAATTCTGCTAGTGGTATCAAATATGGTATTTACGCTATTATTTCATGCTTCTTGCAAAATGTATAGACAGTACAACACACATTCACAAGGACTATATTTTACATTTTGGCTCAGCAGCAAACAGGCGTTTTTTGGGCGTTTTAGGTGGAATCAAAGTGTGAAAATAGTCTCTCTCTCTCTGCCAGTCTGCACAGTCCTGACAGGCTTTGACAAAGGAAGCTGCAAGCTAACAGACTTGACAACAAGTGCCTGCGACAACCATACAAATTAAGGATGACTTATGGTGAAGTATTGTGGTCTGAGAGGCAAGACAGAAAGTACCAGGACTTAATTTGTGTCAGGCTAGCAATGATGGTAATGAATTCCTGCGGTTGGGTTGGACTCGGTGCCAAGGTCTTGAAATTCATGCAGTGAAGATGCATGTAAATTCTAAACACACAGCGCAAGCATTTATGTTATTAAATGTACTCCTCTTGTTCTTTTATGTGAATATTTTTTTCGATTTTATGTCCTTGTCAATTTTGTAAACATCGTGCAATTGTTGGTCATATCTCTGACCACAATTTGCAAGTTCATTTTATTCGAGAAGGTTCTCAGGCTTATAGAGGCTGATCATTTTATCCATACAGTAAATGACCTTTTATTGAGAATGTCAATAGAAGGATCTGGTTACCTATGCTGAGGGAGAGGGAGGAACTTAATTGCTCCCAGTGAGTGCAGTCTGAGGACTTGATTAGACCTTCAACCACTTCTCATGTTTTTCATTTGTGTGGTGACGACCTTCCTCCTGACTGAAATCAGCCCGGGCTCATTCCATGTCCACTGCTCTCTGGAGATTCATGCCCCAGTGACTCCAACTGGCTGCTGACTTCATTCTGGTAAAAAAAGAAAGAAAATCTGTTCA
The DNA here is from genome assembly GCF_910589615.1 of Taurulus bubalis. Taxonomy (NCBI): domain Eukaryota; kingdom Metazoa; phylum Chordata; class Actinopteri; order Perciformes; family Cottidae; genus Taurulus; species Taurulus bubalis. The sequence goes on along the minus strand of NC_136596.1, from coordinate 16,141,229 downwards.
CTCTTTAAAAAGCATATAGAGTTCATTATATCCAGACCATTCAAGGAAAAAAAAAGGCTTTTATTATTTATCTCATGACCAGCAGTTTGTTCTGTGCAACACAGATACAATCTAAGTGCCACTCAAGGTCTTAAATGACATAAAATCCTACCCTAATTTCTTAATTCACTTTAAAAATCAAATCACAGTCTTTAATCACACAACCAGTTCAACAGAATGTGTGTGGCATTTGAAAACACTAAACTCAGAATCTTTACAATTCGTCATTCTTTTCTTTTAACTAAAAACACAAGTGAATTTGCATATCTTCCTAATGATATGGTAAAACGTGTTGATGGCAGGTACAGATGTCTTCTTTTAAAGCAGGTTCTGCTATTTTTATTAGATCAAAGAACTAGAGCCACAAAAAAGAGAGAAAGAGAAAACGGAAATCACAATTATAGCGCTCAACTGACCCACCTGCCATTAGCAAGATGAATTAGTTGGGTCCATGCTCGTGACAACAGCTACAGAGGGAAAATGATCCTGGTGCCTCATAGACCTGGGTTCCCAGACACCACCAGGAAGCAGACAGGGGCGGCTCGGACCCCAGAGACCTGGAGAGAGAGAGAGAGAGAGAGAGAGAGAGAGAGAGAGAGAGAGAGAGAGAGAGAGAGAGAAATAAACAAGATAAACACATTTACTAATGCTGCGTTTGTGTGGAAGAGTGATAGAGGTTTACTTCTTGTGCAATAAAATAAATTATGCAGCACAGTGGTGCAGATTGTATCAACATAGTAGCCACACTGGTTACACTGCCTTCTGAGGTGATTCTTGAAGCACATTGAAGCTTAATGCAGAGACATGTGAAAAGTCTCAAGGGGTTTTTGATGAATGCAAATGTACACCGTGTTGTTTGAATGCCTCTACCTGGCTTACCAGTAAGCGTACAGTTATTTTTTTTGCTGGTTTAATCATCATGATAATGTCAGTTCGTCAAAGTGCTGCTGCTATGTGTTGTGCTGTACAGTTGTCTGTGGCTGTAATATAAATTCAATCTGAGCTTGCTTGATGACCCTTGTCTGATGACGTACTCTAAGAGCTAATGCACCAAGAAATGCCTACTGAAAAGAAAACAAACGGATATAATGTACAATTGTAAAAAAAAAGTGTATATATAGATAATATTTATGACTCTACGGTGTCGGAGAAAACATGTTTTATTAAAAAAATGTAGTGTTGTGTAATGTTCCAGAAGAATTGCTCTGGAAGTTGTGTGTTAGAGAATCAGAAACAGTGCTTCAGATCTAGATGGTTAAATTGTATTTAGGTTTCAAACCAAAATATCCCCCATGCAATTCAAGCATTAATAGCCCTCGCAATGACCACTTGTGGTCATGTGAAACATATATATGCTTGCCTTAAATCTGTTAATCTTAAATCTCCTGATACCACATTATGAACTGAGCAGAATACAGCAACATGGTTGGTGTCCGTTGGAATAAACACAAAACGTCCACATAAATGTTCAGCTCACTTAAACATGTTTCCTCTTCATGATCTCAAATGGTCAATATCTATATGCTCGTCAGGTTTGATGACCAGGGGTGCTAGAATGACTGATGGCATGTAAAATATGACATCGTGCCCGTGGGCAGCTTCTTTAAGCGCTGCACCAGTGAGGTCATTGGTCTCCTAATGACTTCCTCTGGGTTCGGAGGCAGCCTCCTTCTCTCCTCACTGTGTCCATCCAGTGCATGGCCCTCCACACTTCACCTCATTGTTCTTAATCAATAAAAAAAAAACAAGACGCATACATTTATGAAGGAATACAACATAAAATATTCCGTACTGCATTATTAGAGAAATGACATCTATGCTTTTAACTATGTACTGATATAAATCCCTGCAATTTATATAGGATTAAATGTCCCATTCAGGTCCTGTAAGAGGCGACTGTGTGATGGCGTTTGGTAGCCAAAACTCTGGTTGCTGGACAAATATGTCCTCAGTAAAACCGCCTCACATCTGTATTTGTTCTGCTCTGAATCATAGGTGGCCCAAAGCTGTCTTGATAAATAGCTACTCCAGGCAAGTATGGTGTATGCTCTCTGACACTATAGGTCACATAACCTTGTTGTCGGGACTAAGACTAATGCAATGTGAAGTGTCAAGTTATTATACTGAAACTAGACTGTGGAGCGGAACCTGAGCCACTGTGGTGATAGCAAGAAGGTAGAACAAGGCAAGGTGAATGTAAAAAGGTCATAAAAGGAGAAGATACTGAGCAAATGAGAGGGTATGGAGGGGGAAATATTCAACACTAAGTGGGTCTTGTTGGTAGCGAAAAGGGGCACTGAGGTTCTTGGTAGTTGACGTAAATCATAATTGGCTGCTCCGAGCTGGAGCGAAGCAAAACACAATGCTGACTTGGTAGTCACACATGATGCTAGAGAGGGAATGTGTTTGTTTATTTCAGGAGATCTAAATAATGCAGTAATAATCCTCCTCACCATGTCTCCCGAGCAAATGCCTCAGCACCTGTCAAGAATGTGCAGTATGTTGTCTATTGAGAGAGTAGCAAGAAGAAAACATGTTATTATTACAAAGCCAAGTAAACTAAAGTAATTGTCTGCAGATGGCAAAAACAAGCCACAGCTGTTAATACAGTGTGAAACAAAAGATATGAAATATAAATGTAGCAGCGAGGGACTGAAAACAAACTGCATCAGACCAAAAGCTAATGACTTCCCATTACACAATGTAGCCTATAGCCACACTGCACTAGATAGTTCATGGAGGAGGCAAAATGTGTTTAAAAAATGTATTGTCATTTCAAGTAATTACCAAAATCAAAGCAGCTGGGAGGTGGATTTCAGGTTTGGATAGATTTCAGTCAAATTAACAAATTGTCTTTGCTTTCTTGCTGAGAGATGAATGAGAATATTGAAACCACTCTCATTTCCGTCCTCTAAATATAAAACTCCAGCTAGCAGCAAGTTAGCTTGGCTCAGCATTAATAGTGGAAACAGCTAACCTCGCTAGGAAGACAATTACCAAGTATAAATGTGATCAGTTGCAATTTTATTGGAAGTTAGTGTGGGAGCAGCAACTTCCTTGAATCTCTGTTTGCTGTCAGGAACAGGAAGTCACTGTACTATAAAAATAGTCGAGGATATAACGCACTCACTGTAATACTACAACTCATCTAGACGTATCCAGGCAAGCTGTTTTCCCCTGATTACATTATTTATGCTAAGCTAAGCTAACTAGCTGCTGCTTGTAGCCTCATATTGTGCAGATAGGTATGATAATAGTATTGATCATCTCATCTAACAATCGCAAAAAACAAAATAAATTGTGTATTTTCTGCAATGTCGAATAAAACCTTTGAGAATGTGTTCTACCAGAAAGTGAGAATATTGTGCTTTGCGTTATTCACCTGAGTTTGCCCGCTGGGTGTTCAGAATCCGAATCAGAATCAGAACCATTTATTTGCCAGGTTTACACAAACAAGGATTTTTTCTTGGCGGAAGGTGCATACCATTAGACATTAGACGAGACAATCAACAATCAACGACAACAACAGTGCAATAGATATTAAATTAAGTATGAAATAAAGTGATCAGACAAACAGATAACAGCAATGTAAAGTGTATGTTAAAGTGTAATGTTAAAGTGACATGTGTATTTAAAGTGTGAAGGGATGTGCGGGGGAGTGACTGGTAAGAAATAGTCCTGGGGGTGACAGGGCAGTCCTTGTATGTTCGCCCCGAACTTCCAGCTGTAAGCTAGATAACAAAAGATGCACTGATTGTATGTTTGGGTGGTTGTCTTTGTGCAATTGTGTTCAGCTCCCCTTTCTTATCCCTTTTACTTCATAACTCACCAGACACTTAAGTTATTTATGCTTATTTATAACTGTATTGATGGTAGTTTGGATAGTATGATGTCTCCACAGTAGAGACACTACAGCACAAAGAAACGAAACACAACCAGTACCTGGCTCACACAAAGAAAAAGCCACACGAGAACACATACAGAAGCTACACCGTAAGCAATGATCTGTGCAGCTGGAAAAAAAAGCACTAAAACGGTTCGGTACAATTCCACAGTGAGCTCATTTTCAGAATCTAGTTGCACCAAGAACAAATGACTGCTCTCTGCAGACTCTTGGATGTAAACCTATTGCTGAAACAACTCCTGTGTTGCTGCAGCAAACAATGATGAGGGCGAACAATAAGGTTCATCCAGGTTATAAACCTCAAATATAACTCTGACTGTACTGTTCCTTTAGCGGCTCAAAACTACTCTGAATGCTTGCAGACGCTTTTGATCGTCTTTCTCAGCATGTTGCCGTCATTCTTTGAATCATCCCACCTTCAGCACGAAAACATGTAGCAAAGGATATTTAACAAGGCATTTCATGTTAAAAAAAAACAAAAAACATCATAGGCATCTAGTCACAAACATGTTGTCACTTAAGGTAGACTTGTCACTTTATACCTTTATTTAAAACTTGTACATTAATTTAGTCTGTTGTCTGGTATATTTATGCAATGACCCACTTGCCAAATCTTGGATAACAAATTGGTTCAGTCGCTTTATCTTTTTTCCAGAAGTTGACAACAGGATCGTTTGCTTTTGGATGTCAGGACGCATATCCAAGCAAAGACATGGGACAAAGAGTCAGACACTGAGGGAGAGAGAGGAAGTAACAGTAAACAGAAGACTCGGTGCTGACACAGGACAACACATTTACATGTAATCTTTAAACCACTTGGAGAGTGGACACCTCATCACTATATGCCAATAGGATCCAACATTTATCAAGTACATCATTAATTTAATTCATTTAAATATCTGTCCTGACATATCCTGTGTGAGGTATAAAGGAGGGACATTTTTCCAGTCTTAGCACCCTCAACCCGTCACCGGATCATTCTCTCAGCAATGGGATCATTTTTCATGCTACGGCTGCTGCCCAATCACAGGTTTAGGGTGTTCCCTTGACTCAGCACTCGCATGCCCTGCCAACCTAATCAAATTTTCCATCAGCCTTAACAGTTATACAGTTGTCCATGGGCATGCCCTGCCAACTCTTAGCTGGCATACCATGCACCAATACCAAAAATTCACAGTTAATAGCCACGGATTCGCGGAAACATTGTTCTTGAGTTTTCTTTAGAAGACACAAACGGAGCCCAGTGAGTCCATAGTGTTTTAGGTAAACTGATGTATACAGTTAGTTGTACAACTATTAAAATATATGTGTTTCATGTATGCCAACTAGAAAACACCAGTAAACTAATAATGGACATGCAAATTGAAATTAGATGCTTGCATGCCCTGATGTTCATCTGCAATTGTCTTGCAAACCATCAAAACATATATGTACATTGCATGTTTCTCACCAGAATGCATTGGGCACATGGTTGAGCTTTAACAAACACACTAAATGCTTTTCTTTTTCTCATGAAATATTTGTAATGTTTAAAAATATAATAATTTTATGTAATCAATTTGAATGTAATATATTAGTTAGTGATCTTTAATAAATACAGAAATCACTTAAAACCAATGCATTCAATTCAGCTGTGGTAGAGTAGATCTTTATGTGGAAAGCTTCCCAGTTGTTCCAGTCACAGCCCAATAAAACATTAGTGGGAGTGTTGAGTGTAACGTTTATCGTGTAATCTTTTCAGAGTGCCATGTTTGCATTATGTCAATGTCCCTGCCTTTAAAGTACATTATTTAATCATTTATACAAATTATGCATATTAACATATTTATTTTTTTAAAGTAAGAGTATGGATTAAGTATGAATGAAGGAACAATCTTTAATCAAAAGCAGATGCTGCACCCCTATATATCAAATGAATTTAAGAGCTGTCACCACAATCAGTTTTATATTATGGTACTTGAGTCTTTAGTGGCTTTATATGAAATGGTGCTCCATAGGTTTCATCTATCATCTGGCTCGGTGATTTGCACCTGCTTTGTAAGTTCAGTGACTGATGATACATTCGGCTCGGTAATGAAGTCTTTATGAAACCGAATTAGAAAGGTCCAAACATTAAATAAATGCAGCCACTGATTTAATAAAGTTACATGATGTATATATTGCATTAGTGTTGTGCAATATGTGTACATGTGTAAGAGACAGACATACACAGAGAAAGACAGATACAGGTCCTGTCTTTGTTTTGTTTGTTGCTGTTTTCTATTTTTCGTGACTTGGTGTCAGTTTATTTGAGCAGCACAAAGGCATCCCTTGCTTGCTGACATGCGTCTGCTAAGAGGTAAGGCAAACATCTGTCTCCTGTCACAAGCCTTCACTTGCTTGCTTTTGCCCAACAAGCTACGATAAGCCACCATCAGTTCAGAGATGAGGCTTTGTGTGATCGTAAAGCAATCTTTGAGCACCAAAATGGGCGAATGGACTAACATGAAATTGCAAATGAACTTCTCAAGATGTAAGGAGAGGTAGGATCAAATGTTAATTAACTCCACTGTTTTAAGCTCAAAGGCCACTCAGGACTCATCTCGTAATAGAAGTCAGTGCTGCTGAAGAGATCAGTGCAGGCAGTCTGCGGTCCATTATACTGCTGCTGAGTAAATCAAACTACTGTACTTCTCTCATGCTTATGGCTTTATTGGCGTCTCATGAAGCAAGCTCTACACAGCTAAAATAATTATACAGAGCGTCTATTCCACACACAAAAAAATCCAAACCAAATCTGGAAAGGGGAAGCATGGATTTTAAAATATATATCTCACAGAGTCAACTAAAGTACTTTTTTTTAATTCACAATAAGAATAAAGCATATTATCTAGGATCAGCATCGCAATTTGATAGAAACCTTCTCACCGTGAATTAGCTGCAATGTGGACTGAATAACAAAAATATAAATTTAAGGGAATGACAACCAATATGAAGGATTTCACTGCTAGGTTTAGTGTTGTTGCGTCAAAGTTTAAAAAAAAATTGGTAACATTGAATAAATGGTTTAATACTCACCATATAGTTTTAAGCGGATATCAGTGTTTATAAATACATTTGTCAAAGGGATAATTCCTCCTCCTCTGGTCATCCATACAGTATGTGGAGGCTGGTGTATACACACATAATGAAGGATAATAAAATAAAACAGTAATTACATACAATAGGGCTCAGGAGAAGATATAATTGTTCATAAACTCTTAAAATGTTTTCTTATCTGCGTACTACTGTATACTTAATTTAATACCCTGTTGTTGTTGTTGTTGTTGATTGTTGATTGTTGTTTGTCTCGTCTAACGTCTCATGTCTAATGTATGCACCTTCCGCCTAGAAAAAATCCTCGTTTGTATAAACATTCCTGGCAAATAAACGGTTTCTGATTCTGATTCCGATTAGTGTGTGTATAACACACATATTACATACATTATGTTTTGAATTGTGTAAATAGTGGGAATTAAACGAAAAGGTTACCAATGTTTTTAAAACATGTAAGCTAAGTCTTGTTACTTCCAATACTGACTTCACACAGAGGATCCATACAAGTAATATAAGCAAGATCTGTAGATAAGTGTAGCAATACAAGTATAAAGTAAGCATTTCAATGTTTTTTGGAAAAGCCATTGCTTTCTATTGAATAAACTGAACTAAATCTGTGTATTCCTCATACTGTATAGATCCCAGTCTTTGATCAAGGATTGAAGCTACAACATGTTGAATATTATCTTTTAGAAAGTGGTAAATATTAATTAAGTAAAAAATAAAATGAGTTGCAGACACTAATTATGTTTTAACGGCTATGTGTGTAAATAGAGTCGCCTTTAAGAATGACAAGTATAAATGTGCCAGCTTCAGCATTCCTGTTTGAACCTCCTACCAATTTAATTTAGCTATACTGTGATGCAATTACAGTTTTTCTTACATTGAAATATCAACAACCTCTCTATTGAAATACAGTATATCATGGGTATGTGAACAATGCACTATAAGCTATAAATCAAACCGTGAAATAATGTTATATTTAATATAATATGAACTCTACCATAATAATATAAATTATATCTTTCTCTAATTTAATTGGCACTAGCTATGTGCATATTGCTAATATATTTCTGGATTTCCATATTTAATGATGCATGCTTTTCATGGTGAATTTGACTTAGAACATGTCGTCTTTAATGAACCTTAGAAAAATCTTTAATAGGCATAATCTCAGAAAATGTAACTTCTTTATTTAAAAGGTTCTGGGGGCAATTTTGCTGAGTGCAGTACTTAAAATCCAATAGCTGAAGTCTTGGGGAAGCAATTGCATCTATTTGTAAAGAAAGAATGAGCAAATAGATTGTAATTCCAATGGCAGGGTACAGCAGTACTGGACTTCAAATGGCAAATAGTTTCAGAATTCTTGTGAGAGGGAATATGCATACACATGCACACTTCATTTTATTAGAAGAGAATGGCTTTAAACAGCATTAAAAAGGAGCAAACTAGCTCGGGCAGATGCACTAAATGTTAAATTAAGCAATGGTGAAATGTAACCAAAATCTTCCTCAAGCAGAACTCAATAATTATTATTAAACCTAAAAAAAAGTGTGCTATGCAAAGTAGTTTAAAGTTTCCTTTTTGATCAAATGCACTCGACTTTTAATTTAATTTGCTATGAAAAAAAGTATCTCCATGCATTTGGACATGTGTGGCACGAGTGAGATCAGGATGAAGATATGATTTCCAGAGAAAGGTGTTCGATGAGGTTCTGCACTGGTTGAGTGGACAAATATGCTCTCCCGGGAAACCGTCTGTGCTTTGCGCTTGAATTAAACTCATGCTATGCTGTTACATCTCTTTTCTCTCTTTCCTGTCTATGAACACTCCTGTTGGAATCAAAACAAACAGTAGGCGTGCACACACACACACACACACACACACACACACACACACACACACACTCAGAGAGAACTTTAAATTAGCTGTGGTGGTATAGCACACTGTGATTCAGTGGTGTTTAAACTCAGAAATCCATGACTGAGAGACACAAACACTGGACTCGAGCCTGAGGAGGAAGACAGAAATGAAGAACTTGACTGAGAAAATGAGAATAAATGGATATCAATCTCCATGTGGAATTGGTAACCAATGATCCATTAAGGCAGCCTTTCCACAACAGACAGACAAAAAAGGCGGAATTAGAAGTGCCTGACATTTCAGTTAATTGCGCTAACCATGTCAGCTCCACAGTAGCTGCAAACCAGGTTAAGTCTCAACCTTCTATTCTCCATATAAAGCAGGAGCAAAGGCCTTGTGCAGGGCATATAAATGCAGGGATCACTGCGTGCAAATGATGCATACATTACTTTAAATATTGGAATGAATTTACCTTTTGATGAATGATGAAATAAAGCAAATGTAAATAAGCACATTAGAATTTCTTAAAAACATGAACATACATGACGTTTAATCATTGAAAAAGGGGCCGAAACAAATATGAGACAGCAGATGCACAGGCTTAAATTAATTGGCAGTCTGTGAAGGAGACAAGTGTTGAGCCTCTCCCACTGACTCAACAAAAGAAAGCACAACTTGCTGTCATGAAAGCAAAAGGTTTATTCATGTTTGAAATTACACAACTACCACAAGAAAGACTTTTCAGTCCAGGGTGTAGTCTGGTTAGAAAGTAACACTAAACATCTTTAATACATTAGAATCACTGCCACAAATCATTTTTCATGACTTTTTCAGTTTCAGAATCACATACAATAGAAAAGAGAGAAAACAAGTTTTGAACCCTGTTGAACAGAGCTGGAAATGTACAGTTCTGAATACTGAAACCTCTATGCATTACAGTTTTTATAGTGATTTTTTTCTCTTTTTTTTGCATGATTTAGTAACAAGATGAGCAACATTCAAAATGTTTTTTTCTTCTTCAATATTTACAACAGTTTTACTGTTTGGTGTTAATTTATCAACAATGTTCATCGCACCGCCTCTTAAAAGCCACAGACCAACAACTTCTTCTTCAACCCCCCCCCACCCCGTCTCGTTCTCATGGTATTAATATTGTTATCATTTTCATTTTTTATTTTTGTCATTTTACGTTGCAGTACAGCAACAGCATTTTATTAAAAGATTAAAATATACATTAGATTACATAGAGGATGTAGAGTTTACAGTGTCACAGGATGTAATCAAAATAACTACAAAAACATTAAATAAGGGCAAAAGAAACTATGGTGGCGATATTGTTTAGAGGTAGTAAGTGAGCACTCTAAGCTACAGAAATGTTGGAAATTATTGTTTTTTTGTGAATTTGAATGAGGTAATAAAGCTGTGTTTTGATTTGTGGAATGTATAATTACTCTTGAGCTATATTATGTACAACTTTTCCTGTGTAACGGGGCCTGCTCCTGTGTGCCATGGATGATATACTGTGTGTTGATAAGCAGTACAAAAAAAATGTTTACATATGTACATACTAAACATCAAATGATAAAATATGGAATGCTGTCATGTTATAGTCAAGCAATCAATTATACTTCTTTATGTTCCAGAGTTTGAATAGCCATTTCCTTCTACTAATGTACACGGCTGTAAGGCAAAAATAAATCTTGAAAGTAACTACAAAGCTGCCATTGAGCTGTCAACAGTAGCATTGTTGAGTTGCTGGACAAGATTGCAAGCACATTACAGTCAAAGAAACAGCTGGTTTAATATATGTATTGTAAGAACTGAATGAGAACCCAATTATCAAAATGGGAGTAGTAATTAAAGCAGGAATCAAATAAATGGCTGCATTTAAAATGTCAAATTAAATGTGAAAGTGTCATCCAGTACTTTAAGTTCAGAGGAGCTAATTATCCTGAAAGTTTACTGAGTGTCATCTCAGAGCCATTTTCCGTTTGTACATGTGTGCTTACCCCTACGACAAACAAATAAGAGCATGGTGATTACATCTCATTTATGGAGACAGAAATAAAACACTGAACGATCAGGAAACACTGCGTGTTAATTATGGAGGATGTCATTTGTGTGGCAAATCTTAAGGTACTGGACAAACCAATCTGTTGTGAAAAGTTTTTTTTTTTTTTCCGGATATCCTCTGCAGTCAGTGAAAAGAGTCCATGCCCAGCTTGAGGCGAAGATGCATTAATAACGGATCAATTCGAGGTATCGGAGTGCACACTTCCGGGTCCTTCTGTCGGAGATGTCACAGAAGACGAAGTCGCTGCATCTTGCCATCCCCCATTAGCCTGGGACACAAATGGAAAAGGTTGAGATTACAATCACATTCTCTGCAATATGAGCTTGGTACATTTTCATCCCCAAAATGGAACGCAACACAAACTAGATCCTGGTTGCACTAATGTGTCAGCTGATAAACATGTTTTACATGTTTTTGCATTAAAGTAGCATCAGCATCTTGGAAACACATTTGTCTCGTGTCCCGACCAATAGGAGCAGTCCCCGGAATCAGTGTCTAAGCAGATTTCGGCAGCGGCCGACAGCTTGTCGCTACATATTCTCCTGTCAGTCAAGAAGAGGGAGGGCTCGGGCTGGGTGAGGTGGGGGGAGCTGAGTGAAAGTGACAGGGCAGGGTCTCTCCAAGAGAGCCAGTCTTAGCCAGCCTGACTTTGCTTTGCTCCAGGCATGACCTAGCCTTTACTGGATCCCTCTACGTCACCACCAACAAAGCTAAAGGTTAGTCTATGCTAATATATCTATGTGGAACTTCAAGGTTTGTTGCTACAATATAGGAGCTTTGCCACAATTTGACTTATATACAAAATACAAAAATATTGTATTTATTACGATATTTTGTTTCCGATTCTCTCTCGTCTTGGTTGCTCAGTGCCGTCAGTTGCTGTTTTAGCAGGGATCATGCTGAGCTCTGGTGAGCCAGTAGGCACAGGTCTCCACGGCGCATGGAAGTGAGAAACCTTGTGAGAAAGTGAAAAACGCTTGATCCTGGTAGGAGCTGACATGTCTAAAGAGCTTATAGCACTACGGCTTCAGCAAAGCCATCATGACACCAAAAGCAATGAATGCTGGCAACAGCCCCCACCATTTGTTTACATAAAATGTGTTGATTCTTTTTTTTTTTGCATAAATATATCAAAAATGTTATTCAAGTAACACTGCTGTAAAGCTCATACCTTATTTTTGATACTTGAGTTTTAAATAATATTAGACTGTAAATATGCATGCTTTTTTCCCAACAGGCATAACAGTGTGAAGAGAACAAATACTGAGCTTCTGTTATAGTGCAGAGAGGGAGAGAGAGAGAGTCTGATACCATTTCTCTCTCTTTTTCTTTCTTTTCATCCTCTCTCATCAACGGAATTACTCTTTACTCTGATGGCCTCAGATTGTGAGCTGCTTTACAAAAAGGAGCCATATCATGCTTCATCAGCAAAGATGGAATTCATGTGTGGAAAAGGCTGCAGGGATCACATGTTCATATTTTATCATGGAGATAAGGCTATGAAATATACTGTGAAGCATTTCAAAACAGCTAAATGCAACAGATACCATGTGGAGAAAAAAAAGTGCCTCTTTTGGTTTGAGTCACACAAAGTATTAAAATATGTTTATTAAAGTAAAGCTGTAGATTGCTCTGCAATGTGTTTTATTAAAGGCAACTTGCATTCATATCAGGTGACAAAGTGACACGATGCTAGGTCTGCTTTGAGAAAACATATCTGCCAAATAAAATGTACCATACCTTCATTAGATATAATAAATAGGATATCAAATATAACCGGGCAGCAACCGTTAAAAGCTGTACTTACAGTTAACCCATGTGGACTATACATTGTGTTCCCCCCAAGCGCATCATTGTATCCTGCCGTCTGACTGATAACATGGCGCAGGGTATCCACCTGAGGGGACAGACAAGGTGGACAAGCTGGTCAACTCGGTGTCTCAAAGCAGGTGAACACTAACTGTAAACATGCTCGGTGAAGCAACAGATACTGACTAGTGTGAAATCACAAAGGGAATCCTGAGACGGCACATTTGTAACGCAGCTAATAGATTTTCTAATGAAACAGCAAAGGCATACTGACATTACAAGCATGCTCAAAACTACTACAGTTTAAATACTGGCTATGGAATAATAAACAAAGGTTTTCATGACAATCATATAATGATATGCTATGTATGGTTTAACTTTCATTTTAACTTTTAATCATGTGTAAGCATAGATGTTTGTTTGTTTTTTACACGCGTGTCAGTTGTGCAGCTGTGTTAAATTTACAAAATGAAAGACATCCACAACAGACAATAACAAGATGAGACAGGAAGATAGGAATATAAAATACAGGAAAAAAGGGGAGAACACAGTAGCAAATAACCCAATACCAACCCAAGAGTTCAAGTCAAAGCCAAATGCATTCACAAAATGTTTTACTTAAGGTGTTTGGAATAGTAACCAGGAAATTGCTTTGCGGCATGATAGCAGTGGGGTGGGATTATATTTTGGCTGCCAAAATATTCCATCCAAAGCGAAATAGTCAGTAAACGCTTTAGTCAATCTGAGGTTAGAGAAGGCCTCGCTGTGGTAATTTGAAACTGCCCCTCGTATGAGCAGCGTGTTTTCTATATTTGGTTGAATGTGCTTCAGACTGCACTGTGGATGGCTCAGTACACAGGCAAGACAAGGACAGCTCTCTGCACTGGTAGTCAGGAACTGTCCCCGATTGTTGATCCTACCTGTGACTGTACATTGGCTCCGACTTGTGCCCCTTGGTAAGAATCCCCATTCAGACTCTGCATGCTCAAGAACATGTCCCCAGAGTTTGGGAGGTTAAAAGAACCTGAAGAACCTGGAAAGGGAGGATGTAAGTAGCTGAATACATGAGAAGGCTATAAAGGGAAAGCACAGGCACACACACACACAAACAATGCAGACACACACACACACACACACACCACGCACGTGTCTGCAGACACAGACCCAACTCAAGCAGACAAATACACTGAAGAAAGACTCCTATAAAGCAGGCAACTACGAGGTGGAGGAGAGAAAGGAAGGGAAGCAAAGAAACAAACAGAAGAGGAAGATATGCAGAAGAACTGAAGAGGATTTTTTTTTTTTTTACAAATGCAGTCGACACAAATGAAATGAAAATCACACGACACAAGGGGGAAAGGTGGCCAGTTCTATATGTGGTTGGTCGCTTAAGCTCCCAATTGTTCCACATCACCTACTTCCAATCTAACGTTGGCAGGGAGGTATCACATGGTAAATGACAAGGACAATAAGAAGCTTATGAAAAGACCAGTACCAGTAAACATGTTGGTTAAAAGAGTGTTTTTGCTCTCTGCAGAATCCAGCTGAAACTCTTCATCTTTCATCTGGAATCCTGGGTGCAAGAAAAAGGGACCACTTCATAAGCTTACCACATCCGGACGCAGGTCAACCTAGTCCAAACTCAGCATTACATTACTCATTAAACTGGACTAAACATGCCCTCCTGGCTTCCTCTTTTTATGTGACTCTCATTCAATATGAACTGCATATAATGCCCTTTTGATACAATGCTATTACTTTAGGGTAAAATGCTCCCAGCAATTATGTGTCATTTTATTTAGCACAAAAAAGCACTACCATCCAGTGGGACTACATACATTACAAATGACAGGAAGTTGACAGAAAGTCAAGGGAAAACAAATCCCACTGGCATCCTTCTGAATTCTTGTTTTTTCTTTATTTTTATTTTGCCAAAAATACATGTGTTCTCGGTTCACAAGTCAGGAACGCTCTCTTTATGCATGAGTTTGCTTGGCATCAACTGTCTTATAGACAGGAGACACTGTGATCCCCAAGCTGGGAGCAGAGCCTGTCACTCTTGCCTGTGTGAATCGTGCATGAGAGAGTGAGGCAGGTAGGCAGCAGGTTAAGGGCTGAGATAGAGGGCAGATCTTTTTCTTGTCTATATGCAGGAGTGCCTACCAGAGTTAGGTGTGGTAGGGGAGTTGGCCTGGCTGTTCTGCACTGCAGCGGCTGCAGCGTGTGCTGCATTTACAGCAGTCTTGGCGGCATACAGGTTGGCTTCTTCCTGAAACTTGCCGATATTTTTCTTGTACCGGATCCTTTTGTTGCCAAACCAGTTGGATACCTGTGTGGTAGAGCAGAGGAGGAGGAGCAGAGGAGTCAGACGTCAAGCAGCCACGACACCGTGCACTGAGCAGTGTGATTGTTTCAAGATGTCATGTTTGGGTCCATCAAGTACCCAATTCCCAGCCCCTGCAGTAATGTCCGCCGGGTACACAAGCTAATTAAGCCATAATCAGGAGCCACTTGTGTCTTCTCATGGATGGGAGCATGACATGCTCTCAGTTCTGTCTCCTGACAAAACTAAAACACAAGGGGCTCCTTTTGCACAGACACTTAAGTCAATGTATGATATATATATATATATATATATATATATATCTATCTATCTCATATCAGGGATGACATGATACAAATCAACATTTCTCTGTAAAATATATACATTTTTACCCTTTAAAGAATGCTCACTGATTCCAGATCAGTGAGTCAAGATGATTGACACTTTATGCAAATACAGTGACAATTACTCAATTTAAGTGATTCAATATTTATAGGGAAAAGTAATATAAGGTAGCATGTAACATTTCACATTAACAGAAAAAAAAGGAAAATGTATATCTGTGCTAAATATTTATATAAAAATAGGATTAAAGCATGCATATCACTTTATAGTCTAATAAACAATCTGCTTTAATTAATGGCTGGCCTAGGTAGCTGCTCAAAACATTAAAAACGGCAATGAAACACCTCTGTTTGTTTGTGTTTGTGTATACATGCATGCTCAGTGATCCTGAAAGCAACTTATGTTTGTAATTATCAAAAACAAGAGTTAGAAGGTGAAGATCTGCAGACATGTGAAACAGTAAACACAGACTATCAGGTCATTCAGTGTTAATTGATGTGTTAAAGAAGAGAGACATATTTTACCAAATTTAAATCTAACTCTGAAGGCAGGAGGAAGAATTTAATTTAAATAAATGTCTTAAAGTCACATTTAGAACAGTCGGAAATGCTCATTTTGTTGAATCAGTCAGACGCTGGAAAGTTGTATGAGGAGTGAACCGTATGTGTGAATGCTGGCTCTGCAATAACAGTGGAATAATAATGACATGATGCTTGTTTTTAATGGTTCTATAAATTAGAGTGTCTTGTCGCTGGGCTGCTGCTCCCCTTTCAGGCCCTGCAGCCCACGGCTGGACCAGCCAAAGAGCAGCTGCCCCTAATGACGCTTTATTTAATTTCCACCCATGTGCTTAAATTTTAATATCCCCAGCAGCCCGCCAATGCTGTGGTGTAAAAAACTGACTGGATTTGCAGGACATCAGATCATTTCCATCCTGCACGTCTCTGTGCTCTAAATCTTTAATATCTAGGCAATTAAAATTAATGACCATTCAGGCGAGGCCCACTGTTGGCAGGGTTTTCTTGACATCAATTGTTTGATGGGTTTACCTAGAGGTTAAACTAACAAGCAAGGTTTAATTGGAAGCAATGAAAGCCCTGGCCATCATCCTTTTTACTTAACCTGCTTATAGTCGATTGTAGGGCCAAAGCCAAGGCAACGTTCTCGCTCTTTTAGACAGCTCGCAAAGTGCCTACAAACCCTTCGAAATCATAAAAAAATGTTTTCAAAAGCTCATCAGTCTGTTTAATTTAACAAAATGTTCATGCAAACAGTGTATTACACATAACTGTATGTATTAAAATGGCAGATGGGGTGTTTGCACATATTTGTATCATTAAGTCTGAAAGTTGACAGTGGTAGAATACTTTTTTTTTTAACCAATCATCACAGTGATACATGTAAATACTACAGTTTTATATTAAAATAGGATAATTGCACAAGTTAGGTACAGTTGAAAAATAAACTTGAATCTGTAGTATCTGAATATGAAGTGTGTTATGACTGTATTCTGCCACTATATGGTGTTACAAGCCTAAGTCTTCAAATCCTTACGTTACACCACCCTTCTCAGCTCGAGCACATTTCTCTCCTGCCCACTGAACTCTGGCTCCAGTGATTCTCGGGTTCAGCTAAATATTGAACAAATGCACGGCACTGTACGGTGTGGAGCACAACCCAATCTACAGAACTAATTCCCTTTTATCTTGTGGCAGGCCATGCATTCAATTGACTCCTATGTGTGGTGAGAGCCAGGTTGTGAGATTGAATTACCTGACATCAGCAGCCTCAAAGGCAGCAATTGTATAATGACCATGCAGGCTCCTTGCAAGAACACGATACCGCTGCCTTCATTGCTGCCCACTGGAGCTGTGGTTAATAATTCAAACTATTTCACCCTATTTCAGGTCAATGCTCCTCGTAAGTCAATGTAATGCAATGCACAATCTGTCTATGATCTCAATATATCTGAGATTACAATGCCTGAAGCTTTAAATACAAATACAAAGGTGGTCTCACTAGCTGTGATACCATCAATTATACAAGCCACATTAATAATGAATAAGAGCTCAAGTCTTAGCTTCTCTAAATTCACTACGATCTGAAATATTGAAAAGACTCAGAAGAAAAATGAAAGCAATGTAAACGAGTCTCTGCAGAGGAATCTGGAACCATTCACACACATTATTTCAAATATGACCTCGGTAAACCCTGACACAAACCACAGGCATCCAATCCCATGCCTTAATTCAGGAGCCCAGCTCAGCTCATGCAGAGTGACAGAGGGAATAAGACGGCGTCCTGTCTTTACAGAGCCACTTGGGTAATCGTAGCAATGCTCATTGTACTTTCAGGGTTCAATATTAAACAAATCAGACACACTGGCATTTCTTTTTTTTTTTGTTCAAGGTTATCATTGCAGCATTTAGATACAACTAAAAAGCTGGATGTGAGCTGCATGGATCTCCTGAGGTAAAGAGGCTTTGCTCTCAGGGAAGACGACTGCATCACTTGCATTTTCAATGATCCCTGCTGAAATTATGTTGGGTGTTTCGTCAGCGATGATGTATCAAGCAAAGCTGCGGACTGATATTGGCATACCATTCACGACGGATGGTTTTTACTTAATGAACTGCTTGTGCAATCAACAAAGCCCGCAAAAAGGATTTTGTGGGTGTTTGAGAAATGACTTATCCGAGCCCTCAGAGTGGGCCCAGCGAGCGGTTTGCGACTCTGAAAGGCCAAGGCACGGTGAGGGATAACACACTTACGGCGCACTCGGCTTCATGTCGAGCCTCCGACTTTGTTACTCACTTAAAATGAGCCAAAGCACTAAGAATAAGTCAATAAGAATGTCTGCCGTGGCCTCCGCCGGTCGAGGAGTACGCCACTAATGGGGCCTGAGATGAGTTCAAGTGAATTTTTAAAAGCCCTCTAATTTCTGCATACACTGATTTGTTCTCATGGGAACTGGAACGGTGGCCTGTTTTTGCGAGGCACTCGAAAAACAGAGTGGAGCTCCATTTGAGAGGCTCGGTGGCCATTTCTTTAACCGCTATAAAGCACACAGCGATCACGGGGTGGGCGGGGGTTTGGAGGTTGAATAATCTCAGAGCGCAGTTTGAAATATTCAAAAGACCACACAATTAGTCAACGCTCTACAACAAACATAACAAAAATAAATCATGTGGTAAACAATAGCCAAAAAGTAAAGTTGTATGTGACACATTTGTACACACATAATATGGTGAGGACATGGGTGTAGCTTAAAAACTCAAAGTCAATCAAAAATACTTCTTGTGTGACTTGAAGGTGGGATGTAAATGCTGCTTATCCACTCTTTTAAAAACAACTTGAAATACTGCTATTCATGATAACATTAGCATTGATCCAGTAGTGTGAAGGAGGGAGGTTCTGTGCAGTGCAACACTGTGAGGCTATTACATACATAAACAAAAGAGTTACAAAAAATGAAAACAGTGGATCAGGAGAAGTTATGACATACCTGTGATACTGTGATGGTGCTTCCCACCCCCTGAAGGCAAAAAAGAATGGGCTTTTACAGTATCTGACTCTTCATGACTATACTCAATATACCCCTCAACACCCCCTCCCCACACAGAAAAAAACACCGCAGATTATTGTATAGATTCATGTTTCTGTGATATAGTGTCTCATGAGGACAACCATAGAACAATAGAGTATCAAAAAAATCTAGATAGTAGTCACAATCATAGCAGAAAAAACGAGAGCACAGGATAATAATACTGTGGATGTGGGGGTTAGGTGTGAGAGATATTGCCTTCAGGTTTACCCAACAAGGAGGCTCTACTATATATCAAGTGGGAAAGTCTAAAATATAACTGTGAATTAGCAGAGTCCTGCAAGGTCACAGCAAACATACAAATAGATAGCCAGTCTCATCGAGTGTTTTGAAGCACCAGACTTTAACTGCTTTTCTTAACGTAATGGATGATGCCATTTTTCTTCCCAGCCTATGACCTGAGTGACTGACCAGGCAACAGAGAGAGCACACATGGTGGATGGCAATGAGAGGGGGAAATGGCAGGGGACCCAGCGTTGGGGCGGCTAAGGAAGGACAGCATAGTGCTTTGATTGAGGCCAAGATGATATAGGCCTTCCCTCCCTGTGGCCATGCTCTGACTGACTGGGACCAGCCTTGACTGAAGCATCATTAGGCAGCCACAATGTCAAGGTTAGCTAAGGACATTGTGTCTTGGTGGTGTGACCTACGGTAACTATCCCTCTAGGCTTTAGCCTTTCCCACCCTGATTACCAACCAGCTACTGTTAGGTGAGCACTACCCACCTGGGAAACTGTGATGCTGCACTTCTTCGCCAGCTCCTCTTTAGCCTCCTCACTTGGATATGGGTTGCTGAGGTGCGAGTAGAAATATTCGTTCAAAATTTCCGTCGCCTGCTTGCTGAAGTTTCTCCTTTTCCGCCTGAGTGAGGAGCAAAACAAGAGAAAGGCAGAGCACGGCCATTAGCAAGACCAGCATTAACTCATCCATTTGGATTGCGCAAATTGCACAATCAATCTCACACATAAACGGTGAAAATAATGAGGAATGGGCTCTAAGGGCCCTCAGGAGCAGAATATCGTGTCCTGCTCCAAGAGTCTCGTCAACACACAGAAGTACAGACTCTGACCAATAAACTGACAAGCCCATACACACACACACACACACACAGACAAACAAACACACGCAGTCACAAAACACATACAATGTTTAATTTGGTCTGTTGGTCTCCAATCTCCAGTCCAAGCGTGTAATGTGTAGAGTTTAGTGCAGCGGATGGGTGGGCTTTGTGATGGAGCGCAAAGCCCAGTCGGAGTGCATCTCGGTACATTATAGAAATCATGGCATGCACAGTTGAGCATTGTTCCTGAAGTGCCACAGCCCCAGGGCTCTCCAGTAGAAACAAGCAAACTCTAACTAGATCTGGGTCCCCTTCCCTCCCAAGGGCACTACTTATCATGTTGTTGAGCATTTGCTTATTTTGCCTTGTTTACTGCGCTTCACCAAGGCAGTGGGCAAGCAAATGTGCTTCCACTTGGCTTGTTTGGCCCAAACTTGTGCCGCTCTCTGCTGAGTGCCCACAATGCACCACACTGTTAGTGATTAGAGTAAATCCACAACACCTGCTGATGACCTCCCCTCCATCCATTACACATGGGTCAGCCCACATTTCATTTAGACTTAACTGTTCTCAGGTGTGGGGCCATGATTGTCTTGACAATGGATAATGCATGGGACATGGACATAATTAAAATCATGCATTTCTGCAGTGCTCATTACTGTGTGCTGTGCCAGAAAAGTGAGAGGAAAAACAAACTTCTGACCTGCACACAGTCTAAAACTGACCTTGCGCACTAAATGTGCTTATATGGGTCATACGGAAGTTTCTAGATACCAAACACACACACACACACACACACACACACACACACACACACACATCTAAATATATATAAAACAACACTACACAATCCACTGACCTGGCATCAAGGAATCTGGAGCGCAGGATCATGACAGCCTCACAGGTGCTCTGTTTCAGTTGCATCTGGATGGAGCTGAATTTACGGTGGATGATTCCCACCATGCGCTCAATCTCTTTGGGAGAGATGGGCCGCGTGCGAGACTGTTCCCTCAGCAGGTTCATCACATGGGTAGTGAATTCGTTGCATGCCTGCCAAGTGACAGAGAGACACAACGTGCAGCCAAGAGTTCTGTAAATGTCCCAAGTCACAGCAGTGAACTTACAAAAGCTCTTTGACAGATATTCTAAAGTTGTGTACATTTTTCATATCTCTTTTTGTTAAAAGCTTAAACAGAGTCCGGTGTTTGTATATTATTTGTGTCTTTGATGACATAATAGGTGAAGTCATCTTTGAATATAAATGCAGATTTGCAATTTGGCTTGGCCCTAATGCAGAGCGAATTCAAACAGCTTTTCGTTAAACCAGTAGTTCATACATGATTAATTAGAATAACTAATTTACGTAGTGCACACTTCAGCTCATTACTCTGAGCAAAATTCGTTAAGTATTTACATTTAGATAATTAAAACGTGGAAACACCCTTAAGAAAGATGCATTTACTCCAGGCGAAGTGTTGTGTGCCCCTGCGTACCCACCTCCTCTCTCAGAGAGCACGGAGTAAATTAGTCTAATTTACCTCACTGGCTTGCTGAGGCATCACTATTACACCTTCTATTTTCGCCCATAATGCCTGTGTTTAATGGCAGGCTCAAAGTGCTCGGTGAAGGAGCTGATCATACTTTCATTTAACACAGAGGACTAAGGCTCTCCTTTTGGATCTCTATAATCAGCTACAACACAGTGAATGAAACTGATATTTTTTTTCCCAAACTGAGAACATATTCTCCCCATCAAGCATATTCCCTGCTTTTTTCTTGGTGATGCAGGGAATATGCTGTTCTGGATGTTCTACATGGATGTGCAGTGTGAACCTCATAGGTCTATTTGAATGCCAACTGAAATGCTAAATAGCTGGTGGGAGTCACATGGTTATTTAAACCTTTTTTAATGGTAAAAAAAATAAAAAGATTGACGTTATTCTCATTTTCTTGGAGGTAGTAGTGTGGTATTTCAAGCCAAACCAAAAAAAATTAATCCTGTCGCTGTTCTTGGGACGTTTTAACCTCAGGATTACAAAGTCTCCTCACCTGTTCGTATTTCTCCAGCTCCGTGTGGTAGATCTGTCTGATCTGGGTGAGTTTGGCTCTGTAGTCGGAATGTTCAATGGAGTTGTCGGCCGCCCCTCCGGAGGCCGCGGCTGCAGCTGCGGCGGCCGCAGATCCGCCACCTTTCTCTGGTCCTGCCACGCCCTCTGCCAGCAGCATGTTGTCCAAACGCATGAGCTGGGGGTCTGGGGGGTCCTCCTCCTGGGCACCACGGATGCTGAGACCTGCAGTAACACACAAACAGGAACACAGGGTCAACTAATGCCATCCAGGGACAGTAACACAAGAACAATGATAAATAGAACTGATGAAATAGGCCCAAACTGAATTGTTAAGAGCAATTAAAAGCGTTATGTCTGCGTAGTCTGCTTTAGTATAGTGTGATGATTCCCCTGCAGGTATGAACTGGGTGCCTGTTGTGTATGTGTTGTGCTCCTGTCGCCCATGTCTACGCCTGTTCTCTTTTATTTACACACTGCGCTGCACAATATGTGTACGGGAAGGCTGACATGACAGCAACATCCATAAACTGACAAATGCTCAATGGTGAAGTGGCACTTCTACACTGCGAAAGGATGCTAAACAGAAAACCATACCTCTAGTGAGTGTCTCTGTCTTTGACACAGTGAATGCTGGAAACTCCAAAAAGTAACCTCATTTCTATTTGCTTATACAGTTTGAATCTTGTATAATTTTACTATCCTGATTTTGCAATATTCTGAGAAGTAATAAAAATGTGCTGGTGAAGTAAAAATCTACATACAGCAAAATGAGTGTGGAGCCAATTGTATGTGAATTCTGTCTTCGCTCTCAGACCCTGCTGTTTATTTCCTCTGGTTTTCTGTCTCTCCGGTCTGTCAGCAAGTCCTAATCACCCAGCAGATAGCATACATGCTCACCTTGATGCATTCGCAATGTACCCACAATGCCAGGCATTACATAGAATAAACAAACAAAAGAACACTGCGGGTCAGAACTACAACAAAAGCAAGCTCGAGCAATCCACTCTAATAAGTGGATACAAATGTGGCTCAATGGGCAGTAAATACTGAGTGGCTACTCGAACCTTATGATTACCAGAGTTGTTTCAATTCAATAATCCCTCCCGCAATTCAAGGATTTTCAACAGCTCATTACAGCTTCATTAAGATATGGCCAGCCACTGGATTCTAAATAAGAAGATTAGTGGCTCTATTGTGTCAGCCAGTAGGCATGCAATCAAAGGAGCCCTTTTACCACACGGTGACCGACTGACCCTGCACGCCTGCCACTGGAGAAAATACTAGAAAGAAAAATTCTTTCTTCTGTCTATCTTTCTTATAAACACATTCCAGAATAAAAACAAATTAGGAAACATATCATATTTTAGCAACTCCTCCTGGTGTTTTCATCTCTGCTGGCGTTTTGTTCGAATGCAGTGCCACTGAAAAACAAATTTGCCTCTATTTATGGATCGGCTGGCTTTGAGTCTTTGAGGTGTAATGGTGTGAGAGGAGTGGATGAATGTGGCTATTTGTGTTGGAGACATTGAGATGCTGGACAAGGCTCCATCAGGCTTGCAGAGCCAAGGCATCCATGTGGACAATATGCCGCTGCTCCACAAACCCTCATCCACATCACACTGCATCTGCGCAACTCCACCCAAAGCTCTCGTTCTGGACAGGCTCGACTGTTTCGATTCCAGTTTGTGCAGCTTGAAAACAAAATGGCACATGATTCAAATGTTGACTGACCAGGTGCCGGCCTACATATCTCAACATGCTCTAATAGCTGGTGGTTTGTCTGCCACGACGGTTCATATTTTCCTAATTCAGTATTTCCTCCCACTCTCTGATTCAAGTGAAGCTCAGCAGGCTGCACTTTCCTTTGTGCTGCGGGTGGTGGTAAGTAGGTAGGCATGTTTTTCATGTCAGGTATATTAAATATAACTCTGGGACACAGCGTACATTTCCACACCAAACCCAGTTGTCACTTTTACTCCACTCACTCTATATCCAGGGGAAATGCAGCTGAGGGAATTTAGAGGGCTTTTCTGCTAAATGGGCATAAATCACTTGTTTCATTCAAACTAAATAATCACCGGCCATAAAGAGCTACTAGTCTCTTACCATATATAACCTCAAAGTTCCTTGTGCAATAATGTGGCCATTCACGGCAAACGAAAAAAGGAGCGAGACATTAGAAAGTGACATGTAATCCTATTAGTCCACTGACATGTGGAGTGGCCGTGACATTTTTATCATACATGTCCATTTCTATTTGGGAAATCAGCAGGATAAAAATGATTACTGTGCCGCCCTGAGAAGCAGACGGTACGCAGGAGTCCACCAGGGTGTATTTGTGCTACAGCAGCTACTACTGGCCATTCATAACTCACATTTTGGGAGGGATGATGCGTCTGTCTTAAATACAAACAATTTAAAAAAAATAAGGAAACAGCCTCCAGAAAAAATACATTTGAAAAAACAGGTGCAATGATTCTCTGTCTCTCTGTGCACCCTTGTTGAATGGGCTAAAGATGGTGGATTCACTGTCTAAGCTCGACACCATCACACAACTTCCACAAAATAGGCTCAAGCAAGATAGCATCTTTAATTTGCTGTGTGGTTGACAAATCTGTATAGTAACTTGCAAAGCCACAGTCACATTCTAGCACTGCAATGCTGCTTGCCTGCTCAAATCTTTATCCTGTTTTTGTCTGATGATATGGGTATTAAAACAAGTTTGGGCACCAGAGTTTAGCTCTAATCCACCTCCACAGTCAAAGTGGGATTAATCTCAGTGCAAAGAGAAAGTGCGGGAGTCGTGTCACCTTGGTAAAGCCTGCGAGCTATTCAAACTTAAGAATGAAAAATCTATATACGGTCTGGTTATTTCACACAACTCTGATGATGCCGGCTCACTTAATTACCAGAACGAATTTAATGATGTAAAAGAAAGAAAAAAAATCTGAAATTGTTATAATAATGTAACATGTCCTTAATCTGCCTCATTTGTCATTCAACAATACAGGTGTAGTAGCTGGGGAAAAGGCACTTGCCTATGTGATTGTTCCTCATTCCTCCTCTGTGGCTGAGACAAAAGCAGACACTGTGATTAATCCATCCCTATCAGTCAGGGGTGGTTCTTCTTTTCATTTTTTTACAGGTTTCACCGTCCGTATCAGATCAGAGGAAGTAACAAATTTGACAGATAAAGACAATGCAGCCCCTTTCTCTCATATACTCTCCCCTGTTCTCTGTTTATAATCATTTCCGGTTCTGGGCTGTTGTCTCATACATCATTCCCTGCTTGAAGCCCTGACAGTGATCTGAGCACTGCCTCGGGCCGCTCTCCTTTCCTCCCACCTCTTTCCCCCCTGTGCCCTCTTTTATTCTGTGGGCTTAGCTGACCTTTGGCCCGCTGCTTGTTTACTCTCATCACTGAAGTGTGAGCAGGAGAGCCATAAAGGCAGAGCCCTGCTGGGTTAATGTGGCCTGCTGAAGAGAGAAGGGGTGGCTCTGGGCTCCTCCACCTCATTCTACTGCACTGAATGCACTGTCAGATGCCACACAATACACTTCCAGAGCAGCCCTTCTTGCAGATAAAGTCAGAGATTTGTCTTTTTAGGTATTTTTTGTTGTTGTTGTTGCAATTTCTCAATTATTTTATTGAGATGCTAAAATGTAGCTGGTTGCAGAATGTGCGTTGCAGTAAAGTGCACGTGTGTTTAACTGTGTTTGACGATGCACACAGAGTCTCTGTTACTTCCACCACTGTTTCTAAAACATCCTGTTCATCACAAGTTACCCTGACCTCTTCCAGTTCCTCTCCTACCCAGTGCCTCCAGTGAACAGCTCCGGCCACGTATCGACACTTTGTTCATCTAATTGCATTGATCCGCAAAGGTCTCCCAAAGCTAACTAATCGAAACAGAATTTATTTTCTGTCAATATTTGCAAAGGTCATCTCTCTTAAAGCCGCGGAGTAGAGCGCTGTGAGCAGAGAGGCGGCTCGGAGGAGGAGGAGGACCGTGGCATCTAGCCTGTTACTGAGGCTCGTCCAAGGTGAGCTTTAACTCTGGCTTGGCACTCAGGATCCAAGGCTTCTAATCCACCGTGTTATTAAAACCCGCTGCCAAAGCAGCACACTGGAGACTACAGAGGGCTTAGAGTATCCATTTCACAAAGAGGCCAGTGTCACTACAGCCGCGTTCCACATCTCCTTTGACTTCATATCATCTCCTTTGTCGTGGCGCCTGGATCAGTGACTTTCAGCTCCAGAAGCGGGGAGCTGGATCAAATTACCATTGAAAATCTTTTGTTCTGACAAATGAAACATAAGGATCCTCTTTCATTGATGTTCTTAAAGGCTCTTTTAAGCTTGGCCTACATCCACATGGCACAAAGAATCTGAGAGAATGCCTGCGGGCTCTCTCTAGCATGTACAGTAATTAACATGCCATTAACACATTAATACACATTAACTATTCCCAATGTTAATGGCAGAGTAATTACCATACCTGATACTGCACTGTGGGGAAGCCAAAGCGCATTTGCCACATTGTGTTTCACTTTCTTTGTTGAGTGAGCTGAAATGAATTATTTGGGAGGATGGCTCATTCTGCTCTCGTCTGAAAGTATCAGTGGTCTGCATTGAAGAGTAGCCTGTCGAGCGCTTGATTAAGTGCTTTTACACACATTCATGCAGCTGTTCTGATTTCAGTAAAAACCCACCTGAAAGGAAGAAGGATCTCATAGAAAATAATTAAGGATTGGCTGTAGAGGTGAGGCTGAAATACCGGAGGGTACAGAGCGTCTGGTGATTAAATGCAGAGTAAAAGGCGGCAAGGAATGGGCCCAAAACTGGGGAATCCCTGTCTAGAATGATGATGTATTTCCTCCCAGTGTGGTGAGTGATAAGCTAATCAGCCACGCTGACAGTGAAGTGTTACAGCCCCTCAGTGCTAGGTCAAGACTTCTCCCATCATACACCACCAGAACAAACTAAACAGACAGCGCATGGAGGTGGTGGTGGGGAGTGGCTCTGGTCAGAAAAGAAGATCTCTTTCAGTTCAGGTAGCCTTTGTCCCTTGATGATGATGAGCCCCTACCCCCCTGTGACAGCGAGGGCGAGGGGCGTGAGGAGGAGGAGGGCGGGGGCTTGCCACTCTCAACCCACGACTAAAAGACATGCAGGGAGAGGAGTTGGGCGAAGGGGATGGGAAAAGACATCCCAAACAAACATCTTGAAGACATTTTGCCAAGCACACCAAAATTAATCACTGTCCCATGGTGGCACTGACATTTGTGGGAAGTGACACACAACATGACAGACTAGAGGGAGAGGATGAAAGGAGAGGGAGGGAGGGTGAGGAGGGCTGGGTAAACAAGAGCCACTGTCACTCGCTGTGATCATGCCTGCATGTGTGTGCGATGTGTGTTTTATATGTGGACGTTTGAGCGCCTGCTTTGTTTCCTGCCCTCTAAGACTCTATGTGGGCAAACGGCCAAGTGGTGTAGTGATGGCTGACCAGGCTTGGCGGTGGCGGCCGCACGCAGCGGTAGGGGAGACTGGCCAAATGAGTGGACAGGACCTCCGCTACAGATCAGCACACTGACTGACCCTACAGGACACATACAGCATGGGGCTCCAACATAGGGCTCACATGGTTCACATGGTCTGCTGGTCACAGAATGAGCCGCAATCACCCAGACACTCGTGTGTTAGTCAGGCAGCCATCTCAGACGAACATAAAGGAAGATATACTCAATAGGAGAGTCAAAGAATATTGTAATATCTGTGCTGTTGTCAGACTTGCACCGTCCGAGACAGTTATTGTGTCTTGTATTCCAATATTTCATTCTACCCCCCTATATTGTGTTAGCATGTTTTGCTTATTTCTTTTCTTCAGTTTCATTTTATATTTCATGTACTGATGGTCTTTAGCTGCTAGCCTCAATTTGCTGCAAAGGTAGGCTGATTTGTTATTCAGACCCCAAGCAAATAATGCAAATGTGGCACTGAAAGCCACTTATGAAATACCCAAAGGCAACTAATCACTCCTCCTCTCGTTCCAGCCTTTCTGCAGCCTCCTAATTAGAAGATGGAGATTGCATGAAACCAGGTCACACAGCAGGTCTTGTACACACCGATAACCAGGCAAATATGCAGGCAAAACTTCATCCAGACACCAAGCCAAGCATGCATTATTTTAAAGGCTAGAGGTGAAAAAATAATGCTATTCACATTATTAATCCCATATATTTCACTGTATGCTCCCAACTAAAGAATTAAGGCTTGAAGCATTGTGTGTATGAGTTCTATATTTGTGTGTGTCTTCGCGTGTGCCCGTAAATGTGTGTATGTGTATGTGTGTGTCTGGGTGTGTGTGTGTGTTTATATGTGTTCATGTGCATACACTCATGTCTGCATATGTGCGTGTGAAGGCTACATGCGCACATAAACAAATAAATGGCATTGGTAGCATACAGCCAACCATGATCTACTGCCAGAGAGATTATTCTTTGCAGTGGCATTTCTGCAAGAGAGTTGACAGTCCATCATTTAGATTTTGCAGTGTATCCACGAAAAGGCTGCATTGCCTGAAGCAGAAGGAGCTGCTCTTTACTTCAGTGTCTTTTATAGAAGAGAATTCAGCTCCAAATTGTAAAGCCAGAATCCTTTGCTAGCTGTGCTAGCGTGTACGGATTCTGCTAGGAGGCAACTGAGGTTATACTGGAATAAGACTGCTCTTGACATGCCAATTCTCCAAGCGTCTCTTGGTGAGGGCCGCTAAAGCTCACAAAAACACATCCACCTCCAGTGTCTTCGTGCTGTTTCTGCAAGCATCCCCAGCCTGATGTTGCAGGTTACTGCTATAGGGCTGCAGAGTGCAGTGCAAGGAGTGGCTGTGCAGATCAGGTCCGGGCCAAACAACAGCTTGTGACAGAAGCAGGCCAAAGAGGATGTTGAGACACGCAGAGACTTAACAGGCAGCCGGCCTGCCATCCACTCTTTTTCAGCTCTCCTTATACTCAACACATCACTTCGGATCCATATCAAGTGTCTCTCAAAGAAACATGGCAAAAATAGAATCTCCTGTTACCATAAGAAAGGAGTGAAATAACTGGAGGTTTCAAAGCAAATGACTGATTGCTGGGAGAAAGTCATCTCCCTCGTTCCATCTGACCAGCTGAATCATTTTATTGTACACCTAAGGATGATACTCCACCTTTTTTTTTTGTTAGGTGCGATAACCCGCGAACAATGTAGCAAAAAAAAGGTTATTTGGTGCTAATTATTCCCAGCATGTACTTTACACACCATTTAATGAGTTAGACTGGAGGCGTGGCCATCGGCTGTGACTTGCGCGCCCAGTTATCCAAGATGAACCGTGCAATCTCCCTCACGTCACCCCTGTCATGTGTACCAAGTCCCCCTCCGCATCCAATTCCCTGCTAGGGCTTCACTGGAGCAGAGACGAGGCGCCACTGAAGCAACACAACAGCTCCCGTAGCGTCTCTGCACACCGGCAAGGGAGGAGAGGGAAGAGGGAAGGGGGAAGGGGGCTCGGAGCTCACTCTCATAATTACAATAATTAACAGTTGCAGATTTAATTGGAAGGGAAGGCATTAACAGGAGGAACATTGTGGCGGCGCGTGCAGAGGGAACCTTTGCTGCAAGAAGCTTTTGTCTTCTCTACCTAATGGTGCCTTGGCTGCGGTTGGCGAGTGCTGACACAACACAACCGGGATGAGGGTTCAGATGGTGGGGCTTGTCAGGACTCATACTGGAGGCAGATAATTAGGTGCCAGGTTAATGAGAGCACAGGCTCTTGATGGCATTTGGTTACTGTATGTGGGCAATTAATGACTTTGTTTTTGTGTTTTTATTGCCCACTTGAGTGGAAAACATAACACATTATTCACCTCAGGCCTGCGTGTGTGGTGTTTGATGGAGTGGCAGTGACTTTGGCGAAAGAATCAGTTCCATTCATTGTGGCGCACTGCTTATTCAAAACAATGCAGTGTACTGTATGGAGTTGGCAAAATGAAATCTCATTTCAGCCATGGCTACAGCGCTGTGTGACCTTTTCAGAGTGTATTGCCTCATGTCAAGCAAACATTGAAGTTGCAGGTCAGGCCCGGGATAATGTAGCCACGAAAACTCACCAGAACAAAGAAACCGAACCCTGTAGCCATAAGTGTTCAGTTAATTCAGCGTATCACATTTCATAATGTATTTGCAAAATTCCATACTCCCCCCAGAAAAGCTCTGCTTTCATTCTAGAGGATTTATTGGCAATGAATCCACTGAGAGGTCTTTAGACATCCTCTTCTTTAGTCCAACCACTCGACGCCTCCTATTTTGGAGTTAGTTGTGCTCTTGCCTGTGGTGGCCAATTAGAGTGCTATAAGATAAATGGGCACCAACAACTTTGATGTCCATCTTTTTAATAAGCTTTGGTTAAGATGACATCTGTGTGAAAGAGTTCAATATCTTCACAGTGGGAGAGAAAAGAGGTTTATTCTAAAATGAAATATCATCTAAATACTGCTGGAGGTTTAGGCTGGGTGGGGGGATCATGGTGTTGGCTGTGACTCTGGTGCTGGCATTCATTATCTTCCTCTGCAGTCGTGAAGATTAGTCAGCGAGAGAGGATTTTTAGAGCCTCCTAAAATCTATGCTTTTCCACAACTGGATCAGCTTCAGCATAAAGATATGTTTTTTTTTCTAAATGCAGTATTCAAACATGCGTGCACGTTTTTTTTTCTTCATACACTTCTAAAATATAGAAAGCCATTTAATAAGCATGAATCCAAACACTTGCACTACCAAAGATGATTCAATGTTGGGAATATGAAGCAGTAATGGAAGAAAAGTACTGTGTAACAATATCTAAAATGGTGGGGTAATAAAATGGTGCATGAGTGTGTATGAATGCAAGAGAGAAAGAGAGTTGGAGAGGGAGCATATATCTAACCAGGCCTGCGGACGTGCTCCTTTATCCGTGTGTGTAACTCAGTCAGGAATAATGTAAATGTCTGGAGAGTCTTAAGACTGAGCAGGCCTGTATAAAAGCACCCTGTTTCAGGCTAGTAAAACAAGTCAATAAATACAGCGGAGAAGCCGGTGCTGTCTGCTGCACTCTCCTGAATGAAAACAGAGGTGAACTGCTTATTTTCAGTCTGGCACCAGAGGTTGACAGCAGCATAATGGGCGCTCATACATTCTGACTATCACTCGTCACAAGCTATATCTGTCAACATTACACTCAAGAGCATTTTTGATGTAAAACAAGCGTTCCCTGGGAGCAGTATTTATGACTCGATGTGGTCAGCTGCTAAATTAACTTGATGCTTCCCGTAGCTGCGACTGACCACACCGTGACATTTTTAAAAGACTTATCTTACTCACACGATTAATCGGTTTGTCTTTTTTTGTTGTTTCTCACAGACAGACAGAACAAACACAAAGCCTCGGTAAGTAAGGTTACTTTCCTGCCTGTGCTCCAAATGGGAAGCCGATGATACAGACACACACAAAATGGAAACGCCATTAGGTAAGCAAACACTTTGCTGCGATTACTGCTACCTGATTACAGCGGGAAAGTGCAGCTGTGGTTCTCCTTTTTTTTCCCATACTGTGTCAACACTTTGGGAAAGCAAATATTTCAGTGACGACCCTGCCTACGCTTTAATCCATATGGTGCCTTCTGTTTGTCACCACAAATGTTACACTCCCGGGATGGGTTTTTCAGAGTAGGAGGAACTACTCTTCTACAAGCAGTGGCTCACCTGCTCCGTGCTGCACAATGAATACACAGAGGTCACACACCTTATCACACCGGGGCCAGCGTCAATCCTTTATTAAATTACCTAGCTATCTCATTTTCCGTCACCACGCTGATATGGGGGTTATCTTTTTCATTTATGTAGCGGATTTTCAAGGGATTATGCATTAAAGATTAAGGGTGTGTATACCTAACACCTCAGCACAATAAAATGCAATATCTCAGACAGCGCATGGCTGATGTGTGTAAGGCGAAAGGAGGTGCTATAAAACAAATCTTCAGCAGCCAGAACCAGACAAGGTTTATTCTCCTCAGACATTACAAGCTGTGACTATACAGAGTGTTTCAACCCTAAAATACTGTGGTAAGCAATACAAATCCCTTGGACAAAATGAAATGTATTAAACATGTGGATTTCATAAATCTCCCTTTCGTCGGTCTGGGTCAGAGGTATATTCACTGTAGAGCTCAGCAGGCACTTTTCCCCCAGCATTGTTACTCAAGTCGCAAGTGCTCCGAGTGGTTTCAAAATGAATGTCAGCAAAAGCTGCATGTGTAAGGCAAACAGCAGATCCTCACAGTAAAACGGTTCAATTCACTTACCCCTGCTACTCTAAAAGAGTATTACAGAGGTGTAAGGATTTAAAGGTCTGCTATCGACATATTACAGCTGGAATAGTGAACTAAGATCTACATTGTAGATGTAAAAATGCTCCAAAGATGAACAGTTGTGTATAGTTCTCGACAGTGCAGATAGTGTCAAAAAAGACAGGGGAAAAAAAGCATTCGATACTGAGTACAACACTGTTAAACACCCAACTGGGATGCCTTTAACCTTGAGTAGCATACCAAAGGTAGAGGCAGCCTGGGGCTATGGGGGCACTGGCTACCACAACTCCCAGTGCCATGCTGTTCCACAGTGGGGGCCCGACATGGCCAGATTGCCAGAGAGGCCGGCAGAGGTGGTGCTACAGAGGTAGCAGGAGCCGATTATTTATCTGCTGCAACGCTCATTTAAGTTGCTCCATTATCTATTTGTTTTGTTTTCTACAATGATTCTTTTCTGGTCACCTCGCGGAGGAGAAAGGTCGCCCGCGTTCACCTTGTGGGCGTTGGGAGCATCTGTCGGCGGCTTGTTCACGAGACATTCCTGCTAATTATTTAGCTAGCGTGATGGATAATCTGTGATCATTAAAGATCAGAGGAGCTAAGAAAAGATTGGGAGTAATTATCATTGCTCTGTGGTCCCACTAATAAGTGAAGGGCTTTGGAAAAGCAGCAAGTAGTACGGATACACAAGTAAAGGCTGTCTTTTAAATACTCTACCAACAGGCTGTGGTATTTTGATCCACTTCAAACTAAAAGCTAGTAAACAAAGTATGAATGATGAATGAATGTTATACATAGCTCTGCCTCATGTGGTGGGTGTGGGAGAAAAGATGAATAAAGATGGAAGACACATTAGTGTGTGAAAGGATATTCTTTCCCTCAAGCTCACGTTAGAGCTCAAGCTAAACAAATAATGAAGACTACAACCTATGAGTCACTTCAATCCCATTGTATAATTCAATCATTTGTGTGACAGCTGACTATTACTTCATCATTGCATAAAGACAGATTAAAAAGTTGTCAAATTAAATATTAAAGAGGGACTGCAGGCAACGGTGAATTTAAAAAGGAATAACACAGATTGGAGATGAAATGAGGCACCTATATGCATATTTTATGCCATGGGGAACGAATGCATATATTTTCCTCTAGGCCACCTACTTTGTAATAAAGAATAGCGAGTGTATAGATGTGGTAATGCAGCACGGCGGAAATGATATGAAAGAGAAATTGGTTTTACATAATGATGTCAAAAGGAATATGGCTCTGCATGGTCATGCAGAATAAAGATAAGATTCTCTTTCTCCGTGAGTGAATATTTCGTTAATGGTTTCTTCATTTCCTTAAAGAATATAGAAGTCAGGCTTTGAATGATCCTTGAATGAGGTTTCTATTGAATGAAGTTAACATTTATCTTTCAATAGCAGAGGAGATCTGTTGAAAATACCCATGTGTGGAGCAGAATACAGAATGTAAAAGCTTTGTCATCTGTTGAAATAAAGAGAAAGTGACAAGTGACAGTAATGCTATCACATTTTCAGCTGAAGGAAGGTTTGAAGACTAGAACAAAGCGGTGAAATGCGACGTGGAGAGGGTTAAATCACTATGAAGAACAGAGAGGAAGGTGCATTTCACAAAGTCGGCATCGATTGGAGTAAACAATGACTGATCAATACACACATAAAAGGATCCTTCTAACAAAGACTCACATGTTGATTTCATATATCATATCTCCCAAACACATACTGCACTGAGAATGTTTACTCAAGCCTGTTGAATTAGCAGCAGTGACCCTTTTTATTAACACTGTTTTTTTCTCCTTCTATCCAGCACAGATACACCCCTGTGTCCATACACACTTACTCATGCAATAAGCATCATTGTCACAGAGGCTTCCTTTCCAAATGGTTCAGCCTCCACCATCTGCAGGCGTTCCCAGACACACTGCTTTGAGTCTGCCATAATGATGCATGACTAAGTACAGTTAAAGTGTTGCAGTCTGTTGGCAAAAAGCAGTCAAGCACTTTGCTATAGTGTCACTACGGATAAACCATACAGCTGAAGGTTGACGATGGATAAAAGGCAGTGACAGGCCTGGTGATGTGTCTGTGTGTGTGTGTGTGTGTGTGTGTGTGTGTGTGTGTGTGTGTGTGTGTGTGTGTGTGTGTGTGTGTGTGTGTGTGTGTGTGGATTCACATGCGTATGAGAGGTTAGAAACCATGGCACAGCAGATTTATAAGTGTTCTTAACTAGGATGTGAAATGCGGTTGGACACAGTGAAATAAAACGTGTGCAGGAGTCGGTTGGAAACTGGGACACTGTTTCAAAGTTATGTCCTCTGCCAATAAGCAGGCATCTCCCTCTACTACTGTGGTTTTAAGGGAATCGCAACCTCATGGATTTGCTAATGTTGTTTGTCACGCACGTTTTCTAAAACGTTGTTGTTAGCCAGCCTAGTATAACATCGTCAAATGTAGCAAATTGTTTTAACAAAAACATTAGATTCTTAATTTAGAGAGGCTCATTTGAGGGAGTGTGTTCCCTCTGTTAGACCAGCTCTTGCAGACCACTGTTTAATTGGCCTTGCACACCCAACTCCTTTGGTTGAATTTGGCAATATGGGACTGAAGCCTACCTCTCAGCTCTTTCCCAGTCTCTCTCCTCATTTCACTCTCTCCTCCACTACTCTTCAGGGTAGATATTCTGCGTACAGTGAATACAGAGGAGACAAAGAACTCTCCATTTTACTGTACTCTGTTTGCCAAAGTCTTTAGTGTCAAAACGCTCCACAGACTTTGTTGCTGCTTTGCAGAGTTCACCGCTGCTGCTGCTTTCATGTAAATGATCTTGAATGTTATTTTCTAAAGAATGCATTTTAAAGAGAAATTCTCATTTCTGCCTCTGCATCTTGTCACAAACCCTTTTCTCTCCTATCTCCTTCTCTCTCCCCCCGCTCCCTCCTGCCGCAGCTGTAGACTGCATAATTGATGCAAATACTGTCACATGTGTCAGGAGTGGAGGCTCTTCTAGTTTACTTCTGTGCTACACTTTATCGGGGAACATTAAGTGGAGAAAGCAGCCTCATGCCAGGGGTGGAAAATCAGCTTGTCAGTGGTCTCATTCACACAGCCATTGCTTCAGGATTGTTTCATCGAGGTGATTGAGAACAAAAAGTGCGGCGGCAAATTCCAGCTTATGTTCAAGAGGCCTGCCACATACATTATTTATATGTGTTGCCCACCCTGGTCTCTCCAACCATCTGAATACATCATTGCCTAATTCTCAAATATTTCTTCAGATTTCCTCCTATTTGCGCTACATCCTTTCCACATCAACCATGCCGTACCATTAGGCTTGTAGAGCACGATTTTTTTGTGTGTGACACAGACCTGAAATTATAGATAGCTGCTTTCAAGAAGTGCTAGGGTCTGATGGGAAAGCTGTAATGGCTGTAGAGTGACTGGAGTGCAGTGAGAGACAGAAGCAGGATTTCATTTACAACAACGATACAGGAGGAATTATGTAGAATGGTAACATTCCATGCCATTTAATGAGCCATATTCACTAATGTCTAAGTCTATGGTCTCGCAGTAATAAAACGCACCGCCTGCCAGAGCTTGCCTGCTACACTGTTCCTGTCTATTTCGAGCTCTGTATGAAACAATGGTGCATAACAGAACAGGCAGACATTTGCAGTTCTTTACCCTGTGCGCTGAATGCTCTGCCCTCAGACAGAGTGAGGCGCTTGTCTGTTACCCCCCTCCCTCCCCGCCCCCCGCTCCCTCTTCCATGCTCTCCCTGTTCTCTTCTTCCTCTGTCTGTGCTACACATTAAGTGACTTGATCCTGCAAACATCTGAAGAATTCGGCTCCACAAAGGGGTCAGACAAAGGCCAGGGGATAGCCTTACAGGTCCTCCTCCATTAGCAGATCCACAGAGGTGTCATCAGAAAGGCTCTGCAGGCAACAAAGACGCCTCAAAAAGAGCAGATTGCCAATTGATGTTTATCTCTAAACTCATTTTTTTAAAGCACTCACAGCCTGCGTCTACTTGGACATTACATCTCCAAAATTAATGGGGAAAAATTGATTAGCCTTGCATCGTGCATCTCAACACGTGTGATGAGATGTATTGAAAAATAAATATGTGTATATATTCTTGGACTGGTATATGGAATCCTGCATCTTTGCTGTACGTCGATTCTTCACTGTTTTTTCGCAAAACAATTTTCTTTGCACAAACAAGTTCTCGCTTGTGAACTGGAATCCTCACACCAAGTGGAGCTGCAAATGCTGACTGTCTCTTTGTTCGCATGTCTCTTGATATAGACAAACAAAAAAAAGACTCCATATTTTTTAGCATTCACAAAGAATATCTGGGGCTCCTAGAAAAACATTTCAACTGTAATAAGCTTTCTCCATGAGAGTCTGAAACATTTCAGAGGGCTCCTTTGAAGCTCTCACTATGTTGACTGTTCATATATAGACAGTGCTTGGAAAGCCTGAGCGCCATATCACTGTAACCTCTCAGTGCGTCTGCATTAATAATTAATTGCCAATGTGAGTAAACACCACTGTAGATACACGAATGCCCCTAACAACACAAACTATGTTGCTCCCACTTAAAGCTGTACGCTCAACACATTTGGATGAGTTTCCAGATGCATGCTAATGTTGCACATAAACCACATTCTGTCACATTTATCATGGAAGAAAGAAATATAGCAGCGTATGTACATATATTCAGCTTGCAATTTAACAAACAATGTAATTGGAATGATTTGCTGAAATCTTTAAAAACCATCACACGAGACATGCGATTCAAGCAGGTGGCTTCGTCTTTCATTCTGCAGACTCCCGTGTAGTCAGACCTGCTCAGGAGGACATTTGGAGGCGTTGCTGTTGCACAGTTACCCTTTAGCTTACAGGCAACATGCTGTGAGTTTACGGCTAACACAACCTCATTTATATTACTTATAGTGAGGAATGTATGTGCAGGGCCTGTAGAACATGCTGACCTTGTCACCGTTAGCAGCATCTCCCCCCGTGCTAGTGAGGATCCTTGCTGGTGTTCAGGTACTGTTACCCAACCACTCAGGGGCTTCCTGCTCATGTTATACATAAAGGAGAAGCTAAGGGCCTCTGAGTGTGACAGCAAAGCAGTTGCTTATTGAATGGCTCAGGAACATAACCTATTGAGCTTTGATTAAAAGATTATATTACATATACAGTGTG
The DNA here is from genome assembly GCF_910589615.1 of Taurulus bubalis. Taxonomy (NCBI): domain Eukaryota; kingdom Metazoa; phylum Chordata; class Actinopteri; order Perciformes; family Cottidae; genus Taurulus; species Taurulus bubalis. The sequence continues at coordinate 16,103,448 of NC_136596.1, read as the reverse complement.
AGTGCATATCCTGGCAAAAGGCAATATCTAGTTGTTTATGAATACAAGCAAACTGAAAGGCAATGCAATACATAATGCAATGTAAACACTGATCATATTAGTATGATTGTGTATGCATCCAATGAGCTTCATTTAGCTTTTGGTGGTGGAATATGACCGGCTATTCAGAATTCAGGAGCAAGGAGAGCGTCTTTTATCTTACTATAAATCCTCATTATTTCTAATAGCACTTCTGAAGGCTAAAGAGTAAAGCAGAGCATGTTCTCTTTATTCTGCAGTCACTGACAGACATGGCCAAGCACTACGGGTTAATGTAATATCACAGTTGGATGCCTCCTCAACTCACTTACATTCCCTGTTAGCTTAAAAGTCCTTCCGTGAAAAAAAAAAAAGAAAAAGTATGCAATGCATGAAAGGAGGTGACGATTGTGGGAGCCCATAACAGCGGAGGGCCCACAAAAAGTCCATGTGAATTACTCCAATTTTTTTAATACAATTTTACCAAATAAAAATGTTTTTAATCAAGTAATAAATTATTATATTGTTGGAAAATAAAGGTGGAAAAAACAAAAGGCTACAAAACTCACATCTGTGGTATCCATATTCCCATTTTGTCACGGGGAAACGTTAGTCTAAGAATAGAAAAATGGACTGTAAAAAGTCCATGGTTCATCTACTGAGACTGGCATATCAATTAGGATTGTGAATAAGAGTGTAATTGAAAGCAACAGGAGCAGAAAGAAGCGGAAATTCATCAAGGCAAGCATGGAAAAGCACAAATGAGTTCCGAGCGAGATGCGGAGAGACTCGTCCCCATTCTTCTGCTCCATCTTTGCCCAGAACAGATCCACCTCATCTCTTCCGCCATTACCAAACAATGAAATCAGCAACCAAACAACTCTGCCGGCTGTAGTTTCCTTTAATAATTCAAAGCAGGCTAATTGTTTTATTAGAGGTACAAATAGATATTTCTTGGAGTGTCTCTCCTTCCAGCCACGGCAGATTCATAAACTTGGTGTTAACAACATATTGGGTGCTAAAGTCTGCAGCCTCGGGGGCCCCAATAAGTGGTAAATCTAGTTTTATAAAAGTGAGAAAAAAGGAACTTTATGTGTCGCATTAACCAATTACTCTTAGCTCATCAGTCACAAGCTGTTGAAGTGGCTCACTATACCTCTTAGCATGTAATTTTGAGCAAATTGGGACATTTAAGCACTGTTTAGGTCAGAGGTCACCTTGCTGGGACATTTATAGTTGGGTTTTATTGGTTGTGTTGGTGCTCTGTGCCTGTGATTGCTTTCAATGCCTAGCTCACCACTGCAAGGTTCACTGGCCAGCAGCATCTGTGTCTTCTCTTATCTCTGCTGGCAAGCGAGCCCACTGGTGCAGGCCTGCCACACAATCACCACGGATCCACTGTCACTAAATGGCACGTTCTCTGAGCCCCAGTCCTCCTTTTCCTAGGCACGGGCTTCTCCAGCTGCAGCCTAATTTCCTGTGACTTGCCTAATTACTGTAATTAAGGATTAATTGCCATTAATTATTCACACATAAGCTCATCGCAAATCATGGGGTAAATGTCTTATGAAAGCTGCCATACAAGCCATGTATAAACACACTAGGATGCTCCAGGCTGCTGAATCGATCACTCAGCCCTCCAGCAAATCTCCACGACACACTTAGAAAAACAGTAATAACTCTCCGCAAAATCAACAGCCTATCCAGGTGATGGAGGAATCAATTCACATGCTTTATTCGTCTCAGCGACATTTGGTTGCTTTCAAACGTGCTTCCAAGATCTCCAAGACATGAAGCAGATTAAGCAAGATGTTTACGGGAAATGCTGTTAAGTTTTGATGTCCTGAAACACAAGATAATGAAATGGATAAGGATAAGTAAAGGCTAGTTCTACTTTAATTCACCCTTGTCATCTTATCCTTGCTGTTAGGGCCATAATAATCCATTCGATCTGCTCTCACGGCAAAGAGGTAAGAAACATGAAACTCTGGCAAAATTTCTCAAGATTAGGTCGTTCCTTGTTCACGTGGCACTTTATTTTTCATTGTTTCTCTAAATTCTGGGAAGACCACTTAAGCCTGGGAGATTGATTTTGGGTCAAGGACAAACATGTCCTTAACCCCAGCTGGGAAAAGCTTTTATCTCTTTGAAAAAGTGACCAGTGTTGTCTAAGTATGGGACCTTTTGGCTTCTGGTGGAATAAAAACTCAGACATAGCGTAGGCAAATATTTACACTTGCAAACACTCTGACGGTTCCCAGGCATTTTTAGGGAAATAGTTTTTAAGGCTTCAGCATCATAAAATCATAATAATGGCCATAATGTAAATCTGCTGAGTATGAAATGTCTTCCAGGGGCTTGCATGCAAACAGTATTTAAAAATGAGACATTTTTACAAGCCTTTAAATCAGCAGTGGAGCCATGTGTTGATAGAGGAGAAAAAAAGAAGAAGTAAACTGTCTGGTGCTTCACCCCAGGTCTGCAAGACCTCATAGTAACGCCACAGACTCCATCATAATATACAAGACTGACAATTATTTTCTGAATCCTGGTGGGGTCTCTGAAAGCTGCTGCCTCAGCAGCGACATTGCGCCCCACATATCTGCTACTCGCTGTCTTTGTTCTATAACCAGTGGTCACTGAGTGAGAAGTGGATGGGATGAGAGGGGACCAATTGTCGGACACAAGGCAGATGTGGCACATTAATGCAGGAAACATCTTAATTTTGGGTGCATAACTTTGTCTGTCTGATTTAAACATTTATGTTAATAGCCCTTCTGGCAGCTCTTTAATGTTCTACACTCTCTTGTAAACAGCCTCTTTGCAAATCCATCATTGGACCATCCTAAAAAAATAATATTCCAAGCTGCACAAGGAGAGGGGAACAGATAACACCATCCTACATCAAGACAAGGGGATAACAAGACTTTAGACATACAGAGGCGGCTTGAGCCAATGCTGGCAGAATTTCCACTGATCAGCATTATTCCAGCCAGAGTTTAATTTATAGAGCTGAGCCAGTCCTGTTTTATGGGTTTGTTAGATTAATGTGCAGAGCCATACTTTTTTACTGCTATAGTATTTGATCAAGTTCAATTTATTTGGATTAACCTGAGGTTTGAGCGTGGTCCAATCTTTTCCAAGTCATTATACAAAGCCTCCATTTTCTCCTGCTGTGATTAAGTTTTTTCTATCCTTATAATTAAACACAAGTTTGAAACTGTCAAATTTGCCCTCCGATTATGATGACTCCGTAATCACCCGTTGCTGCGACATATTCTTTTGTTCTTATTTTGAACCAACTTATATACCGTTTGACTTTGCCCCTTTAATATATATGTGTTAATTGTTAGCTTAAAATCAGTGCGGTGCTGTGATAAATACTACTTTTCACTGAGACACAAGACAAGTGCCTGATTGTGGTGTTAATGTGGAAACGTGTTGTACAGTTGACGTGTCAACGCACTGTGTGAGTTACAAGACCCCACAGCCTCTGCAACTTTCTGTGGACCCTGCTGCCCCCACACATTTCACACTCCCATCTCCCTCTGTGTGACACCTCCCAGTATGCATATGCATCATTGCGTCATTGATGCCTAATTGATACTTCAGTATTTATCGTCACCTTCCCTCTCTGTCAGCTGACTTGGTTCTCCGTGTCGCTTTGCATTTATGGACTCCCGGCTGCCTTGATCTCGGTAATTAGAGTTTATGTGCTAATTGGTGTAAATATAAAGATGGGAGTTGCAGGCGAACGCTTCACACCGCAGCTATAAATTGTGGCTCTGATAAGTGTGGGTTGTAGTGCTGAGGGGATAGAAGTGTCTCTCGGAAAGTGATATTTCTGTCACCAGCCCTCGTCCTTCTTTACACATTCAAAGCGCAGCACAGCTTGAGAAAAAAAATGGACAGCTTAAGACATCTTTGCATGGTCTGGCTTTGAAAGTCTCATTTAATTTTGAATGTCAAATGTCATAGTTAGGCTATTTCAAGACCAAGTTGACAACAGACACCAAGAGGCAAATACACAAAAGGATTGCATGAAGTTTACGACAGCTAAACCTGAGCAAATAAGACAAAAAGAAACCGTGTAATTTTCAAAGCCACTAAACTGTGCTGCCAAGCAAATAGGGTCTCGGTGCTCCCACACTATTTGCACGTAAATAAATGAGGCAATATGCTCACATTAGGTACAACATTGACCCCTTTCTATGCAAATTAGCCTAAATGCAACAACTCTTTACAAAGAAATCCGAAAGATCAGTTCTAATAGCCACACGCAGTAACAGTGAAATTATTAGCGTCTTCAAAGAGTTGGTGGTAACTGAAGGACTGACTACATTACTGATATCAAATCCCAAATACAGGTCACGTTTAAATTCCTTGCTTGAAGTTTTAAAGAATGCAACTGCACTTTGTTGGTCAGAGCCTGTAGTTCGCATTTTTTCTTTTTTCTTTTTGCCATTGTTTTTCCTACTGTGCTCTTGGCAAAATGGCAACATTTATACTTTGCCACATGGATCATTGCAATCAAACAGAAAAAAAAGGAAAATTGCACACAGCTGCAAAATTGTATTTTACAACAAACATTGGTCTCCAGAACTCACATTTGGATGCAATGCCATGCAAATTTATTGCTGAGAGGAAAACCTGAAAATAAGAACAGCAACATGGGTGATGCTTTTGTTCTGACAATATCTTGAGATTGTGGCATGATAATGAGTAACAACAGGCAACTAAAACCTACTGTAGAATCTGACTATCATAATAATAATAATAATAATAAATTTTACTTTTATGGCAAGCCACATGCAATTAGTTTTACTGGAAAACTAACAATGAGTAACTCCTTGTCATCACAGTGTGGTTTAATGCAACAAACCTGATGTTTGTGAAAAGAATTCTACTGAAGGTGCAGAGTCACTCTGGATAAAAAGGTCAAAGACAACAACTGTGTTAATGTAGTTGGCCAAGTCAGTAATGGTTACAATACCATATGTAATGCTACCTTTTAGTTTTTTCTGTTAAGTTGTTCCAAAATGGAATCTGTATCAGTAAAGAACAGAAGATTAAGTCAACAGTCTGTAGTTATCTAGAGGTATAACAGCCTCGAAAACCGTAGAAATGAAAGAACTTTAGAGGGAGTACAGTAGCTGCTTAGAAATAACAATACCAGTGAAATGTAATGTTTCGTTTACATCCTTTGACAGATGTTGCATGAGATCCAAGTCAAAATACAAAAAAACAGTCTCTGCGAGTCTTCCCATTACTATATAATATATTTCTTAAGCCATCTGCTTCAAAATGCTCTATCTCACTGAAATATAAAACACAATTATGCAGATATCAAACAGCAAACTTTTGCGCTGATTAAAATCACGGCCCAGCCATGTGCTTTTCACATGCAACACGCAGATGTATGTTTCTTTCTCTCTCTTTTCATTTCAACTTGGCTACTTTTAAACTCTGTGTTGTCAGCAGATGTCCTTCTGACGGAGACAAAGAAAATGAGAGGGGCCTGGATATCATCAGCATAGAAATGAGCCTCCTTACGATGCCGCTTCTGAGGCACAGCCACAGCGTTGCTACAGCCACTGCACTACCTTTTCAACTTGCAAATGACAGTGTCACCAAATGCTATCCTTCCATCAATCAAGTCGAGGGGGTCATGAATATACAAAAGGCAAAGCGGAGACTGGCTGCCTCCCGCAGCTCTACTTGGCCCAATTATACAGGCTCAGCTTTCTCCTGTGAGCTTCCACTTTTTGTTTCAGTCTAAAGGGTACAGTCCAAGGCAGCCCCAGGCTTAATCAAGGTAGGTCACGCATACTGGACCCCTCAAGTGGACTGCAAATGCAAGTTAAATGTGGACACCAAATGTCATCTTTCTTTTACATCATTACTGCTGGGGGGCAGAGACAGCAGGGGTCAGTTCTGCACCCCTTTTTCCGTAGCACACTCTGCCACATCCCATGTACTGAAGTCCTCCTCTTTGCTAAAACACAAGACCAGACCACTAGGCCGCTGCAGCCCCCTCCTCTCCTCTCTCTGCAGCAGCCTGCTTGCCCCTTTCTTTACCCCAGCTGTCAGATCATAGTAGTGAATTAGTATTCTAACGGATACGCCTCAACCCAGGGATGAATTAGCACACAGGAGTAACTAATGACCTCCCTGCTGCAAGTGGACCTTATAGTCCACAGCACAGCTGATCAATACCACCGCTTCAGCTCAGCTTACCCTCTCTTTTCTCCTTTTAGTCTTCACTGAAATCCTTTCAAAGTCTCAGAAAAGATATTAAAATTAAAAAATAAACCAAATCATCTTAGGAGACAAATGCATTAGTGCCTATCAAAATAGAAACAATCTTGAAACTCATCAATACACCTGAACGGTGACTGTTGAACACAAAGAATATCGCTCAATATCGTTTCATTGTTGCGTATTCATTGTGATGGAGAATGTAAACAAGGCAAATCCATGTGTTAATGTAAGTAATGTTACCTGATAGCATCAATCACTGAATACAGTGAGTGTGTTATTGCTCTGTGTTGACAAAGTGTCTGTGAGAGCTGACTAATCAATCATCTCATTAAAACTGATGATTCTAATTGTTTTTGATGAGTGTGGCACTGTTGAAAAGGTTAGGACCATTTCAAAGCCTGCTCGTTGAATGAGTGCGTTGTAAATTTATCACATAAAAGTGTGACACTGATGAAGCAGGACTGGACTTTTTCACTTAAGAATTACTTATTTATGAATAAACTAACTATATAATGGACATTTTCTGCCGAGACAGAGGAACCAACGATAAAATGTTCTGTAAAAACATGAAAAGAACTCGCTGTCAGTTTTGTTTATCTGAATTTAAGACCTTCTGAAAACAAATTCACAGATAAAATATTTTCAGGCTCGAAAATAGATGCAACATGCAGTTTTGAACTAGCTTTGATCAGCTTTTTTGATGTGCTAATGTGTCAGCTGAGGCGCAGCAATCAAGCCACAATAAGTCTCAGAGGAGTGTGAGAAAGCAGAGGGTTAATGTGGGCCTACGGCTGAGAAAATAAATTACTCTAAATATGTAAGTGGACGTTGGAATGGGCCCTGCAAGAGCAGTGTGGGTTTGGGTAAACCAACACTGGGCAGTACTTTATAGACAGCTATGATAAATACTATTTGTCCATGACAGTCACATGAAATAATAAACCATGGATGGCGATAAACATTCCTAAATCCTGACACTATTGATTTATAATGTCTAACAGTGACATCAAACCAAACAACTGACAGAAACAATGCCAGGGCTTTAGGAGCAGTTTGTCAACTATTAATTCTGTCAAAGGGGGTTTTGCTCTAAGCCGAGAGAGCTTGTCTTGCAGTTGTCAATCCCTTTTCTGGAAACGACTGCAGCACGTCCGCGGGTAAGGGCCCTAGGCACTGCTCCGTTAGCCCTAATTACCCCCATCCCTGCTTTGGCAACGACAAGACCAGCCTCTATTAAAATGCATGTTAATTATGCAAATTATTAATTGGGCTGGTGCTTGAGGATTTGTGTTTATGCCCGGATTAGAGTTAATAACTGTATCAAGCTACGTTTTAAGCCTGACCTATGACAAGTAACGCTGAGGTGCTGAAAGGGATATTTTCCAATACATTACCCTTTCTTCTCTTCCAAGTCCATTCCCCATTACAGCTGAATAAATGACACACAGATTCTCCTCCCTCACAACAAGAACCAGGCAGTTTGGATCCACACCGTGCGCTGTATAACATCATACAACACTGTTGCGCCACATTGCTTTGTTAAACGCTCTCGTGGAGGTACAGCAGTTTATGTTTGCTAGTAACTTGTGTACGAAAGGCAGACTTCTCACACACACGGTCACATAAACAGTTGAGGGTCTTATTCTATGACAATCCAGAACTAGCTGTCAGGCTAATTGCACACACCTGTGATGGGGACCACACATGCTCTGTCACCACCTGCCATGGAGAAGAGTCAACAACAGTCTGCGCTCTGGTCATCCAGTTTAAGTAGATATCAGAGCAGAGTCACATGTCTTGGACTCTGTTCCAGTAATAAAATGTGCACAGAGGTCAGACTGGCTTGTAGAGATGTAGGTGCACACAACAACAACAACAATGTAGGCCACATATCTCCAATTTCTCTTTTTATATGTAGGGTACTGTATATATCCCATGTAATTGTGCTTGTGTGTGTTCATTACACGTTTGCGTCAGCTCCACACGGTCCTCCACATCCTGTCTGAGCTTGCCAAACCTTTGGGAGCTCGGGGAGCGCTCGCTCGATAGGGTTAAGCTTGAGTTTGTGTGCCGACAGTCACGCACGAACGAGGAGCTGCTCCACAATACCCAAGAGGTACGAACGGAGTATCAACTGCCAAAACCTTGCCATTAGAAGACCAGATAAACACTTTATCTATCATTGTGTTCTGCCTTTTGTTTAGGTTGTTCAAAACACAGTGTATCGCCATTTTTACACAGATGTGATGGTCGTTACTGTTGACAGTTTTGACGTAAGCAAAAGCATGATAAAAGATGACAGGTGAAGTTTTGTATTGGTGTCAAATACTGTTTGCAAAAATGTTGCTATACGTATTACCATACGATTAATTTGTTGTAGTATGCCTGAGAGGTACTTCTGTGCAAATGTTGTCTACGTCGACTAAAACAACCAGTTTAATAAAACACCTTTGTTACTAAAACTAGCTATCTTACTCAAATCCATCCATTGTTTTAAACTGAACAACTGTTATTCTGGAGCATTCTTCAGAAAATCCAACACACTTTATTAAACTATAAACAGACTGCAGAGGGTGTCGGTCCCAGTGTCAGCCAGTCAGCAGTCTTTTCACTTCCTGCCACGACTGAAATGGTTAAGGGCACATTAAGCTGTTTTGCTCAATGGCCCTTGACCAATATAAAGAAGTACTGAGATAGCATGTTCTGATTTATGCCCTGTGAAGACATTATGAATGCATGCAAGCACATGCATGAACACCAACACACACAGTCTAAAAATAAGTAAATGTAAAAAGATAGATCGATAGATAGAAATAGATAAATCAAATACAACATAATCTATAAGGCTAACAGGGACTATATAGTAATAAAATGTATAAAGGACTAAATCCGTAAAATTGCAAATACACTTTCCCTTTATTTTCAACAGAACCTTTTGTTTGTTGGATCTAAATTATAGCTTGATTAAAGTCTAACAGAGGGCTACAGTAAATCCTGTGTGAATGTTTGCTGCAGTTCCTCTCAAATGGGAAATATTGATCAGTATGATTTCCCTGGGTACTAGGGAGCTGTAGAGGAAGAGTGAGAGACATTATTTAAGGGACATGGAGCCTAAGTTGAAAAAAGGGAAAAAGAAAAAACGTGACATTATGGTCTAGGCCTTGAAACATGACTTCGTCTGAGTGGCCTTTGATGGTAAGGCGAAGGTAGTTCATCATTGTCTGCATGGGAACCAGGGGGGTGGTTGTCTTGTGTTGATTTTACATTATTAATTTGAGGCACACAAGGTCATTGGGGCCGCTACAGTCATGAGAACCAGTTGTTATCTTAACACAGCTGTCGGGCTGAATCTGCATTGACTGATTATGCCATTGATTGGTAACACTGTGAGAGCCTTTAGGATACTACTCTGAATTTAGAGCCTTTTCAATGCCATGATTGCATTTTGGGATAGAAAACAAACCCTTTAAACAGGCTCTGTTATTTGTATTTTATAGTCTATGGCTACTGTGTTAACTGCCATTGTAGCTCCAAGAGTATTGTGTAACCATGTCTCGACACCTTCAATCTGCTGTAAGCAAATCAAATGTAAATGTCAAATTGTTGCAAACATATGCTAATGCAGGACAAACCTCATGTGTGAGGAAAATGGGGGTAGAAACTAAATAGAAAATAAACATTACAAAAACTGTGAAATCTTAAACAAAGGAGGTTGAATCCTGAGCAGCTGGCATGGAATGAACTCTTCTGGAGAGGGAATGCCAGTTTCAGAGCGCCCCGAGCATCGATTTGGAGCCAAGGCAGTAAACAGCTTTTATCAGCAATAATGATGGCATAATCCCAGCTAAAGAGGAAAGTAGCATATGGTGCAAAGCTTACAACTGCAATCCCAACAAAGTAGGGGGGATTTTCATCACTGTGTCCACTTGAAAGACACTCTGACAATTCATTTTTTTCCTCCTTCCAAAGATCATAATATACATCGTAAAATTAACATAACTTGTGTAAAAGACAGACATTTTTCTCATCCGTTGACTCTAGGCCAGTCTGATTTATGGATCTCCACAATGTAAAATTGTACTACAAACACTATAATGATATGTACACATGATAGTAAGTACATGCTTTACAGTGCTTTAGAAGGTGACAAGCATTGCCCTACGAGCTACCAGGGAGTCACTGTGATTCTGCATTACAACTATGCATACAGATGAAGCATGGCTATAGAAAGTCTTCTCACAGTCGCAAATTAAAAATGAATTTCAAACAGTGCATATAGCCACCACCTACATTGAACTCAAACAATCTTGGCTGCAACGTCTTTATTTCAGTTGTCATTTCTATCCTCCTTCATTAAAGCTATCAAGTCTTTCTTTTGATCAGACAACCAAGGCCAGGAGACAGCTCTTTTCCAGCTCGAGTGCAACACTGCCAAGTAGCACTCTAGACTGGCTTCAACCTCTGTCATTGATTTTCCTCCAAGCTGTGACCATTCATTGTTTGTGACATTCTCCTGTCGGCTCTTTAACACCCTTCAACCAAATCAATTTCATATTTTTGTCAATGCCTTGCAACTGGATGAGCCAGATGGGAAGGGACGTCACATGATTTAGGATGTCGATTTTCTGGCAACTGTTTTATCTGCAGTTTTTACAAGACTTAGAAAGCTAGCACGATGGGTTTATTTAAAGACATATAAGACAAATAAGCTGCCATACAATTAGTCGTTAATCGACAAGTTGATTGACATAAATATAAAAGGCAAATATTGATTGTCAATTAATAATTTCAGTCAGTTTTTATGCATGAATGCCTTTCTCCAACCTTCCTCCAACTTTTACTACTATAGAAGTTTGCTGCATTTCTTTGTCTTATATCGTAGTAAACTGAATATCTTTGGAGTTTAGACAGCAACACTATTTTCCGAAATTAATGGATAATTAACTAAATTATTAGTTATGTCACTAAATTATTAGTTATATCACTACATTATTGTCTCTGCTCCAAAACGAAAATCTGTAGAATTTAAGTTTGCAATCATCAAAGCTCAGAGGAATATTTCTTGATCATCAAAGTTGTAATGTCAGCTATTTGTTAACAGTTACCATAGGTATCATCAGTTAATAATGTATTGTATTATATCTGAATCCGTCCATTGTTATTTTCCGACTTAAGTTTGCACACAATTCCGCAAACATCGACAGTTTGACAGTGAAATCTGATAATTAATTGCATCAACTAGTCACGATAAGGAACGGCAGATTTGTCTTGGTGTTTTGTACAACACTCTTTGGTGGTTGTCAAAATTGTACACGTATTTATAGGCAGCAGTAATAGCAATGTCAAAATGAAACCAAACAGCAAACTGCTTCTTTCCTCAACTCTAACAAATGACTAAATGTATTCTTTGCGTCTTCATAAGGCTTGCAGACCATATGGCTTTGCCCTCTATTATTTTTTCCAATATCACACACTAACAATGACAACAATAATAGCACAAGTGACCTTGACTTCCCGTCTGGACTCCAAGAATAATATTTGATAGCAATATTAAGTGCAACAATAATGAGATGAATATTCCCCATTTAGTGTAGACAGCTATAGGACAAATTCTGAAGGGAGAGCTGCCTGCTGCAGCAACATGCTGGTCACTCTTAGTTGTCAGGGCTGATTTATTGCCTCCTAGCTGTTCAATTTCACATTTTGTCCTCGTCATATCCCCGACTCATGATCATTCTGCACTGACCCTTGTAGGGCAGGCAGGGAATATTGATAAAACAATTATCTGCTTGCCGTTCATTTGATTTTCCATTTCAATTACGGATTGGAGGAGGCAAAAAGAAAAGATTGCAGCATTGATTTTTTTCCCTACCTTACAACAGGAAGGAGGCAGCCTTTGATGGGATGCTTTGGTGACATGGAATAGAGGCAAGGGAAGTGCGCAGTAGCTTCAGGCACTATGCTTCTATTTTGCCGTTGCTTTGCTTTATGGACCGTTTGTGAATTAAGTGGGATTTAGCATGGCCAACTAATAGTATTTTAAAATGTACAAAGACAAACAGACGTTGCATCCCATTTGTTTTGTTATTCCAGACACATGCATCCAATTTGACGGAAGGTTATCTGACTGATTATGGATTTTTCCGATTCAAATGTGATGAGAGAAATAGGCCGGGCTTTTCTCCATGGGGGACCAGCATGTTCACACTGCTGCTGACCTGAGGTAAACACTGCATGTGTCGTGCACTCTGGAGGCCAAAGGACCCAAAGGTCACAGCAGTTTGTCAGCGACACCATTCCACTCTCTCCCCCTTTCTGATGGTCTGCCACTGTCTATTTGTCACTCTTAAATGACAACAGAGTTGCATCATACTTGTGTTTCCTGCAGCACTGACACAATGCTCCACCACCTCTACAATGTCCAATATTGCACTGTAATGGAAAGCATAGTGGGGGGACGATTTAAAGGCATGTACCAGAAAAGCGCCACTGTCACAGATAAAAGTAAACCAAACGTAGAAAATACAGAAGGGGATTGAATTGGGGGGAAAGTGCATGTTAAATGCTGAGTTTCTTTAGAGCAAGCCATGTCAAATGAATCCATTACCACATAAAGTAAATAGATTCTTCTGTAAATGATTTGGAACATTGGTAATGGGTAAAGACCTAATGGGAATCCTGGTAAAATAGCCTTTGGGGAGCCTGGGAAAATCTGCCTCAGTGAAGTGGCCGGCTCTTGGCCAAAACCCTGTGTAGAGGGGACGGGGAGGGAGGGGAGAGAGGGGAGAGACTTCACAGAGATGACAGAAAGCAAGAGAGGGAGAGGGAGACAGACAGAGAAGGGTGAGAGTGAGAGAGCAAACTCTCAAGGAATCTCCACCCATGGATGATGTTAAGTTCCACTGTTGAGCATAATCGCAAAAAAATGCCCAAGACTTGAAAGGGCTGATGATAATGCTATTGCTGTCCAGTGATCCAACACGGTCACAGGCAGCAGCAGCAAGGCACAGAGCTGTACTACTTCCTATACTGCAGTCCGCTTGGGCGAACACGGAGGCTCCCAGGGGATTTCACATGGCTGACCTTAAATAAGTTTGGCTTTGATCAAAGTTTAGCACGATCGGCCTCTTTGCTACAGATCAGGGGATCAGGGAGATGAGACCTGGCCTAGGAGGTCCTGGCAAAGACTCTTTCCCAAAGCTCCAGTGCACCCTTCCAGCACCGGATTATGTTGGGCAATTAAGGTAATGAACTGGCTAACGTAACAGCGCATAATGATCCTTTTTATCCTCGTTCTCTAAGGTGCCTCTTGTAGTCTCTCTGACACATCTTTCTCTGTGTCACTTAGAAACAGCTTTGCATTCTGATTTGTGTCCTGCTGGTTGGTGATCCCAATACAGGAAATGATATTGCAGGTAATTCCAGACGACAGAAGCTACTGTATGTCTGTGAGTAAAGCAGGACAGTGATCAGGAGTACACAGTGGAGCTCTTGTTCTTGGTTTAGACAGGAAGAACAGGCCAGAAGAGTGAGCACAGGCTTGGCTTAGGAAGCAGAAAGCACCTGTGTGTACAGTGTGGTCTGGTGTAGCTAACACCCGGGTGAGCGTCCAGGCTTCGCGTCTATCGCGTCTGCCCTGTGTGAAAGCTGGCATTCCAGTTCCCCAATCAACCTCCCACCCTATCAGTGCACAACTTGTCTGCCTGCTCCCTTTTCATTTGAACACATTTTCTAGCCAAAAATTTCACTTCAATCTCACCTCATCTCTCCATACTACATTAACCCCTGGCAATTGCCTTCCAAATGACCCCATTAAGCTGTAATTGCCTCAGCAGGCCTGCTCCCTCGCTTGTAATTCTGTGCAGCGAACCCACCAGACGTTCCCCCGGCATTGTTTCATGTTCTGGCTCCCATCAGCCAGTTCAGACGCTGACCCTCCCCTGCACCCCCCTTCTACTCCCCCACCTCCTCTCTGTCGTGGACGTAGCTGTTGGTGTTCACCACTAGCAGTGCCACAGGCAGACTCTCCTCGTCTTCACAGTGAGCTCACACAGGAGGCGCGGTGCCCTCACTTCCTCCTTACAAGCTACACTCACTGTCAATTACACAAGCGCATACACTCACTACAAGAGGCCCTAAACAAAATAAACCTCAACCTGCCGTTTTATTGTCATTATTCTGCCTTCATTTCATAAATACAGCACTTATCTGTGTGACTCAGGATAAATACTAGAAACCAAAAAAAAAGATTTGCTTTTGCCATTCCGAATTTCTCTTCGTGTCAATTACAGAATTAATTGTGTCATAATGTTTGTATGTTCAGTTGTCATTAGGATGCTGTTGGGTGCAAAGAGTACAGCCAGCGATGACATCCCCCAGCACAACTCCACCTTTTCTGTTCCCACTAGGGAGCTGGTGTCAAGACTGCTCAACTTTTTGACAAAGGCCTCTGTGGATAACTAACGCACAAATGCGGATAGGTGGAGGAAGTGATATTGACAGTGATGTATTGCAACTAGTTGCAGGTGCCAAAAAGAAGATGCTCTGCCAGCCTCTGCCGTGCATGCACTGTATACGTGCATGCATGCAGAGGTCTGTGTCCCTGCATGCTTTTTTTCCTTTCTCAACGCACGTCCCTCTGCACATTGTGTATGTGTACATGTGTGTGCACTTGTGACTGTTTATGATGCCTTTAAGCCTTTACATGTGACCTGGGGGGACTCGGACTAATAATCCATTCAACGCTCGCTCTATCTCAAGCAGCACATCCTCCCTGCCGCCCATAACAGATTGGTTAGCTCATAGAGGCTCTCCGCTGCCACAGACTCACACACTGCCTGTGTCTGCCCGTCACCCTAATCACACAATCCTCTAACATATATTTCTATGAATCTAAAAAAAGCTCTTTAAAAATGTGGAACAACATATCGAAGAAATACAGTTGCATTAATATTCCCTTTTTTACACTCCAGCATTTTACTGTGATTTTAAAAGTGGATTATGAATTAATTCTAAGCCTGAGATACACAAGCTTTCTCTGAACGTAGAAACCTTCAGAAACGCTTTAGATCATTCGTTCTCTTGTTGCCCGTTTATTTAAATTCATTCCTTTTCCTAAGCAAATGTTCCCAGGAATATCAAGGTGTTTTTGTTGCAAAGCTCTAACTGATCCAGGGGGATTTGCTTCCAACAGCCTGTCTCTCCCTCGCCTTTCAACACAAAACTCTGCGCTCCAATCAAAATGAACCACCAGGGACCCCCCTTCCCTCCCCCCTGAGCTACGCCTGCTCCGAGAGCTGTGATAGCAGCCTCTCTGCCATTGATCGCGGAGTTTAGCACAGAGCATGCATGCCACCGTTGCGGAAAAACAAAGACCTCTCTCCCTTTAATAGTGGCGCACGCGGTTAATGCAGCTAATGTCGTCTGTTTTCCTCTGCCCTGAAGAATGAATGAAAGAAAGCAGATAGCAATTAAAAAGGTTAACGAGGGTGCATGTCGAGTCACAACTCATCTTTTTCAAACAAATCTTTTTACCTCATAAACAGATTGATATATTTTGGGGTGCACATTCACTTGCCACAAGTGATAAAAACAGGCATTCATGTCTTACTTATAATTGTATTCCACGTTGCAAATCTAATTGTAGACACTGAATTCAAAAAGGAAACACAGCTTTATTGATCCACCTAACACAGACCAGGAGGATCTCATGAATTAGGAATGAGATAAATCACCATTAACCCCAGAGAACCCAGCTTGTGGTCGACCACTGACATACCTCACTGATCTTTTTTTTTAAATAATCGGGATAATTCTTCCTGGCAAACTATAAATATAACTTCAATGAATACAGCATGTGTCTGTTTATTTAATCACGGGTTGATTTACTTGTGACAGAGAATAAATTCTTCTATTTTCTGTGAGCCTCTATAAAATTGCCATCATTTTTAATTAATTCTTAATTAAAATATATTACACCACAGCTTCTACCCATCTCTCTTGATATTCTAACATAATCAATTCAGAACCATTTACATATCATTAATTAAAAGCTTTCCTCTCTCATCCTTAAAATCATAATGAGGGCCGATTCCTCATTAGTAACCTATAAGGGAGAAAATAACAATACAGTAGAGAATGAATGGCACATTCCACAGTGAGTCCTTTGTTTCAGTGTTTCTGAAAAGCATTATTTTTACGCTTCTCAATTGGATTTAAAAATTACTGAGTCAATTTTGTAGAAACAATGAAAATACGTGAAGCAACACAGGCTCCCTTAGTATTTATTTGTGCCTCCATGCTGCTTAAAACAAAGTCAATCAGAGTCGTAACAAATTTGGACTAAATTGTATTCACACTGCAGAGAGCTTCAAAATCCTGTGTTTAGCAGTGCAATATAAAGAGAAAAAATATAAATTGTATCTTTAAAAAAAAGTATGAATCCGACACAATTATCGTACACGTGACTGTGATTGTGTTGTTTAAATAAAACACCTGTCAACAATGATTCTGGACTAGAATAAATAAATGTCCTAACCTTGGACTTTGTGTACAATGAGCCTGCAGAATTTAATACTTTTTTGCATGGCAATTTTTTGCATGGCAGTTTGAGTAACAAACAATACATGAATATAAAAACCGGTTCAGTACTTGTTGATATGTCATGACTGCATAATTCCATTTCAGTGTACATTTTAAATGCACCTATACAAACAACGGCCGAAGATCATTTATTATCGAGACTTTAGGGCAGCCACCACGTGCGTACTATCTTTCCATCTTGAGCTCTCTCTAAAAGAAGAGTAATAATATCAAGTAATGATAGGTATTGTTATGCCGAGAATCAGGCATATCCTGATTTTTATCGCCTGTCTCTCACAGGTGCTCCGCCGTTACTTGTCAGGACTACATGTCTGGGTCTTCCACATGTCAGATAAAAATCGCTGCACTTGGTGTTTCGGCAGCCTGACAGCAATTTATTTGAATGTTTTGTCACACTGGTGTTGGTGCATTTTGTGTGGGCTGCTCACCGGAATGGCAACAGCTCGTAGCTTCCTGACACTTGTGTACAAACACACACACACACACACACACACACACACACACACACACACACACAAACACACACACACAAACACACAAACACACATACACCTGGACTAGCACAAAATCACGGATGCACACTGCATGTGCCACATGTCTACTTTGGATAATTAAAACCTGTGTATGTTAAAAAAAAGTGTTGGTTCATTACTATTTAACGCCCAATATAGCTGGTGACACTACATCGTTAGCACACTTTCAGAAATACACATTTTCATTTACACCTTCGTGACCACACAAAATAAAAATGTCACACCATCCAGCAAACAGTCTATATATTAAGGTAAATAATGAAAAATGTGTAGTCTACATTTATATGTAAACCTACTTATTATTTTCTACTTTTCTACCTAGTTTAAACTACATCAAAATAAATAAAACACTTGCTTTAAAGCACGTTAAACACAAACCTTGCTCCAATCTTGTGATTCTCTGAACTGACATGGAATATTGAGTAAGTTAATGAATTCCTCTCAAAGACAGGAACTCTATTTTTACACCATGATAATTAAAGTACGACACAGTTATAATTTACAGCCCTCGCTTAATTGCATAGGAAAAGTAAAATGGGTGAGGCCTATGAGAGAAGATTAAATGTGTGTGTGTGTGTGTGCGTGCGTGCAAAAACGAGCGTGTGCTTGTGTCCCTCTTCACTCAAGAAGAGTGAATGTAAAAGAGCTTCCTGTGCATCTAAACAACGGGGGCTGTATCTTTTAGCATCATGGAACGTATCAAAGATTAGGTAATGAAATATGCACTGTCCTATTTTTCTGCTACCAGGCCCTTTGACAAATCGCGTACAATCCAAAATCTCCATAAATCACTATTAAAGACAAGTATATCATCACCAGCGCATATATCTTCCACAGCCTGACCCGTAGACTAATGAGAAAAGGCCCAGACTATCTTGTCTGATTAATTAATTCAAAATGTCGGCTGTTATTCAAATGTGAGGCTAGTGTTATTTGAATAACACTTGACAGCAATGCCTGAAGAAATAATTTCTGGTTTGTGAGGCTGCTGCGGCATTACTGATGATGGCTCATGGAAATGTTAGAAGCCGCGGAGTATTTTTTCCTTCCTCGCCAGTCCTCTCGCTTTCCCTCCCTCACCTTCTCAGTCATGATAGCTCCAAGAAGTATTTCATTACTTCAACCACCCCCCCTCTTTACAATTATGGCTCTTACCGTTTTTTTTCCACGGCCTGTCCTTTCTCTGTGTTTGCATTCCCTCCCACAGCCAACCCAGAACTACAGGGCAGCGCTTTGGCTCTGCAGGAGACATGCTGGCAAAGAGGAAGGTCATGGTTTTTACAACTGCAGCTCCCCAATGCTGACAGGCCGTGCTGCCAAAGTGACACACTCTGTTTGGCTTTCCCACGTTCATAGAGCTCCACAGCACTTCGTCTTTATCACGGGGCACGCCACACACACAAACACACACATTTAATCAGCCTCAGAGCTGCATTCCCTGTCAATGTGCGACACAATGATCACCCTTACCGACATAATCGCAAAAATATCGCAACAGACAGAAGTGGAAATTATCCTACTCGGTGGTGCATTTTTCCTTTTGTTTTGTGCAAAACCCAGTGGAAAGGGGGCAGGGAAAAAAGACACTGGAGAAAGAAAACCATGAACGTACGTGCTAGGGCCTAGGGGCAGTGCACACCCCTCTATCGCTTCCCTCATCAAGCATGGATTCTAATCAGGGCTGGGGAGATATAAGACGCTCAGTCATTAAATAAATTAACTCTGCCACTCCATGCTCTCCTTCAGCACCCGCGAGACGCCTGCCGTGCTCTGCATACTTACAAAGGCTCCGAGCATCACGCACCTCACCTTCACGCCACAACCTAGCAGGCCTGCCATCACACACACACACACACACACACACACACACACACACACACACACACACACACACACACACACACACACACACACACAGGTTAAGAACTCATCTTAAATATAAAAAAAGAGAGAAACACCTCCTGTCTATCAACAACTGATGTTTACATTCACATGGAAAGCTTTCACATAATTGCATTAAAAGACAACCTTCGGGACATTTCCTGCAAAAAGAATGCAGGTCCCACATATTTGCATGAAGAAAACTAAGCGCACACACGCGATACAGATCTCTGTCCACCAATGCTGATTCACAGGGTTGGGGAGACGGTGTAGACATGTTTTTTTGAGGATCTGTGCAGTGTGCTGCCATTCATCAAAAAGAAGTGCAGTGACGAACAGTAAGAGAGCTCAATGTCGGCTCGGATCACTGACACAAACAATCAAAGCTGACACGGTCTTCGTATAGCACCTGCCACTCCAGCAACACAAATAGATCAATATCAAGGGGACTCATTCAATGTTTGAAACTCATATCCTTGCACCCACATCATCTTCCAGATGTAAAAAAGTGCATGCTTAATACATATCAATCACTGTGACAGAGAAAATGCTTATTTGAGGAGCCAACGTGAGGCAAATATGCCATGTCAGCAGTATGTCCGCTGTCAAAACTTGCCATTTGAATTTTCAACCGCATTGTGGGGAGACAAATGTCCTTAGAAATCCCTCACATTGCAATTTATATCATTTTAATGCACGCTTTAATTCTCCATTACTAAGAGAGGAAGTACCTGGGAGGGTGGAAACACATTAGAGAAAGTAAGAAATGAGCAGAAGGGTCTGGGGATCTCTCTAGCAGACACAATTAAATATTCATGTGTCTCCTCCTAGGACACAACAGATACAGATCATTATCATGACAACAGCACACCACCATTTTGTTCACACGTTTTGGCTCCAAATCAATGTGTGTGTTTAAATTCCATATGCAAAAAAGACTCAAATCAGTTATTGACTCTAATATTACAATTAGAACTGCTTCATTTCTCTTCAAATGATCCTGAATGAGTTATGTAAAATATATACGTAACTATCAGCTATTAATTATTGCGGTTGAAATTATGAGCAGTGTGGTAAAGATATACAGGTAGTGTCTCTGGGAGCCACGTGCCATGGGACAATACACACCAGCTACCAATGTTAGTGAATCATTCCAAAATCCATCACAAGTGCTCCGTCCTTTCCTGCCTACTGCTTTGGGAAAAAGCAAGAGAAGAATAGCAGTAATGTACTCTGGATGACCTCCACTTTCTAAAGAGAGGAGAAACCTTTTTCTTTCTTTTTTTTTGCTTTTCAATCCCCATCAAAGAGGAGCAAAAAGGAGGGACAGCATTCCCCTGCTCGCCGTCATTAATCACAGCTTTCTGGGAGCAAGCGCATATTAATTTCTGTCATCCCAAACATCATTTGGTATTGTTATGCCACGGCTTAGTCCTCATTCACCAGCAGACGCTGGCCGTTCCTCCTGGTTTGAGGGAAGACAGGGCCTGTGTGGCTGTGTTTCAGAGCAAGAGGCCTTTATCCCTGGGGCTCTGACACCAATTAAGCCATTTCACCGAGAGACGAAAACAGGGCCCGCCGTTTCACTGTAACATGAACCAGCACCTAGCTGCTGGCCCCTCGCCATCTTTCCATTACTTCAGACGCAAGAATATACTTCAAGGGCTTAAGAAAATAAAATGATGTTTGTGAATAGTCATACTTTTACTGACCGCTGACAAAGTTAAACAAGGAGGCATTTTCAGGTGTTAGGCACAGATCACCAGCAGTAGCAGTCCAGCTTCTTGATCATTACCTCCAGCATAATCATTATTTAAAATTATTCTAAATAAATATTTAAACTCAGAAACAATTTGAAAACAATGTGATAGTATTTTGCCACGACTGACGAGAAAAATGCTCAGTGTGCAGTTCCCTTTATATCCCCATGCTCCCTTTATTTTTTCCCATAGTTGCCTTTTGGCAAGCAGTAGAGTGGAGCTTGTCTTAGGGCTAAAGCAGAATAATGCAAGGTTTGTTATGAATTAAATATTAGAAATCTTAACACAGCAGCCAATAAGAATTATTTGCCTTATTAAAGCAGCAGAAGACGCTGATTAAAATTTCATTGCATTGCAGTCTTTTTCCCATTCCTGCCTTCAATTTATCATTGTAATGTATGAAACATGTGGAACAATGGCATATAGAACAATGGGAAGACGGGCTTCATTTTCAAGCTTGCAAATGAGGAAAGGATTCCTTTTTTTCTGCTTTTGGAAAGCAATCGTATGTAAAGAAAAGAAAGGTGACGACAACGTATCCTTCTGTTTAACTCAAGTAACAAACTGCAGACTGCTGCTGTGTCAAAATATTGCAAATGAAATAAAAAAAATATTTACTGACTTCTGCCTCTAATTCCTTCCTCAAATCCTTTACAGAAATCCATCACCTGTAGGAGTAACAGCTCCACACACACACACACACACATGACAAAACCATCATGAAAAAATACAAGCATTTAACTATCTCCAGAAACATGTAACAAGTAACAGTAGATCCGTCAAAATAAAAGAATACAGGAAAGGTTACTCGAGCAGAAGCAAAAAATAGCGACAAAAGCCGGATTGTTTTCAGTGTTCGTGCACTCACAAATGATAGGTCATTTAGTTGTCCACATGTAATGTGTACAGAGTAAATGAACATCATGGTGTCTACTGTCCCATGAGGAAAACTCTTCCCTGAAACACTACAGCTAATGAAATAGGGGCCTATAAATAGCAGAGTCATTACTGAGAGAGGACTTGCTTTGCACCAGTCTTTCACTCTAACCCTTTTTACACTAATAACCGGCTCCATGGCATTACATAGACTCGGCCATCGAGTGACACGGTAATGAACATCATGACACATGAGACTGGGAAAAGTTCATGTTAAAAACTTATTTTTTTTCTTTTCTTTTTTGCTCTAAATAAAAACAGGTAATTGAAAGTATGCTATCCTAACTATAACCATATCATTTAAAATGACACATTTGTTTCTCATAATCATAAGAGCATCAAAAGTGTATTTTATTTTTTGCCAAAAATGTACAAAGAAACACTTTTTGTTTTTGTAATTCTGCCTCATGAAATTAAAAGTGAGAAATATAAAAGGTGTGTGTTGTTGGCATTAACTTTAATGCAGTGAACATTTCCATATTGCAACTTCTGGAAAAGAAACATTTACTTTAACTATGTCTGGCTGGTCAAAGGTCTTTCACTGTTTTGACAAGAGTGCAGCCTCAGTGATGCATGAAAAAAATCCTTGGTAACTCATGCCGACACGACAACAAGTTGTATCGTTCACGTTTAATCTATTTCTACAGGGGGTCAGAGTTTGATCCAGCTTCTCCCTGCCTGCTCCGGGTTTATATTTCTACATTCATTGACAGGCAAACGCCTCAAAAAGCAAAAGGGGCATGCGAAGAGTCTCAAACAGACACGCTGCTATCCTGCTGTAAACTCATTTCAATCAATCCTTCCTCTTTGCATCCCAAGCAGCCTCTGCTGGCTGCCACCGCCTGAAGATAACTATTTCACCACCTCTGTCATGCCTAATTAACAACTCAGATGTACAATTCAGAAATTTAGCAATTAACCTACTAAAATATTGTTGGAGGATGCTAATTGTTGTGCCAGTTGCCATAAAGACTCATTTGCATAACGTATGTGCAAAAAACAATTATGAGCTGTTGATCGCGCAGGAGCCGGCAGAAAAACGCTCGGAGCGATGGAGGCGGAGCGAAGGAGACGTTTGCAAGATGGGTGCTCGTGTGTGTGCAGATGGAGGGACACCACTGAATCATCATACAAAAAAAAACAAAAAAAAGATTTGAGGAGCCGTGCGTGCAGACACCAGGCAGCACCAGCGCAGAGGCATCTATCTCCTCAGCACGAAAGCATTTAGCCTTCCAAATGAACCTGATGTATAAACTCTCTTTCCACCCTTCTCCTCTTTGTCTGGCTCGTCTTCTTTTCATCTTTGCTTGATGGGGAAATGGAGGGTATTTGGGAGCTACTTAGATAATAGCCACATCTTCCCCGGTCCCCCTCATGCTTTAGAGGAGGAAGCACTAGTGGCCCTGCCATTGAGCCAGTCAGGAACCCAGCTGTGTGCGAGCCATTCGGCACAACACTATCTAGTCACTGCAGCCGCATCACTGGGGCTTTCTGAGACAAAAAGCAGCCAAAATCAATTGTCTCTCCTGCTGAATAGCTTTCTGTTCTCTGTCATGCATTTACTGGAGCGTCTTCAGGACCGAGAAAACCCTGAAGGTAGAAAAATCTAGACAAACTGAATATTTGTTCTATGTTCCTTGACTTGTAAGTGGGATAATTTTACTTTAGCTGCTACAATAATAATAATAATTCAAACATAGATTATAATTATTATAATAATTATTATTAATAATCATAATATGTGTTGTTATTATTAAACATTGATATGAATAATACCCCAATTGGAATAAGAGAAGTCATTAACTTTGTCAGGGAACATTGAAATGAATGTTTCCTGTAGATTTCAGAAATGCTTACCTCCTCAGTTCTAACTCTATTTACTCCAGGTAATGCTTTTAGTCGGCCTTGCATGTGGTTAATTACAGGCTCATCCTGAACTGTATTTAATTAACACAGTCTTTCCTGGCTGAACATTACATATAATGCAGACGAACTAATAAACATACATGAAAGCATGTTTAGCGTTTTCCTGAAGCCAAATCCAACATGTGCAAGAAAACGCCGACATTGGCTCGGGAGTGTGCGTGTAGTCCCTCCCTAATCCACTGCGTTAAACACTGGATCGGACCATTTATCAGCTTGAATCTGCCACACTCTCTCCCTCCCCTACCTCTCTAGACCCCCTGTTTCTGAACCTGATGAGTCAAAGGTCAGGAAAACAACAAGTCAATACGCAGCCAAAAGAAGCGCCATGCAGCTGAGAGAGCTGTGGAGAGGGCTAAGCCTCTCTGTGGCACTCCGTGATTTAGCCTGTAATAGTTTTCTGTAATCTCTTTCTATTGATTAAACCTCACATCAAAAAGGAGTCTTGCTACAGAACCTCTCTTTTCCTGGTCAGAAATACCATATGGAGGTAATCTTTCACCTTTGTTATTCTTGCCGCTCCCACTGCTGCTGCTGTGAGCCTCTCCTCTAAGCACGAGAGCAAGACAAGGGAGTAGCCAGCAGGATAAAACAAACCCCAGCACAGAGGAATAACTGCACAGCTCATCTGAATCACAGGCAATTTTCACTCAATGCATTCATTGTCTTCTCAGGCAGCCTACAGGGAAAAAAGGTACATGAATGTATCCTTTGTCCTGAAACAGTTTGAAACATTATAATCCAACTTTTGAATTCCTATAATAATATATATGTTTTGAAAGAAAATCTTGAAGGACAAAGAACTCCACTTGCCAACCGAACATCACATTTAGCCTTTCTAAATGCAAAACCAAGAAATTTTTTGGGGAAAAACCCCTCCTGCTAAAAACACTCAATTTAGTGACAGGCAAATGACTTCATGCTGCCACTTAATCTCATTTCTTGCATAATGCTCTCTAATTAGCATATCAAAGTGAATTAATACTTCTAGGGCATTAGCAATGCAGAAATATGTTGTAGCTCTACAATAACAAGTTAGAAGAGTGGCAGAAACTTCCCAACACCCTGAAAAAGCAAGAAAATGCTCTTCTTTATCTTTACAATAACATCCAGAGTAAGATTGTGTCTCACCACTGATCACAAAATAACAGAAAAAAGCTTTGAAGCTGAACCATGAACTCACTAGTAAATCTCCATAACATGATACATGTGCGCAGTAATTACACCGATGATTCTTGGACCGCTTTCAAATGTAATATTAAAAGTCAAGACCAGCCAGCGGTGGATCTCATGGCTAAAAGACGGCGACCCCTGGGCAATGTGAACGGACACGAAAGGGCCAAGGAAGGCCTGTGAACGATGCTACAGGAGCCAGTGAAAGACTCACTGTGCTGGGAAAACAGGCCGGTCAACAAGGCCACCAGACCAGCTGAGTTCTGTCAATGGCTAAGAGGGGGAGGCTGTGACTCTAAACCACAGGTTAACCACGCACGCACGCACGCACGCACACACACACACACACACACACACACACACACACACACACACACACACACACACACACACACACACACATTCTCCCTCTCTTCCACTGTCTCATCTCTTTGTCACACTCACTTATTCCCGGGCACATAAAAACGTACCTGTGAATGTATATATTTCACAAAAAAATTTTCATTTTCATTTACTTTTTCATGCACATTTAGTGGCTTATTTAAACTTGAGAGCTTAGTTCACAGCAGAAGCATTTAAACTGGAGCCGTCATACAAGTTCCAACTAACAAACTGGTAGATCACCTAATTAAAGTAACGTGTAGAGTAATTTGAACAGGATTTTAGTGTATATAAATAAAATCCCTTAATATTTTTTTTCTCTGAGTACTACATTCTAGACATGCAGCAGAGCCTCTGTACTGGAAAACACTTTCACATCAAATCAATGGTCACATAGAAAATAAAAGCTGGCATCTTGTGTGATGTGCGATGCAGCCTCTGTTTTTTCTCGCTCTGTCTCTTTCATTATGTAAACTCAACAGGTACACACACACACACACACACACACACACACACACACAGACACACAGAGACACACACACACACACACACACACACACACACACAGTAGATAACCTCGGCTAGACTGTGGACACTCTGCCTGTCCCTATGGACGCCACCTGTGTTGGGGAAGTTCATAAACTTTTATGATCTCTCCCAAGCCAATTTCCTCATAAACTGCACAAAGGTCACAAATATGACAAGGCATCAGGTTTGCTAAATTACACCAAAACCACAGCACTGTATTCTTCATATATTTCCTTTGACTGAGGAACAGTCAAATATTATATTTACAAAGTAAATAGTGATGGACAGTAGTGTGAACATTTGAAGCATCGGTTCAACAGTACTATGTTTCTATTTTCATGAACAGGACAATCACATAAATATACGACATAATATAGTCTGCAAAAATATTGTATTAATCTAAATCAATTATGTTTCATTTAATAGTTTTAAGAGAACCAGTTTAGATTATCTCATCAATATTATGGGGAAAATGCACAGAAATGTGTCTGTATAAAAACAATATATATCAAAGTTTGGCCTTTAAAAAAAAGTTATGTCATGAAAACATTGGCTATAATTTCAGCAGTCTCGTATATATATGTTTATGCGTGCAGACGCAAGGAAGGTTTTCAACACTGGTTGTAGACATTTGCAGACTTGATGCTTATTAAAAGCAAATGACTAATATGCAACTTTCTTCAAAAATCATTTTCAATCATTTTCTTCAAGTTGATTCTATTTTTTTCATTTACAATTATTACATTTGTCGGACAGAAGTCTGCATGCAATTGCCATACAATTATTGATTGAAAGGCTTTTTTGCCTGGCAATTTGTGTCAGGTTATAAAGCATGAATTCATTGGGATCTCAGCTATGTAGAGCATATGCTACGGGATTCCCCATCCTGCTCAGTGCCAGGGCAGTGAGGGTGAAAGCTGGGGCTCATTCTCTTTTTAAATCCAAGCAACCAGTGCCGGAAAAAGATGCTCCTGCCGAAACCGTGGGGGAACAAATACATAAAAAATCTACCCTCTTCTATGACACAAGAGTGTTTCTGCGTGACACAATGACATATTTAGAAGAAAAAAAAAGTGATTGATTAATTTGGCCAGAGGTCTCCTGTAACCTGGATGCAGGCTGCCATCAGATCACTGGGAGGTGAGAATGTCTGTGTGTGTGTGTGTGTGTGTGTGTGTGTGTGTGTGTGTGTGTGTGTGTGTGTGTGTGTGTGTGTGTGTGTGCTATTGTAGTGAGGGTCCAATATTGTTTTTCATTGAGTCCATATTCAAATATGATTTTACAAAAAGATCTTACCTGTCTTTTCTTTGATTTCACAGAGAACGCTGAAGAGTGCTGGTTTCATTCTGTGACAGTTCAGTCCATGTTTCCTGTTTCAGTATAAGACAAGATAAAATACTGAAATAAATTCACTGATGAATCACATGTTAGACATAAAAAGCAAATGGATTCAATATTAGGTTTAGTTGTCACTATGTCATGCCTTGCAATGTTTCAACCAAAACGTCTCTTAAAAGTAATAATTTGGTTTTATACATTAAAAAAAAGTATTGGTTAGTTAGTCGGGTTAGACTACTATATAATCTCCAATGACATGTCATTTATATAATGAGCCAACAGACAAGAGCTTCAATTTATAGTTAGAAAATATATATAGTTTGAAAATATATGAACATTTATAGACGACATGTGTGCACACAAACTTTTAGAACAATACAAGCTCACTCAGGTTCTGTTAGCAGTGCACATAAGCAGTTTAAATGCAATGCTGTTGTACCCTCTGTGACAACTTTCTCTTGTGTTTATTATTTGCAAGGCAGTAAATACACCTCAGAGTATGATTATCATTAAAGCCACTTTAGCCTATTGTTATGCATGAGGGAGTTAAGTTAAGCGGGCCACATCTCAATAATGATGCGTTCAGCGTTTGTGCTTTTTAGGGGGAGGGGGGCGAAGTTAATAAAACATATAAATCAACCAACTTTGCTTGCGCCTCGTCCAGACTTTGATCAGTTATGGTCATTATTTGATGGAGAATGTCACCAATGTCTTGTTTTCTTCCGTCTCCGTCTGTCCCATCGTGTCCATGTGGAGGCGGCAATGCCATGCCTCCTTGTACCGAGTGGCCGGCCAGACTGACCCCGCCGATCGACTGCATGATCCGGGCTTGATCGTCCATAGTAGCCGCTAAAGAGTCTGTGCACTGAGCGACACAAATTGAAAAACTCATATACGAAATCGGTTATAACACGTGCCGTAGACAAGAAGGGTTCACGGATGTGATTCTTCAGCGACACAGGCTACACACGTTTGTCTTAAAAAAAGAAGCCTATAACAGTGATGTTTAAGCGTAAATCTTGTGTCCAAGTTGCTGTCCTCTCGCTTTTTTACGCGCGGTCCAAAGTGCCAAAACGCGTAACTGTGTTTGTAGAAAAATGCATAAATCTTGTTTCTTCTTCTTAACACTTCTTTGTCAAAATTGATGGTCCATCGTATCCGCACGAATCCTCATGCCAATCTGTCTTTTCTCTGGGATTTGACGGGTAGTAGAAGCAGAAACGCTCCTTGGTGATCTCTCATTTATCAGCGCTCTTCGTGGGATTCCCGGCGCATTCCTTCTCCAAAATGTCCAAATCCTCCTAGTTGAAGCACCGGCAACAAAAATATCCAATGTGGAAATGTGTAAACAAATAAAAAATCTTGCAGGTGTTGCCAACTATAAATGTGCAGAAATGATTCCCGCGACAACTGACAGCATTAAAAAAAATACACAATCTGCGGCATAAGGTGTCCAAATATGTCTATAAAAATATGAAATGTAAAAAAAAAAAGTTGGGAAATTACGGTTTAAAAAAAAAAAAGCCACAACGAGAAGAAATTAATTAGGACACAACGCTGTATACAGGCGATGCGCAAAAAAATATCTTGCCCTGCTGAAATTTATGAGCTCCAGCTTCTGCCTGTGTGTGTTTTATGTTGTTTGATGGCAGCGGTAGTGAGCGATTGACAGTGTGCCAATGCCACTCACTCAGTGCAGACGTGTCAGAGCAGGGAACAGGGGTAGGAGAAGAAAAAAAATACAAAATACGAAATGAAAATGCACGCTCCGCCCTGCAGAGGAGGGGTCTATATTCTTGTCACTTCTCGCCTGAACACCGAAAAACAAAATGTTAAGAGCTAGTACTTAGGATGGTGATTATATTGATGAAAGCGCGGCAGAATCCCCTCTCTCTTTCTTGCAGCAGCGACAGCAGGGTATCCTCGTTTCCTCACGCGTGCACGTGCAGCTATGTGCATATTATCTAGCAATAATACAGATTTAGCCTTGCAACAAAACAGGCAAATGCATAATGAGAGTTTTATACAGTTTGATGTAGAACTGCACAGTCCCTTGTAAGCCTTGGTTCAAGCCAGGCAAGCAGCAGACATGTTTATATTATTGGAAGTAAAGCTCCTCGACCAATCGCAGGCGAGAATGACGAAGACTGACGATCAGTGTGTCCTATTGCTGGCAGATACATGACGCTGAAAGCCCACCCACTCCATCCCTCCATCTTCACACCGCTCGCACAAAAGGATGGGAACTTCTGATTGGTCGTTGCTGCGAGTGACATCTATTGCACAAGCAGGCGGCGCTGCTCTGTGCTCCTCCGCAGTTGCTATGGCAGCAGACAAGTTGTTGAGCTGGATGCAAGGCAGCAAATCTACTGTGCACCTCTCCAATAAACATCTAGATCGTGACTTTGTAAGGAAACAGATAATACAAAAGGCTGCCTTCCTTTTGGAGGCCTTTCATGTTCACCACACAGGAATAAAGAGACAGGTTGGATTGTCCAACACTGGAGTTTTACAGACCTGGAGGCTGAACTTCTGACAAGGTATTTGTATTTGTTTGATTTGGGTTTTATGATGACCATGAAGTCACACAGTCAACATAAACAGTATACAAATGTGCTCAATACTGAATGCACAGGAGCAGGTTTGCCTTCAGGATGTTCTGACAGAAAGAGTTTAGTTTAACACAAACATGATCTTTCCCAAAACCTCATCAAGTTGGTTTGTGAGACAAGTAAGGCCAATGTGGAGGCTCTGTAAACTTGCCTTACCTCTACTGACCAGCAGGGGGCGACTCCTCTGGTTGCAAAAAAAAAAGGCAGATTATATAGAAGTCTATGAGAAAATGAGCCTACGTATCACTTGATTTACTATCTCAGTAATATTGTTAACATGAGTTTATGACCTCAATCGCTAGTTCCAGGTGTTATTTATTACAGCATCATGTTCATTTTGTAAATCATGCTCTAATTTAGGGTAAAATAGAGGATAAAGCAAGGGACTACTACTACAGCAAACCACAGGATTCATAGTGCAGTGGCACAGTTATAATAATAATAACTTTATATATATAGCACCTTTAAAAACAAAGTTTACAAAGTGCTCTACATAGAAGCAAGGTAGACATAACTTAAATACAGGTAAACAAAAAGGACCATACCTAAGAGGCAATGAATACAACAAAACCAAACAAATAACCAAAAAGAGCAAATGGAGGAGAAAACAAACAAACAAATAAATAAAATATACAAACAAAAACAGGGGAACAAAATAACTGCATAATATATAATACAAGGATAAGTTATAAGCATATTACAACTCTCATATGAACAGGCTGTGATTAACAAATGTGTTGAACCGCCTAAAATTCCCCTTGAGGAAATGTGCAATGATCAGCATTATCCCTGGAAAATTGAGCTGGTAGCTGTCTGCAACACTTTTCCATCTTTGGTTTTTAATTTCAGCCTCTCTGTTTGATGTTGCACACTGACAAGCTAAACAGAAGTCCTGTCAAACGTCATCCTCATGGACGGCAGTTTATTCTGAGGAACCTGATCTGCTGGGGAAGAAATAACTTTATTGTTTTTGCAGTCGCGATGGCAGTGAGCACTTTCTGTGGAAATCCCCCCCCCTCACATCTTAATGTTTAAGAGGTTTTGTTGTTGGAAGTAGTTTTATTCAGCCTGTTGATTATGTTGTGCTTATTCAATGTTTTCAACATGAAAACCGACAAAGCATCATTGGCCATCACAGGCAGTATGTAACTGTCTCTGTGCTGTATTTTACAATATTTATTTATTTTACAATGGCAGCATTTGGGTCAGATTTGCTTGACTACTTTACAGCAAAAGAAAAACAAACTTATTAAATATATTATACAATATTATACAAAATAGAGGAAAACACAAACGGAGGAAACAATATTCACAGGATTGTTAATAAATTAGTCAAAGAAATTCTGAAAGAAATACGATGTGTTTATTCTCTTCAATGACATTAAGTAACAAAGAAAACACACCTGCATGGTGACAGTGAGATTAAGTACAAGCAGATAATCATATTTTTGACAGAAAGCTACTGGTTTTATGAATAACAAATAGCTATAATTTAATTGTGGTAATGATTCCAAGGTATTCAGTGTATTTACAGTGATGTTACAAACAGTACTACCCATAGTAGAGTTTAATTCCCATTTCTCTGTAAAAAAAAAATGGACATGATCTCCAATTGTGATTGACAATCGAATACAATTTCTATCAAATCATATTACATTTTCTTATTATTACAAAAAATGTATACCATTAGAATACTGAGGTGTCCTCTTTAAGATATTATCCTGGTATTGTGATCTGAAATCCTGTATGTTCTTCTTGGTCAGTATAGATGGATCACCAGGTCTCAGGAAATGTCTCTTCTCTTTTGAATTAGAAATGTGTGAACAGATTAATCTTCAGTAAAGGAAACACCTTTTGCAAAAACATAGATACAATGAATTATTTCTTAGAATAACTCTTCAACTCCCTCACTAGAGAACGAGGAGAACATCACCCTGCTGCTATCTGTCTTTTTTCTTTGTTTCCAGGAACTAGATGGCATTTAATTTGATCAAAATTAATGAATACAAATAGTTGCATAGATTAAATGTTCAGCATCATGTATTTGTCATTAAAAAGCAGCTTGATGCACACAGACACAATGTATATGTCAAACTCTGAAGTTGGTAATCGTAATATAACAAGATTTCAACATTTGGAAAAAATAAATAGATTGTCCTTAGCAGTCTGTGTGGTTCTGCTCATTCATTTGACCTTGAAGTATTAGAGCAACACACTCTTGAGTTTAGTGAATGGGAGTCCCAGGACTACTGCATTTATCATTGAAATACTGAGCTGTCAAGTCACACTACATACCTGTCAAGAGGAGCTCAAAGGTACAGCTTCGGCTCCTCTCCTCTGTTGCAGTGCATGATTCTTCATTGCATTGCATAGCAGGCCTGTTCGCCGTTGTTTTCAGCCATATGTCAACATAATTCATTTCCGTATGTGACAGCTCCCGACAGTAAGACACTGTGGCGCTACTGGTTCACAAAACCTTGTTTACATAACCAAGAGGTTGTGTTATCCGCTGTATTCTGTACACTCCATTTTTAAAACCATATTGCTGTAAATACAAAAAGTCCTGAAAATGCTGCAGGTCAATTCTTTGAAGATGTAATTTGACAAGTTGCCTCCACACACATTGTATATATGGGTGAAATATAATGACAATGTTTATACGAATGAGCTAAGCGAGGCATAATAATTATCACCTATGAGTGTAGAGACAACACTTTGTCATCATGGCTCTCATTGTGACATTTGAAAAGACCCACAGGTGCTGTAGAAAGTGACTGTGTTGTCATATTTCATTTAGGCATCCTTCTGCAAAGCTGTAATTGCCTAATTAGCTTGTTAATTAAGAGATTAGCATTTACTGATAGAGTGGCTTGCTCTGTTGTGATGAGAGTAATACAGATTAAGTGAGAAGTTATGGGTGCATGATTTCACAATTTCGTTGTCCACAAAGGGGTCACAAATCATTCAAAGATTTGTGGTATTGCTGCGTGTTTTACATCTGCAGATGATGTTCGTCTTTTCTCTGAGCTTCCTCGTATCAGAATTGGAGCCGGAGACGGAGAAAGACTTCTGGAGCCTGGTGACGGCAGCCTGTCACACTGCAGCAAGATACCTCCTGGTTTGAGTGTCGCCTGTATAATCCCCTGTTGCTCGGGGAGATTGGAGGAAATGGCCGAGCAGACGGTGCCAGAGACATTACTAACCCAATTATGAACAGTCTTTCATTGGGTTTGGATATTTTATTCTTATTTATTTCCTGGTATTTGTCGCTGGTGTGCATGCACTTTGTCTTCATTACGGTTGCACACGTGAAAGCAGAGAGAGGGAGCATGAATATTTGTTGAATCTGCTCCTTGGTTTTGTATAGTATCAGGTGTTGTGTCTGCTAGGCACTGAAGGAAGAAGCATTACAATCCTAAATTAAGAAAAAGTAGCAAAAGCAAAATAAATAATGTACTCAGAATGGATAGTTATTACTGTTGTAGGGGGTCAAGAGGGAACATATTTCTTAATCGATAGATAGATTTGATATTATCATTTAATAGACACTACATTTCCACTGACTTGTAGTGGAGTAAAAGAATAAACCAGGAGAAAAGTACACCTGAGTAAGTGTACATTGTTACCTCCCACCACAAGCTGCACTTACAGTAGTGCGCTTGAAAGGTAGATAACTATGTAGGAAATATTGCATCTGCTAATGAGTGTAGTTAACTCCCCCTGTGGTTATTAAATAATTTCAAGTGTTAGTGTGGGAGGTAAACTAATAAACAGTTAAGAATGTTAAATGCACAATTAGAGAGTTGATGATCTCCAATGTGTTTGTGGGACAGAAGTGAATTTAGCCGGTGACTTTGTAGTATGTTGAAAAATATGAGGTGATAAACATCCAAAATGAGAAGCTTCCTCTTCCTTAACCACTAACATGTAAATGCTCCTAATCAATCAATTTCAGAGTACACTCCATCCATGTGTATTTCTGCACACATGTAAAGCAGGATGTTCCTTCAAAAAATCAGTCTTTAGACAAAGTTTTATTCCCAAGAGTGAAAAGTATCA
The DNA here is from genome assembly GCF_910589615.1 of Taurulus bubalis. NCBI lineage: Eukaryota > Metazoa > Chordata > Actinopteri > Perciformes > Cottidae > Taurulus > Taurulus bubalis. The sequence goes on along the minus strand of NC_136596.1, from coordinate 16,069,443 downwards.
TATCTTAGGAGTCGCTTTCTTGAGGAAGTCAAGACAGATGTGAGAGATCAGGAGCAGGCAGTAATCAGGGAGGGGGGGTGAGAGGTACACAGCCACACTGCTCACCACGATCAATCATACTCTACTTGTCCTCCCTCGACTCGCTCGCTGTTACTGTCTCCACTGAATGCACTTCTCTCTTTGCTTAAAATTATTACACAGGCCATAAACCCAGAGAGGTGAGTGTCCTGCTAATGTGGGTACATGTAGTGGTTGCAGTAACCTTTAAGATTGGCCAGTGAGTACTGGTGGCTTGGACACGGGCCATATATTGTGGTCAATACCAGAGATTGGCTTGGGGAGGCATTTTAAGGCCGCACATTTTAATTGTCGACGAGGCTGTAGCTCAAATTGATTCTCAAGCGTGGAATAAAATCCAACCTTGATTTCAATGCTTTTGTTGCAAAATTTGTTTGTTTGGCAGATTTCAAATACTTTTTTAATGCGACAAAAAGCTGGTGGAAGTTGCTGTGGAAAGGGAAACAGAAGAATATATATATTAACAAATTCTGACAAAATTAAAGGTCTTCATTCAAACCATAAATATTGAGTGTTAAATTAAATATTTCAATGTATTTTTCAAAGTCAAAATGAAATCTTAAAATATACCGTTTGAATCTGAAGTCGAACTGCAGCAGACCTACACAACATTGACTTTGGGCTTTATCTCACTTACTTTATCTCCTTCATATATTTAGATATAGATATAGATATAGATATTAGATATAAGATTTAAACATTACATTTTACAACTTTTATTCCCCCTTTCAACATCAATTTGTCTGGTAATGAAGAGAAAATCTCCGAAGAGGTCAGAGTGTAGCGTGTCTAAATCACTGTGGCCAGACTGCCCTCAACTCAGCATGAGTATTGACATTATGCCAGCTATGACACCATAACTCAGCCCACTGCGATGGTCATTTGATAAATGGTATCATAAATTGTTGACAAAACAATTTGTGATGTATTATGTTACCGATGGGTTGTACTGCTTATCAAATCAAGTAATCTGGCAGGGCTCTCCATTCATCAGCAAAATGCAAGCGCTCGCTGTAGATAGTGATGACTTTGTTGCTTTGTTGACATACAGTTCAAATGTAGTGTTGTTGGAAGCAGGGAGAGCGGCGAGCATCAGAGTTTCATTATTTTTAAGAGGCTCTTATGGAGGTGCAGTAATACTATCTTTCTCGCTCCATTGAGGGAAAGAGTGTAGTGCGAGCAGTATATTGTGCATTGTTCAGAAATAGCTTTTCTTATCTAACTGCCATTGTATTGAAAGTCTTTGGTGAATACAAATTGTTGGGTGCGAACAAACATTACATTCTGGATATAAATGTCATGAAACAATGGCAAAAGGACACATAAGGTATATTTTGCATGAATGTTTTCAACAAAGTTAAAGTTTGAGGCTCTGAATTATTGGCTTCCTTGCAGAGATTTACAAGTTTATTTCTTTAACACCTTTCAACAACAAGGCAATTGAACGTGATTTAAATAAGATATAAAAGAGATTAAGAAAACAAACATTATTATTGTTATTAATACATGATAATGTGAAAATGCAATAAGAAAAGACATTTAAAATCTATTATAAGACATACGGGAAGCTAGTGTAAAGTTCTGAGAAGGATGCAATCCACTCTCTTGGTCACATGAGGTCTCTAAATGTCACTTAAAAACCTTTTAATTCTTCATATATTTTTATGGTGAAAATTGTCTTCATGAGGATATCAAAATGTAGTCCATAGTCGTCTGAATATATATAGTTTTATTTCTAGTCGGACCATGTATTTTGGTGGACTTATGTCAAACACACATATACAATGCCAGTTTTGAACAACAAGGTAGGATTTTAGATGCACAATAGAATCAAATTATGTCATGCTAATTTAATTTTTTTTATGCGCTGATAACTGATACGGCACTGAAAGCTTGTTTAATTTTTGAATTCCGTCAGTGAAGAAGGACGCCTTCTTGCCTGAGATGAGAAGATTGAAACCACCTCATGTTTATAAGTACAGTAAACATGAAGCTACGCCAGCAGCCGCTAGCTTATAATAGCTCACCACAAAGACTGAAGACAGGGTTGTTTTTACCCTCTGGTTTTTGTAAGGATTAAAACACAAGATATGATGAGACTTTAATAAAGGAGCTCCTCGGGACATTTTGTTACCTCTGGAGAATAAATGGGCAAGCTTATCTCAGTGTTACCAGCCTCTGTGCTAACTAAGCTAGGCTACGTGGCTGCGCCTTCATTTTGACTATACGGATTGAGTGTTTTATTCGTCCCACTCAACTCTCAGCAAGCAGGTGGATAAGTGATGAATTATTTCTTTGAATTTAACAGATTTTTCACGCATGCATCATAACAATATTATTCTCATGATTGTAAACCATCCATAAAAAAAATGCCTTTTTACAACTCGTTCCAGATTATTACGTGAAAACTCCTTTAATAAGCTTTAAATTTCCTTTTTCAGTAATAATGCGGTTTACTTCTCGTTTCATTTTGACATGCTGACACACATGTCAGGCAGAAGTCAAGACAGTTTTTTTCCCCTCTCTTTCCAAACATTTGTCATCCTTTATTTCTCATGAAGACACGGCAGATAGAAAATAATCCTATTGTACTCAACGGTGAGTTCATTAATGTTGGAGCGTTGACAAGCAGTGGAGCGAATGTGACCGTACTCACCAATAGCTGTCTTTTTTTTCTCTTATGTGTCCTGGATGGAGAGCTCAAAGACATGAAAAATGAAAACAAAAAGAAAGCAAAAGAAAGATCAGGTACATCTCAGCAGTCAGCCTGGTTTGTGTAATCAGGAGCATTTTAATAAATGCTAAAAGCAATATATCCTATTTTTAGCATCTATGAAGTCTCAAGATTACACTTTTTATTGTCAGATTTCTTCAAACATCTCCAGGTGAATGTCTGTCTATGTCCCATTCGTCTTGTTAGCAAGGCATCCGTGTGAAACATACGGTACAATATTTATGAAGCACTCCACCATACAGCCTGTGCTACAGCCAATTTTCAGTTGAAATATTTGATCTTAAAAGCCAATGCTCAATAGAAGCCTGATGCTCTTGATCAAGAAACAATGTTGTGTCTTTTCATCATGGCGCTCTTTGCTGGAAGTCGCTTGTCCATCCTTTGTCTGACAGTGCCATTTCTGTTTGGCTGGCAGTGGGCGACCCCTGGGCTTCAAAGATACATTGAAGTTCTGCAAATAATCTGTCAAGCATGGAGACCAACGACTACAACAACATCTGTCCACCACATTTCCACAAACCTATTCATGAATGCGCCGTTTGTTGTTGACATGATAGAAAATGCTTGTTGTCATCAGAGTATTTTAGCACGGTGAAGCCCTCCAACACCACCGCTGCTTATTCCTTATCATTGTTTTAATGCAGTTTGTTGAGGAAAAGAGATTTGATGACCTACTGGTTTGTGACATTTAGTATCCACTATCTCAGTGAAGAGGGGAAGGGATTTATGAAATGGGTCATACACATGCACACGAGTCTTGCTAAGCCTCCAGTTAAAGCCACATGACCTTAAGAGAGAGGAAAACGTATCACTGGAAAATGTTAATGTGGTGCATTTGGTGCACATTAATTCTGTGCATGAACACGACTCATATTTCACTTCAGAAAAATAAAAATGGAGCTTAAGAGTGATGCGTTCCTTTCTCTATCTTAAACATTAAGGGGATCTGCTCTTTAGCCATTAGGACTACATGTAATTTGTTAAATGGTGATATCATCGTGGCTATGATTAGTCTTCCTGTGAGAATATGTGAATTAGGGAAAATTGCTGATTTGAGAGGTTTTCAGTACATCAGCGAGAGCATCTTGAAATGCATTAATTATGTATGTCAGTCTCCTGGAAGGAAGGTGGAAAGTTTGAGTTTATTAGAAGAAAGGTGTTTCAGGGTTTGTTTTGGCAGCATTGTTAGATGTGTTGTGGCTTTACATCAGCAGCACCTGACCTAATGTGTTTGGTACAATTTGTTCCACATTTTATCTCAATTCTCTCTCCGGGTTGCAGCGCTGATTTCTCTGGAAAGTGTACCTCACTAAGATCTCAAGGTTAATGCTTCTCAGGAGCCTTTACCTCTGGCCTTGTGTGCGAATCACCGCAATTAGGCTTTTCACTTGTGAATTAAATCTGTTTGAAATGAAGAGGTCAGCTTTCATCATTTGACCGTGTGCCCTCACAGAGAAAGATAACACAGAGTTCAAAGGTTTCATATTACAGAGGTAGGATTATAGGGAATTCTGGGCAGTGAATAATTTGATGTGTACCCTCTGGGTTTTGAATGTTTTTCTTGCAAATATGTGCACATATTTGGTGAGCTCTACGGGCCTTTCATTCTGCACTAATTTGTTGGCTTGAATGCAACCTTGACCTCTAGAAATTACGTATATATACTACTAAATGTGTTCCCAGTAAAGTTTTGAGTGAAGCTTAATCGCTGTCAGGATTTTTAGTGGGGATGTTTTTTTTTTCTCAGTTCACAAAATGACCAGAGTCCTGCATGTGGCAACAAAAGCACTTTGGTTCGCATTAGGAAAAGAAGGTTGTTGAAAAGTAACCTATATGCCTTGAGCTTCAACTCACTGCTGACGATTAACATATTTAACAGACAAAAGAGTAAAACCAAGGTGGATGGAAGAGAGGCCACTGTTTGTGAACCATGTGAAACCAAATGCCAACATTTACTCATTTTAGCTTATGTCTACAAGTTAACTTACGTTACGTATTTAATAAGCTTAACTTAGATCTTGTGCTTACCAAAGGTCAAGTACGCTTCGTGTGTTCAAGTGTTTGAAGTACTGTCTCCTGTTACTCGATCTTCTCCTCAACCGTCGTGGTTTTGTTGCCTAAACTTAACCCAAACTGCGACCATTTATCAATGTGGACCATGTGTCTAAAACTGCAGCCAATATGTTTGTGATGAAGTGTTGATCTCCTGCCACCGGTTGGGGCGCTGATTTAAGAAACACAGCTGTGGGTTGTAGCTTTTAGAAGGTCGGTACAAACGCCCAATGTGGTTTTGTGGGTTGGATGACGTTCACATTCTAGTATTCATGTGATTAATTGTTAATATAAAAATATTGTATGAACAAAGAGCTGTTGGTAGTAAGACACACTCATGCTATAGAGTGGCTATGACTGCATGCTGCAAGAAAACAAACAAAACATATATTAACGTTTTGCAACTTGGCAGATATATTAAAATTGTTTACTTATTGTAAAATGAAATGCTATTTTGAATTATCTTCCCCCCAAAGCAACGAGTTGCTGCTGCTAATTTGTAATATACAAAATTATTATTATTATTATTATTATTATTATTATTATTATTATTATTATAGGAAACTGGATTGTCAGTTAAAAAAAAAGCCTTTTGTAAAGTTTTAAAAACAGAAAATAACTCAAAATGTGCGTTAGGGTTAGGGTTAAGTTACACTTGCCACATTTGTTTCCTTTTCACATGAAAAATGATAACATCTTTGCCTGAGGAACAAAAGGAAAGAGCTGGAACTGACTGCAACAGAATGTTCTAAAAAGTGATTGATGAAGACAGCGTTAATACGATTGACTTCAATTGCAATTAACCTTGCTAAACATGTGTCTATTGATATTCTGAGAAAAATAGTAACCATTACAATTCAATATTGGGAGGCTGCATTGGAGGTGAAGATGGAGTTAGGTTGCCTGCAAAAGGCAAGATAGAACAAATAGTTCTGTTGATCAGGAACAATTTTTTTTTACCATTTCATTGTACCGTGACATATCTTTCATTAAGGTTTAAGCATTAGATTAAACTAGATCCAGTATCCAATAGTAATTAACTTGAGTATATCGGGAGGCCATTATTCACATTAAAGTAACCTTTTAATAGCTGAGCCTTTAACTCCACTGCAGGTAATGACTTTAAAGAGTGCTTATTAAAAGAGAAATGGTAATGAGCTTTAATAAAGCAGAACAACTTTGAAATGAAGAGCGCTTTTCAATAGAAAAGGATAGAGGGATTGGACCTGTGATTCCATTAACGAGACTAATGATTCTTTATCAGCCCTCTTATGTGTACATGGAGTTAACATTAACAGTGATTGAGGACGGGTTTCAGTGAAAAGATGGGCCTTTTCATTGCCCTTTAAAAGATCAGATAAGAGAAAAAGAACTTTAGTAATTTAAAACATTGAGAATGGATAACACAAGTCCTACGACCTCAAAGTCAGCGAGCGTAGCCGAAATCTCCTTCAGCACCTATGGACTGTAACAATACAGTACATCCGCAATTATAAAATGAATCTGTCTCATTATGTGTGAAAATGACCGGAATGAAAGGAAGTAGATTAAGTGATACGGGAGTCAAAATTTGACGAAAGTGTGTAAAATGTGCTGCTTGGAAATGTGAGGAACTGAGTGAGGGAGCATTACATTTGATTAGATTGTGTATCTGATTATAATTGAATATATATCATGCTTTGTTGTGGTAAAAATAGACCTTTAGGTTTTCATTTCATCATGGAGTCAAGACGGAGAGAGAAGCCAAAAGGCAACAAGGTATAAGACAAAGAATTAAAGAAATACAGAGACAGAGGGAATGGAAATAATTAAATCAATCTTTGGTGAGCAGCTGGAGCAGGACTCCAGCTGACAACAGCACCTGGGTGTGCAGCGCAGGCTGCCGGGGGCAGGCCGGCCCCCCACCAGCACCCCCAACCAATGCCCCCCCTACAAAGCCCTAACAGCCCCCGGCCCCTGCTGGAGCTCTGGCTGAAACCTCCAGCCTCGTCTCCGTGTTTTCAGACAGAGGCAGCGTCGTCACTCTGACGCTTGCAGACTAATTAAAGGGATGATTTGTGAAATGCCTCCTTTTCATTCAATTAATCACTAACACAAAGCCATAAAACTCATCATCTAAAAATATTCTTGTTGGTTTGCTGTGTACCTAATAGATTAAGGTACAATAAAGAAGTGACGGAATGATCTATTTTAAAACATGGGGCCCGAGAAGGTTGGCAAACCTCCCAATATTTTTAAGGCCTGTCAATCCGTTTGGTGTGTCAGCATCAGCATCAGCGCAACAATACAAACAACTCCTTCTCGCTATTAATGACAACGACTTGCTCTGTGTTCGTACATCACTTTGCTTTCTTTAAACCGAAGCCAAACACACGTGTCTAAATGAGTGACTGTGCAGTTCTAAAACAAATGCTTCCCTTCTTCCATGTTCCTCCTCATCTCAACATGTTTTAATTAGTAGTGAAAAATGAGTTCATTTGGAAGATAAATAACGTGAGCTGTGCATGTCTGTTTTTGGTTGGCAGGGCTAAAGATGGGTGTTTTTCACCCCGGAGAGGAGAGACACAATTTGCATAGCTTACAAAGCTACTTAAAAGAGGAACGCCGATGGTTTCATGATCGTTTAGAATAATATCAAATTATCAAGTACCCTGCAAATAAAATAGTTGTGTTTTTAGGAGAGATTTGCATTCCAAAATATAGCCATATGTGCACTGTAATCACACCAAATGCCACTTGATTAATGTTAGTAAGTGTCAGTTAATGGCTCTATGCAGTGACAAACAGTAATCCTTTTGCTAACTGGTTTCTGTCACTGAGTTAATCTATGAGATGGCAGTCCGAGCACATTTCTAATGTAGCACACATTTGCTAAGTATTTTAGTTTTTTTATACCACAAAGCAGCATCAAGGTAGAAGTTTGAGATAAATGGCTTAAAAGACTGTCTTCAGAGGTCAGTTTATATTGAAATGATTCATAACTCCAACTTCCAGTCTGTTCAAGGCACATTGCAGTGTTTCCATTTTAAAACGTTTCCGTTACAACTTGCCTTTCCTCGTCTTTCAAGTTTTCCACCTTGAGGAAATGCCCTCGGCTCTTTTCTACATTTTCCCTGGGAGCATCTTCTTTATCTGACTTTAATCTGCTAAAATATTCTGCATTTTGGTTTTGAAAGTTTCTGATGTCATCTTTATTTTCTTAAACTACTTTACCACATGCAGAAGAAATTACACGTATCATCAATAAATATTTATTCAGCGGTTGTGGTGAGCAATGGGTGTGAACTCAGGTGTAATTTGGTTTCAGTCTATCAAGATTAATTTTGTCAGGAACATGATGAATGCAATGCGGGGCGACGCTCCGATGCATCAGTGTCATTCCAGATGAGATTTTTCACGGGAGTTGAGAGTTTCTAAGATTAAGTGCAGTATTAGTCAATGTTTTTGGGATAAGACTTCACACTAATTTAGTGAAGAGCAACAACCTGCAGAGGAGGCTCCATTAGCAATGACAATGAACTACAGCTCTGGTGGGAAAATCTGATTAACGCTGCTTGCTGAAATTGTGAAGTCGTTTCGCTGGTTGGGCGATAATTCCACATTTGCAGGAATACCAGCTCATAAAGTGCCTTTGTCCATGCCAAAGTCTCTTTTTACTGGAGTATTCTCATATTTCATGAATCTCTACTGTGGTTAGTTTTGACACTTAATTTATAGATTATGTCAAGGGACTTCTGTACAGAAACGTATTGGAAAAAACATTCCAGAGAAGAGATATTTGTTAGTGAATTCAGAAATATGCTGGATTTGTAAAGCAGTGGAATGCACCAAAATCCAAACAAAAGCAAGGACCAATATGGAATATAAAGTGAGTAAAAAGCATGCTGCAAGATCAGTGTGTTTTCTTGAAATATTAAACCTCAACAGAATACTTACAGCATGAACACATATTTTCTGCCCTGTGTTTTGACTATTCACAATGTAGGATTGACCTTTCACTACAAAATATCTCTTCATTATTCTCTGTTTCTCAAGGAAGTTCCTCTATTGAGATCAGATGTTCTGAATATATAACACTGACAAGTTGCTGTCAGCATTGATTTCCATTTCTCCAAGAAATATTGTGTTGAAATCCTCTCCAGGCAGATAAGTATCTTTACACATGACTGCCAGATTTGATTGCGTTCTGCAAAGGGGTATTGGAGTCACTCTCAATGCATGCTACAGTACCTTGTATTCTTCTTCTGTTATGCCATACTCTGCCCCTTGCAGAGCCCTCATCTAAATAAGAATATTTCTTCCATGCTTGGCAGTTCTCAGAGGGATTGGTGTGCAGCAGGGCTGCGTTGTTGGTGGGGGGAGATCCACTCTCTGCTCACTGTAACGGAACATGTGACCTCAACAAACTGGAGATGTCGGCTTGTATTGCTCGAAGAAGTGTTTTTTTATGTACTGTGCACTTAGGATGTCTATTTTATCCAAAGATATGAGGAGACACCTTGTATAAGAACCAAACCATGAATACAACTTGTATATGAATTGACTGAACTAAAACTTGGATGAGAGATTTATTTTTAGTCTTGTATTTTTCTATTTCTGTCTTTCAAGGTGAATTCAGATAAAACCATAACCCTGTAATGTCCTTAAGTAAATATTTCACCAAATTTAAAAATGTAAAACTAATTTCTAACATTATACATTCTTACCAGATGTCAAATGTGTGTATGATATAAATGTGCTGGAATGTAACTAACTACATTTATTTAAGTACTATGAATAAATAAAATGTTTAGGTACTACCACATACGTATACACTCCACATCTGTTGGAAATATTGCAGTATTTTGCCCCACTGCATATATTTGAGAGCTTTTGTCATTACTTTGTAGATATGAAGATATGAAACATGGATTAATTGCGATCATTGTCATACAATAAACTACCTAACAGTATATTAAGTACTAAACATTTGCTACACCTTGAACAACTACAACTTCAAAATGCTTCTTATATTAATGCATCACTAAAAATAACCCCATAATGTAATATAAAATACTGTAACAATCACAGTGGCCATTATTCAGCATTTTGAGTACTTTTAATACTTTTTAATACACTTTTCTAATAATACTTTTACTCAACATTATGAATGCAGGATTTGTATCCTGTAATGGAGCGTCTTACAACAATAAAAAGTCTAAATACTTATTCTTTCCACTGCACATGTCAGCTTTCTGAATGAAGGCCTCAACTAAAATGGTGTGCTGATAACAATGCAAACTCTCGCAATTATTTAGACGCCCTATAGATATTAATGAGCTTGCAGTTCACCATTGGACAGAGATCTTGCTTATTGCCCCGTGCAACACCGCTCCTATTTCACACGTTATGGTCACTACTGACTGATATGGAAGAATACATTGTGTCATTTTGCAATATTATCCAGACAGACTTTAGGAAAACATTTCTGAAATCGTTAGATTTTTTCCACTGTAAATGTTGCTTTTCTTTCCAATATTACATAAGTATTTTCGACATTCCACTCATCTCAGGGAAGGAAAATTGGAATAAAGTGTGATCTGACGTGTGTTCAGTGCTGAGAGCTATGTATGTATTTCATACAGTGAAAGCAATGATGATGTGGTATGTTGTGATGAGGGGCTTCACACAGTGCAATAATAAATTTGGGGCTATGGGGGTCTGACATTGTCTGTGCTCAGTATAATTAAGCGGTGCATTAAAAAGAGGGCTGGAATAAAACATGAGTATGTAAATGCAGCCTGGAGCTGATGTTCTAGTGATTATTACAATGCAGATAAAGCATTTCTCACAACTGCCTGTGTCTACTGAAGCCTCCAAAAACATCTGGACCTTTTAATTGAAAAATGGCATGGAGTTTCGCTGTGCTGCTTTGTGCTAAGTGAAGTCAACAATTAAGACGAAAATGTAATTGATAAGAATTGCGTTCCTTCATTATTTGGTGTTCTAGTCAAGAAAATTGATTTATCAATTATTTACAGGTCACAGAGCAGAGGCCATGCATTTCTGTTTTCGTTGCATCATCACCTCAAAACATACAGCATCGCTGGAGTTCCTCTCCATGAAATCAATCAAAACATGAATATTATGTTAAAACTAATGACTTTGTTGTACTGGTATTAGTGTACATGTTGAAGTACGATGCTTGTTTCCTTTTTGCTCATGTCACTGTTATGAATGTGAACTTATGAGAGAAAGAAGAACCAAAAATAAATACATGTACAATGCAGAGTGTACAGTATGCAAGGTGGACCGGATGGATATGTAATACATTTTAAAACAACGGTGGTAAAAGTATAAATTAACTGATCTGATCTTACTTTTTTTATTGATTGAATGACATTAATTATAGAAACAATAGTAACATGATTAACAATAATGAGTTTACACTGGTGAGATGGGTGTGAGTCAAAAGCCGGACATATGACTTGGCCTGAGAGATTGTGACCTAATGAAAGAATCACCAACATGGAAGCAGTCATGTCTAATTCAGCTTATACCTGGATGTCAATTCTACAAATATCTTACACTCACTGTCAGAAAAAAAAGGAAAATAAAAATAAAAAATGAAGACACTAATTATGTGCACTTCATTTTAAGTGTAACTATTACACGTATCATTGCTCCCCTCTGTGTACAGTGGTGCTTAGAGGTCCACATTTAATGTGAATGAGTCCAGTCTTTTTGATGCTCGGTGAACATTCCTTCATCCTCCCTGTCTGAAGTCTCTAGATTAGTGGGCCTGGGGCAGAGGCTGTTCATCTGCCAATATGGCACCAGGCTGAGTGATGGGCATGTGGCGATGTCACTAATGATCAGACCATAATGATTCGCTGACAGGGGAGGAGAGCAATAGATTGTCACTGGGGGTTGAGTTAAAGAGGAGCCCTAATGATCTGCCTGCAAACACTGCCAGAGCGCCTCCTATATCACTCCATCTCTTTACTATATACCACTCATCAGGTTCCTCTCCAATGGAGGGAGCCACTGTGTTGTGTCTCAATGCCATCTCGCAACGCACTGTAAACATCTGTCACCTCCGTATCTATATTTCATGCTATTACCTTTTAGGCCTTGGGCTGCGAGCTGTAAGCCTCGGGGTACTTGATTTCCGCCAGCATGAGCTTTCAGTGGAGGAAGGATCAAGTCGTAATCATGGTGCTGCGTGCCTGTGTTTTAGCAGCGGGTGTCCTATATACCAACATCCCAAGTGACTCCAATTCTGTGGCACTCAGCGAAATGAAGAATACCTTATGACCTCTATTTTTATCAGATGCTCTGTTACCACTCTCTCCCTTTTCTGTATCTACTGTAGTTCTTAACCTGCCACGAGAACACATCTGACAGGTTTGAAGGCAGGCAGTATATATTCAAGACGTTTACACAAATAGACAAAATTCAAGCCTTGTTTACTGATGTTATATTAATTTGGAGCAGATGACTTCATTTGCTGACTCAAAACACAACTCTGTTTTTTGTTATAAGCAACACATACAAGTTTGTACTTTTTACCATTTTTCTTTGAACACATGGATCTCTGCACTTATCCATCACACTCCCTCAGACAGCCGAGTGGATTGAAACGGGATCTTAACTTACAGCAACATGTTCAAACACAAGCAGCACTAGAGAACACTTTAACCCCATCAGTGCATTTAATTATGGTTGGACTTGATTCAACGCTCATCCTCTCAATATTATTTTATCTCATTTGAGGGAAAAAATGAAAGGTGGAGAAAGGAAAAAGCGGCAAGTACTTTCGTAATTTAAGAGAGTGTTAATGAGTTGGTGCTAACCTTTCTCAGTTATCCATCATCTAGTAATGGAGGCAAGGATCCCTTTTCCAATCTGCTTCATTAAAAACTTTCTATTAAATCTAAATATGACGCCTCGTACTGCTGAAATTAATAGAGTTTCTGAATGTCTAATTCATCCTTATGGTGCTAAAAACCTCCTTGAACATTTTAACCGCATTGATTTTATATGAATATTATTTAGGAAGACAAAGGTCCTTAAAAGCATGTCTGAAGGATAAAAGGCTCAGACAGAATTACTTGAGACTGAAGTTGCATCATTAGCATTACATTTATCACACATATTAGAGTGTGATTGTTTGGGACTTTGTCAGTTGATGCCTGAGCTTTATGGTTGAGAGGAAAAACAAACCAAAGTACATTTTTAACTCTTGTTTGAATGGACTAATGGCCTTAAGTCACAGGGACACTATTCCTATTTAATGCCACAAATCTGTTTAAGTGCAACGTGTATGCTGCAGTCGAGGAGCTCTTTGGCATCAGGTTGTAGTATTTACCATGTCTTTAAGAGCTTGAACGCAGCACTTGAGCCAATGTACACATCGTTATCATCTATGCCTCATACCCTTGTCCCGCTTTGAAGTATCATCAAATTAATGCAATAATCTGATTTAGATTGGAACAATAGATAATAATGTTTAAATAGAGGAAGTTTGTTGTTGGTTATGTTTTGTCTTTTCAAAATAGTAACCTTTTGGAACTTATTTACAAGAAAAATAACAATAGCACAATGTAAAAATACTTCAAGTCCTGCATTCAAACCTTTAATTAAAGTTTCAAAAAGTAACAATGCAGCAGTATGGCCCCAGTCCGTGTTATATTAGGATATTATTGATGAATTAACATGTGAGCAACTTTTAAATGTTTGCTGGTCAAACTGACTGAAAATGTGTTAAATGCTTGAAATTGAAATTACTAAACCTGGCTATGTTTGTTAAAACGTAATCTGCAAAGTAAGTACAGCTCAAATCTATTAAATAAATATAGTAGAGTAAAAAGTGTGTTTTGTACAAAACATGTAGTAAAATACAATATGACAGCAGAATAGTCAAGTAAAGTATATGTATCTCAAAATACGACCTAAGTGCAGTAAAGGAACAAATGCAATTTACGAAGGCTGCCTTTCAGCTAAAATGTTACTATAACCTCTATACAATAACAAAAATCAGTAATTTGATGTAAAAGACCTCAGAAAGTATGTAGAAGTCCCTGTCTTTTTTGTGTGAATGAGACGATTTTAGTGGAAGAAAATTACATAAAGAAGGACAAATAGCACAGTTGTATTGCAATACATAAAAGGACAAAAGTAATGCCACTGCTTTTCTTTAAATAAAAAAAGAAAAATACTGTTGGCTCAGATTTGCTTCAGCTCCCATAAATGCATCACATTATGCCGTGATTTCCATCTAAGAAATAAACCAGTCAGTCAGGTGGTTGGAGCAATATTTCAATTGACACACCCTTCAGAAAACCTGCACTCAGCAGTGCTAGTAGAACCGCCAGCCGGTCAATATTTCTGCATGTGAGCACACACGCTAAAAAGATGTATCCTCTTCGTTATCCACATTTATTGAAAACTGAACTGAAATCCAACAATGTGGGAGCTTTAAAAAAGCAATAATGATATTTTTTGTGGATACCTCTTTCGCCACATCATATTTCCATTTCCACCTATTTCCTTCAAATGCTTGTTGGCTTGAAAAGGGCCCGGCTATATCTCCAAACCAGATGTGTGCAGTTTCTGTGTCAATCCACTACCCCCAAACTCCTCTTGGACGATATGGAAAAGTGCAGGAGGGCAAATGGTGAAGTCAGAGATTCCCCCCTCCCTTTCTTGTCATAAATCATGCTTGGCAGCACAGAATAAGCTACTTCTAGAGACATCGCTACTGGCACTACACCCATTGCCATTCATCACCTCCGAGGAACTACAAAAAGGCCCAAAAAAAATCACCACAAGCTACCATGTAACCTCTGGACCAACATCACCAACATTAGCAAAAGTGCATTCATCTCCTGAAGACAGTACAATGTTTGCCACCTGCATAATCCTTCCTTTTTATTGCCAGTGTGGCCTTTTGGAGAATTTAACAGAGCTAATTACTCTTCATTTACTTGCAGGGATGGATATAATCTAATGAGGCATTTGAGACGGAAAATATGACTTTCTCACATGGAAAGACTTTTCAAAGAATAAATCTCTAAAGTGTCGAGTGCTAAATTGAGGACCCTTTTTTTGTGGTAGAATATATGTTTTTTTGTGGTCATTTTAACATCATGAACTAATCCTGACAGCCTATAAAATAAAATCCCATAGCGTCTGTTAGTTTTCTGAACTTTTTCCCCGTAACCTTTTCTAAAAGCCAGATACAAAATTCAGAAGCATTTGATGAACTTTCATTGGACTTTTGCTCTTGCATGCTCAGTGCAATACAGAATATACCAGCATGGGAGAGATGCATGCAAGAAGTGATGAGCCAGGCTCCCTCTACATGTACTAACCTTTAGCCTGCACCGTAAAAATGACTGCTTTTTCATTTCCTTCGGAGGGATCTGACGGGCATGGCAGTAATGGCGCTGATGAATGCCAGAATAAACAGACGGTGGGAGACAAGACAAAGACGAAGATGAATGTGTCTGAAAGGTAGGATTCTTGGCAGTTCTGAATTCAGCGGAAACCTGGATTTCATTTTTGGAATTCATCTGCTCGCATGAGAAAGACTTCCAGTGTTAGTCCAGACAAACGTGCACTTTTACGTGCTTCATACATTGACATTTTGGCCATGGACCACAACAAATACGCTAAACTGGTCTCTCTCTCTCTCTCTCTCTCTCTCTCCCTCTCTCTCTCTCATATTTGGCTCCCTGCCAGCTTCAGTATGGCATAGCTATAATCACTATTGAGATGGAGGGTGAAGGTAAAAAAAAAGAAGCATCTATTTGTCCAAGTATTTTAATGATTTTAAAGTTGGAACAACTGTCTTGGGTGAAAAAGTGTGCCTCTCTGGCCCTATTAATGTCTTATTCCACAATAGAACAGCTCAACATATACAATTTCTCTGTGTCGCATTGCCACACGCTGCCACCCCGTCCAGGTACTCAGCAGCAGACCGCCCCGTGCACCATGTAGTTATTTGAAAGCGTTTTCCTGTAGCTCAATACTGTAAATTACCCTTACTATCAATCTAATGCTGAGCTTAGTAAGTTAGATTGGACCACCGCTTAATTTATTACCTACGGTATTTATCTAAAATGTTTACATCAGTGCACATTAGCAAAAAGTATGATCTGTCATGAACTGAAACCCAACTGCAAGAAGGGAAGCCCATCACCAAAGGAGTGACAGCTACTCTTCATCTTATAACAGCTTAGGTTTAAAAACATTTGATTTACTTCAGAACATGCGTCTGCATGCATTCAATAGCTCTCAGTAGGAGATGTCATAAATCGTATAACAATTTGCATTTAAACATTAAAATAAATAGATACAATTCATTGATTCAAACTACAGTCTATGTTATTGTAATACAAATAATAATGTGTAGTACCTGGAATCAGAGGTCATTGGGTCATTTATGAGCTTGGAACATATCTAAACGCCTAAAGGGGCAGTCGTATCGGTTGCCATAATGCTATATTTCCCAGCAGCCATCCCTTCATGTCACCCAGCCCCCAAGGGAGAAACAACAAAAGTGGTAATTTACAGACAGGAAGTGGAGTGTAGCCGTAGTGCCTTAATGATTGTTTCTGTGTAGTTGTTATTTCATTGAGAGGTTCAGAACACAGTGAGCGCTTCTCTGTATTGTATCTTAATGCAGTTCTTATAAATCACAGCAGAGGAGACAGCCGGCAAAAATGTACATCCATGATCATAAACCTTTAAACAAATACTGCAAAAGAGGAGATGTTTAATGTATTTCATTAGTATTTTTGCTTCAAGGGATGGTGAGACATTTTGGGAAACACACCTATCATGTGTTACAGAAGCATTCCTTTAAGGTCTTTAAGAGGATAGATAGAGATGCTGCTTATTCACGAATGTTTCCTTAAAAGTGTCCTTCACATGTCACACAAGATAATTCACCTGTAGCTCATTAAACCAAAATATCGGCCTCCTCCCAGATACTTGACCTCACCGAGGACTTCCACTTTAATTTGCATTAGAAATGTGAAATATAGATGGACTTGCAATGACAAATGTTCTTGGACTGGTATCTGCAGAGCAATATGAAAATTTACAGTTGGCATTAATATTAATGCATCATTATCAGCTGTCTGATTTCATAAATAACTACAGCAGTGTCAGGTCTGGTGTAGATCACTTGGATAGGGCACACTTTGCAAAACCACACTTTGTGAATTTAATTGGGAAAATTGCAAATCAGGTAGTCAGTCGTATAACTCATTGTCACATTTAATCAATAAACTTTGTAAATCAACTCATTTCATTTATAAATGATCTTATATAGATCAGGCAACCAATTAAACAATTAGCATACATTTAGCAATTAATTAATTCAACCATTAATCACGCCATTACTGTTCAGATTTTAAGCCAGAAAATTTGGGAGCAGACGTGCAGGCTGGCATTGGAGCTGTACATCATGCCTGGGGAGTGCAGATTGTGACACAGCTAGATTTACTGTGCTAAAAATCAATGCAATTAGGAGAGAGGCTGGAAGCTGGCCTGGGGTCCAGCGTGGCCTTTAAGACATTTTTTGACACACACACACACACACACACACACACACACACTTCAAAACTTTTACATTTTTTGTATTTCTTATTTGGGACATACAAGGTCATCGTTAGCAGCAGTAATACTGAATGTCCACTAAGTACTCGGCAAAATATCTGAAGCACTGCTTAATGAAAGGTGCAGTGTGTTGCATTCCTAAACATCAATATGTCATTGTCAAATTAATTGTGGCACCATGGTGTAATTACCACAAATAAATGAGACAACGGTCCAGATGATTGGTTGCCCCTGTCTCACACCACCTTTATTGATGTTAGCGCTTATCAAAATCAAGACCACATTTCCCATAAACCCCTTTGCTTACAATACTTCTGCTCTGGTCCAAGTTTACATGTTGCTATCAGCATTTCACTCTGTCAGTTATCTGTTCTCAAGAGAAAGCTCTACCTCTATTAGTGGAGGAACACAGGACTTTATCGTGTTTAGTGCTGCAAAGCACACTGGGCGAGGAACCCAAGATCTCAAGACATTTCATATATTTCATATTGTGCAGTGAAGAGACTGATGCCATGTGTTTAGTTCACAGAGACTTGTGAGGCTAACGTAACAAATGAAGTTAGAAATATGAGCAGAACAAAAGAAGAAAAACGTATTTACATTTTGTATTGCTAAACATACACTTTTTAAACAGATTGTCTGGCTACTTGTGAGCAGCAAAATATTATGTATATATAATATTATTAAAAAGTATTGTTGTTAAACGTTGTTTTTTACTGTGTTCTCGCCTGTATTTTCTCTGCACTAAACCCTCTCTAACTTTGTTCTGCTTCACTTTTCAAAGTCAAAATTTGCAGAGATAATGTTCACATATTGTGTTATGATTTGGGAGAGCTTAAAACCTTACAAATGTATTATTTCAAATAAATAATCATCCTGAAAGTGCTTTTTTTCTAGGCGGACCTGAAAACCTTTAATTTTTGTGTGTCATCTTCATTTACTCTTAACCAGTAACATATAGACTGATATTTACACATCTGAACAAAATCTCACATTATACTTGTTTATTATAACACAAAAAGTAACCAAATAGCCCTAGTGGTTGCAGAGATACACCCTTTTTAGTTTGGGTATGCAATTTCGAGCAGAAGCCTAAAAATAGCATGGTGCTCTTAAACACGAAACACAACATGTTCTGTGGGTTTGTCACTACAATAGAACCCCCATTGATCAATTGGGACCATTTGAAAAAATGCATGAAACTTTGATAATTAGCAATAGTCAAGATGTCAAGTCTCTTCACAAGACTTGAAGAATATTCCGAGCAGCAGCCTCACCTCCACATTGCAGGAGAGGAAAGGTTAGTGCCGGTTTGAGGTGTTGTGGATAGCTGCCCTCAAACACAGAATGCGGACAGCGTTGAAGAACTGTCTGGGCCTCAGGTTGCTGATTGTCTCATCTGTCTTGGCTAAGTCAGCAGGATGTGACAGCCGCCCTCTCTCTGTTACCCGCTGACCACTGGGCTTGGCATCCTCTCCACTCACCTGCCCTATCACCGCCTCCGCCATATCTCTATCCCTCGTCTCACTCTCACCTCAAACTCTTTGCAGCAAGAATGAGAATCAACGCTGTGGTGTCAAAGAGGAGGGATGTAGGCTAACAGTTTCTGACTGCGGACTTACAAGTATCGGTTCCGCGTGCTGACTTCTGCTTCTTTTTTTTGTTGTTGATTATACTCCCAATCTGACAAAGTGACAAACCTTCACTTTAAACGTAAGTGACTTCAGGTATATGTCCTAATGCAGGTTTTTTTCTAGAAGTAATAGTTTTGGAGAAAAACTTTTTTTAATGTTCTAGTGAGTGCATGCATTGCATAGCCATATTGTATTATATATATATATATATATATATATACACATATATATATATATGTATATATATATATATACACATATATATATATATATATATATATATATATATATATATATATATATATATATATATATATATATATATATAATAGTTGGGAACGAACCAGATAACTTTCATTTGTGGAGTTTTGCATGTAGAAGATGGAGCTTCCCCTTCATCCTGACTGAGCTGCAAGTCTTCATTGTCACAGTGATTGTCTTTCAGGTTCACTTGTCATCTTGTCTCTGTGCCTGTCACTCTGAGAGGAACTGTACATCATATTCACACATGCCTACCTGTGTTACTGTTCTTTTTTTTTCAATGCAGTATGTCAAATTAATATTATGGTGTGTCATGTATGATTACTGTGCGAGATGAAATATAATGTTTTTTTGAAAGGTTTACCTTGTCAGACACTATCAGCTTAAATAACAGTATGTGTTTGATTTTATCTCCATGTGTTCTATCAAATTTGACAAAAGTGTAAATACGCTGGTAGCTGCCGTGTATTTTTAGCAACCCAGATTTTATTCTTATGAGCTGAAACATATTCTACTATGAGAAACATAAAAGTTACAAATTGTCTTTGCCTTAGAACATGAGCTCGACTGAAAATGACCTCCAGTGTTCAGTGTGTTAAGATGTGAACTCTCAAATATTTAGTTTAAAGAAATATTTTATAGTTCACATCTTAAGAGCTCATATTCTAATAGGATTTTTTTGGGGGGTATTCCATTACAGCTCCTTTTTACTCACTGCTCACCACCGTCCCGATCCTAGACTTGAAGCCGGCTCGTCAGGGATAACAGATGAGCGTAGATGAACAGTGTCAGGTAAAGTGCTGTGAAAGACATTTAATGTGTTTTATATCAGTGTGTCTGAATTGTCCAGGAACACTTGAATCACTCAGTGTCAACCAAATACGGCGTAATGAGACTCGCCTCCTCTCATCTGAAGACACATGTCTCTCTGCTGTCACTCAGGCTAACGCAGGAAAAAGGGCTTTTTCGAGGCTTTTGAAGCACATGGGCTATATGATAGCGCTCCGCTTTGCATCAGGAACCGCTCATGCAGGATCATTTCATCACAAAGTCTCCCAGAGAGAGTACGAAGGTCACACTCTGGAGCTCATTCAAACATCTGGAGTTCAGGAACATAAATTATTAAATGAGGCAGCAATCTGGACTGAGACACCCAACAGTTTTTCATGGACCACTTGGAGGTATTCTTTTTCCAAAAGCTTAAAAGCATCAGATTTATTTACTGAAAAGAAAATAAAGAATTATGTCTACCAAGTGTGAGCTGTTTTGAGCAGTAGATTAGTCTTGGCTACGAGTCTCTGCTTGTGGTTTTGCTGTGCTTCTTCCGCTGCTATGACACAGTCTAGCCTGACAGGAGAAGGTCTGCTAAGGAGCTTTGTTTTCCCAATGGGATGTTTCTTGATGTCTATTTGGAAAACTCTGAATTTCCTCCAATGTTGCCAACACAAACCAATGTTGGAATTGGTCCAGTGTTGTCACTAACTATATAAGAGAGGCTGTATGGGGGAGGTGTTGATGTTCGTACCAAGGCTGTGATGAGGGTAAGGAGGTTCATGAGGGGAGAAGCCTAGCCTCTTAGCCTCCTTTGAGTTGTCACAACTGGAAAAGAATCGACTTTGGGGCGGAGAGAGAGATCTCTAATTATCCCCACCTGTGCCCGGCTACAATGGGAGGGTCGAGATGAAGCCATTAGCTGTCTCTCCACTGGCACTACCAAGAGTTTGTATACATCTGTGTCTTATTTTCTTTTCTGGCACAATCAGTCTAGAAAGCTAAGCAGGCATGACCGGATTTGGCAAGTTCCAAGGACTTTGGCAAAGTTAGACAAGGAGGAAGCGGTGTGATGTAGAGAGGGGGATGAGCTGGCACGGACTCTGTGTTTGCTTTCTCCCCTGCCTGCTACTTGGGCTGGGTGTGTTGCTTGGAGAGGCTGCTGTTTTGGTCAAAACAATCCACCGAACACTGAAGGGGACAGAGACGGAGCAAGTTGCAGAGAGAGGGGTGAAAATATGATTAAATGAGGTTCCCATTACATGTTTGACTGCTCCTATAATTTTGGTAACAAGCAGCAGAGTCCTTCCACTTTCCAGGTTATCTCTGTTGTGAGGGTGCTGTTCAAGATTATTGAGATACTTAAGCTCATCTCCCATTTGACTCATAGTGCTTGATAGAAAAAGGCTCATTGTGATATCAGAATTGTCAGTTTTGATTAGCTGAATCAAGCCTTTGTCTGGCCCTGCAAGTGTGCATGTTGTCAAAGCTGTTTACGAGCAATGACCAGATATGAAGCCCAGACTATGGCGGTCATGTAAACAGCCACATCTGTTTGAACCCACCTGCTCCCCAGTGTTTACTGGCCCTGTAAATAATGAAATAAGTCCTCCGTATTACTGCATAACAAATTTTACAGCAGCATGGACTTTGCATTAAGTGACACAATAATTAATCAGCAATATGAAACAAAACATTGCATGAAGTAAAAGTAATCCAAAAAAAATCTATGCATCTATCTGGGCAAACCTATTTTGTTTCCCAGGTGCAGCATGCATTCATTTAGCACCTCATACATTCATTTCCATCTTTATTTATTTATATATCTCCCTGAGTGTTTGTTTTCATTTTAGTCCCTTGAACCTTGCCACCCTGTGTGTGACACCCGGGCAGTGAGCGAAGACGAAGAGGCGGTCTGGTTCAGAATGATCACTATCATTAACATTCACGGGGGGTTCACTTATCATCCCTGACTGGAGGGACATGGCAGCCATTATGAGACGTCCGCAGGTGGAGCGCCATGATACATATTGCATCTTGCCACAATGGATTTATGTATTCAGTAACAAAAGAAAAGTCTAATGAAAAAATACAGAAGGCAATCCTTTATTCCTCGCTCTACTTCAAGTGAGGCCACCATGTCCCACGATGAGGAAGAGCGCGGGGGAATTCCAGGGCTGCACGCTGACCTGTCACTCAGCGCACGCAGACTGCGTGCAAAGGGCCACACTATTCCTCACATTGGCCCCATGTTTTATTGGCAACACATTGATGCTCATATCCCTTACTAACCCTTCAGAACAAGGGCATGAAACTACAGTTTCTGGCTGTTTCAGGAAATGACTTAACCTTTTTTTTTATTTTTTATGAAAACATATATTCTTGACTTTTTTTAAATGAAGATTTACATCTTCAATATGAAACAAAAAGCTTGGGACTTAGAGCTACAGACACAAACTATTAAGAGAAAAACTGGCGCATTGTTGATTTGTTGACAATAAGAAAAATAAGGGAATAAAGAAAAACCTTCGAGGAAAGAGTTGAATCATAGATATCACAGCAAATATGCCGTAGCAATGTCACCAACATAATCTCTCTCTCTTTATTTTGTACAATATCCTCCAACGAGTGACATGCCTGCCATGTAGTTTGTGACTAATAATTTAAGCAGACAATTAATACATGGAAGAAATAATAATCAGTAGAATATTTACTTTTACATTTACTTCTAGAGTGGATGCTAATGGTAAATTATCATAAGGGAGGGCTTTAACTCCATATAAAAGAAACAACATTAAAAGTCAACTATTCCATAACAGATTTCCTCATGGTTGATTAAAGACACTATTTCCTTTAGTAGAGAGGCTCCCCGACCAGTAATAACCTAATTGGAGAGAATCCTGGAACCAGTGTTGCTCCTCTGTGTCCCTGTGTATAAATAGAGTCTATAATGGACCGAGGTGTGATGCCATCATTCATCTCTGCTCAGAAACACTCCAGGTTTAGGTCCTTGCTCATTTTCCTAATGATGCTCTTGTTTTAGGTATGTTTTCACTTTAAGGTTTGTAAGATTCCAGCTTAATGGATACTATTCATCACAGGCTTCTGTACCCAAGTCTAGTTTACCCAGCAAACATATTTGACATAACAAATTGCCAAAAAGAAAGACTTTTCAGTTAGGGAGTTGGTATATTTTTCAAACCAAAAAGGTAAATGTGTGAACAAAAAGCACGTCCCAGTCCTGCATGTCTTTGAGGTCAGAATCCACTTCCTGTTCAGTGTGAGCGTTTTCTCCGCTGTAGTTATATGATGGTGGCAACACCACTGACAAAGTAATCTATTGTTTGCTAATTCACTTAACATGGCTATGTAAAGTGCTTTTGAATTTAAAATGTTAATTGATTAAAGAGGCTTCCAGTGCCAATTTTCATTGACACCAAATAATAGGAGGTCTCTTAAAAAAATAAATTACGTCTTTTGGGAAGCATATCCCTTATGATAGCCCCCGGTTATGCCAGGCCTTTATGTGGTAGATTACTCCCTGGCTGTAGCCCAAAAAAAGCCTGCTTTTTAACCACTGCTTCTCCCATTTGCCTCAGGATGCTCGTGGGCTGGCAGGTTGCACAACACATTACCATCCTGCAGCAGCGCTTAAAACACATTTTAGCCCTACAACACAGCTGGCATCTTGGCCAGCACCGCTGTGTTGGGCACGGAAGGACCAAAAGTAGATGTTAAAGCGAAATTAAATAGATGAGAGTCCATCCACGCTGCGGTGCTTGTGTGCATTTCCTTCCCAACACATCCCCTGTGCTAACCAAGTAAGCAGGCTTTGATTATTGCAAACACATTTTAAAGGCATTATACATTTGTGAAAAGGGGAGTTCACTTTAATGTAGTGCATGACAGAGTGCTCACATGCATGGCTGCCCCTGTGTGTACTAGCTCATGCCAAATTCAGGGTCTATGTGTAGAGTTATGTGTTGCTAAACATCACTAAGATCCAACTGCCCAGTGTGATGCCTTTGGTTTCCAATCTCATGCTTCACGCCTGCTGCCCCTCTATCATGGATTCTTATTTACAGGCAGGACCCTCGCTGAATCCCCCGAGGAGCAGATGATGTGCAGGTCTAGGTTGAGGCCATATCCCATGAATACTGTCCCTATCACTATGAATACGATTCAAGAGTTCCAGTAACTGATCCAACTAGCTTCACTATGTGCGGGGCAATGAATGCTGTCAACTTGAAAACCTATTTATTTCAGAATTAGGTTATTTCACATGTGAGTAGATGTCTATTGTCAGTTTGAGGAACCACAGTCAGCTAAAACCCTGCAGATTATTAATCTCTGTGATATAAATGAACAAACAGCATTGAGTGATTATTTTTCTATATCCTGGAGCTGCTGTGGTTTTATTTAACAGAGCGTACAACTCTGCTCCACATTCCCTCTTTTTAAATGCATCATAAATTATGTCCTATCTTTATACATGCCCAAAATGAAATGTGCAGGAGGAGGAGACAGTAAATATCAGCTGTCCAGTGCTCCTCTTGTCCATGTCATCACGATGAGTGCATCCAAAAGCACTGTGGAAGGCTAATTGTGGATTTCTGGCCCTGAAAGACAAGCCTCTATAAATATGTTTTATTTATTTATTGTTTTTAATGATTGTACAGTGTACATGTTCTCAAGTCAAAGATAGATTAATGCTTAGCAGTTCATGCACAGGCACACACACACAAAATAATGATTCCGACATCGCTAAATAAGTCACTTGTCACCCTTCAACATGACAAAACAAACTCCTGTTGATTTTTCTCCACTACACCATGGTAGAAACCATAAAAGTATATGTGTTACCTACAAAAAACACATTGCGATACATTTTGTTGGTTTGGATGCATTATGTGACTTCAAAACCAGTACAATGAAAAACAACAAGTATATCTTTCTCAAGGATACACTGTGTCTGACTACTGTATAATTGAGCCAGAAATTCTGATATTTTACGGCAAAATACAATTTTATGAGAAGAAAAGACAATTTTTCAAATCAGACCTAATTTAGTAAAAAAAAAAAAATCATAGTCTGGGACTTGGTTGTTGAAAGGACCTAGAATAATCCTGAATAAGATTACACATTCAAATAGGCTGCAGTGAGTGGACTGCACTAATGAAGAAGGGATGCATAGTGAATAACTTTTTCCATGGCACACACTGTTTTCAGCATTCAGATGGATGTCGGAAGTTTGTTGAAGTAACCTGATGTGGTGGGCTGAAGGTGGATATCCCACAATGCTGCAGCCCGCCACCTCCCATTGTCTTGATAGGGGAGCAAGAGATGTACAGCGGGCTCAAATGGAGGTGGCATCTGGTGCCCAATTTGTCATGCCTGAATTACCCAGGAGCTGATAAAGGCTGAAGTTTTAATAAAAGTTGGGAGCAGCAGATAGCAGGGTGAAGGACACTGATGAAGTGTCTTGGGGCCTATTTCCAGCTAGAGATAAGAACCTACAGAAAGAGGTGGGTCGAGGGTCTAGAGCAGTGTGTTAATACGCTGATGCTGAGTAAAAAAAAAAAGTGCTGTTGAAATGCAACACAGCACACATAATGGAAAAAATAATAAATAAGCAAATAAATAATGATGATGATCTAAACGAGGAGAAGCCAGGGTGGAGGCTGTGGAGTCCTGAAGCGTCTCTGCCTGTAATTTGGCCACCCGCCAGCAGCCATTGCTCACCCTCAGCTGCGACGGCAAGCTCCAGATGTGCCAACGGCACGTTTTGGATTTTGCCAGCTGACTGCACCGTTTGATAGCCCGCTCTCTGGATGCCCATCACCGGCCGCAGAGATAGAATTAAATGATGATGATCTTCCCACAAGTTGGGTGAGGAAACAACGCATATAAATCTTGATTTCATCTCAGCGTGAGAAGTCTTTATCCATCATCACTCTTAATGAACAAGTCATTAGCCGCGATGAATGGCGCTCTGGGCTCCTGCTCGCCACTGCTGCTTTTGTTTGCAGCTTTCAGGGGCAACTTCCTGTGCCCTTTGAGAGGGTCAAACTCATTTCTCCAGATGTGGGGTAACCTCGCTGCTCCTGGGGTGGCTGCACACCCATGTACTAAAGAGGGCCTGGAAAAATGAGGATATACTGAGGGTTTGTCTGTTTTTGCCACATTGTCTGTCCCTCAGCAAGTCTCTGCATGCACTATCATCCAGAGAACAACCCATTATGGTAATTATATGTGCACAATCTTCCACTTGATGCAAGCTTGCTATGTAAACAGAAAAAGGCTTTTTGTTGGACAGTAATAGAAAATTAGTGAGGAGATGTAAAAGCCATGCTGTGCTCTCCAGCTACTTTGTAATACAAATGTATACCATTAACAATGGGACTACACAGAATATGTTTCTATATCTGCAAACTCCATCAGTCCTTTATCTGAACTGATGATTCTGTGTTTGAAATGAATGAGCTGTTTGGTGAACAAGATTTCTTGAAGTTATCATTTCCTGGGAGCCTTAGTTTTTATTCATAATCATTGAGCCGCTAAGAGCATTGTTAAAGAATTTAACAGTGTGCACCATATACCCCGAGGCTACCCGAATCTAAAACACCTACATACAAGTTGGATGAAACTTCTGTGATCTCCTCCTCCTTCTTCTCCTCTGAAGTACAACAGGGCTTTAAATATGAAAAAAGGAAGGCATCAATCCGGCTCCACGGCAGTAAATGTGAAGAGATAAAGGTTGACACGAGATAATTGAAAATATCTGGCACTAATACATCAGAGTCAGTGTTTGTATTTGAACATAAAGGAGAAGAGTGACATGTGACTTTCCTTGTTAGTGACAGCTGCCATGTTTCCCAGTCTGCAGGGACGTACTGTACCGGAGGATTCATCTGACTTGTACAGTATGTCTGAAGTTTCTCAAATCCCCTGAGACACATCTTTACATGTTTGATGATTTTTCTGAAGAGAGGTTCCAGTTAAATCTTTTCAGAAGTTTTGCGCCTTGAATTCCCTGAACATTTAAGTCCTAGAAATAACAGAGGGACCAAACACAGAGTGATAGTGAGTTTGTAGAAGCAACTGTTTTACCCATGGGAGTATTCCTGCTCTTTTAAGACAACGTTATAATTTTAGTTTCTAATAGCGGTGCGCCCAATGAGCAATGCTACCATTACACTGTGGTTTCCTAGTGATCAGTCTAATGCTTCACTTGATGAAATAGGAATTTACTGATGTTGTGGATACGCACCATATTTATCTGTGTTTCCAGTTTCAACACACGCTCAGTATAGGTGCAGAAGTGAAATACCCATTACTGCATGTGTCAGTGTCATAAACAATAGCGTCGACTCCTCGGAAGGAGGCAGGGTGGTAATGGAGGCAGTGCATCAATGTTCAGCACAAGGTCTGCAATTCACACCAGGAGAACACTCACCTGAGCATCAGGAATGCTGTTAGGAGACGGCATTACCAGGAGCAGATGTGTGGAGGAGGATCGGTTTGAAAAACAAGCCTTGTATGTACAAGCACGCAACTTAAACGGTCAGTGCACTCATACCATACTCAAATAAACCCCACAAATGTTCTCAGTTGTCCTTTGTGGTATCCAGTGATGTAGATAGTGTCAATTGCATGAGCTGAGGTTTTGAGATAACCTCCATGAAGACTTTCAACACATTTTTACAGTGGAAGGGAATTCAATATATGTTGCGAGGCTCACACTGAAACTCAACAGCAATGTCTCTTTACAGAAATGCAGCCCCGTTATCCAGAAACCTCACTGTGAACTGTATTTACATAAAAAATGTCCATAAAAAAAAAAGAGATGTTGGTTCAAAAGTGGAGGTGTTGAGGATATCTTATGTCTTAGTGTGGGATAAATCTCAGCGACTAAAACTATCTACATGTTTAGAAGGGTAAACTGACCCTTTAAATTTAAGAAAATAATGGACTTTTCTTTTTAGGCAAGTAACGTTTATAGTCAGTGCTAGATGCCAACCAGCATTGAGGCCTAATAAAAGCATTGACGGCATTTCCTTCCTGATAAAACATGTGCAAAGCTGATATGTTTCGGTATTTCTAAATCATGCATCGATTGCATCATGTTTGCTAGTTTGCCGTCTTCTTTTCCTTGCTGGAACAACTTGATGTTTCTTGGTGCATTACAGCCGCCAACTGTTGGTGTGTGAAAGTGTGTGCAGGAGTGTGTTGGCACTGCATGTGATACAAACAAAGCAGAGGCCCACTCATAAATACATTGCTCCATAGCACAACTAATGGTCAAACGGCCACCTATGTCCTAACAATGAGGACTGTACCTGTGACTATTGTCAGAAATGATTAAGTGCAATTTCTGTTATTTTAAATACAGTTTTTGAGTCATTGAAATTAAACCTTTATTGATTTCTTATAAAACATACACATATATTTGACATTAGTAACATTTTGAAACCATTAGATACTCTTCTGCAAGCACATAATGTGTTACATTTATTTTGGATCCTCTGTATTGCAGCTCAAAAGGTCTTCTTGACTCTCTCAGCATAAGTGCATCCACATTCAATTTGACTTTTTGATAATGAATAATAGAGCAACCTCAAAAGTCTTCAAGGGGCTGAAGTTGGTAAAGCAGTTTCATACAGTAGTTATCTCAAAACCTGCCATGGGATGGTGCCTAAGGCAGAAAGGGCATTTTACATAAAAACAAAAACAAACCAAGAAGCACAGAGGGGCTTCCTACTGAAATATGTGGGAGAAGTAGAAGTTTTATTCAGATATCACACGTAGGGAAGTGGTTCTAAATTTGAAAGAATTCCTGTGAAATTTTGGGTTATTTTCTGAGTGGTATTGATGTAAGGGTTTGAATGATTAGTCTGAAAGGTTCCATTCACCCTAATTGAGACTCTATTAATTCATCAAAAATGGGGTTGTTGCTTCTACACTCAATAGAAGAGGCAAGTGGAAATATAGTGAAATGCAAATCGTCTCCTAGACAGAAAAAAGGAAGCACGCCATCCTCTTGTCCTTTTATGATAAGAGGCTGAATTACAACAAACCACTGTGGGAATAACAGTCACTATCACTGACCAGCAAATACACGAGAGTCCCCGTGTCCTTGGTTGATTCTGTCACAAAACTGAATCTGAGCAAGTGACAACCTTAGCAATGAGCAGCAAGAGTGCAACCAGCTCATTGCACCTCTTCTCTTTGACTGTCTGTCGCTCCTACCCAGTGGTCATATCGCCAACCTTTCCCTGCCATACTCGCCGTCCTTGAGTTTTGTGAGGTAGACAGCTGCATATTTTCCCAGCGGACCTCCCTCCGCTGTTCTGCTGCCCCTGGGACCAGAGTCTCAGGTGAGGTTGCCGAATCTTTCAGTGTGAGGTGATGAGTTGTGGGTCATCTTGGTCTTACTACTGTAAAAGTGAGCTCATTCCTGTTGACCCAAAAATAACTGATTTAACTGTAGTGATTTACCACCTCTGTTTAAATAGGCTCGGTAGACCTAGACAACACAATGCAGCACAATACCACAGCCTGTTAGAAACACCTTTCAATATGATGCAGTCCGATACAGCTGCAGCACAAACGTTTGCCGAACTAGAGTTGAGTTACAGTCTGCTAGGCAGCTGGTAAGGCACATATGAGAGAAGGGGAGTTTAAAAAGCAGAACGTTTAGATGTAAATGTTAACAGAGAGGTTTAAAAGCTACACACACACACACACACACACACACACACACACTCACACACACAAAATACAAAAGTTAATCATTGTTTGAGTTGAAATATCTTTTAATACTTCCCACTGACTGTGAGTGAAGCTTTCTGATTGTTTCTGTACAGTAGTCTGTCATATGTGCTATATCTAAATAAATATAACAAAATATGTTCTATGATACTGTGGGCTACAGCCCAGTAATACTAGAATAAGCAGAAACACAGTCCTTCAGATAAAAGACTGGATCCAAGCATCTTTTTTTCTCCACAGAGCTGTTATTTCCCTGGTTTGGGTGAAGGTAATGCAGCTGCTGATGGGTGTTGTTGGAGAGAGAGGCAGAGCAGTACAGTGATGACTGTGGCCTTGTCAGTAATTCAGCAGATCAGATGACACTTCAATAGAAGAGCCGGAGTGTGGGGTGGAATTTGAAAATTGAGTTGACAACACCAACTATAAAGGCGTTATGGTCTCTGGTATTGGTCTTTAAATGGCTGGTGATTCTGTTGTTGAACAATGTGCTTGTGAGAGATTGCTCTATGAAACAGCAATATTGCCTTTTGTACTTAAAAGTTCTGGCTTTAATATTTTTGTGTAAATTGAATAACGGCACAACGGGGCGTCTCAGTAGGTGTGGATAAAGTCTAAATGTTGCAGCTCAGCTTGCCCTGTGTGGTGTGATAAATGCTCATAGATATTCAGTAATTCTTATGAAATTAAGTCAGGAAGCTGAATTTGTATTCTTTTAAACCATCAAAGAGTGAAATTGCATAGAGATTATAAAGCAGCGGTGATGCAACATTTTTAAGAGGTGTGAATGTGCCGGATTTAAACAAAAGCAGCTGTGGTGTAACATCAACATTGCACTATTCTGTCAAGATATCCATTTAAATTGTTATTTTTCACCCTCGCAGTTCTGTCTGATTTAAAATGGTTTGGAGGAACAGTCTGCAAATCCTCCTTGAGCGGATTACAGCTGAGGTTGGAAAACTTGGGGCAATTTCATGTACTAGCTAAATTGCATAGATATGAGTGAGCCAGAAGCTTTTAATACTGTATAGTCCATTTTCATGACATTTTTTATTTCTGCTAAAAGCATCACTGTGACTTTGTTGCCTCCCTGTGCTGAATTTAGAAGTTCATCTAAAACATTTTGTCTGTTTATGTCATTTGTTATTAATAGACGATGTATTTCATATGGATAATGTTGTATTATGTGCGTGTGGTCCTGTATTAACAGAGCTGTGAGCGTTCTACTGGGAGGTGTGATTTTCGAAAGGAATTGCGTCAGCTTCTGAAGAATGCCTTTATGTTTCCAAACCCGGCTCTTTAACACACATTTCAGAGGAGTGCTGTCAGCTTATGGCATATTAGCTGGATGGGTTTGTTTCCCATGGGACACGAGAGGCTAGCTTGGAGGGATCCCAGGGAAGAAATGGAAGACACACTCTTTGAAATGCTTTGCTCTGTCATTCCAATTCAGCACAATAAAAATCAAAAACAGCTTGGCCACAGACCACAGCTTCACCTGGAGCCTTCGTCAGTACAGTACCAGCCTCAGACTAGCTGTTGTAAAAATACTGCTGTCCACATTCATTTTAGACTTTATAAAACAATGGACTGTAATTGAAAAATAAGCATTTTCCTGCACAGCGATAGCTCATAACTCACATGCTGCATCAACAGACATAGCAGTGTTTACAGTTTCAATGGCATGAATCTGAAAAAACACATTATTCTTTTGATTTTTTTTATGTTACTGAGCATTAAAATGTCATGTGCATAATGTATGCAAATGTGCGATGTTGAACTGATGGCAAAAATCTAAAATTGTAAGAAATGTGTCTGCATTGTCCTTTATTTCATTTTTTTAAAATCTTTATACATTACTGTACTTCTTAGCTGTGAAGCTCTCCACGTTGTTTCTGCATTGCTGACTGAGTACAGTAAAACAACCTCCGCCACGCTACTTGCCCTTATGGACCCAGAAAAACATGAAATCAATACTGCATGCATTTCAAGCAGGAAAATTCTGTTATTGAGTATACTGCTATATAATGGTTTCCATTATTGACATCTATGAGTTATGAAATAAAAGCTAACGCAATGAGGATGAGGAAAATGGTATTTGAGGGTTTTTATTGGATCAATTTAAAGTCAGAGCAGTGCATTCTGATGACAATAAAATGCTAATCTCATCCAGCGTATACAACATTCAAAAAGGTTAGAAAAGTGCAGAGGTATCAAAAATGTAAACACAAGAGAGAGTGAGAAATAATCGTAGCGTCTATGAACTTGTCTTTCTTGATTTTTGGAGGGACATTCTGATGGAATTGAACCTGACAGCAAATGTGATTAGTTAGCTTCACCAAACATAGAGCTATAGGTTCGATGTGGGAAAATATTTTTCACATATTATTCAGGTACAGAAAGCTGATGTGACGAATGGTAAAATAATCAGGTTATCTCTTAAGCTATGTCAAAAGAAACTTCTTTTAATTTAGCTTCTTCCACTTTTGACAAAAGAAGAAAGAGTACAATAAGTCAAGCGCACGCTGTTTCTATCTGTAATCTGCAATCTTTATTCTTTTACCATTCATCATTATTATCTCGAAAGCTTGTGTAGCATTATTTGTCATGCGATAATAAGGGGAATCCTGCTGTGTATTTAAAAATCGCTTCACAAAAATGAGCTTGAGCATACAGTAGTCACTGGGACTATGCTATTGATGCAGCCCTCTGAACATGGCTGATCTCAGATGACCCTTCCTCTTTTCTCCCGCATAGCCTTCCCCCCTCCCCTTTCTTATCCATTACATGGGAGCTGAATGATGGTGATTTGGTTGAGGCCCAGTGAGTGCCTGTAGAAAATTGGTTGGTTGATAAAAACCCTCCTATCAAAGGGGGCTACTTTCTCATTTACATTTAGATGAGTATTGATTATTTATTTACTCAGTGGAGTGGGATTCTTTTCCAATCTTATCTCTCGTCTGTGCCTGTCACCTGGAAAAAAAGAGATAGAGTTCTTGACACCGCACTAAGATAACGGCATTTTGTAGAGCAGATAAAACTTGGAATGGTGGTCTCTGCTCTATATTCCCCTTTTTTCCTCTTACCCAATTTTGACGGAAAAGAGAAAGTTTTGAAAATTAAAACTGATAGCCCTTGTTCAAAAGGGGGGAGCAGGTGAAGGAATCTCAATTTGCAGGGGGAACAAGTCAAATTGGTTGTCCAGATATGGTCAGGCTGTGTCCACTGGGAGATTTCTTATCTTCATTGTCTCAATAGTTTAGGATTTCTATCAGATATAATACAATATTGTTTGATAATTGTGATGTGAAACAGTACTGTACATTTCATCTGATACCCCCTATAATAAGATTGTATCACACTGCATGCTACATGATCCCAGTGTTTGCAGACTGTGTGGAAATGAAGCCCCTGGACGTGTCTGTCATGTCCTAAGTGCTAAACTCTGGTGATGTTTGGGTGGTTGAGCTGGGGATTGGTCATGCATTACCAATGAGTCTGGAGGCTTGTGGCAGCGTGAGGAGCTTTGTGAGACTGACTAAAGGTGTTTAGGGTGGGAGGTGCAGCATGTGGGTGCTCTGTAAGAATTGGGAACCCCTGACAGACCCTGCCTCTTCTTCTCAGCTCTTTGATGGAGAGTGAAGAGTCTCTTGAGGTGGCCTCTGTCAGCTCTACTTCTCCTCAAAGCAGACACACGGCTTCAGCACAACACTGCCGCGCCTTCTCACCCTTCACCCTCTGGGCCACTCCCATCCTCTCATGGTCACTTTTCATCTCCTCTGTCTCTGTGCAGAGGATGTTGCCACATGTAAATGGACTTGTAATCACTCTATTTAGAGTGCATCTAATGGGAAGCTTGCATATGCTCTGACCCCAGAGTAGATCAAGGTTGGTTATTTACTGTAGGTGGGCACAGTGAGCAGAGCTACATGGACAATGAGTATTCACTACTGCCTCACAGAAGGTGACTTATTATGCTGCTCAAGAATTCCAGCCCATTTTTCTTTGTTAGCCAGTCAGTCATTAGCCCAGTTACACATCTGGATCCCTACAGCAATTTAAGGATATGGAAGGTTCCCTCAAAAAAACCTAATTAGTCCAACTGGAGAGGAGCATCTTGTTTTCCTACACCCCTAATGGATTGGACCAAGGTCTTTTGAAATGCAAACCCATCAAGGAGATGGCTTAGAACAACCCCCACATCCCCCAGCAACCCCCACTGTGCCGCAGAGCAAACATCCTTACTGCCAACCTGCTACCTTTGGTGCTTTCTTGAGCTAATGCAGCATTCTGCATGAATAATATTACATATATCAAAAAGGCAATTCACAAGTGTATCTTAGCGCCTCTTTTAAAACCAACCCCATCACATTATTTGGTGATTAGCTGCTTTTGATGATACCTTTAAGGTGTTCTTTATGATGCAATTGACTGATAACTTGCTATAAAGACCAGTCTGTGGCATTTTTATTATTTGAAAACAATTACATAATAATAATCAACACTAACAAAGATAATTTTCCCATCGGAAAAGTCACTCATTTAAGACTGTATCAATTATTCTCGGAAAATTATAAACATAATAATAATAATAATAATAATAATAATAGTGTATCGTCAACATAAAAGCAAAAACTGCTGTTGGCTCCAAGTAATAATGCTGTGGAGAGCCTTGATTTTTTTTAATAAAATGAAATATAACATTGTGCCCTCCTCCTCAACCCAATACATGTTGTACTGTCAAGACCAAACAATACATGATGAAAATGTGATGCAGTGAGAAAGGTCTGTATAACATGTTTTGTCATGGAAGCCAGATTTTAAAAAAATAAAAAGAATAGTACTTTACATAAAGCCTATAGCTGGGTGTTTTTTTATGTTAATCAAGGTTGTCAGATAATTGCCGGATGGTAAAGAAGGGCCAACAACATTCAAGAGCTGGTCGTCAGTCAGCCTGTCATATCGCTCATTTAGAGATAAGTAAACAAGCCTGAGTCTCTTGTAACTAACCCACGTTACACTCACTGTTTTGCCCACAGGAGGTGACCACGCATGTGACTGGAGCTGTGTGGCATGACACGTTGCCATGTAGTGAAATCCAAATGTAAGTGACACAGAGCTGCCCCACATTCCACGACCACACACTTAGATCTTATCTCTTCCCCTATTACCTTTATTTATTTAATTTTCAAGCCAAAATGATGATACCATGAGGGAAATTTGGTTGCACCCACTATAGAAACACATTCATCCTAGAATACATAATCACAAAATTCGTTAAGTGCCAAACACAGCTGAAGCCAAATGCATAAAGTGTTTAAGTGCTGAGGTTACAGTCCAAGTGGAATTTGCTAATCGCTGTGCAAAGTAAATATACTTTGTATCGTTTTGTCCTCTAAGCTGGAACTCTGTGTCTACGGTCTAAAGGTAGTCACTCAATGTCCCTCAGTAGGAGACTCCAGTATGGCCCTTTCATTCCCCTCTATGTCCATCAGTTTTAGGTTGACTGCAGTCTTCCTAAAATCAATGATCATGGCAGCGGTTTTTGACACGTTCAACGTAAGAAAAGACTCTTTACATCTTGACCATTCAATTTAGTTTTGGTCGGGCAGAACATCAGAAAACGGCAACAAGGACAATGGCAAACTGCTACAGACCTCCTCAGAAAAAGAA
The DNA here is from genome assembly GCF_910589615.1 of Taurulus bubalis. Classification (NCBI taxonomy): domain Eukaryota; kingdom Metazoa; phylum Chordata; class Actinopteri; order Perciformes; family Cottidae; genus Taurulus; species Taurulus bubalis. The sequence goes on along the minus strand of NC_136596.1, from coordinate 16,033,863 downwards.
AGACAAACAGACAGAACAAATTAAGTGGGCTGGTATATGAAGTAACTGGTTAATGGGAAAGTGGGAACAGGTGTGCAGAAGGTCTGGCGACTGCCAAGTTGATGAGCAGGTGAAACTAATCAGGGCGGGGCAGACAATCAACACAGGTGGGGAAACACGCAAACGACAAGGAAGTAAAACACACAGGACACAAGGAGAGAGTGAACTTACAACTTTAAAGGGGGGGAACACTGAGCCTGAATGAATCACATGAAACGAGTAAGAAATAAACAGAAGACCCAAAACAACTAATCCTCTACAAACAGATCTTTAAAAGATACAACACAGTCCAGTCTCCACACAGAAAGTCAAAAGGCATAGAGCCAAACTGTGACATATTACAACAGAGTCATCAGCAAACTGTATAATGGGTCAGTTCTGGTGTTAACTTTGACAGTTGCTTGAAGAATAAAAAGAAGGGGAGACGGAACACATACTTCAGGTAAACCAATGGATAAGTTAAGCTTTTTATAAATGACACCATTAACTCTCACACATTGTGACTGGTGAGAGATAATGGTGTTTTTTTAATGATGTTCTTTTACTTGAGGGGTTATAAAGTATTCACAAGCGAAATATAAAAAAGTCTTAGCTTGGTTACTGTAGCTGTGAAGGATGAGAAGTGAATTGGTCTATCAGCTTTCCAACAACAACAGAGAGAGTGAATGGCAAGGTAAGTACAGCATAGACTTGGTTAGCTCGCTGATTAGATGACAGGCTGTAAGGTTCGGTCAATCAAGTACGCTTCAGAGCTGCTCATTTAAGGCTCTCGGTTAGAAATGACGTTCTCAGCTATCCCCATAGGAGAACAAATCCAAGAAGAGATCTCATATTTCTATCATTTTCTTGGTCTTGTAACAGAAGACGAGACCAGGGAATTTCCTCCTACATGTCAAAATCAGCTGAAGACAGCAACCACATACTTGTGTTTGTGTTTATTTCTAATGCTATATATATATATATATATATATATATATATATATATATATATATATATATATATATATATATAAAATGATAAGTACCGTGCTTTTTTGTTGAATTATTATTATTATTATTATTATTAAAAAGCTGTACTAGGTCACGATAAAAAGAAATGTACTTTCTTTCTTGCTCCTAATTATTTTCTTTTTTTATATATATAATTTTTCTTTTCTTTTATTTGTGTGACTAAACTCTTGACAGTTGGTGGTTCAGACTGGGATTCCTGCTGCCAAAGTTTTGTGTGTGCAATAAATCTCACCTTTGTTTCAGATTTCCACAACCCTTTTGCTTTCCGTGGAGTAACAGGGCCAGAGGTTGGAAGAGGACCTGTCTGAGACATCACTACCTCCATTCCTCATGGCTACATCTGCCAGAGCCTCCTCCCACCTGTCGGATGCTGCTGAGATTTATGTGGCTGTATAGGAGGAGGCCAATTCAGTGTGCCAGGCCATGTGTAGGCTTTATACTGACAGTTGTGTGTATGATACTGTAGCTGGCTCCCAGTGAGGCTTGGCCCACTGTATCTGAAATCTGTCATAAGTGAAAGCTTGAAAAGGTTAGGACAGTTCAGGGAAGATAAATGGTGAATTGGGAGGACAGCTGATGCAGGAACACAAACACTTCAAGGCGATGGAGTGGACTGAGGCCAGTCTCCCTATCCCACTACGGACAGAGGCGGGTTCCTCTTCCTACCTGCTACAACCGCTACAGATGGGCAACATCATCCATTGTGTGCTCCACGAACAGAAGTTTCTACTGAGCAGGCCATTCACATGAGCCACTCTATTACTCTCATCAAAACAAATGATAAAGAATGGTTATTGGGTTTTCACAATGTCTTTTGTATAATAAAGCTCGTTAACTGCATTGCGCAAAACAAATGGGCAGAATAATCAGTATACTTATTGACATTGTGTCATTTCTAGTTAGAGCAGGAAGCGGACTCTCACTATGGCTCCAGGCTTCGCCTTCTATCTCTCAAGAGGAAGAGCACTAATGGCTTCTGAAAGCAGGGATCGAAGGAACTCATAAAGCTCTGCAGCATGAGACAAGAGGAGGAAGAGCATTATTAATCCTTTTTCATCTGAATACACGACACTGTGCGGCACAGCATCCAGGCTTGAGACCAGGATTGTGCTGCAGCTCGTTAACTGATTGCAGTTGTCGTTCTTTATGGTGGACACTTAAGAAGTAAGATGGCAAAAGACTTAAATTGTAAACTTTTAAAGTTTTCAGAGAAGTGGACTGAATTTACAGCCCAGTTAAAACTCAGCAGTTGTAAAGTAATTTACACCAAGTTGTTTAGTCACTTTACATTTCAAAACTCCAAAATGTAAGACCCAAATAATATTTCAAATTGTGCACATTCAGAAATGCATCTCTGATTATGTTATGTTAACCACTTATTAGTTCATTACAGGAAAAGTGTCCAGCCCATACGGACCTTTAACCCCCAAAGTAAAGGTTAACACAATTGTCAGACAAGAACAAACGTTTTTAGATAACATTACATTGCAACAAATAACTGTCTCCTGCTGCAAGCTCTGCAGAATCAGTATTTCACAAAATGAAGTCCCATCCCAAAAACACAAGTTGTTATTGTTATCATCATATATGGAGCAAAAAGGACATGACATTGATTTTAATTTTATCTAAACTAAATCACACAGCAAACAAAGCCTTTCTATTCAGGGTATCAACCTGTCTGTTACTTTTGATAATGTACCTAAGCATTACTGAACAACTGTCCACTCAATATGTTCATAATTTTCTGCTGCTCACATCCGGAACTCAGATTCACTCCCCTTCTTCAAAAATCTCCACTTAAAACACACTTTTTCAAGTCTACTTTTAACCTTTAACCATTTTTCTTGTTTGTCGTAATTACGTAATTGTCTGTTTCTGCGATGTATGTTTTTAAAATAAAAAGAGGGCTGACCACTTGACAAAAAAGTAAATCAAACAATTTCTTTCCACCTACGCAGAATGTTTTTATGCTTTTTTTTATGATGTTCAATGCTCCACTGCTGTTTTAAATATTACTAGTTTCACCCCCTGCTATTTTATATGTGGTAATAAAATCCGATAGATAGATAAATCAAGTGTGTGTGTGTGTGTGTGTGTGTGTGTGTGTCTATGTGGCCTTGCAGGTCAAACTCACGGCGAGCGAGCTGCTCTGCTTCCCCGTTATTAGGAGATGAGTGACAGCTGTCATGTCTTCATCACTGCAGACTGATGTTTGTCAGAAGCCATCTCTTTGACAGAGGATCGGAGGATCTTCTCAGCCAAGAGACGGCTTACTGTATGACTGCTGCATCGCGCTGCGAGGCTTCAACTGCAGGAGAGTGATGCCTGTAATCAGCCTTTGCAGATGAAATCACGTCCGTATTAATATGCATTACATTTTGTCATATCAAAGTAAAATATATCTTTTTTGTTTCATTATTATTATGCATTGCACTTTATTGTATCATCTAATCATGTTGTTATTACTGCAAAAGCAATGTAGCAGGAACACACAACTGGATTTACAGTGATGATTATTACCTTGAACTACAAGGAAGACAATACACATACCTATAATCTGTTTCTGCATCACGCTGTTGTCTGATTTTTAATGATGCATACTTTATAATTTATTTAAAAGTCTATCTTTCACCACTTGGCTGTGCAGGGTGTTTATCATAATTTATTATCTGCATCAATCCGCCTGGCTGTAAAGAACCATGCTGGGAGAATGAGTCTCTGCTGTTGCTGTTGCTTTGTACTGCTTCCTTAACAACCCAATCAGCTGGCCGCCGCTCTCACTTCCCTCATCAATGCAAGCTCCATAATGTATGATAGAGCAGTGATTTATAATCCATGCTCAAAATTAAACAGCATAAATTACTCTTATTTACTCTGCAGGTGATAAAGATCCCGTCAAATAATGTCACTTGAGCATAATTTTTATAGAACAAATGAAATTTGTTATCAGGGAAAAGCGGGTCAAGTTCATCAATTAAAAGTCTGCTCTTTTTTTCTCCCTTCGCTGTAAATGGTCCAGTGCTATTTAAAATGATTGATTTTATTATTTCTTCATTTATTAAAGTACTATGTGAGGCTGTAGCATGAGTAATCAGGACAACAGAAACTGACTCAGCATGAATGTCGAAAACTGGCACCTCACAATTCAGCAACTCAGACTCTTCTCTTGTTGAAGTGGTTTGCCCGCTTCCATTAGGCATAACACAATGAAGAGGTATTTATGACATTTAAAATCAAATTCAGGAAGAGTGACATTTCATGTTTAAAAAAATACCTACTTAAAGAAACATCCTATTTCTACTTTAAGTGGAGCACAGTAGTGCTTTTATGTCTACCAAACCTTTGGGAAATTACTTTGTGAATAATATATACAGCACAGGGAAGTGGAAAGATTTTAATATATGTCATGTCACTTACTCAAAGCATCCTATAAATGAGACAAATCTATTTTTACTTAATGTATTTTACATTTTCATTTTGTTATATCTATGTAGGCTATTCCGAAGTGACCTGCTGCGATCGAGACCTGAGGGGGTTAAAATCTGTGCTACTTGGAGTGTGTCCCCCCAGAAAAGGGATGAGGTCTCGGGGAATGTTTTACAGATAAAATAAAAAGAATCAAGAGAATGAGGGAAAGAAGAGAAGTTGAATATATATTTCATGTGATAAGAGAAAGATGAAGCGCAAGAAAAAAGATTCCATTACAGCTGCGACAGTTACAAAACTGCTGCTCTGTGGAGTAGCCTCTGTTGAAAAGATTGATGCAATAAGGACTGACCTTGGCTTGGAGCAGGAGTCGGTGATGTATGTATGAGCATCTCCCTGCTAAATGGACCCAGATTTGTAGCACTAATATACATGGAAGCCCAGTACCAAACTCGCTACGGCTATAAATCAACAGCCACTTTGGGTGTCATTTCTGGTTTATATTCTACTATTGTTCTGTGCTTTTAATTCGTGTCACTGCCATCTGTTCATTTGATGCAGTTTCATACTGTATGATTTGGCTGTGGAGATACTGTGTAGACAATCCCTGTTAGACCATCAGGGTGGATTAACTGCTCCGGGTAAATTCCACTGAGGCTTTCTCTGAGTCGCATGTAAATAGAATCTGAATCGAGTGAAATCTTTACAAGTGCAGGCAAAAATAGAAACATAAAATTCTTACTTTTATGGTTTGTCAGGAACTCTGCAAGGAAGTGTTCCTATATAATTAAAAAAATACAGAAGAAAGACAACAAGAAACCTCCTGTTAAACCTCCTGTAAAAGTGCTTTGAGAGTTGTTTGAGAGTCAAACTGTTTTACTAAAAGCTGTAGCAAAATAAAACGTTTTGACCATTTCACTTTACGGTAATTGACAGCTGTGTCCCAATGTCTAGTACTTCATATATGCATATGCATATGCATATCTACTAAACATGCAGCCTCTTTTCTCTTCTCAATACATGTTATTTGGGGTTTCTGTTTATCCTTACACAAACCAAGTGTCTAAGGATAGCGAGAGTCATATGCTGCACAGACTGTAAAGCCCTTGAGGGGAAATTTGTGAATTGTAGGCTGAAGCATTAACAGTATACCATACAGGAAATAACAAGAAACCGATGTATATTGTTTGTAATGTTATGTCTTGGAGACGCAAGGCCATCTCTAACAGCTAAAACACATACTTTACATGGTTTTATCATCTTTACACATCAAGACTCTCCCCATGTTTGTGAAAATTGCTTAAAAAACAGGATTTTTAACAGATGTTTAAGAAAACAGAAAATGTGACTTCAGTTTGGAGTCTCAGAGTTGCCAGATGTAAAACATAAGGATTGATTTGCTCTCAAATCTCTGATTGGATTTTTGTTATTGGACTTTTATTACATCTGGCTGGAAACACAAGTAAAATTACCCTATTTATTTTTTGCAAACAAATAAATACATATTTGTCCATGCATAACCCATATAACATAAAACATGAAATATTCCCATATGTGGTCTAATGACAATGTTTTATTTAATTTTTGTGTATTGTTACCATCATCAATTGTGCAAGACAATGCTATCTTTTACACGTTATTCTGTGTTTTATAGAGAAAACAATGTGATTTATTAAAAGAGTCCTTACCAGACTAGATTAGATACTGCTGGTAAACCCTGTTCTCATTATGTCCAACTATAATATGCCAGGAACAATTAATCTGCTACTCAGGAGAGATAGTATGACTTGATTTAGATGAAGTTGCACCCTTACTTTTGAATAAAGTGCCACAGAAAGTAAACCATAGAAGATGTTAACACTTTTATCAGGAAAAATATAATTTCAAAATTATTTTTGAGAAGGAACACAGTTATAAAGTAACAAAAATCCACGAGACTCTCAAGCACAACACTTTTTGATGATATAAAGTTCTCAACAAAAACTTCTCCCCCACATGTTCTAACCTTAGATTTATTTTCATTCCCGGCACATCTGGGATAATACTCTCTCCCCCTTTATGTGTATGTCGGGGGGAAATACATTGACAGAGGTTAAAAAGGCCATTTTTGTTTTCTCGTTTAAATCCCCTGGCAGTGTTGCCGGACATTGTGTCTTAAATTGTGTACATCACCCTAAACCGAAAATCATCCTCCACTGCCTGTAATAAAGCCCCCGATAAGTCCCCTTTCATCCCATGGCCGCTTCAATTTTAGTGTGCCACCGAAGTTATTTAATCAGCGCTGCAGTCTTCCATTCACAGTGTATTACCAATTCTGTCTGCGATCTTTATCAGTGCAGTGATGTATGTATGAGGCAGATGTTCCAAGAGGCAGAGGAAACAGAGGCCATGAATGAATGAATTATTGGACTCACGAAAAGGAGCTATAGATATAGAATTTTGAGCCCTGTAATATGTTTGCTTTCTCTCCCTTATCTTGCCCGACAAAAATATACCTTATCTTGGACTGCTAGGGTCTGCAAGAATGTGGAGCCTCTCCGGATCATCCTCTTGTTCAATTTCTTTGTGTTGCATGTGGATGGTTTGTTGCTGTTTGTCGATGCTTGCTGTTATTTTGGCTGTTGTGTTGCTCCTCTGCATGTAATTCAGAATGGGATCTTCTGCCTTGTTTTGTGCCATTGTTGTTGTGGAGGTGAGGGTAGTGAGGGGAACTATGTTTGATACTGAGTATACTTGAGTTTATGCAAACACAACATCATCACCAATCCAAACGCACACAAGACACACTCATGCAAGGCCACACCCTTTATTCGACCACACACACTCATATAAACATGTCCTACCTCTGCCCCAATTTGGGAGCCTTGACAACAATAAAACTTGAAGATGCCAAATGTTTCTCCCCGTGTTTCCTGTTTTGTGAATTTGAGTGTGTGGAGAAGGGAAAGGGCATCAGCACACACACACTTACACATACAGCTGCGAGCTAGAAATACACAAGGCTGCTGGATAATGAGGGTGGACAGGATGGAATTATCACTTCACATCACAATAATATTATCCTTCTCACAACTCCCGCAGCATCTTCCATGACGGTGTGACATTTCCATTTTACTCGAGTTTAATCTTGGTCCTCTGAATAAAGCTGTAGCCTACAGGCCCTTCCCAAACTGACCCAGTCCCATTTTAATCACATGGAATTAAATAACTACAGTTTAACACTGTACTTGTTCTGACAGCAGTCATGACAAGTCGTTTGCACAGCAAACTTCCCCCCTAGTCAAATAGAAAAGAAAAAAAGTAAATGGAGGATGAGGATGACATGAGTGATACTTACTGTCTGAGAACTATAGTGAAATAAAAAAAACATTATTATTATGTAAATTATTGAAGTCATTTGACTTTATTGTTGTAGAGCAGAGTTACCACACTACACCATAGACAAAACAATTCTGCAAACATGCGCTGTAAAATACTTTAAGCCAGTTCAGCTTAAAAATGTATGTTTCCCTGTTGCCTTAAAATAGGAAGTAACGGAACTTAAGTTGACTATTAAAGTAAGTCAGCTGATGCGTTGTCAAATACTAATCTTCGTTGTGATTTGTTTTTTTATGATTCTTAACATGTATAAAAACACTAAGCAAGTTTACATAATATACATTTTCTTCAAACTACGAAAAGCAGGGTCTCTGTTGGGATGAGACCGAGCAAAAGAGCGAGAGTCCAAATGGATCCCCGTCAAGGACTCGATCGTGTGAGTTAGAGATCCCCCATTAACTCACACTATGGCAAACATTTTATTTACAGTTTATTTACACAAAATGTACACTCTTTTAGCTCTGTTTAGGTCTCTTTAGCTGCTTCATATTCCTCTGTGTTATAATGGTATCAAGTCTCTAACTGTGTGTCTGTCTGCTGATAAACAGCTACATATCTAAACAACGAGCTGAAACTTACTACAGTTCTACCACTGTGGAGTTGGGTGATAATTCTCTGTAAGTTCATTGCTATAAGTGACCCCTTTCACAGACTCATTGCTTTCACAATATAATTTGATGCATTGTTACAGTACTATAGAAGTATCGATTAATGAGCTGAGTGGACACTCAGCGGTACACTAATTAAACGTAAAAATAACTTATAGTCAAAAGACATCAAGCCAGAACATCTCATTTTTTAAGTTCCGACATTGTCTGACATTCAAAACTAGTAATTTGATGTTGGAATAGTTAATTAATTCAACTTAAATATATGCTTTAATTTTATTAAAAAAAGTTGATTCCATTTAATTTGTGTATGTGTTATTCTGAGACGTAAAAACTGTTGTCTGTTACCTCTGCTGCTTTACAATGCAAACAATCCACCTTGTCACAAATGCAAGAGCAGGAGAGACTATATTGTATTTTTACAAAATTGTGTCAGTTATGTGCAGAGTAGTCTGCCATTGAATCACCTCTGGCTTATCAATGTGATGTCAAACATGAATGCCAGACTATACTATTAGTAATGTGATTTCTTGGAAAGGAATGACATTGAAATATATACATGCTATTTTAAGATATTTTTATTGGCACCTTTGAGCTTTCTTTAGGTGAAATAAGACCGAAAGAACTTCCATTTTGTATCTCTTGTCAATTCAAATGCTGTGCATCTTTCCCTGTGAGCCAGCTCTCCTCCTCCATCTCATTCCTTTGTTGCACTGGGGCTGAACACTATGTTAACCTAGTAATTGGCACTGGGCCTTCCCCATTATACGGCTTTCTATTGAGCCGTTCTACATGACTAGTTAAAGAAGATGGCATGAAGATTAATGAAGTCCAGCTAATACAGGAGGGGGGTACCTCTCCAACACTTCCACTGAAGAGATAGCAGAGACCAACAACAGTCTGCCCTAAGCTCAGCCGTCCCTCTCTACCTTTTTTTATATTGCCTGTTTTAACCCGTGAACTCTGGACCTTCCACTTGTGTAGCAAAGCCAGCGCAGCGTCCCAGTTTGATTGATGTCACTACAGCAGTCAGTCTTTTCCCTTTGAATTGAAAGGGCTCGGCTCTCCAGAATAGATTTTCTAGCACAATTCTCACTGGCTGCCAGTAGATAGAATGGCAGGGCAGCCCTTTATGCAGTTTCATTTAAAACCAAGTAGCTGAAATGCTCATTCACTCTAGCAAAAGCTCCCTTTGGATAAGGTCGACCATCTTCACTTCAATAATGTCTGAAAGGTTTCATTGCTGATAGCACCAGTGAAATGATAAAGCAGAAGATATTCTCTGTGAAAACAGGTATAAAAAAAACACAGAACTCCAATCTCACTTCTATACTGAGGGCATCACCTGTTGACCTGTGTTAAAGGTTCTGACCAGCATATTTAGCTGTAAAGTGACAATCATTGTAAAAAAAATAAAAAAAATAAAAGATTTCTGGATCAATGTTGTTTTGCCACTTGGGTATTCACTCTCCTTTTAGCTCTGCTTTTGGTCTCTGCCAACTCCTTAAGGATATATTAGCAGTTAAATGCTTGACTATGTTCACTAATTAGCCGCTAGCTCACAGTGTTTGGAGCTAGCTAGGTAGCATTGTGGCTAGTCACGTGACTCACATGAGTTGCTAGTCAGTCAAAGTAACGTCAATCACACTCTTTTCCTCGACTGAACTAAGTGGTATTGTTTCCTAAATCTTTTACATTGCACATATTCAATAGATCCAGCAGCTAGAAAGTTATACAACATTGGTGCATTTAGCCAGCTCGGGAAGTCCTTTTGTAAGAGAAAAAGGAAAACGCTCACCTCATTGCTTACCATTGATGGCTTTGGATACACTAAAACCCCAGAACTGCTTTGATGCAACACTTGAGGTTGCCTGAAGCTTGTTCTTTGGGTGCTCTTGTAATCAGATAAATTAACCAAGGCTATCAAAAGATTGCAATAACACTCAACGCCGCCATAAACTTAAGAGCTGCAACTGTGGCGGGAGCTTTATGACAGACGTCACTAGAGCACGCTGATTTATTTGTGCACCCCTGTCCTATCGATCTTTCCTACGGAGGCCTTACTTTGCCTCTCAAGAGAGCCCTCTCAGCCAGGTTTTCACCGGCAACCATCAAAATCAACTCTAAAGCATCGGCATATTGCATGTGCGTGTGTGTTCGTGTGCGTGTGTGCATGCATATGTGTGTGTCACTGCTTTTATGACCCAAAACAAGTGACAGCTAGTGGCTGCTTTCTTTCCTTTCCTTTTTTTGTGTGTGTATGCGTGCATGTATTCCTCTGGTGTTTGTGTAACATTAGTACATCAGGAAAGAACGCCGCTAATGAAATTAAATAGAAAGCATGTGTGGGTAGCAAAGTGACCCGTATCCCGTTTGTGCATGTAATCAATATTATAGCTTGGCCTCTCTCGGTTGTTACTTTAATCAAGAACAAGCTCTACCTCTCTTAATCGCTTGGTCCCAAGATGAATGTTTCACAAATGCAGCTGAACATATGCTTTGATATATGCATCTGATTGGTGTATATAATATACGAGGGCTTTCTTTTTCAATTGGTTCCAAGAAATGTTATAATTTGGGTGGCAAATTTTATTAATTATTCTTATGTATTGAAACCTTTTAAGAATCTCTCTTTTTTCATAAAAAAACCTTTTTGCCGTTTTAATCATAAATGAAAAGTATATGACACATAAGGGCACCCAATCATATGGTACATATTGCCTCATCCTTTTAACAAATATGTTTCATAGCCCCTTTAAAAGGGGTCTTCATCTGTCCTGTCAAAAGGCAGCCTAGCAAGGTTTTTTAGTTTAATTACACTATCCAATTAAAAAAGAAAAAAAAACTGAGCCGCATTCTGATCCGCCTCTCCTTGGGTTTGAGTGGATATGACATTTACAAGGCTCGCCTTTCAAGCAGACAATGGTGTGATTGATGAGGTGCAGACGCTATGAAGGAGGCGATTGCCATGTGGAAGCAGTGCTTAGTGCACTTTGATTTATTTATCATCTGTTTCTAAAGCAAGGCTGGCTGCTCCAGGTCCACCTCATGCTAGGTGAGGCTGTAGGTGGACGGTAGCCTTGATGCTTTGTGCTCCGAGCTTAAACAGCAGCGAGGCCGCGACATGACACTTTAACATAAGAGGTACCCCTGTACGATCCTGAGTGGCAGTATCTTAAAGAGTAGCAGGCCTCCAAATTGTTGTCCTCATTGTGTGGTGGTGTTGAGTCCAGTAAATGTTGCTGTTATTGACATTGACATGCTGTGGTCAACCAGCAGGGGCCTCTTGTTAGCTGACTCTTGCTGTTTTGTGTGTTTAGAGAATGATTAATTCATTCAGTAAGGAGAAAAGCTGGATTCAGTCCACAAACACATGCTGACGAGTGGAAAAAAAGGAGACTGTGAGCACAAGTATATATTGCCTTTATGTCAAAAGTCTTTGATATAATATTAAAATAATACATATTATTTCCACCCTGATGTTGAAATGTCTTTTGTGGGTCACCGGACTTCTACAGAGTGAGAATAATACCAGAGGACAGTTAAACATCTGGTTAAAGTCCATTTGAAAAGACTCCAATACTACATTTCAATGTTTTGCCCCAAACCACACTATTAAGACTTTTTTGTGCAATTTTTGGTTTCGTAACAAAACTCACTTTTTCTAAAGGAGACGGTAACATCTTGATTGGAACATCTTGAAAAGCGCAGCTGCATTGAAACTCAGTGAGGCGTGCTCGCTCGCTGCTGCAGCAGCACCAACCTCATCAGAATCCACTGATGAACTTAGCCTCTGACATCTCTCTTGTCTTCACACTTGTACAGCGATGGAGTCAGAATAATTTAAAGCAATATTTCATTTTTCAGCACGCATACCTCAGTCACGAGTTCAGGAGCAGTTAACCGCCAATCCTGGCCACCCGAAGTATCCATAGTAATATCTCTCACTTGTTCTCAGTGTGAAAAGTAGCTCTTTTTACTCATTGTGTGATTGTGTGACTGAAAAAAGCAAGATCATCTTTCATTCTGTCTTCTGCTTCTATGGTTTGAATGTGAACTTTTTTGAGAGCTGGAAAATGAATAAACGCGAGTGTACTTGAGGGATTTCAAAGGTGAACCTGTGAGTAAACATTATCTTTTTATGTAAAAAAAAGAAAGCACCTTAAATGTCCAAACAAGTGCAGAAAAACATCCAACGCCTGATTTCCCAGCACTATCTCCTTTATCCCAGTCGGACTCAGCGGTGATGGGTGGCACTGTTAACGCAGCGTGATGATGGTCAGCCCTTGGAGAGGGAGCAAGGGTGAGCCACCTTTGTTGTTTATGTGCTGCCTCCCTGGCAGCCTCCTCCATACACAGACTGAAGGGGGGAGTCAGGAGACAGATGCTTAACGACTCCCTCAAGGCCATGGCTCCGGCCCTTATCTCATCCCCAGTTTGTACAGGTTGCCATAGTAACTGACCTGAACACTTGGAAGGATGAGTAACACTACATAATATATTGGCCCACAAGCTACTAGAAGTATTTATTGAACACATAGACCAATAAAAGCCTGACGTAATGTTAGGTTAATGCGGTTATAATGTTCATTGCTTAGTATTACTGTTTTTACAATTACGCATGTGTATTTTTTCCTCTGCCAGAAAACAGCTGAAACACTGAGTAATGCTTATCGTCTAGTGTAGCCTGCAGTTTTTTTGTTATATATGTTTTTACATTGACATCTCAGTGTGACGACATGCTGGTGACAGGTAGAAAAACCTGTTACTAGTTCAGGTATTAATATGCTGTTACCCAGTTATTTTATTTATATATATATATATATATATATATATATATATATATATATATATATATATATATATATATATTGTCAACTTCTGCATTGCACACCCAGAAAGCACAAAATCCAATAAATGTGTCACGGTCAGAAAAAGCAAAAAGTTAACTCATGTTCAGTAATGTTGAGAAAAAATCTGCAGTGTCTTTGTCAGCAGAGGTTTCCATTGTATAGTCCAAGACTGGGCCTTGAAGAGGAGACTAAACTAACAAGGACTGGTTCAGTGCTGCTGGTTGCACCAGCATGTGCACCATGGTGATCAGACAGGTGTTTTGACATCTCCCTCTCTCCTCTCGGAGAAACATCTGGCACTGCTGCCAGGCCTAATTGTAGCAGTATTTTGCACGCTGTCAGTAACCTGGACACTAACAAGCAAAACAAAATTATAATAATGACGCAAGTAAAGCCTTTAAGAAGACCTATACTACATATTTCTGGGAGAGGTAAAAATGTGTTTTGCTTGTTATTATATTTATTTTGCGGGAGTAAGGCGACTTTTGCCATTTTGATATATATATATATATATATATATAGAGAGAGAGAGAGAGAGAGAGAGAGAGAGAGAGAGAGAGAGAGAGATGTTTAAAATGAAAAGGTCTTAAAAATAAATGTTATCCACAGGCATTAATAACATACTTTACATACAAATATATTAACTGCCAAACTGCATGTTAATAACTGTTTGAAGAGATTGAAAAAGTAAAAAAAAAATCATAAATAAAAAAAACTGTACTGGATGCAATAATATCTTTATTATTACATATTAAATATTTCTATTGTTCAATGTTTAGTCATTCCATTTCAATGTGTAACCATCATCTGTGTCGTTATCAAGGCTGAATGAATGATGGTACTGTTAAATCAAACATTGCCAGTTTATCGATAAGATATCATGCTGCAAAGTCATTACCATATACTGTAGAAATGACAATATGTCAGTCAACAGGTGTTTATTGCAGACTGTAAACAAAAGCTCCACATCTGAGTGACACTGCACTCTGTATGACTTTTGATTATGCCATAACAACACAACAAACCCTGTGTGTGTGTGTGTGTGTGTGTGTGTGTGTGTGTGTGTGTGTGTGTGTGTGTGTGTGTGTGTGTGTGTGTGTGTGTGTGTGTGTGTGTGTGTGGTTTCTTTGACAAATAGAGAATGAACAGTTTTATAAATGTAGACAAAGGGTGTTAAGTAGAAATGTGTCACAGAAATTAAATGACTACAATAAAAGAGTGACAAAAGATGCTTACTTTTACAGCATCCAGAGGACAAATTCCTGTGGCAATTGTGAGGAACAATTACTTAAATAATTGGGCTTTCAAAGAAAAGATTGATTGTATAAAAGCTGTTTTCTGTGGAAAATCCATTAGGAGAAACCATTTTTTCTGGCTCCTTGACATACTGTTTTTATTAATTTCTACTCGCAAAGATGCATGAATCTTTGTTTTTTTTTTGCTCCTCCGTCTCTGGCCTGTATGATGAACTATGCTGCGTGGGGAAAAGTCATCAGATGAACAATTTAGATTCAACCTCTGATTTACTGTGTCTATATACATATACATTTCTCAAGTAAAAATAATATCTTTCAACTTAGGGAAATGCACGAAAATAAATCTGTCCAGTACTACTAGATGTTCTGAGTGAACTGTGATGTCTTGAGTGGAAAGACTGTGCATTACTGCGCACTGTGCATTACTAAGTGTACTAGTGTGTGTTCTTGCTAGCCGCATCAGTATGGCATCTTCTCTATATTCTCGAAGCTTAATTAGCACCTATTCAGTACATGCTCTTCACACTGTGAGGAGAAGCGAGGGATGGGAGGCTGCTGAAGGTTATCTCCCAGACAAGCTGCTCATAGGCGCTGCAGCCTCATTCATAGTCGACCACGAGGCGCGTCAGGCAGGTCGTGCCCCGTCATCTTAAAGCTGATTTTATTCTGTCTCATTTTGAGGAATATATTTCCTCACCTAGATCCCATTTTTAGGCTATATGCGATAGCCTCTACCCTTGACTTTAATGTTATACTGTAAGTACCCAGATGATTGATTCAGCATATCCAGTATAGTGCGAGGAAGGTTTTGGGGGGGGGGGAGGAGGTTGTATGTTGTTAAAAACGTATCACGCTGGCGGGATGATAAGGCGTCTCCCTGAACGCTGTTAATGTGAGGGGGGCCTGTGGCCATCTTGAGTCCCCCTTCTGTTGTGCTGATGGGACGGAGCCACTGCCATCTGCTTCCCATCCTCCCTGTTCCCCCACCCATGGACGCAGCCGCTCTCCGATGCCCTTTCATCCAGCACGCTTGCATTGTCTCCCATCTCTCCTTGGAGGTCATGCAGTGTGCAAGTACAATAGCAACAGCAAGAGCATACACAGGCCTTCATCCTCTGAATATGATGAGCACAAAAAAAGAATAATTAGGAACAGGTACTGCGACAAAAAACATGATGTTTTGAGTTGTTCTGCTAATATTTAAGAAGCTGATGTGAATTACTGCATGGCCAATCCTGCAGCTACATGCATCATCACATGACTCCATAAACCTTGGGGCTGATAAAAGTGATGGTGTGCATGGTAGAGTATTATGTAAATGTGAGGAGAGGGAAGTGTATTCCAGGAAAAAAAATCGCTTTATTTATGTGTCCTACATCTCAACTTCTATTTCAATCATCCCGCCCCCCCACCCTCTGAGAAGGGACCCGCAGCTTTGCTCCGGGGCAGTCTGGTCCTCCTGTGACTGACACCCTCCACTGCTGCCCCCCCACCAGGATGCTTCATACACAACCTGGGGGGCCCGTGTAGAATTAGCTTTAAAAGTAGGGCACAGATAATTGTCTGGACAAGAAAGTGTATCAGTGCTCTGTCATGTTCAAGTTCCTGCCACTCAGCCTCATAAGGCTAATCCTGGGGAAGTACCTAGCGTTGAGTTGCTCTGCTTTTTGACTTATTTCTCTGTGCTGGTGCATACATGTTAATGCACTCCTCAGCCCAAGGCAGCTGTATAATTAATATGTATGAAAGCTGAAAAAGGGAAGAAAAGAGGGGCTTTTGATTAATTGTTCCTCTGTGTTGGCTTTACCATATTAATAACCAGGAGGATTAAGAAGGTCAGAACTGACCTGGTAAACATTAAAATTTCATGGAACTACTACACATAGCTGACAGTAAAAGACAGTAAGCATACACACGCAGGCTCTTACGCTGGCATGAATATAAATTACTCACATAGCGTAACACCAACCAAATCTGAAAAGTGTGCTGGGATGTCATTAATAATAAACAGGCAGGCTCCCATTTATTAGAATAGTGAAAAGTCATGTTTTCTCCAATGTGGCCTATTTTAAAAGTGCGTCTGAGGGAATAGAAGCAGCGCTCTGTGCTTGTGTCGGAGCAGGCTCTCCGGTCCCCGCTGGGAGGAGGTATGGCTCGCGAGCAGCTGAACACACTCCTCATTCTGGTGGGACAGCATTGGGACACATAGCAGAGGGAATATTTTGCAGAAGCTAGATTTCCTTTACACTGTGTCTCCATTGTGCTTATCATGTAAAGATCTGGGATTTTATTACCCATGAAAACGTTCCGTATATTTTTATGCTTTAAGCTATAAAATGTAATGAAAGGGGAACACCCCACGGTGCATAAAAATTGTTCCGATTTTAACACGCCACTGTCGGATCCAGCTGATACAAGGCCAAAGGGTCCATTTTTATCTTTTGATTCTCGCATTAACCTTCCATTAAAAATTATCTATGTTATCATCATCCTAGATTTAGCCTAATAAATTCCAGTTTTATGAGCCATCTTGGAGGAGAATTATCATGATGTTATAGTTTAAGTAACATATGTTCCAATTTACTGACATCTACTGGATTTGACGCGGCATCAGCCATCCATTCACATCATCATCATCATCATTTCATGCCATGAAATTCCCTGCAATAAGTCGCCTTTGGATTTTGGTGATCAAGCAGCACATGGAGCCAGAAATGAACAGGCTGCTGCAGAACCAGGAACAGGGCTGGTGAAGAAATGGATGGATCTTTATTCTTATTATGATCATGCAACATAATGTAGCAGAATCTTTTTAAATAAGAAAGGAGACAACCACTGCACTGAATAATGCACCCAATTTTCTTTGCCAGAATCCAATTTATCTGTAACGCTGAATCCTTATATTTAAGCACCTTATTGAGTGGAGCCCTATTAGCAAGAAATACAAGGGCTTTTCCAGTGATTGATGTTACATTTTTTTTAAATCCTTCGGTTTGTACTTTATTTCCTGTGCTGATGTACTGGACAGTATGTAGCAAAGGAATAACCGTTGTATTCCGTGATTCATTTTTGCATGATTGGTAATTGATGGTGGATATATAGCTACAGTCAAATATTTTCTGAGGTCATGGGAGATGTTTAGAGTCTCTAAGGTGTTTATTGCCAGGTTTAGCCGGTGGAGGTTGACAAATGCAGATGTAAATCTAATCTTTAAAGGTTAATGCTTTAGAGAATTCAGAGTCATAAAAAAAGGAGTTGCATTCATAAGTTTTCCTTTTCCTTCTGGAGCGAATATAAACTTCCTCCCAATGCTCACTAGATTCTTACTTTCGTGACAAAGAAAAGAACATTTGTATTATATGCAGTATCTTCAAGAGCATGCATCAAAAGCAAAATTACGAATTAAGCACAATATGTTTTTAACAATAATGATTTAGGGAAAACATTTTTTTTGCAAAGCATTGACGTCATTAATACATTGTTGTACTGTCGAGAGATGAGTCATACAAATGTGACAAAACAAGAGTGAAATCACTGAATATCTGACGCCTCTATGCGGTGCGAGCGGTAGCCTTTCAGGAGGTCAGTTGGTGTCAGATGTGGGAGGGAGACTCTGGGGCAAAAAATTAAGCTTTTCTGGACAGCTGCTGCAATAACGTGAATAGATGTCTTCCCCTCTGCAATTAAACCCTCCCTGATTACGTCTCTCTGGCTATCGATTGGAAACTTTCACTTAATAACCACTAACATGGTCTCTTATCTTAACCTCAAGGTCTAGCCTTCAAGGACTGACTGTGCAGAGATTTATGTCCGCTTCCTTAGTGACTCCTCCGGGGCATTGTGTCATTTCTGTATTCCAAAGTGTGGAGAGGTAGTTGATTTCTTGTTAAACCACATTATTAAATATTGCGCTTTCCGGTGAAATCTTTTCGTAGAAGTGCAGTGAAAAGGGGATGAAACGGCTGATTCTTTAACTTTCTTTGATTGTCATGGAATAGAAGTGGGGTAGTAAAAAGGCTGCATTTAAATTGTATGACTTTATTGCTGTTCAACGTGAACTCCGGTTATGTTGCGCCAGTTCACAGAGGAAGCTGCTCTGAAAATCCATCCCAAAGAGCTGACAAGCAACACGTATGCTTATAAATATGTGACATTGTGAAACTCTGAAATTCTCCAGTATCCAGTGTTGGCTCTATCTCTCCACATACTAATACACAGGAAGTGATGACTTTTTGTCAGCAAGAAATAAATAAATAGAACGGTGACAAAAGCAGTGATGCTGTGTGAAGCTAAATAAAGAGGCCCACCTACACAAAGTGAGAACTTATCGAGAGAAAACCCACAGATATCACAGGACAACACAGCCCTGCCCACTTACTTGCGTCATCCAGATTCTAGGTGGCATGTCATTACTTATATATGTACTTGTCACATTGATGAATGCACTTAAGCCATTTACTTTTAATCATAAAGTAAGATCATGGATGCAAAATTGCTCACGGTCTTTGATGAGCTTGCCATGAAACAATAGAAACGCTTTCTGGCTTACAAGAGGAAAAAGTCATAATGCGTGTAAATGTTTCCTGGGACAGCGCCAAGCCGCTGTTTGCTCCAAAAGCAACATCGACTTGTATAAAAAATGTACCCTTCACAGCTCACGCCTCTGAATCATACACCTGTTTGGTTTCAGCGTGCCAGTCTTCCTCACTCGCTCTCTGCTCAGCCATGTGAACACAGCGCAGGTTGTCCACAGTACTGCCCTCAGGCCCCGCAATGTGTTCATAGCCCGGCTGGCTGGGTGGCTGGGTGCATGCACAGAAAGAGAGAAGAAGGGAAGGGGAGAGGGAAATAAATAAATAATAGCACGGCCTTTCTCTGGGTTGAGTAAGCAAAGAGGGAAGCAGAGCTTCCATGTGGCAGACACGGTGCCCTTTTATTTTTCCGGAGCTTACAGCTCATGCTCTTTATGGTAAACACAAAGCTTATGATGATATATTATGTTTGCTGAGTGCAGAAAAAGCTACAAGACAAACTATATGAGCAAGGATATCCACCTCAACTATGTTTGCGTTTAATGAGAAAATGTAAATGTTAAATAAACGTGAAATCAACAATGGTCATTTGAAGATGTTGAACATAGTGGGGTATTATTTTTTTAACTGCCTCTTTCAGAGGGATAGATGGTTTGTTTTTTGTTCTCTGTCTGGTGTCTGATCTTCGGCTAACTGCTGCATTCATCAAAGGCCTAGTCAGACACATAGAGACAATAGCTAATGAGTAGAAGCTCCCAGTTGGGCTGATCCGGGCTTTGGAGCTCCAGACAATGCAACAACATCTGTGCTGCTGAGTGCTGGTGTGTGCTGACAGAGGCATCCCCAGAGAGGGAGGAGGGGTGGTGGTGGTGGGGTGGTGTCTTCACATGTCCTGGACATACAACCCTCCCTTCCCCCAATCCAAGCCCTCACATCGCCCATCTGTACAGGGTCTCGACGCACAGAAGGCATGGGTGCCGGGAAACTATGATCCATTTCTCACCCAGGTGCGCCACTTGCACAAAACTCGATCCCCAACAAAAGAAGCATTTGAAATGTCAACAGTTTTGAGTTACCACTGGAAGAAAGCGAGAGATGGTTTTTCTAGAGTGAGGAGGAGGAGGAGGGAGGAAACAGGTGTGGACCTCCCTGTGGATAGAGCTCCTCAAGGGGAGGGTTAGCAATGACTGGGGCTGGATGGATACCTCCCCACAGGGAGAGAGGTGCACATAATTCAGGGAGGATGCCGGCCTCTCCCATACACAGAATTAGTTATGTTGAGTGGTGACAGGCCAAGCATGAACAATACGATCCCTATTCACGCTTGAGCATTGCGTTACAACGTTTGGGAGAGTATCTCATTGTAAACATGCAGGTACAGATAAAGCAGGTCTGAAAACAGGAACGTCTGCATACTCACTCCCACCAAGGCGGTGACCCATCAGGAGGACAAGGTGTACCTGGTAATTAAAATGCAATCTCTGCTGCTGTGCCCCCTAGAGCGGCAGTGGCAGCGGACTCACCCAGGAGCCCGGGGGCGAGAGGTGCCACCTGCACTGCCACACCACCTGCGCCACCACTGCCTCCCTTCATTAAGCCTGGTATTTATACGAGCGTCGCACCTCCCCCCCCCCGCCCCAGCAGCCCTGGTCTTCATGGGCCCTGGTAAGGCGGCGCTTTATTAGAATTAATGTGGCACTTCAGAGGAGAGTGTCAGTGTGCCGCGTACCGGGGTGCCAGGAGAAAGAGTCCCCAGTTCTCCTCTGTCACATTGAATAAAGGCGCCAAAGCCAGCCCAGAGCTGAGATGAGCGTGGACAGCACATGACAGAACTGTTTTCCAGGGCCAAGGGAAAGCAAAGTATTCTTTATTCAATCTGTTCTCATGTTTACAGGATGAGCTATTATATTGTACATGCATGGAGAAGATCACAGCCTGGTAGAGAACGTAACGGCGCGAGACAGAACGTTGTGTCAAGCGTTTAACAAAAACCGGACATTCGACAAAGCTCGCCTGAGAACACATGCGACAGTTGAAGAAAATTAATATCAAATGGCCCCTACAGTCGGAAGGTTTAGCGGAGCCTCCCTGTCATTCTGTTTTGACTGATGTGATTGTCAACTCGATTGGGTGTAGATTTAATACATCTCATGCATAACACCCAGCTCTCTCACTTTACATGTTGCTTTTTCACCCGTCACACGGTTTAGACGGCAGCCAAGACTTTACTTCCTGGGGACTGATGACATAAGTATCACATTGTAAACCAGCACTTTAATATGAGCCAGTAATTAAACACCAAAATTAATCTGAAACAAACGTGATTTAATAAAGTTCCCACATGAGTCATAACACTGTATCTTTGGCAGGATTGTCACAAATACTTCTGCACTTCTTCAAATGCTAGGAAATGAAACAAAACTGTGGCATTAGGTGCATTTAGCATCTAATATCTGCATGGTGTGTTGCAACATTTAGGAAGGAGTTTGGGAGAGTGTTTTTCAGACGTTGTTAGCAGAATATTTGGTCATTTCTGCAAGGATAGATGGAAAAGGAGAGGTGGCTACACTGATGCCACTTGTAGTCAGGCAGCAGGGGAGGGCATTAAAACCTAGTTTGCATCACTCAGCGCTTCCAATTAAACACGAATAACCAGATACAAGTTCCTGTCTTCAGATGTGTTTTATGAGCTCCTGTGCAGCAGGGGAATTCTGCAGAATATACTGTACATCTCCCTGCAGTTTGGCGATCTCTACTGCACGCCTCAGTTCATTAGTGTTAAAAATGGTAAGCATTTTAGAGCCAGATGTACTTTTTTAGCTTCAGATGATGTTGTTTAAGGGGCATATGAGGCTTCCAATTAAAGCTGTATAAAACTAAAGTTTCTCTAATATCTTTTTCTTCCTAGAGTTAGCTGCAACTTTTCTAAGCCATGGGCCTAACTGTTAGCGCCCTTCTTATCAAAGGCAGACATCAAAGGGCGTCTGCAGCTTGTGCACACACAGCTATATTAATCCTTAAGACAAAATCTAACAAGCTGGACTCGACAAGAGAAACTAACAGTTCAGTCGTGATTTGTTGATGTTGGCTGTCGTCAAAGTTGCTTGAAGGTAGCGTAAAGTTGAGATGGAAGCAATTGGTGATAGAGTACACTATCTTCTATTCACGAAAACACAGATGGATTTCCTTTTAAAATATGAACGTGGTGCAGCAGCTAAACAATTAAATAAGCTTAAAATAAAGAAATTACACAATCATTTCTTGTCTGAAAAGCCCATTTTGCTTGCTCTGGATCAAAGCTATTTCAATCATCTCAGCACTTTTTGGAAAAACACCCCAAGAATCCTTTCCTTAATATGTCCAACACTAGCTCTTTCTATGCTCTAATTTTGTGTTGGACCCGTGCTGGTGGGTTCATCCTGAGCCATAGCAGAGGCAACAACAAAGCCATTCAGCATCTCCCAGTACGGGAAGGTGCACCGGCCATGCTGCACTCCCAATCCCCTTACAGTGCTGTCACTATTCATTCACGGTCTGCCCTTCCTCCTCGCGCCACAACTTCAACAGGGGCATCGCTCATGATAGAAAACAATGAGCATGATTTGTGAACTCTCGCCGTCTTTGTAATTTCATCAGTGTAATGGGATTATATTTCAAATCACCACTCCTTTGTTCATTACACATTTAAACTCCTCTGACAGACAAAAACTTAAATAAAATGTGCATGTCAACCCTGGTTGACTTTGCCTGCTCCGGCACTTGATTAGACAAACAGCGCACCGGGGCTGCAGAACGGGGAGAAATAATGTGCTCATTTATTCATTTTTCAGCAAGTCACAATAGATTTTTAACGACCAGTGTCTGACCTCCCTTAGGTACTTCTTGCTTAGGGGGGTTAATAAAGCCTAACACTGTGGCGCTCAAGCACCACGACGAGGACCAGGCTGAGAAGATGCCTGTGATGAAATAAAGGCAGGGCCAAATCAAGAGTCTCTGAATGTCCGCTCCAACCCCGGAGAGAGGGGGGGAACGAGGGTGTGGGGCTGGTGGTGGTGTCGGCCGGGTGAGGCTCCAGAAAGAAACTGGTATTCCACTTAGATTCCAATTCCACAGGTCTCTGAGGGACAATTAAACCAAGTGAGGAAGAAGTATACTCTCTTTTCTCAAAGCACTGGGGCGTGCATATTAGACGCCGCAACCATGGTGATACACTCACACACAGAACAGTCTGCCAAGATTTAAACTGGGAAGCTTGTAAAAGCCGCTCTGAAAACTTCACGTTGACATTTTAGAACACAGAGAGATCTCTCTGTATAGTCCTTAGATTTAATGTCAAGCTGTGCAGTTGAAGGATCTTCTTCTGAGTCATGGCAACATTAAAAGAAATGTGTTTGTAAATCAAGGAGTTGCGTAATTTCTCGAGTTTTTAGATGCATGTATGCAAGCCTTATTAAGAGTGCATCCAGACGGCTTTAGATGTGGTGTGTCTGGGGAAAATGTCCAAAGTTTGGGCTCACCAAACACACACAAACACACATACACACAGCGAGAGAGAGAGGGAGTCTGTGCAGATGTGCTGCCACTAGACATCCATCTTGTTTTCCCGCTTAGCTCAGTGCTCTATTTGTCTGAATCTATGTCATTTTAGCTCACTCAGGTCAACGGCAATTCAACCTCCTCTTTCGTCTGAGGCACTTCAGAATCATAATGTGATGCATGTGGGATAGGAACCTGCTAAACACAGTCCCTGTCACTGCTCAGACATTGCTGGATATAAATGATATACGCCCTGCGCTCGCCTTCCCCATTCTGAACCGTACTACATCCTGTTTCCACCTGCCCATGATCACTACTTTGTGCAAATATTCTCTTACACCCTCTCAGGTACTGATCGCGATGTGTCACAGCATTAGACTATAATCACACCTCCAGAAACGTCAGGAAAAATAATAAGACTTAGTGATCTGGCAGAGGAAATGGTAACAAAAGGATTTATTCATAACTTTCATATTTTTTCTGGCGCTCAGCCTTGTTTCTCTCCTTTTAGTTGGTGTAGCTCTCTGCTGGGTGCCTCTTGGGAACAGAGGAAATTACATTCTACCTGATAATTAGCAAAGTTCAGAGCAAACTAAAATCTGCCCCACTCTCTTAGCTCCCCACCACTGGCAGCTTTCTCTTAGCAACTAATTAAGTCTGCCTCTGAGGTTTTCAGCAATGTGCTGGATGCTGCAACAGCAGAATAAAAAACAAAAGGAAGAAGGATGGAAATGAAGAGTGAGAGTTCATTTTTTATTATGTTTTTCTGTTTCATCTTTTTATACTGACAAATAAAATATGACAATGGTATTCCTGGAGGGAGTATTATTATTTCACACATGGATGCATTCTTCAAATAGAAATAACAGTGTTGGCCGCCATTACGCACGGTAGCAAATAGCGAAGCGCGCTCTGTCCAAAATGTTCTTTAATTATTGTAATGTCATCATCCATATCCGGCAATGTTGCATTAAAAAGAAACAGCAGTGCACACAAGTATTAAATCACTAATCTCGCCACAGTTGAATTAAATCACACTACACAGACAGCATTGTTAGTGATGCTATCGTCACTGTTGCAAATCATATTGGAGAATCTTATGTGAGACTTATACAATGGGTTTGATTTTTATACCTCCATATTATTCATTTGTGGTTTACCCTTATAGGCTGAATTATATATATATATATATATATATATATATATATATATATACATATATATATATATATATATATATATATATATATATATATATACATATATATATATATATATATATATATATGTATATATATATATATATATATTAGTTGTCCCAATCACCACAAATTTTAAAGTTACAATCCAAAACATCTCCATCTCTCTTGGTGACTCCGATGGCAGTATGTGCTAATTGTAGGTGTGTTTTTGGATCTCACATCACAGAGACAATGTTTTTCTTGGGAAAGTCACCACAGACCATTGGTAGGTATAGAATATAATATTAATAAGTATGTTTTCTGTAGTGTATAGTCACCTAAAAATTATGAAATTGAGCCTTTTATATTAACCTAAGGAGTCGACCGTCATGTTTCTACAGTAGCCCAGAACGGACAAATCAAACATTAACTCGGGTTTGCATTTTTTTGTCAGCCGCTGTAGTTCTTTTACACACAGAAGAAGTTTCAGTTGGTTGCAATCTGAAATCTCACCGCCAAATCCTATACACTGCACATTTACATGAAAATCTTCTAGATTGTTACTTTAAGAGAGGAGTTGGAGTAAGAAAGTCTATTTCAAGTACAAAAAAAAATAGAAGCTAATTGTAATCTGTCATAATCCTTGAGTTAAACACTTGAATACAAGTTGCTCATTAGAGACGCTTGAGCCACTGGGCCACTGATGACTAGCAGTGTAAAAGGCAACAGCCTCCTTGATAAGGCTCTTGGTTGCACTGAGACTGTTTGTGATGTGCAATCCATGAGAGACAGAGGAAGCAGGCAGGCAGACAGTCATTATTTTCTCCACAATTACCTGAAGTCCTTGATAACGAGCAAAAAAAATGCCATATAATTAGAAAAACACCAGCAACACCATTATTGTCAGGAGAACACAACAGTATAATGAAGCAATTATAAATGAGCAGCTTTGTGCTTGTCATTAATTTCTGCTTTTAAGGATGTGGAGATGAAGCATGGCTAAACGTCAGAGGGAGCAGGGAGGATGTTTAGGTGGGTTAGGCTACGAGGAGCGCACTCTGGGGTGTTGTGTGTGTGTGTGTGTGTGTGTGTGTGTGTGTGTGTGTGTGTGTGTATGTGTGTGTGTGTGCGCGTGTGCGTGTGCGTGTGTGTGGGGGGCTGCGGCATAGACAGAGCGGCGGGTGATGAGTCCACCAAGTGGCAAGATGGACAAAAAGTCCACTGGGGGACACTTTAAGCACGTTATAATAACTTTCTATCATGAAAGTGCAACTAAGGCTTTTAGTCTGATATGTGTGTTTACAAATATGCTCAGATGAGGTTCCACTGCGGCCAAAGACGACCGGATATCATCACACTGCATTCAAGTTGTTTATTTTGCATCAAGTGGAAGATGCTCGAATTGCCAAATGAAAGGTAATGAGGAAAAGTACATGCTGGGCGAGGAGCTTGCCCTTTTCACATATCATCACAGAGATTGATCTCTCCTTCCCTTCCCCTCACTCGCATCCGGTCTCAATTGAGAGATACTACATTTGAAATTCATGCATATTTTCCTTTGAAATGTATACTCTGCTCCTGATGCAGTCGTGCAATTAGATAACATGTTGCATTTCATTAAAAAAATGTCCTCCCAACCACTGAGTGGATTAGAGAGTCTTTTTATTAATGAGCCTGTTTCCCTCTTTGATTTCTCCACATATTGAAATGAGTGGAGACAAGCTGAAATCCCAGTTTCCTCCTGATATGTCAGCGCTACTGTGCAGCTCAGTTGTTTGCCGCCTCAAAGGCATCAAGGTGAGCAAATAAGAAAGACATTGAGTGAGTGAAGTCCCTCCACTTGGTATACACTGAGAGTACAACTCCAAAGCAATGTCCTCAGTTAGAAATGTCATCTTATTAACACATCCTACAGCACACTTCATCACATTGTCTTGAGAAGGCAATTGTATGGAAGGGGCAATTAGGACAGAGAAGCTGTGAGGTTGCCATTATTTTTGAATTTAATGACCACGCAATACGGAGCTAGATGTAGAAATGAGGGCTACAATACTACAATTATGCATAATCTGGCAGATCTTACCGCACCCCCCACACTACTCTTCCTTTCGCCTTGAATAAATTTACATGGAAATGCATCTCTGCCTAATTTATTCCGAAAAATTAGAATATACATTACAAATATTTCCATAGACGACATCGGCAACATGCGGTTTAGAATTTAATGACTTATTTCTTTGTATTCATGCTTATAGTTTAGATCAGTAGGGCACTAAGATAAATAATCAAACACAGATAAATATATACTGATACTATATGTACATATATGTATATATATATATCAGTATATATTTACCTGTATGAATATATATATATATATATATATATATATATATTCACCTTTCATTTTTTTCCAGCTGCTGTGCCATTTATTCTACAGGAAAAGAAAGCTTTCCGGCCCATAAGAGAGAGAATACACACCTTGGAAATGTGTGCTCTGTATGCAAGTGTGTATGTGTGTGTTATAGATGTGCCGTAAAACCAAGTGTGTGTGTGTGTGTGTGTGTGTGTGTGTGTGTGTGTGTGTGTGTGTGTGTGTGTGTGTGTGTGTGTGTGTGTGCGCACGTGCCACTTGTAGTGGCAAGATGCATGACTCTGGACACAACCCAAAAGCAGGGATTATTGACATGGATGCTCCACCATTAATAAGCCGCCGTATCCTTTTGTGTTCGGGGTCGCCATTGCTGCAGTTAACTATAACTTGTCAAGGCTGCTCCAGCCGCACAATGCGTACCTCATGCATCTCCTGTCAGCAGGCATAATTCCTGGATGCTGGCACGCCGCTGATTTCTGCATAAGTGATGTGAGCCTTCTAGTAGAGTTAGGAGCACGAGTCTTTTGCCATTGAGAGATGTTCATCATTCTTGATCTGGCTCTGTCAAGACCTGGTGTTTTAGTGCCTCTCACGATTAGGCAGAATTGACAGGCCAAGAAGGCGGTGAATAGCAAAAATGTGTGGAACTAAGGGGGTGTGGTGTAGGCTGTAGGGTGAAGTGGAGTGTGGCCGCCATTTAATCTGCAATTTATCAGTTTAGGCTGCACCATGTAACATCAGGGAGATTACATTCTGGAGAGAAGGAGCTCTATCTCTCCTCCATCCCCTCCTCCTCCCCTATCTCCTCTCAAATGCCTCCTAATGTCGTCTGACGGCAGAACGCGGAGGACAAAGAGGGAGGACTGTCTTTATTGTCACAATTATTGTTTCTGAAACCCTTAATTAATATATAGCATTGTGGACTCCTCTGTGAGTAAGCAATGAAGTGCCAGTGACAGAAAGACAGAGCTTAAGAGGTTTGTTGCAGCGAGACAGGCTGCATCTTTTATAGAGTCCATTTGTCATAAAGAAAAAGTTGGGTCAGATTTAATATGCACAAACACACAGACTGCACGTGCGTTCAAACAACCACGCACACACTCGCTGCCATGACGCTTGCATATGACCTCTGACAACACTGATCACGTTTGGCCAATAAATGCTTAATTGCCATTTTTCCGTTGGGCTGCTTTATTGATGTCGCTTCAAAAGTGATTAATATGAACTGTTAATTAGCTGTTGCATTTAGTACTAAACACAACTGAACTGGCACGTTGAATTATATTGATTTCTTTGATTTTTCTAACATTGTACAGAGATGAAATTAATAAAAAAATGAAATGTTGTTATGGTTCAATGTCAATGTAAAATATTATTAAACTACATGACTTTGCAATTGGAAATAAAAATACATCTAAACACAATGTTTTGGACTTGAAGTTTAATGGATTGATGCCTTTTTTTAATGCCTTTTTTTTAATTATATTTACTCAAATATCGAGGTCATATAAATCCAAAATATTTTCTCAACATGTGTGCTTCCTGCACACTCTCCATGGTGTTTAAAAGGACCATTAACAAGGTCACTAACTCTATTAATATACACCGGTAGAGTATAACAACAATAGTTGTATCTCTTCTTCTGGGAGGGCATGAACAGAAATACCAAGAAGCTGGCTTACAGAAAGGAAACCCATGGCAGCCTGATATTAAAATGGTTCAGGAGTCAAGTAGAACAAGTCAAGCAGCTGGAGGGCAAACAAGAGAGAGAGAAAAAGGAAGGAAAGAACAGGTCATTCTTAAAGGCTAATGGACTGTCAATGGTCATATTGTATTATCAAATATTATAAAATATGTTTGCTTCATGTGAAGATTGTGCTATTAGTCATTGTCTGTCTATTATTTAACCAAGATCACTGACCAGAAATTAATTAAATGTACATAATATTGTTAAAATAGAGAGCATTTGTACAACTTTAACAGAGAGTTTAAATTAGAGTTTCAAAAGACAGTTTCAGTTTTTAGATTTTTAAAATTAGACCCCCCCTCCACACACATCTTTGTCCTATGTATTGCGAACCTCTTCATTGTGGAGTCTTTCTCACAGCTGCTGAGACCAGAGCTCTCTCCTGCTGCAGCGTACAGTCCTGTCCTCCAGGTGGACTGTAGCCATGAACACCAGGCCGTTCAGGGCTCAAACTAAACACATTTCTGTGCCTGGACACACAGATGAACACAGCTTGTTAAACATTATACACTTTGATTTTTGATAAGGGTATTCATTTGTACATTTAAAATCCAGTGTTGTAGGATACAGAGTGCGCACACACACACACACACACACACACACACACACACACACACACACACACACACACACACAATGATGCATTTTATTGCTTCATGATCGCCAATAAAGCGACCTTTATTAAGCATGCCTGTATCACAGTGGTTATTTAAGAGACATTCCCAGAAGGGGAAGTATGATTCTCTCTCAAGCGACAGAGAGCTTGATTCATCCTGAAAATGGGATTGAACTCTCACAAGATGAAGACATGACATCTTCGGCTTACTTGATGTCAATGATAGGACAGCTCACTTGTAGATCGGGCATGTTGCCAGCCAGCTCTCCCTGGGTCCTGAATGCAGCCTCTGAACAGAGGCCAACAACACAGATGACATCCGGGGAAGCCCATCACCTGTTGCGTAAGGACAGAATAATCAAAGTGGGTCATACTGGGACGCTGGCCTCACAGTGTATGCAAGGGCTGACGTGTTCATCTAGTGTGTGTGTGTGTGTGTGTGTGTGTGTGTATGTGTGTGTGTGTGTGTGTGTGTGTGTGTGTGTGTTTCCTTGACTTGTCAGGGCAGCAGTCAGAGCTGAGCCCTGAAATCCACCCCATGACAGAGATCATCAGCATCAGCAGCAGATCTTCAGCCTAGATCATGTTCACAATGAGCGCTGTGCCAGGCAGTGACACAACTGCACTGTCCTGTTGGACATCAACATTTTGCCTGCCAACATTTCTAACCATTGATTTAGAAATGTTAAAATCAGCAAACATGAGGAAGCAATATGTACATTTCTCAAGGCAATAACAAAGGTCATTTTAATACAAACAAATATCTTTATTGATTTACATGCATCCAGGTAAAATATGTTATTGTTGCCCTGAAGGGATTTTTTTTTCTTCGTACGATCCCCGCCTGACACAGTCCTAACAATATTGCTTAATTGCAACCTCAATGAAACATGCACGCTCAATCACGGAGGGAGTTTTCTGTCGAATTTATGGAAATGCATGAAAGAGGCCTGTGTTAGTTGTAGGGTACACCTGCACTTGTCAAGGTACTCAAGTACACCGGGTAATTGGCTGTTGATTGCTGCCATTAACATGTGATGGCTAAGTGCATCTAATTCCTGTTCTATTTCCACGGTTCAATTTGATGTCACCACCCACTCTTTCTCTCACAGGTGATTAGCTGTGCCTGTGAAAATTGTTCTTTTTCTAATGATATAAGCACAATATAAGGAAGGAGTGGTAGCCTCAGAAGCACCATTGTAACTGACACCTTTGCTTAATTGATATCCTTTGTGGTGAGCAGTAAAGGAAAACATGATGGGGAATGTCATTTATTACTGTGTCTACTATTGTAGACTAACCCCAGTAGGTTTGATGCCACAATAAAAGTGCAAAGGGATGCCATAATCTACATATCTGTCCTTTGGAATGATGCTATACCATGAGTGTTTGGGCTAGCATTGAGCCTACTGTACCTTTTTCTATGTTTTAATAATAACTCTCTATAGCCACCTTCTAATGAACAGAGCTATTCTGTTATTTGTTACAAGACACAAATCTCCTTTGTCTTTGTAGTTTAAGTTGCAATTATTACAGAGAATGGTGCTCACTTTTTCTATTTGCATCTCCTACACTATCTCCACCTCAGGGCACAGATACTTGGTATCCCTTTGAGTTTTAATCTCCTCTGCCTGCATCCTTGCGGCTTTTTAATTCAAGCTTTCATATGTGTATTTGACATTTGTGTTCATTTAGACCCCCCTCCTACTCCCCACAATTAATTTAATTGACGTGCTGCTGCCTTGTGTTGTATATTCTGTCCTTTGTGAAGATTTCCCGCCACCAACAACAGATTAGTCCCAAAGAGATATGTACATATGGAACCATACCATGCAGAGTATCCTCTGGAAGGAGGGCTCGCACTTGTGAGATGACACTTTTCACATCATATGAAATGCCACGCAGTCAACAGGCCATTCTTGTATGTTAAGTGATAACAATTATTAGTCTTATATGCCTGTGTATTTGCCTTTAAGTGTGTTATATGTCCATTCTACTACTACGCCCACTGAAAAAATAAAAGGCCGAATGATAATAATATTCATATTTTGTATTTGACGAATATCCACAGTGAACAACACAGATCCAGTTCCAGACAGCGAACGCCACTGGTTTTAAATTTCAAGCCGTCGTGCCCCGTGGTGTTCTTTGTCTGAGCTGCTCTCAGATCAGATCTGCAGACCGTCGTGGGGAATGGTGTGTCTGCCATCTGCAGGACAGCGAGGGGGAAACACGCACTTACAGTGGGAAAGGAGCATGTACAGTCATCCGGGATAACAGTGCTGATGTGGTTTGTCGTTATTCCTGCAGCTGCATGCTCTTATGGTAAATATGAAAATCCTGCATCCTGCTTTCGATATAGTTCCTTGCAATACAAATAGTAATATTCCAAATAATGTCACATGTAGAATAACCTTGTCTGTGGTATAACATGATGCATTTTTAGTCATGCTTTTTAGCATTATTGTATTCTCTCTACTTTTAGATCACTACAATTTAGAGAATATTTAGATATGTATTACCGCTCTAATTTTACAATTGATTATGACTCGTTTAATGTATTAAAATGGTATGAATGACAATGTTAGTGTTCTCCTGTAAAATATCCTGTTCAATAGCATCTCATTGTAAATTAACAGTAGGGGGTGGGCGCTTCCTCCACGGTTCTTCTACAGAAAGAACCTTCCAACGTGCAAAGTCATGCATGAGCCCTGCTGGACTGATCATCCGTCATTGCGCAGCCATCTGGGCGAGACCTCAGGCCTGTTGATGTCTTCAAGCAACAGGACGACATCAATATAAAACTCAGATGAGTCTTTCCCACTTGATCCATCTGCCACCTGAAAAACAAACTCCACTTAACTGATACCGTGTCTAATTTGGAAGTAGTGTTGCACCTCATGTGATGTCTGCACAGCCTCATGGTGCCTCTAGTTCACTGCTGTAGAAAGCATCAGCCATTAATAACATAGTATGTGTATGGAGACGCATAAGACAAAACAAAACCAAGCATACTTGGATCTCAAATCAGCTAAATGCCACCTAGTAAAAATATATTATCTCCAAATCTGGCCTATCGAGCCCATTGGCTTATGCAACCAATTAACTTCACATACCAAAATTTGAATTTAAATTAACAATTGTGAGATATCATCAGGGGACACAAAGCACCCTATGAAGAAGTTTATGATGAAAAAAAGATGAGTATTAAAGAAGGCAATTGGTGAAGTAAAAAGGGCCTTTAGATGAGGGGATATCTCCAATTACAATCCACGTACACTTGTCAGCAGTAATGAAATGTTTGCTGAGAGGTTGCTATTTGTGGCTGCTAGATTGGATGATGCTGCTCCACTGCCCCCACTTACAATTATATTCCACGCATAAATTTCCCTACCATCTCTTCTATTGTGTGTACTGTCTGCCAGATTACCTACAACTGTCCCAAGAAACCTCAGAATAATGAAACACCGGTGTGTACAATAGGTACAACATTCTCCCCTTGCAGTGGAAATGTATCGCAAGAGTCACATAACAAGAATTAAACTTCTGCTTCTTTTATTGTTTTTAAATAATTACATAATGCATTAATCACAGTAAAGACAAACCGGAGTTCCCCGCATGTCGTAATTGTGCAAGCTTACAATTAAATGTAAAATAGTTTTTTCTTCTTCGCTGCTCAGCTTTTCAATTCAATTGCACAGGGAGCAGAGCAGTAAAGCTTTGAAGAACAGACCTAACTCTTTTGTCTGTGCACTTGACACTACTGCCCAGTGGTTTGCATACAATCAAAGCTAAAATTAAGTTGCCATCACAGCCATGTGCATATTTGTGTAAATAATCTGGTGTTTTGATCAGTGTTGCTACTGGGGTCATCTGTAGCTGTTGCGACCAGCTATCTGAGGAAACGCTGAAACGCTAGCCAGGTCCAAATAATTTCATCCGATTTGTGCAGTATGTATTTCCAATTAAAGTGACATCACATAAACCTAATTAGTATAGATGCAACCTGCAACTTGATTTTCCAGTGCATGGTTTTCTCATCAAATTGATTACAGAGACGCTGCTAGGAAGCATACTGCACATACAAATCTGGTGTATGTGCTACTGGAGGCACATATACAAAATGTATTTGTGATGTTGCCTAGATATGTGGAAGCTTAAAATATTACCAGTCAGATGCTTAACTCGGCTACTCAAACTTTATTCCAATCAAAATATATTCATGTTAAATGACTGTAAAGGCCAGAATAATTACATTTTAGAATGCACTGCCCCCTGTCAATTTCTTTTCAGGCAAACATCTGTTTTGTGCAAAATTAATCGAGTTTTGATATGCAAGTATCACAGACACAATCCTTTTGCAGGTTCAATTATTGGCTTGTGGCAGATGCTAACTCTATTCTACTGTTGATCATGATTGAGAATGTACAGACCATTCAATGACTTCATGCAAGAGGAGGCAGAAGGTCAACCAATCAGACGATCATCTCACACGCACTCACGAGATAAAAACCACGCTCACGTACTACACCGACCACTTTTAGCATAAACTGAAAAAAAATCAGTAACAAGTCAATGGTGTTTTTTTCTCTTCTATCCTACAGTGTATTGTGCCATCAGGTGAACTAACGTGAAAAGTAATGGATCATCAGAAACTATAACACACGTGGCACGTCTGTGTATAAAAATGAAGCAGAGGATTTCAAGAGAGGAGTTTTAGTCATTTCTGGATAATTAAAGACATGCTTGTACTACACCTGGAAATATACAATGACACTGAGATATCACAGCACGCCAAATTGGGGAGAGAAAAAAGAAAAGAAATAGAAATGCACGAGTCCCTTTCTTGAATTTATGAGGTAGAGAGCCAATATCCAATAGTTTACTAGTCTGCCCATGTCACATCTCGGGTACAATATTAGAAACTAAAATGTCTTTGTTCGCTAACAATGACTTGTGTTGATTAAGGGCGATGTCACCACAACAAGCATCCCAGCAGATCAATATCCAACTGTTCCTCCCTTTCCCTCAGTTTTACTATTTCTTACCAGTGCAAAACTGATCCAGTACTCTGTTGACAACCAATACAGGACAGCCATAATCAGGCTCATTGGCGCCAACTCTGAGGTAGGATCTTGAATACCAAAGGGGACATTTGTTCAGATTCAGGTGCATTAAAAAGGGACTAAGCCATGACAATCAGTGACGTGGAGATGCCCATGTTCCTGCAGCGAGGGCTGGATAAAGGTTTCTCAGTGAGACGGGGTTGGCCCATTGGAGTGGTATGTGTGTGTCAAAAATAACTACCTGTACAGAGTAACCCACATCAAAAGGCACAATTTTCAATATTTCCCTAAATACCACCACTAATCTGAATGAGTTGACCCTGTATCATAATCCCCGCCTACTCATTGCTAAGGTTCCTTCCGAACTCAAGCTTTTCTGGCAAGTTTATTATAATTACACCATTTGCCTCAGACATCTTGAATGGGCATGATATGCATTTTCATTTATTTATTTTTTTTTATTTTTTTTTTTAAATTAGATAAACAAAAGCATTAAATAGAATTAGAGAAATAAATACATTTTATTTCATATAAATATGTGGGCCCTTATATCCAAATTGTCACTGACACTTGTTTTCTGGGAATAAGATGAAGTAAACAATTCATTGAAAAAGCTGCCCTACTTGTTTGATACACTTACCTTGTGAGTAGTATGATTATTGTAAATTGATATCAGTTTTTATGAGTCGTTAAATCCCATCAGTAACTACCACGCACTGTAAATCCCCGAGTTACAATGCCTTTAATTAACATTAGATTGTAATTTAATTGGAAGCCCTTCCCTCTCACTCAGTGGGGAATAAAAAGATCAGTGATCACATCAAGGAAGTCTGGTCCCTTTATATAGGATTATCTTTTAGATTGATTTAATGTCATATTGGTAATTGTATATTTCTAAAAAATCCTAATACAGACCCCAGAAGAGACAAAAAAAACAAATATCCAAATCAGGTTCAGAGTTAACATCTTGCCAATTTTTTCCCCAAGGCCGTTTTTTTTTTTTCCAGCATGGCTAAAACCTGGATTTGTCCACATACATACAGTAATATATATTTTGTACTCTTTCAACGTCTCTGGCTATGTACAAGCTATACAAATAAAGAGCAGGCTGAGGGCCAGGTTTTATAAGCTGTGCAGAGGGAGCAGTTGGTTGGGAAGTCTCCAAGTCTCCTGGCTCCTTCCCCCGCAGTCTGCCCATACAGGTGGCTGTTCTGCTTCACTTGCGATCGTCGATGGTCTTAATGAATTCCAGCGCCGCGGTGAACTGCATCCACCAATAGCACTCCTCCCCACTCAGCCGGCTGGCATAGAAATTATTGATGTACTGAACGGTGGACAGCAGGCAGGGCGGGTTTGCCTGGAGGGGAGGAGATGTAGGGATGGGCCCACATTAGCCGCCGAAAAAACCTCACGCAACGCCGTACGGATTACAATCATAAATATGTAAATATGTAAAATATATCCACACAGGTTAGCAGATAGCAATCTTTATGATGCATGGAGTTACAATGCAGTCATTTGGGAAATCATGTTCTGATGAGTATTCTTAGTCTTCATTTCCAAAAAAATCTGTCAATAAGTGATCAATGAAGGTCAAAGAAAGAGTTTGTTTAAAGCTTAGTGTCGACTGTGCTGCTAACAAAGTGTGGAACAGTATGAACAGACTTACCCTTATGAGGACAAAGACAAGTACGGGGACAAAGTCATCCGCTCCAGGGACGGAGTCCTCATTGGCCAGACTGAGGAGGTTCATGATAGTGGAACACATGCGCAGTACACATTGGACTTTGTCACGTGGCGTCTTATATGCATTGATGGTCCTTATCTCAGACTGTGCAGAGGGCCAGGGAGCCTCCTTCAGATAAACCTGGAACCAAAAAAGTAAAATAAATCAATACAAATAAAAAAAGAACATGACTAATACGTTTTTTTGCTTCACCACAAATTAATAGAAGTGAAAAAACGAGATAATACCTCTGGGATTTGAAGTGCTTTATGATTGGCCATCACAACTTTTGTGAGCCGCTGGATATGTTCATGGAAAAGCCTGTGAAACAAAACAACTACGTTTATGACAACAGAGAGACAGTAAATAGTAAATCATCTTATGTGAATTTATCTTCCTCACTGGTTGTCTACTGATTATTTTATGAAGATTTAAAAAACCTAAATCTAATCAGAAAACAAAAGATTATTTTGGAGTACTGCCCAAAGTGACTGTGTCATTGCAGCTAT
Organism: Taurulus bubalis; assembly: GCF_910589615.1. Taxonomy (NCBI): domain Eukaryota; kingdom Metazoa; phylum Chordata; class Actinopteri; order Perciformes; family Cottidae; genus Taurulus; species Taurulus bubalis. The sequence goes on along the minus strand of NC_136596.1, from coordinate 15,997,005 downwards.
ACTCACTGGTCTCTGAGAATATCTCCGTCCTGGTTGGGGTAGAAGGCCAGTTTGAAGATGCGGTTCATAACGCTGCGCTCAATAGCCATCTGGGCATCCTGCAGCTGGTCCTCGCTAGCGTACTGCCAAATGGCATCACGGGCCATGGCACCATACAAGTAGCGCAGAAAATCCTCCACTGCTGCCGTCTTGTCATCTGATGCTGTGCACCCCTGGAACGCTGGAGGGGAGCAGAGAAACAACAGATGTAACACCAGGAAAGGACATAGCTGCAGCCTCTACTGTGGATTGTGTGAAGGAAGCTTGGAAGTGATGCTGTGTACAGGCATATCAAAATACATGGAAATAAATGGTGTGATCGTTGGAATGAATCTCTACTAATAGGTCTGACCAAAAATAAGAGCAATGTTATATTAGATGTAATTACATTGTCAAACTTAAAAAAGGTAGACAACAATCCTTACATCATATTTCCCACTTCAGAGTTTGGGGATGGACTGCCTATATATTTAAATGTCCTGAAAGGGTCACCACCACCAGAATAAAAAAAAAAAAAAAAGATACCTTTTATGAAGTCAAGCATCTTGGCCTCCATGTGTTCAAGAAGGAGCCGGACACACACGGTGGTGAAGTAGCGGTTAGCCACCTCCTTGTCTCTCAGCACCCTCTGGAGGAGCCTCTCCAGGTGGGCCTGAGAGGTCTGCAGGCCCTGACGACACCTGGTTAGATAGGCTATGTATGGGGCCCGCTTTCTAAAGAAAACACACACAAATGCGTATTCTATTAGTGCCGCTGTATTGCTGGCTCTCTGTAGTTGCCTAAAACATCACATTATGATTTGAACAAAGAAAAGATAAAAGGAAAAACCCATGGGGTGGCACGAGTCACTCTCCAGTCCTCCACAGTTACCTGTAATCCTCTGCAATGGCAGCCAGCAGCTTCTTGCAGGTACGTGCGTCGAAGCGGGTGACACAGCGCGTCGTCTCCTGGATCTGGGCCATCTGGTTCTTATCCTGAAGGTTGATGGCCTCTGCTAGCTGGATCTTCAGGAAGCAGACGATCTCATTGTCTGAGGGAGGGGACGATAGGGAGACAGCATTAGACAACACTGCTCGCCACTCGCAAAGGAACGACTGGCTGCTGTAATCTGATCAACCTGCTGCCTCGACATGACAATGTGACTGATGGCCACAAAGATGGAGTCTTACTGTTGAGCATTTCACAGGATGTCACTTGATTGTGCCTGCTCCTGATGTGAAAGTGGTGCCCTGCAGAACTGATTTGAAGCTTTATTTTGTGCAGCATCAGCATACTCAGATCTTTCTGATAAATTGTTGAATCAATATTAATGTAGGTGGTTACACAATTATTTTAATATTTTTTAAGTAATATCCTTTAAGTAGGATGGTTTAATGTGATATTTAACTGACACCATACGGCGTTTCTCTTTTAACCTCCCCCACTCTTTCAACCATGCCCCAAATCTTGGAAGGCGGGTCAGAAGGTGAAGGTGGTACAGATAGGGTATCTTGCTTCAGGACACTTTCAGCAGGTTGGATGCTTGCCAACATTACAGGCTTGTACCCTGCTCCCTGTGGAGGGGTTTGACAAAGGCACCGAAAGTCTAGTTGATAGTACCAACTTTAACGTATGCTATGACCAATTATTAGTCACCACAGCAACACTAACACAGGATAGGTCAAGCATAGATGCAGGAGGAATGGCTACCGTCACAGTCCATGTGGTCAGGGAGCCCGTTTCGTGTGGTTGTATGAGTCATGATGGGCAGAGCCACAGAGTCTGCAGAACACAATGCCAACCTCAACTTCTTCTTTGCATCACTGGAAGACACAAACAAACCAAATCTAACCGACAGCAATGGCTAAGAATATCTGTTAAGTAAATTAGAAATGGTTGAGCGATGGATTATGAATTGGGTTTTGTGGTGTTCTGACCTGAAAGAGAACTTGGAGTCATGCTGCTGTGCTGTCTGGCTGGCTGAGTCTGGGAGGTCATCAGTGGAAATGTTCTGCAGAGTGTCTTCTCTAGGAGAGCCGTGCACGCTGTCCTCAACACAAAGATCTGCAAACATGAACAAAAATAGGCAATTTATACAATGTATCTTCTGCAAGTGTACAGTCTGTAGTATACATATATAGACAAAAAACAAGTGTTTTTTTCTGACCTCCTGTACCATCATAAGAAGCTCCCCCTGTGGCTCCATCACTCGGGCTGGTCCGCTTAATGTTCCTGTACTTGTCCAGAATGTCTTCAGCTGCCTGAGCTTGAGAGCTCTGTCTGGGCAATGAGTCATCTGATAAACCCACCAACACAAGAGATGCATTACAATAAAACCATCATCATAGATATCTGCATTTTGTCTTCATTTAGGAATGTAATTTTATCAAACCAGTACCGACCTTGTGGGACACGCTCTGGGACAACATCATCTTTCTCATGCTTGTCTCTTTTCCGAAATGCAGCTATCGGAGCTGGAGAGGAGAGACATGGGATTAGTGAGTTCACACCACTTTCACTATCGCCGGATGACAAGCTGGTCATGAGTTGCCTGCTGACAGCCACTTTGGTCAATCTTTGGTATATTTTCATGGAGTATTGAGACAAACATAAATCTCAATGCCAGATGTATGGTATCATACATTACCAGAAAAGTTTAGAACTTAACTAACATCAAAGCAAAAATAATATTGAAATGGTAAATTGAACCATTGTTTTATAGCAGAATATCACAAAGGTTCAATGCAAGTCATCATAAAAAAGTCGATATACTATTGATGTAAATAGGCCCACTGATGCTTATCCTATTAACACTAAAAGGTGCAAACAGGACAAACAAGTGACCCAGATTCACACACACACACACACACACACACACACACACACACACACACACACACACACACACACACACACACCTAGAAAAAAAAGAAAAACAAATGCATGAATGAGGAGTGTGGGAATGTGATCTCAGGCTACAACCATGTCACATCACAGCTCTAAGGCGACATCTACAAAGCAGCATGGGTACGCAGCTGCTGGCTCCAGCAGTAAAGCTAGCTCAATGATGACAGCGTGGAAGCGTTACCTGGGACATCACTCTCAGCCGTCCAATACAGCACTGTGAGGGACACAACAGACAGGGTTGGCCTTTCACACACGAGCTGCCGCTCTGCTGGACAACTGCCTGTGCATCACCATGCAGAGCAACAGGACAACACAGTGGACTCTACAGCGGTTTGGCTAGAGATTGGTGGTTTAGGCTTTATGGCTCTTTACTTTTCTACGTGAACACATTCCTCCATTTTATGAATATCAATTTAATGTTTGCTTAAGAAACATCATTATCCCAAAGAGTAATACACAGCCATTCTGTGTGGGCACAGCTCATTATTTTCCAGACAGATGTATGAGAGACGGTTATAAAGTAGAACTGCAACAAGAGATGTGTCATCTATCAGTGCTGATGACAGAAAGGTCTATCTAATGACCATTAGCCGCTGGCTGACAGCACTGCTGGGAGGGCTACAGCCATACAATCTACACCGCTAAAGCTCCTCAGATGACTGATTAGCTTTGAAAAGTCTATATAAATCTACAGCCAGTGAGACGTAAGAGAAAAAAGGACTGGACACGTCTCTGAGGTAACTTCAAACAACAATAAACATGATTTTCCAACTGGAGCATCAGCAATGGAGTGGACAATATGGATCATCATTCTCTTTCTCACATTATAAATTGGTTTTCGCTCTGCTCTTTAAAGTGTGATATTTCCTGTCTGTTGTGATTAAGAGAACGTTTTCTCCCGCAACAAACAAAACAAAAGGAGCGCTGCAGTCAAACGGATTGCTTTCAAATATATAAAAGTTGATTTTAAAGTGTAGAAAAGAGGGCATGTTCAAAATGACCAAGCGTTTTGTTACCTTACCTTTGGGAATGGCTGATACAAAACGCTTCTTCCACCATGGCCTGTTGCGGTCAGACTTCTCGTCGTCACTGTCTTTTCTGTCCTCAGCCTTTAGATAGAAATGACCAAGACACACTGAGACACTAGCAGGTACATTATTACACACAACAATCACTACAATAAACCATTTGATTATATATAAATAGCTAAGAGTGCCTCTGTAATTGGTTACCTCTCCTTTTAGAGAGTCCTTGCTGGGGGAGGAGGACGGTCCTAAGGCGAAGGCCCCGGCAGGGTCGCGCTCTTCAACCGCTACCCGCCGGTTAAGGCCGGGGTCACTTGTGGGCCGGCGACCTGGGCACACAATGTCAGAGCTGCGGCTACGAACCAGCCTGTCCGGGAAGGAGTGGCGCTGCTTGGTGTGCTCCAGCTCAGCCTGGGCCAGGCAGTGGGGCATGAAGAGAGAGTGGCGTGTGTCCTGCCCAAGGGCACTGGCTTCAGGGATGGGAGGATCAGGGGGAGGGTGAAGAGGCCTAGCGTAGTGCACTTTGGGCCTCACTATTGTTCCAGTGGAGCCTGAGGTCATAAAAGAAAAAGAAAAAAGGTTGAGGAAAATATTAGAAGAAAAATTAAAATAGACAATAATTAATTACCCCAGTGCACATTGTATATTTGCATTATTTTTAATCTTTAAGTCACTTACTTACCAGCTGACAGAAAAAACTCCACAAAGATTCCCGAAGAAGATATTTGTGTTTAACTGTTTTTACATCCTTAAATATATTAATGACATTCTACAAGTAGGTTCAGTGAGAGGATTGTTGTTCTGCACCACAGAATATCACTTTTTTCAGAATAGTGGCTAAACATTTTAAAACTAGTTGCAAAAAAACACCTAAAAAAGGTGGGGGAGAGAGCTAAAGAGAGATGTTCGTGGGAGACGAGCCCTGGGTATAGGTAGGCCACCTGTTCCAAGGGTAGACTCTTCTGAAAAGCTTCCAATGGCAGCCTTGTGCCATGAGCACAGTGGGACGAGGGGACAGTGCCAAAGAGCCTGGGGTGAGGTCTCTCAACCTGTCATGCCTTCACCTTGCCATAGACACAAAGCCACGACCATTCCTCTCCACACAGTTTACACCTGCACTACAACCACAATGGCACAGTAACAGAGACTGTGGGGAATAATTTGGGATGCTAAATGGGCCAAACTAAATTACATTTAAATTTGCACTTATAGCATGACCAGCAATTGGTCATACTCTGTGTGTGTGTGTGTGTGTGTGTGTGTGTGTGTGTGTGTGTGTGTGTGTGTGTGTGTGTGTGTGTGTCTCTCTCAGGCATTCTTTTGGTTTATTCCAAGGAGCTCAAGCTGTTCTGTGAGCCTACAACATTAGGGTAGGGATTGAATGATACTCATTTCTGGCTCCGATTGGCTGAAGAGCATTCTGGGAGTGCAAATTACCTTCATTGGAGAGGGGATCGAACATGGCCAGTAAGGAATCGGACTGTGACGGTGGAGATGTCAGATGGTGTGCTCCTGTAAAAACACAAGAGGATACGAGACAATTAAGAGCATTTACTAAATTAACCACTGATACACAAATGCACATTACTGTCATTAAAAAAAAAAAACATTTAGTTAAAAAGATATTAGCCCGGCTAACAAAGAATATTTAACTTGAATGACAATTACAGTGTCTGAGAACTAAAACAGTGATATAGCTTGGTGGCAGCTGTGAAGTGACAGGGATTGATAGCTCTGGCTGATGACGTTTAGATCAGATAGACACTGAACTAGCTTAGCTAGCCTAGCTGGGATGCAGCACTCTCCTACCGTGGCCTGACTCCTCCCCATCTGGACTGGTCACAGAGTCCTTCCCTCCAAAGTCTGAGCTGCACTCTGACCGCAGGTCCTCGATCTTGTTGGGAATGTCTTCGGAGGTTGCACTGATGCCTGCATCAGGAAAAAACAACACAAAAACAGTAGAGTTGACATTTTGGACAAAAGCAACTCAATACAGTAAAATACTTTGACTTGTCAAAAAACAGAACCTGCATGTTCAATGTTTCTCAAACAAAAGAGGATATTTTTCTCTTTACTATACAGTATGCTCTGTCTCGGATGGGAACCCACTGGGAACTCCAAATTGGTAGCGTAAGCTCCCATGGGTAAGGGGAAAGACACAGATAAGAGTGATCATCAGATGCAGACTATCCATTGGCCAGATCCCGTGGGACGTTTTCCTGTGAGCTGAGCCACGAACATCACTGCTGGCTTCTTAATCTAGGATACTACTTCATGCGTGTCAACATAGCATGTCCACGTGAGCCCAAGGAAAAGATAACTAGCAATAGCCATCCAGAAAAGAATTGCTCTACACAGACTCAAGGAGAGTGAAAAGGTGTATTCAAAAAGTAGTCAGTTTAGGAATTTATGGAAAAGCAAACAGGACTAAAAAGCAAAAGCAAAAAAAAGAAGTGATCAGAGTGGGAGTGGAGATTAGATTTATACCTGAGACAACACTGAGGCCTGGTGTGCTAGGTCTCGAGCTGACCTCTCTGACCTCTGTGTCATCGGAGGTACTGCCAACCCCTGAGCAGCTCTCCAGCTCCTGCAGACGCTCCTCCTGTTTGAGGTCCGGGGCTTCTGGAATTGGACCCAAAAGGAAAGAAAAATGATATATATATATATATATATAAAAAAATAAAAAAAGAGGACTAAAACAAGAATGTGTACTTAATTAATTAATTTAAAATAAACTCTTGTCAGTTTGCAACAGATGATGGTCATTCTCTCTTTTCCAACCCCCCTCTGTTACGATCATTGGGCAACCAAGTGTGCGCATATGCATGAAATCAAACAAAGCATACATTATCGTGTCTTATAACCGCCAAACCAAACCATAAAGCTGGTACGGCCAATTCTTTGGCTACCCAATGGAGCTGTTGGGTCGAACCCAGAGGCTCCATACTAACAGCAGTACTCATTTGCATGCTCGTTAGTAATAATGTGTTGGGGAAGTGCTCTTCAGAGTGTAGTTTTCTGCTGCCTAGCCATGAAACAAGCGTTCTACTCCAAGCAAGCCTCCGATCGTGCTATTACTGAGCAGAACAGGGGTAGCAAACGGAACAAAAAGCAATCAAGACACTCATGCATGTCATTTCTGCACATATTGGAATGCTGTACTACTCAATTAACATAAGGCACAGGCTTTTCAAAGAAACACTTAACGCGGTTAATAAAAGCACTCTACTGATTTTCACAAAACACAGGTTTTTAAAAGGGGGAGTTAAGCACATCATTTCTCATTATTAAAAAGGTTAGGACTGCATGTTCAATTTGCAAGAACAGACAATCTGCGATTTATAACATTATGAATTTGGATTGGCACTGACTGATGTAAACTGACTGTCATAACAATATATAAACACCAGCCATAGAGAAATTCAATGTTAAGTTTCGCCAGATGAAAAACTGACGCCGTGTAAACTGACTGAGGACAGCTGCCGTCCTTGTGCTTCCATCCCCACTGCTCCACCACAGGTGCACACACACCTGGTGGTCCCTCTAAGGAAACCCTGAGCTGCCTTTTACTGGCACACGGAGATCTGCCCTGAAAGACAGGCTAGTGCACACAAATATGATGACAGATGCACTCACACATTTTTGGTATGGAATGCCGGAAAACCACACCTGGTGTCCCAACCCCCACGATATCAAACAAACATAAATATGCATGCATAAAACACACATGCATGCAAACACAGATTTAAGACCTTAATGGAGATGAAGTGTAAGAATCAAGACTATAACCAAAGCAAACAGTCGAACGGCGCAAACCTGGCTCCCTACCCGAGTCACTGGGAAGGACTTCCACGCTCCAAGCCTCGCTTGTGGTCTCTGAGATGGTGGAGCCATAGGGGTCCAGCAGCACTGAACCCGAGCCAGGAAGACACAGCAGGCTGCCGAGCATGTTCTCCGCAGCTGCCCCTGAGAGCACAGAGAGAAAGAGACGAAGAGTTAATCTCTGTCCACAGCATGAAACAGCTTTTTCTTTTTGCAGGAAAAATAATAAGTCACCTCTATAGTTGCAAAGTCATCTTGAAGGCACCTTTTTGTACTTTACCACACCTCTGTTGGTTGTGTTGGCACTGGTGTTGATTCATACTCTATAATTAGCTCTGTTAAATTATTCAGATATTAAATAAGAGCAACATGTGAACTTGAGACTACCACTACAGAAAATATGTCTTAGGCACAATGTAGACATTTTTGAGTTGTTCACACTTATTGTTCCATTCCATAACATATTGTATATAGTACTAAGGTTGACACAAATTATTATTTGTATAATTTGGTCAACTGATTTATCTTTTTTATTTTATTTACAAAATGTATTATTTTGACCATACAATTACAATTTAAAAAGAAAATAGTAAAGAATTGCAATTTCGTTAAACTTCTGAGCCCCCAAAATGAAATCTTAAAATTGCTTTTTTTGGACTAAAACTGTTCAAAACTACAAAAATATCCAACTTATAAGGATATAAAAACAGAAAAAAAGTAGCAAATCTGCACATATGAGAGCTGGATCCATCAATTTAACAACTAAAAGTTATTTGTTTTAGCACTGTATGGTACCAAATGTATTGGTTTTACATGTAATATCTTAAAAAAACCTGTTCCATCACCTTTATCGTTTGCTTTCAGCTCTGACTTTTAAACAACACTGTGAAACGGCCTGAGATAAGCAAAAAGTGCTCTCTGAATGGTGTGTGGATGGGGCTTCAAAGCATACAGAGACACAGAGAGAGTTGGAGGTCACGTGCATTTCATGCTGGGACCCACAGGCACATATACACTGTGCCAAAGGTCAGAGGTTAATGGTAATATCTCACCCTGCCCCGGCCTCCAGGGCCATGACTTTGAGCTGTTGATTAAGCATAGCATTACTCACAACCAAATTACCGCTTAGCCCACCCTCCCACAATGTCCTCAGCACGGTGTCCCTCAATCTCCATTTGGGAAGCCGTGGCTTAACAAGGCGGAAGAATGCGGAGGAGCTAGCAGGTGTGAGTGGGAGTCAGTGGCCCAGGCTCAAGACCAAAAACTAGACCTATGGTAGCCGCGCCCCCTGGTATGTCACGCTTCCACTTCATGGCGCACACACACACACACACACACACACACACACACACACACACACACACACACACACACACACACACACACACACACACACACACACACACACACACACACACACACACACACACACACAGGCAACAGTGTGTTCTGCTGTTGGCGGGGGCAGGGCTCTCATTGGCGGTGGGAGAGCAATATCCCGCTGTCCGTGTTTACAGTCTTCAAGGTAGGGGCGCAGAGTACTTGTCTTTCAGGTGGATGATTAAATGAGTGGCACAACAAGAAGTGAAACAATTAGAATTTCTGCCTCATTATCATGGTAATCTTATCAGTGGGATAATGAGGTATTAATGGATATTTAATGTGCATCTCATAACCCAATCCCTTGGAGAAAACACATAAGGAAATCGCTGTAAATTCACTTAATGATGGAAAAGTCCCCCAACGCCATATTCCGAAGAATGAAAAATGGTGGATGCAAATGAGAAGGAACCAAGGTCAATAAGACTGCAGGGACTGAGTGAATGTCAGCGAGACAGAAGGAGAGAGAGATGGGCAGGGGGAAGGCTGTGAAGAACAAGACTGAGGCAGAGGAGACAGGAGGGTCGGAATAACTTTCCAGTGAAGATGTTTATCTTATACAGTAGATAGGCATATTAAGATTACGCATGTACTTATTAGCTACTGCCACTGTGATTATGCAAGCTAACTTTAGGATTTACTTTCAGAGACACTTAGAAAATGGACTCTAGAGGCAAAACAAGTTATAGTTTATCTATACGTGTCCACGTCATTAGTCTATTTTATCAATTGGAAGATAATTGCACTTGCAGTATAAAAAAAAAAAAAGGTCAATGGCAGCAGAATAAAAACAGACAAATGGTATGAAAATTGTATTTTTGGGCTACATCCTCAATTATTATCATTACTAAATGAATATATCATTCAGCATTTTTTTCTTCAATTCAAAAAAGGTACAAAAGACTGATATATACTGTATTACTCATATACTAATAAGCATAATTTAAAGTTAAGATGTGGCAGTAAGACAGGAAATTGCAATGCATTTGGAAAACGAAGACGACAAATTTTATACATCTACCTAAACACAAAAAACATAACATTGTATCAAACCATGCGGTTTGAAAAACAACTAAAAAGCCTATGTTATTTGTTTCAGATCAAGTAGGTAACAAAATGTACTAATGATGTGTCTTCAATACTGATTTGCAATTTGAATAATTCATCAATCAAAGAAAACTATCATGAGAGAATGTAAAAGCAGTGCCATAAGGCATGCGGTGCATTTCTTCATAGAGGCAAATTGATGACCTGCCTTGTGATGCTATTTCACCCACATACCACAAGATGATGACATTTCCCTAAATCTACTTAATCAACAGTCAGGGAAGATCCCTACGTGTGGTAAATTCATCTCATAAAATGGCAATGATCACATGCGTGATCACGCTGCGGAGATCAATCAATTTGCTTAGCAATGCAGGAAGTAAAGTAGCTTAAATAAGCCATGCCCAACCTGCTATTTCCTGCAGCCGATCTTCATCCATGTTGGGGTCAAAGTCACTGCCGAGCACATCGGTGCTCCAGGTTTCGCTGACCGTCTCAGAGATGTCACGATCATCCGTCAGACCCATCATGTCTCTGATCTCAAACTTGCGCAGTTTGTCATCCAGGTTGTCCTGAGTTGTGGCTGAAGGGAACACGCAGTATGTTAGACAGGGCTTGTTATGAAAAACTTTCATCTGGAATCTTTCTTATCTTTTGTCTGTTTACAAAATTGCTGTATCTGAAAAATACATATTTATACTTCTTTCAGCAGAAACACAGAAATATACACAGACCCTGTTCATGCTCCAAAAGCTGAAGAGCCTCCACCCCGTTGCTCCCCGACGGTCCGGCTCCCAGTTCAGAAACAGATTCTCCCTCCAGGTCCAGAGAAGACACAGAGTTAGAACGATTGGACGGACCTGTGGGAGAAAAAAAAAATCATGAATAAAACCATACACAAGGTATTAGTTGATCATTGTTTGTTTAGCTTTATGCATCTTCAGACTGCAGACTGACCCTCTGAGATGCCTTCCAAGTTGTCACTGCAGAGGGAGAAGCGAAGGGTTTTGTCTGGTTTACCATGCTGCTTCGTATCATCAGCATGGCCTTCCCCCTGGGCCACATCAGCCATCTGCAAGTTCAACACCTAGAGAATCAAAATAAATCCTTTAATACACACATACATTATATATATATATATATATATATATATATATATATATATATATATATATATATATATATATATATATATATATATATATATATATATATATATATATATATTTTTATATATATAGTTATATAGTGTTTGTTGCCAACTTGACATTATCTCATTCAAAGAAAGCAGGAGACAGTTAAAGTTGGAGTGAGTCATCCTGAGATACAAGGTTTCTTAACAACTGCATAACATTGCAAGCACACACAAAGCACTGCAGAATGCATGACATCAACTCTGAGAAGTCTTGTTCCCCTTCAGTGACTGGAAAAAATATGGTATTGAATTTATTACATCATAGTCTCTCCTGCAAATTAGTACATTAATTCAAGTCACATTACCTCATTCTCTGACATCATCCCAGGGACAGACTGAGGACCATTTCCTAGTGAAATCACAAGCACCTCCTCTGGCATCAGCTCCTGTAGGGACTCCTGGGAGCTGGCCTCTGCCTCCCCCTCCTGGGCTATGTTGGTACGGCTGCGGCTACGGGCAGCTGCTGGTTGGTAAATTGGAGGGAATAAGTAGGGAAACCACTGTAATATTTCCACAAACAATCAAACATTATTCGTGAAAATGAACAGCTCTAGCCTAAAGCTTGAAACTAGAGAAACAAGTCTCTAATCTGGTGTGTCACACCAATGCTAAATTCCTAAGTAATGAGAATTACTTGCAAATGAGCTGCAAGTCATAATGACTTTATCAGTTTCACAAAGAAAATGTAAAAATAACCTTTAGATTTAGTTCCAAATGTAGCTATACGTTGGTGTGACATTAAAGACAAATATATGTATTGTATTTAGATGTTAGAAAGTAGTTAGTTAATAATAAAGCTTAAATTTTTCAAATCTGAAATGGTATTCCTACTGTATAGAGTTCATTAGTTAAGCTGATACAAAACAATAAAATGCATAGGCAGCTTTACTCCAAAAAAAATATTGTTGTTGCAATGCTAGAATATTGAAATTTGAAAACACTGTACATACAAATACAATGTTCACCATTGATATGTGGTAGGTCCTGTGCTGAAACATGGTATTCTGTGCATGTTGAAATACCAACTGACATGCTTTCACAATGTGAAATGCCTGACATAATGAAATACTTCAGCAACACATGACATTCATACCACTCGGAAGAAATATTTCAGCCCTATGTTTCTGTAGCTTTAGTACCCGTACGGCATTGATTATGTACCTCCAGCCTCCGCATATGTTAAGAAAACAATAAGTACAGGACCGGTTACGGGACAAAACTATTTGAGGAACATAAAAGGTATGCTGGTTATATTGCACGGTCTTCAATAACAACATTCTCTCAGTCGAGAATTTTTAAGAGAACTGAAAATGAAACACTGTACGTCCTCCAATTAATTTACAAACACAAAGAGCCAATATAATCTTTGATATTATCCCTACAACTTATTTTTATCCTCACTTTATCTGTGATGAGTGGATGCTATATGCTCTATTAAGAACATAACCACACCACCACAGAATTACAATTATTATGAGAAGTAATTGTGCTAGTGTCGCTTTTATTTTGACTTCGGCAGAGACCAGAAGGACCAAAGTTGGAAGATAGATTTTTCCCCACTCTACCTGGTAATGAAAAGCCATAGTCTGCTGGATGAGGAAGCAAAAAGGGAAAAACTTAGCAAACGAAATTAGTTGAAAAACAATTTAGCTCTAATAATGAGCAAAAGCACTGTGCGAGGCAAAGCAAGCGTGGTGAGAGCAAATGGACATCAGCAGTGCTATACAACGGTGGTGAGGCGGGAAGGCTACTGTGCCGTTAAGAGCATCAACTACATGAGTTTTATCTCACACGCAACTTGGTGTGAACAGTTACACAGGTTAAGTCCTCTCCAGCTCTAACACGACTGACGGGCTACCCACCAAAAGGGGTTACTAATGGAATGTGAGCAGACAGAGAGGTGGTTGTGGCGTCCCAGGATGTTATAGCAGCTAAGTGTTGTCCTGGTCATTCAGTGGCAGCACAGGAGAAAAGGAAGAGGTCAAAGTCGGGGTTGGAAAAGGAATACAGTATACATCTGAGAATTTGTAAAGTATTTCCAAGTATCAACTAAAGATTGTGAGTATAAACGTCATATTTCAGAGTAGGAAGCACTAGTGATTCATTTCTAATTAAGGGGGTGTTGATACAGCATCATTTGTCTTGAGAATGCTAATGAAGGTAGTCTATGCATCTTTTCCATCCATTCCAATTAAAATGAGTTCATTTATATTTGGTAATTTAATTGGTTGTCATTTCTGTAATTGAGCCTCAATCCAGGCCATGCTAATTATCTTTATAACAAGCTGAGAAGAAGCTCATTAGCTTCCGATAAAACACAGGCCTTTCACTAGTCATCCCCACTCAACTCTACTTGTTTATTATGCTTCTCATTAGGCAAAATATTACGCTTTCATCTTCTAGTTCAAGTTTCAAATTGTGATATTCCTTTAAAGCAAAATAACATTTAGATCCTCATATCGTGAAATTACAAGAGGTTGCATTACTTTGAGCCCATCAATACATCTATTCTAAACAGTGGCAGTGACACAGGTGGAGGTAGGTACCTATGGGGAGTCGGTTCTTCTTGTTGGCAGGAGTGGTAGCTGGGGAGAGCTGGGGGGTGTTGGAGGGAGTGAGCTCCAGACTGTTGCTCTTCACAGTTCGTGACTGGGGCACGTTGGCAACCAGGGTCTCCAGAGCCATGTGCTCCTCCTCCCGAAGGTGGTCCCCTGCCATCACATTACGCACAAAGTCCACCTATCCAGGAAGTGAGAAACGTTATTGACGATAAATCAGTCAGTTAAATCAGTTATTTTGAATGGGAGGAAAGAATCAACACAAAAGCCAGACACAGCTTTCCTAGACAAATAAACCATGTTTATGTCCTGACATAAACAACATAATGAATTGTTAAATAAACTGTATGTAGGATGCCTCAGCGTCAGTCACATGTTTAGTAAAGGTTTGACGCACCGCTATTGGCATTCAAGTGAAAGTGACTCACTAGTGTAGCTCCCTTTTTAAAATGGTAACTCGATAGTTAGGATTGAACTGCTAGTGATGTATGTGTAAACAGTGCTAAATGATGTACTGTGACAATAGGTTAAGGTCCATAATGATGACGCATATGCCAAATGCAGTGCAATGGGTTATAAAGAAAACATAAACTAAACCGACTGGAAAAACATGTGAAAACAACTACGACAAACTCTGCCTGAATAATTAGCGCTTGCATTGAATCAACATCCCTAGTCTCACAAAAAAGAGAAACATACATCTCCAGGAGGATGTTTACTGCACATATTCAGATTTTTTTATTTTGTCTACCGCCTGTAAATTAACTGCATTGGAACATTTGTAAGAAATTGTAGTTGTTTCAGGAAATTATGCAGAAAATGTGTGCAGAAGGTCAGATAGTATGTAGGAAGTACCTTAAAACCGTAGACAGCCTAGATCTACAGTTCAACCCTGCAACAGGGTGGCAGTACATAATAACTAGAACTTTTAAATGATTGCAAAGAATACATGTGGATATTAATTGCAAAAGAGCCTACCAGCACGAGCAGCTGGTTATGTGAAATATAGACCGCAGTCCTACTGAGGCCTTCAAGAAGGTTCATTGAAGACATGGGTGGGGTCTCGACTGCTCTTCCTCCAATCACCACATCCAGAAAGGCAGCTACACAACTCTGCAGACAGATACAAAGATGTATAAATTAGTACAAGGAGAAATATGTTGCGCTGGGGCTGGAAATAACTAACCATTACTATGGTTAACAAACCTTATCAAATTTAGCCAAACTGCTTTTCCGCCTTGGGTCTGCATCATCATCGGCCATGGCCAACTGCTGCAAAAGCTGCCCCACCTGTGTAACAAACAAATATGCAATATCAATATTTACTGTAGAATGCCTACCACATGTATGATGTGTGAACAGGATACTTGCTGTGCCACTAACCTGCATTAGATTGAAGCGGGCCACTTCATTGATGGGGGCATCTGAGATGATACCATACTGCTCTGGGTTAACGATAGCTGGGCAGATGAAGCAGGTGAGCAGCAGGTCTGTACACATGGTGCGCACCTCGCCCACCTCGAGACGCTCCACACATGACAAAGTCTTGTACATCTGCGACACAATCCAGCGCAGGCTGTGGGGAAAGCAGTAGGTGTTCTGCTTTAGGTAACCAATAAACTTGTTGACCAGAGCTACCAGCTTGGCTTCATTGGCCTCCACAGCTGCCTGCACCCTTTGTTTGTAGCCCTCAGAGCCCTTCTCGCCGAAGCGTTCCTGCTGGGCCGGAGTGAGGCGCTCCGTCACCTTGGCTGGATCGATCTCCAGGTGGTCTTCATCTTCCACCAGCAGCTGCATAATGGGTTCATGGAGGGTGGCGGTGAGGAAGAGCTTGGCTGAGTACAGGCCCTCGGAAAAGAGCTTGAAAAGGATGCTGAAGGCACAGGTTCCACGTCGCAGAAGGCGGCGAGGGTTGTCACTCTCTTTCAGTTCAAACTCAACCAGATATCTCAACACCTGGGCAAGAAAGACAGTTGCACCAGAGAAAAACAGGTCATATTACTTTGAGACTTTTAAATTGTTTCAAAAATGTGTTACACTAGAGACAGGCCCGGGCCACTAACCTGTAGCAGGTAGCTCTCATCTTCCTGCATGATACAGTTGCCATAAAGTGAAGTGAAGACTGTATAGGTGACCCCCTGGGTGTGCTCCTGGCTCAGCCTCTCTCCTGCCACCAGACAGGAAGCCACCAGTCTTGGGTTCTCCCATAACCTAGCCAAGAACTCGCCATAGATTCCCTCCTGGAACCCCAGAGTCTTGTAGCCATCAACAAACTGTGTGTCTTCCAGCATTTTGGCATGTTGGCAGCATTCAGCCGGGGAAGCCTCCGCACTGTAGAACAGAGTTGTTTCATTATTACTAAAGTACAACATATAAAACCTTGTGTAGCAACAACTACTATCAGTATACTGCAATTCCCTGTCACTAAGACAACTAGGTCTCACTCCACTTACAGCCATGGTGGGTATAAAAGGGTATATCCCAGCTTTTCTATGTGGTAGACGACACATCATCCAACCTTGTTCAAACTGACATATATCAAACTTTAGATAATGAAGTAGAAGCATTAGATTGTAGGCTGAAATATCAAGGTCTCACTTGCTCTGCATCTGCAGGCTCCAACTGACAACTGATCTAAACTATAGTGACAGGGCCAAGTGCACACAAGAACACCATACCGTATCAAAACTGTTCTTACCAGCACAATAGAATTTACATTGAGAAAATGCTAGGGATCCAGATTGCCGCATTGTCACCGATACCTGATCCACTTATTTGAATGAGTATCGGACCGATATTCAATATCAGAAAATGTGCACCACATCCGTGACACTTTTTAGCATTTTAATTTAGTAGTAATTAAGAAGAAATTTTGCATTTACCAGTATTGTAATGATTTACTGACAACATACTGAATATTGCTGTCTTTCATTCAAAACCGCTTTCTGTTGACATAAGCAAACCAATAAACAACAATAATAAATGGCATGCGTGACACAGATTGTGTCACACATGTGTCACAATCTGTGTGACACATGAACCCAAACATCTGTTTGGGTACAGATATTTTTTCCAAAAAAGTTTTAAGTTTATCAATACATTTTAGAGGTGCGGTGATAAAAAAACAAAAAAAGGACCTTAGAGAGACAGGCTAACTGTTAGCCACCTGGCTCAAATATTTATGCTAAGCCAGGCTAATCATATCCTGGCTACAGCTCTGTACATTATGCACAGACATGACATTAAAATCCATCTTCTCATCTCACTTCTGAAAGCATATTTCCCAAAAGGTTGATCTATTCCTTTTAAGGAGTGGATCATGATGGCAGGTCTGACCTGGTGAGAATGAGACGATCAAGGTTGATCCTCTGCTGCTTGGCAATCCATGCGGCCCGGTACAGTCTCTCAGCTGTCTTCAGTACATCACTGTTGAGCCTTTGGATCAGCTGTTTCTCCGAGGCCACATACAGCCGCTCCTGCTTCAGGTGGTGGGCCAGAGTGTGGATGTCTGGCTTCACCATCTTCACAAGCAGAGAGGTAAATTACCTGAAAAAAAAAATGAAAAAAAAAAAAAAAAAAAAAAAAAAAGAAGTAAGACAGGTGAATACCTGGTACTGAAACTGGTCAAAAGCTCAAATAACACAAAAGCCTGTGATTTGAGTTGAAACAAATCAATGAATGTATTAGCTGATGCTCAAAATGTTAATTACAACAATTTTGATAATCAATTATTGTTTGTAATATATCAAATAAAAACACCTAACAAGCTCAAGCAGGATATCGCAGCCTCTTCTTCAAACTTGAACATCCTTTTTTATCTCTCCAGCAAGTCCCCACTTTCTGGCATTGGACTATATATATACACACACACAATATTGTGGGAATGTCTATCATGTGTATTGTCTGTTACCAAACAACAAACACTCCAATAAACCCAAGAAAGTTAGCATCCTGCAATTGTTTACCTTCCCGAATAATATAGTTCATTTGGGGGTTTTTTGCTAACAGTATCAGTGTTCTATATTTGAGCTATGCTGCATTTAGAGGAGAAGCAGAACGTGGTTCCCTTTTCTGTAAAGTCACACGTGATGCTCGCATCACGCAAGGAAAGTGATCATTTGCATTCCATGTGCTTCACACACTGGCCCAACGACAACAACAAAAGCACGCTTTTCACAAGCTTCAGAATACGCCAAATAGCAGAATATGCAAATCCCTCTCCCTTCCCAGATATAGACAGCCAAGACATACAAACCAAGCCGAGTGCATGAAATTTTAATGATTTCTTGGTGAATCACTGGCACAAAAGCCTCTTTGTGGCTGGTTGCTAACATAGCAAAGACAGATTTAAGTGTGGAGTTATGGTTATGGGAGGAGAATGAGACTAGACTGAAGAAAACTGCCTCAGAGTGGGAATGACTGCAAGGCAGTGCCATTGTTCACAAGCTAACAGACAACCACAGCATTAGAGTTGATGTGTCTGACAAATCAAATTGGTTATACAGATTTAAATACATAATGATAGCCTCCGCATTGAACTCCTTGGGTAAACCAAGAATAAACAGTTATTACTTATCTCCAGTTACTGTGATAGATTGTCTTTTTTTTTGGTAAATAACAAGTCATCTTAAAACCCTATTTTAATGAAATATCACTTTTATGTAAAAGAAACATTCAATATGGGATTTTGTGGTTTGGGAGAAAAGAAAAAATGCATATGAATTTCTGCACAAGACACAACCGATCCTTATCACATGGGAAACATGATAGCAACCTGTGTGCTGCAATAGATCAATACTAAGATAACAATCTAACAAGCAATTCATCACTTTGAAAAAAGGCACTTGTGACTTGTACTATTTTCTAAGATGTTAAGACTAAACAAATAGTTGAAAATAAATCAATAACTAACTTTCCTTTAAGTCCCCTTTTATAGTGCGCACTATAAAAGGTAGTTGTACGCAGTGTGTTTATTAATGTAGTTGTCAACAACTACAGCTCATCCTGTGGGGAACCATAGGTGGAGCCTGGTGTATAAATCAGATATGATTATTGGAATTATTGGAATCTGACATCTCCCACATGCAAATCATGAGACCCTAGAAGAAACTGCCAAATAAATATCATGCCACGTTAGATCTGAGCAAGTTATTTTGGGTGATTTGAATTTAGATTGGCTTTCAAAATACTCTCCCAGACTACTTACTACATGAACTGTGCTTAGAGCATAATCTACATCAGTTGATTTCTAGTCCTACACGCCAAAATAAATCCAATCTTAAAAACATATTTTAAGCTCATGAGTGTATGTAGTGATTGGTGGCCACATGAGGTACGTTTTAACTTGGGCCACAATTAATTATTATTGTTGTATTTTGTCTATAAAATATCAGATATTTTAAAGAAAGTCCACTTGAAAAAGTGTTTTTGTTCCAACTAATAGTCCAAAACCCCAAAAGATAAACTACCACGGATAGAGAACCAGCAAACATTCCCATTGTACAGGCAATTAAAAGTAACATTTTGCCATTTTTGCTTCAAAAATGATGAACGACTAATCAAGAGGTATAAAAGTAGTTGTTGGTACTCTATTACTTGAAAACTTACAGGAGTGAGCTGCGCTAAAACCAACTACTTGGTGGGGGCTAGAAGTTAGTGTAAAGTAATCTAGGACCTTTCTTGATAAACAGATCTGGAGGGCAAATAAGAACGGTACATTTTATTAGGTTTTATTTTGTTTCCATTTCACATACTTGGAAGGAAGTGAAAAAACAACGAGACTATTGAGTGGCTTCAGTGAGGTTAACTGCTATTTGTCCTGTGCCAGTCAACTCCAATACAATACACTGCATAAAGCCACCTGGTGAGTCAGTTATAGAGAACACTGAGGAACTCTAAAGCAGAAGAGAAACCAAACAACAGACTGTGTGAGGTAAGGCATGTTCTGCACTGTTGTAGTTGTGGCAGGACAGCCACTGAATACTGTTAACATAGTGGCAAGAGGACCAGTCGTCATCCATCACATCAGTCAAGTCAAGCTTGGCAAAGAAAACAAATGATGATTTAAAATACCAAGGCAAGTCCAACCGCTTGAGTTATCTAATAACAAAGTTTCAAATAATTATAAAAATGTAAAACAAATAACAACACTACTGTTTGAAGTAAATATCACAGCACCTGCTTAAAGGTGTTTGGAAATCATCCCACTCCTCTATCCTCCCTCTCCTCTCTCTTCTCCCCCCCCCCCCCCCCCCCCCCCCCCCCCCCCCCCCCCCCCCCCACACACACACACACACACACACACACACACACACACACACACTAGTACAAATTGCTTTTTATAGATATTCAAAAGATTTCACTTTCTACAAAAGGTGTTCATGTTTCTAAACAAACATCCTCTTCACACTTCCCTTTCAGATAATTCCTTACACTGCTCAGCAAGCAGATACTGTACACCCAAGTACCTGAGATTTAAGAGTGACCTTTCCAACCATTCGGTTTGGGTTAGTTATGTAACTGACCATTGTCGATCCAAGATCCGTAAGCATCCCACCTGCACGCATGTGAACTCCGGATTAATTACACAGTTTAACTTTAACCACCACAGTGTGAAATAAAGTTTGAATGACGCTCCTTATCCACCAATATTCAGTAAAATTTGCGATCAGGACACTGGCATTTATGCTTTTCTAGTTGCCGATCTCTGATAATGTTACCTTACCTTGGACACAACCAATCCGTGTTTAAATGTTATTCTATATATAAGAAGGTTTAAATTGACAGGACTGTGGCAGCACCGCTAACAGCCAAAAAGAGAAATGCACACAATACATGTCCCAATTCAGGGGCAGAGTCTTCCTAAATCCTTCTTAATATCAAATACATTATGAAAGGGGGATACAAACCTATTTCATGTTGCTTTTCCATATTCAGTTGAGAAAACAATCTTAAAGCTGCAGTTCCTGAAAAAACTCCACTGTTTGTAATTATCATCAGCTTGGATATTTAGTTAATCACAGGGTGTTAAATGGAAGTGTTATGGATAAACAGTATTTACCATTAACATGGATCACTGAGAATACCAGTTGCTGATCAGGTGCTGAAGTTAAATGTTACAACTTGTTCTGTAGATGTGGGTATCATGGAACATAACCCAGTTCACCACACGGGCTGCCACTTTATCTACCATCTTGAAGGCAACTTCCTACTATTAGAAGTTTTGATTTGGCCAGTAGATGAGGAGCACCAGAGTGCACATTAGTTTTGGGCTCGGTCAGGACAGACATTCTCAACTGGGCAAGATATGTAAATTCAGCCTCTTTCTAAACCTTCTGAGAGACCCATGAAGGTGGGTCAAACCAGCACAAACACATACACACCATCCACCAGCTCAACATCTTCTTAACTTACACAACATTGCAGTGATCTCCTTCTGTGACTGCAGATTGGTAGAAATTGTATGTAGTTTAGTATACATTGCCATCAACTTAAATTATCGGTTGTTGGTTTATGGTGATGAGCCGAAGAATTATTATAAATGCAGTTACAAAGCAACAAGTGTGTGATCCCTTTGTCACCCTGGAATCAACAGAGCTGATTAAGACTTATTTATACAACAAAGTGAGAAACTGAGACTGACTTCTGAAGCTATTAAAAGGCATGTTTTGCTGTGTAAGGTGAGGTGGCATTTGACACTAGATATTAATATTAGTCCTTTAAGGTAAGCAAATACAGAGATGGGATAATTCAGGATCAGTATACTATGACAGCAGTGATTGTCAAAGAGGGAGCTAATATATATATATATATATATATATATATATATATATATATATATATATATATATATAGTATTCCATCATTTATCATGCAAGCTTGAAGCCAGAACTTTTATAAACATATTTTGTCTGGCAAACATTACCAACTTAAATGTATTAAATGTGATGATATAAAGCAGTACAATGTAACATTTGACAAGTGGTAACCAACAAATGTTTAGCACTTTACCTTATTAATAAGACTATACTTATTTTCATCTTTGACAAATGACTACAGCAACGTTGGACGAAACGAGGACATAGAGTTAAAGAGTTGTCGGTAATAACCAGTATTAAAACATTGCTTATGATAAATGACAGTCTGCTATTACACCTCATGGCCATACAAGCCTACCGACACAAATAGTGTCAGAGTGGTTAAGTTATTAGGCTCCAACTTTAGCTCGACATTACCTTCACAGGATCAAAGGGTGGGTGTGGGCACAGTTGACACTGAAGCTAAAACATGTTCTAGTGTCCTGGATTTGATCACTTACAAGCCAACCGAGCCAACACATTGAGATGGGTTAGGTTAAGTTAATGTCTATTGCCGTTTGTTAGGTTACATTTGCTGAGATTACCATCAGACGAGCTGAGAAAGATATGCAATATAACACGCATTTAACGTCAGGTCAACTGACGTTAAATGCTATGAAGGAAACTGACACCCAGGTGTTAGCTCCACGGTTACCAGCCGAGACTTGGCTTGTGTTGGCACTGATTTGAGAAGGAGCACAGACAGAAAACTGGTAAGCTGGCCAACCCGAGCAGTAGACTGCTAACGTTAACCAAGTTGAACTCGTCTTGCTAGTCAAGCTGGGTGAGCTAACGATGAGCTAGTTAGCTACGTTAGCTTAGCTTTAGGCTGCAATCTCCCCAGTGTCCAAATCTGATCAGCAAAACATGCTAACATATATTTAGCAACTTACCTAATGTGATTAGCGTTCACTGGTTGTTCACTATTTCTCTAAACACAGCCGATCGTAAGATTTCTCGAGTCACAGGAATTGTGTGTTGGCGGTTAGCCGTCTCACACTGGCTGCTGCAGGAGCGAACAGTGCTGTCATTTGCTGTCATCACGAGGAGACCTGCGCACCCCGCATGCGCAAAGGCTTGTTAAAGGAAGCTTTTCCACCCACAGGCCGACACGCCATGGTATGGCTGTAACAATAGTTTGTGCAATTTCTGACAAATCCAGCAGCACTTTTAATTGAAAAATGACATACTAAAAACAAATATTTGGGGATTGTATGATTCACTAGCTATATTTCAAATATTACTGGATAATATCTTAAACAAAATTTTAAATTCAGTTGATGTCATTGTCATGGTTATATTGCGGTATTGTTTTATTCTCATCAAAATGTCACTTTGTCAGATTTTTGACTCCAACTCCTGTTATTACCCGAGTGTCAATATATCTGGATTAGGTAGGTCATTTTGTTACACTGAATTAATGTTTAATATTATTTAATTTGTAAAAACAAAACTTGGTTTGCTAATACCACTTGTATCTTTGCCCAGTCTGGATATACTGGGGAAATAAAACAGTATAAGGCAAATCATGATAGTGAAAATGTACATACAGTGTGGTGTTGCCAATTACTCAGATCTGAGAACAAAATGTCTCTCTTTCCCTGTTTTACTTGTGTGTGACCATTTAATTATTTGACTGTATTCTAGGTTTTTATTTCTGTGCGGTTCAGTGGCATTGTATTGTGTTTTCAAATGTTCATAAAAACGGATTAATATGACCACACTCTTACTGTACTCTGCTGGATTTAGCTGCTGCAGATGAGATCATTACAGAAAAATATTTAAGCTGGTTAAAGAATATAGGTTCTCATTATATTCAAGTCTGTCTTAAATAAACAGCCAGCTGCCAATATGAACATTGAAATTTGCTGTAGCTGTGCTATAATGTCTCCTGTTCATCATGGCCGTAAAGAGATCCATGGCTAATACTCATCCAATAGTGATGGAGGACAAGATCCAGAGTCCTTTTCCCTGCCAAGCAGATTCTAAATATTATATAAGTATGAGTTACTCTAATCAAGTGGCTATCTTCCAAAGTGTATTTTTAGTCTTTCGTCTTTGTAGTCTACTATCCCTCCACCACAACATCAAGGAAACACTGTCTGGGAAAATACAGAAAGGGTATTAAAAAAACCACAGTGTAACTTCATTGTAGTACCTTTAATTCATTTGAGTGCAACTGTCTGACAAAAAGTCATGATTGTATGGATTGAAACAACTGTCTTGACAGATGACCACTTTCTTAGTATTAAGATTTAAAAGCAGGACATTTTCCTGAACTTCATCCCCTGACAGCACTGTAATATTATAATGTAGTACAATAACAAAGGTTATTATTATTTCCATGTTTAGATTTCTCAGGGAATGTTTTCCAATAAGGACAGCATTATGCAGTTATAAGGGATATTATTATAACTGAATAAATACACATACTGAGCCAGTAAATTGTTTGGTTACACCTCCACTTGCATGCACTGACGTATATTTATGGACATAATCTAGGTTTAGTGCTGCTCAAATTGGGGTGAAAAAAAGAATACATGCATTATTCCACTAGGTGGTGGTCTAATAACAAAGAAGAACGACACCTAATGAAAATCCTTGAGTAAACAACTTGTTAGAGTAACTCGAATCAGACATGTTATACCACATTAGTATAATAAAAAAGAGAGGGAATCTCCCAGCATCAGCTCATTTCAAACCCATTTCAAACTCTCTCTCTCTCTCTCTCTCTCTCTCTCTCTCTCTCTCTCTCTCTCTCTCTCATATATATATATATATATATATATATATATATATATATATATATATATATATATATATAATATATATATATATATATCTCTCTATCTATATATATATATATATATAAGTATATATATATATATATATATATAGATAGATAGAGAGAGAGAGATATATATATATATATATATATAGAGAGAGAGAGAGAGAGAGTATATATATATATATATATATATATATATATATATATATATATATATATATATATATATATATATATATAAAAACACCAAGTCTTCCTCATTTACCCATGTCAATTTACTCTGTTTGCCGAATGATATTTATCAATGAATCATTACTTTGTTACTCAAGATTACGATATGGCTGTGTAGTTTTTCCCAAAAACAATGTTGTCACTTTAAGCACAAGCCAGTGCCATTATACTGGAGAGAAGGAGGACATTTCTCTGGACAATATCCCTAAAAATAGGCAATTTCATACCAAAACAAATTAAGGATGATAAATAGCACTAAAGTCAAGAGGAAACATTTGTATTTTTGATTTGGGGTTTAACTGTACCGTATAACAGAAGTTTTTTTTTTCCATCTTATTTTTCTTGTGTACCATAAACCCTGGGTGCCATAAATCTATGAAATCTTAAGCAGAGCTGAAGAACGAAAGAGGCAGGCGGCTGATGTCTTCAGACTTGCTGATCAATCTAATTGATGGGAACCTTCTTTTTTTTACCCTGCAATTGCAGATTAAGGAGTACTCTGGAAGATAAATACGTCAAAATAAGTCACAAGGTCACTCGTTAAATTCCATTTATTCTATATTTATATATGGGTTATAAACATCACAAAATAGAAGGTTGAGGAAGGTCTTTCACAAAGATATATAATCAAGTAAAAGAGCAACCTTAGATTAGTCAACAATGGCAATGAAAGCAGGCATATCAATACATCTGGGTGCAGTGCTGCAGCTGTGTTAGGAACATTCTTATTTTATCATTTATCTTTTAGTGCAAACAAGGTCTTTGCAGCTCTTGGCTCCAGGGAATTATTCAATATTAATAATAAAATAGGATATTACAATATAGATATTAAGGTTGCTCTTTTATTGCATATTGTTTAAGAACATACTGTGGTATTAGTTACAATAAGGTCATGATGTTCAAATTATCTAATATTCAATATATATATACCTCTTACATGTCTAAGCATTGAATGGTATCTCATTAACATAATAAATATAATTATAAGCAATATCCATATTAAAATACCTGAATATAAATAACATGCTTTGAGCAAAATAATTATTCATTTACAATGGTAGTTCAAACAACCCAAGTCAAGAACTGTCAAGCCTTTAGAAATAGCTAAACCTATACATTGCTTTGTGTCAAATGCATTTTTTTTCCGACTGAAGGCCACTTTCAAACAAAGCAATTCATACAAGAGTGACATCAAGTCTTATTACAAGATGAAATAAGCTCCAACTAAAATTCTTAATCGAGTGGGAAACAAATGGTGGTCTGATTGTACTTATTTGTCTATCAAACAATAATTAACATGGCAAATCAAAACGTACCCACACAACTACAATATAGTAAGGAAATAATAATGAAGTACAAATAAACAGTTGTAATATTACAACCACTGTCACAAGTTATAATTTACATTTCTGATATAACATTTGTTGGAGAAATCAATAGTGGATACATGTTACAACATGAGACCTGGCTGTGTCTACTATTATGTGGTGGCAATGTTTATTTCATAAATATTGTGTGCTTCATACATTATCTTCAGAAACTGCATGGATCATACATGTTCACATCTTAACACCTGGGTAACTTGTGACTAGTCTACATGCAGGCTATTAACTCTTCTGAATGCAACAGGATCAAAACAAGCCAAAAACAACATAGGGCATCCTATAAAAGTATGAGTATATACTGTATGTGTATGTGTATGTGTCTTTGTGTGAGTGAGTGAGTGAGTGAGTGAGTGAGTGAGTGAGTGAGTGTGTGTGTGTGTGTGTGTGTGTGTGTGTGTGTGTGTGTGTGTTGTGACAACAGAGAGAAATAAGAGAAAGAGAGAGACAGTAGGAGAGATTTGTCACAGATATACACATATTTCCATATCAATATGCTAAACAACACCATATATTCACAGTTTGTACATTTAGTGTAGCTGACATCATTATCATAACTATTTAGTGCTGTCCTATATGATATCATCCAAGAGATGAGGGGTACCAACCCAGTCCAGTGTTCTTGGCTCGGACGCAGCCATGATCATGCACATAAACTGTTTCCCTGTTCTCTTATCTATTGGGTAAATTGTAGTCGGAGTGAACCTTTTGTTGCTCTCCACAAACTCACACAGCTGATTATAGATTTTGGGGTACTCGTGACGAAGGAAGACTCCCCTGGTCCTGAGCTCACGCTGGATATTGACAAAGCACACCTCCCTGGCTTTCCTGCCCTCCTCTCCCTCCTTGTCAATGTCCGGTGTGCCAGGAGGCGGAGTGAGGATGAGAGTTTCCATTTCACTATCCTTTCTGAGTACCTTTTTGTCAGGGCTTGAGGAGGCCAAGGACACCTTTGCATATTTTCGAACTGTTGTTGCTGGGACCCTTGGTGAAGGTCTGTTAGGCACTAGTTCACCAACAGCTACGGATACATTCAGAAGAAAACATTCATTGGGGTCATACTCGTTACCCGCCTGCTGCAGGTCCTTGCAGTATTCGCCTAGGTTGTCCTTGAAGCCATCCAGCTCTCTGAGAGACAGGTATGTGGGAGACATGAGGAGGCTCTCGAGTCCAACTTGGAGGAAGTTGTCAGCAGTCTCCGGGTTAGCAAAACCCAGAAAGAGAACGCCTCTCCCTCTGGAGAGATAGCCAGCTTTAGCAACGCGGGAGAAGGCTTTGTGGATCCCTGTATTCTCTCTGCAGAACTTAAGAGTGTGTCGACACACACTGTTCACACGGCTGTACAGACAGGTCTCTTTATGGATCTCCCAGTCATCCCTGCGACAGTTTCGTGAGCAGTAAAAGGTGTAGCAACTGTGACATGATTTGAAGTACAAGCAGGCGTTGAACATACTCTCAATTCTGTTGCACTTCTTGTTAGAGCACACCATAGTGTCGTCCTCATCTGTGCTGTGGTCTGGAGAACAGTCTTCTGCACTCCTTTGTAAAGCATCACACCCACTATCAGGGTCTTTGATTGTGTCAGGGCTGGATTTAGATGACGGGAGCTGTGTGTTCAGGCATCCTAAGTTTTCCAGTCCAGAAGATCCTCTGTCTTTGTTGTCATCTTCAGTAATTAGATGCTTCAGCTGGTCTAAAAGGTCCTCGCTTGACTTTCTGCTAGTTGGTGGTTTGTAATCAACGACCAAATCAGCTAAGAGTTCGTCAAGTTGCTCTAGACTCTGCTGGAGGGAGAAGTTGTTGTGTTTCCTCTCTTTGGTTATGTCCTGCGTATTTTGTGGCTGCTTGTGATGCATTACTCTCGGAGATGGTATCTTTTCACCGTCCGACGTATCCCAGCTGACAGAGTGCACATCACGCCGCTTACTGTTGCCTCCACATATGTCATTATCTGTTATGGTAATCTCAGGAGTTACAAACCATTGCCCTCTCTTGGTATTCCTCCACGGATTGCTTGAGCCCCTCTCTAATGAGCTTTCAGAGAGCGAAAGGGCGGCATAGCGTCTTGGTGAACTTGAGAGGTTAAGTATAACAGGTTGACTCTGTATGTCAGAGGATGCTGCATGCTTTGCTTGGTGAAACAGGTTCTCATAGCTTCGACCACGAGGCACTGATTGCTCTCTTTCGTGCCGGGGATATAGAATATTGTCCCAAGACTTGGAGTGGTTTCTGACCTCTGCTCCTAATCTACTTGTCTCCACACCGCTGTTAGTAAACCACGGGGGTATACTGGGGTCTTGCCTTACTCTTGGTGGTGTGTGCTGAGAAGACTGGTTAGAATAACCAGATATACTCGAGCGATACCAGTCATCTGAAAAGGCCTGTGACATTCGAGGGCGTTGACGACCCTCCGTATGGTACGGCCTTGATGGAAAGTACTGCTCCTCAGGAGAGCATGGTTTGGAATAAAACAACCTTGAGTTACTCATATAGTATGGATTGGACCGGTTGTCTTCTCCATAGTAAGATCTAGACAGTGGGGTTTGAGAAAAGTATGATCCTGCTTCACTGGTGGAGCAAGGCCGACTATATACAGAGTGTGCTGGCTCTCTGTTGGAAAAGTTTTCTGTGTAATACGACCTGACGGGGAGGGTGTGCACCCATCGAGTCCTTGGATCATACTGACTAGTCATCGTACTACCATGGCTGGTTAGGCTGGACCGTTCATCCTGAAAGTATGTTCTTGAAGAGGGAGGGACTTGATACCGAACTGGGTCCTCTGTATAGAAAAACTTGGTTGGTATATTTGGATTTGAGTAAGCTCTTTGTTCTTGACTCAGATATGGTGCTGTTGGTGACGGCATTCTGTGCATGTCAAGATGCTGGTATGAAATAGGAGACATGCTGGTGGTATAGTGGTATCCTTGTCTAAAATCTCCACTGTAGCATTCACTCGGAGTAGGCGTTGGTGAGGACACAATCTGTCGAGGTACATACAAACCCCTACTGCTGCTAGCCTGGGAGTATCGCTGCCAAAGTTGCTCAGTTCGTGCATTGGGAACCTGCCTAGATGTGTGCTGCAGTACAGCAGCATCTGGTTTAATGTCAACACGGCATCTGACATGAGGGGTTATGGCTGGTTTATCTGGTTTACCCTCCTCAAAACAGTCTGAGACATAGAGGGGAGTCTGAGGTTGCAGTTTGATAGGATGCACCTCATTCAAAAAAGCCTTGTTTGAGGAGTAGGATTCTCTATGTGTTTCGGAAGTCCTGAAGGTATCTGACGCAGCCTGAGGCGCATCCCTCCCCTTCCTGGCTCCTGGAGGGGACACCGAGATGGGCACAGGAGTGAGGGTGGACTTAATTCTTGGAGCGCTTCTAGATCTTGTTCTCTTTTTAGAGTCTGACCATACAAGATGGCTGGTTTTATCCTGGGCGGTGTGCTGCTGGAACTGTCTGGTGTTGAACAGATCGGGAGAGGAAAAGTGAAGGTGCCCCGGTTGATCTAGTCCATTCCACATTAGATCTTTGTTTAATGTCTGATGTTCAGTCCTCTTGTAAGGGTACTCCATTGAGGAAGAGAGGGACTGTGGGTCATCCAGTGACTCAATGAAGTCAAAGCTACGGCAGTGTCTTTTATTGATGATTTCTGGTTTGTCTATCATTTTCAAGTCACATTGCCGGGAGGAGTGGAGAGAAATGGAGTGGTCGCTGATTGGATTTAGAGTAAAGTCCCGATATAGAGTTGATGCCAGTATATCAGGTGGATGTGTTCGTGTCATCTTAAAGGAACTCCAATGCTCTCCATTCAGCGTGATTCAAGATCGACACAGCCTGAGAAAAGAGAGAGAAGAAAACAAATACCCTTCAATGCAATTTAAATGTAAAGTGAGTTGTTTATGACAATAGTAGGATCAGCGTATGTTTGATTAGTCTGTGAACCAAATATTTTCAAACTTTTTGAAATAATTGTAATAGGTTTCATTTAAAAGCATCTATACAGCTGAATCAGTAAGGTGAATCTGTACTATAACAACAACCTGACCCCATGATACAGCAGCTTGCAATGATGGTAGTATATATTTAACAGAAGTGATAGATTATTTGCCAACCAAGTTCATCTCATGAGATCATTTATCATATTTGAGGGGGCAGTTTGTATGTAATCATACCACAGAAAATGACAAGACATGACTTTAAATTAGACTGGAGACTAAAATTAACATCATGAACTAATTAACTACACATTAACACTGAACTAATTAACTACACATTATCCTGCACTGCTAACTAGAAAGTTTCTTTATTTCAAGAAAAGTCAAAACATAACTTACGAATATCAAATTGTTGGTAGAATTGTATCTTGTTTGTAGACAATAATATTTAAGCTTTTTAAAACCAATTTCTAATAAAAACATAATTGATCTGAGACTAATTTATATTCCTCTTACTGCATAACTGCAGCATATCATTGTTAACCATTAAATCACGTGACCTATAACCAAAAACAGTACACATTAGACACCTCAAAATGTAAAAAAAATAATAAATAAGTGTCAATCCTTGTTTTTAAAATTTAAAAAAACGCAATGCAACAAAGCCTTTCTGTTTCCTACTGTTTCAATTATTCACATCTTATGAATGAATAATATCTGAATATCTGCTTAAACATCCAGAGTATTTTTTTAAGGGCTTTGAATATATAACAAAATGATTCTGTTTCGACAATGGATTTATGTGTGATATACACATGGGCTTCCTTGTTGGCACACATCCACAAGCTAATGCTGAGTTACCATCTGTTCATCGTGACGAGAGAGGACTGACCAGCCATCCCTGTCATGTCTCCACAACACACCTAAATATCACGTCCTTTCACACATGGCCAACCGTGACAGACAAACCACCAATTGTATTCGCTGCTCTGTCTCGATCCTTATATGTGTTTGTTTCAAATACATAGTATAAGATACCTGTGTGTATTTTGCTACTCTTAATACAAATAAACAGAGTAGCTAGTCACATGCAAGTGTTC
Source organism: Taurulus bubalis (assembly GCF_910589615.1). Classification (NCBI taxonomy): domain Eukaryota; kingdom Metazoa; phylum Chordata; class Actinopteri; order Perciformes; family Cottidae; genus Taurulus; species Taurulus bubalis. Next base: position 15,965,761 of record NC_136596.1, on the reverse strand, counting down.
TTTATTTAATTTCAAAACACTGTTTTTGATATGCATGATTGAATGTCAATAGGGAAAAACATTGCAAAGAAAAACCAGATCACAGATCATTTGGCAAGATGATTCACCTGAATTTAGGATAATCAATTTGATTTACTTTTCTTTAGATGTATCATGCATTTTGTCCAATTTCATGAAGTAGTAGTGCATTTTTTAGAAGTCATCTTATAGTGCCAGTATTTTTAGCTTTACAAGTAATTCAATAGCTCAATTTGACTTGCTAAATCCAACAAGTCAAGTGTAGTTTAAGAACAAAATTCACAATTGTTTTGAGAAAAAATATTTTCCCAAAAGTCTGCTGTTCTTAAAAATGCAGGCTACATTCTGTACTAATATCAGCTGTTATATCACTGTTGGGACTAATGGTCACTAATGATAGTTGATGGCTGAAATCATTATAATATGAATGCCGTCTGCGATGCATTTTGTGTCAGTTGTGGCAAAATAGCAGGAAAGAATTCCTTAGTAATATCCCATCAGTGAATAATATGTAAATGGTGATGGGATGAGTACTGAAGTTTAAACTATATGCCACTAAATGGGGAAACGGTTTCTTAAATCAATCTTACTTTCTCACCATCATCTTCCTATTCTTCTATAGGTTTAAATGAATGAAGTGTAAGCAAGATGTCAAGGATCTTGATGAGACTGAGACATTCTATTACACAGCATAACACATATGCCCAATAAGGGGCATGTTGTGAAGGCTGAACATTCAGTGAGAAGTTCACTACAATCTATATGTCCTCAAACAGCAATAGTTTTAATACATGAGTGGATAAGAACACTATCTCCACATTGTAATACATTATGTTACTAAATTCACAGTATTTTCATTAACTGTGCATAGTATATTCACAGTAGCCTGGATATGTGAAAATACTATACACTGTCCTGCAAATACTGTGAATAGTCATGCAACGCAGCTATACAAGTTCCAATAGTAATTCAACCAAATGCCATAAGAGATTAATATAATAACAGAGTGAATTAAGTATGTATTCGTAAGTAGGTCTATGTCACTGTTGACCTCACTACTGACCACCCCCGACACACTTTTAAGTCCCTGTGGAACTCCAGTAAGGTAATATGTTACTGATCTAGGAATGAAGATAAGACAAAATAGCATATTTGGACAACAGGATGCATGTAGTCCTTCCTCTACTCATCCTCATGGCCTCAGGATGTTCTTGAATAAAGGGACTACACTTTCCTGCACACGTATAAAACTGCATGCCACATACTGTCTCCATGGCTACAGCACACAGCAAAGAAACCATTCAACACTGCTGGAGTTGCACACTTCAGCCTGATTTTCAGCCTGAAAAAATGGACTCCCGTTCACTATGAATTGCTTTAATATTATCTGTGTGGGCAAAATCCATCTGTGACACACATGTGCAACTTTATTTTGACCTTATATCAAAGTATAAACCATAGATATTGCTATACGAGTTTATTCATAGCCAAAAGCTGTGTTTTCCTGTGACAGCTTATATTTGTGTGTCCAGTTCAATATGAATTGAGCTCATGTTCATTTACTTGATTTGTAATCAAAACAAAAACTTCAACTGTATTCTGCCAATGCTACAATTGTCACACAATAACAAATGTGATGCAGATTCGCCTGAAACCTCCCCTTGGGGCCATACCGAGGCGCATTGAGCCCCAGCGATACAAAATACTCGCACTTCGACAGCCTTTTTATTTTGGTGCTGCGGCACGAACGGCCCTCCATCCTCTGTGGCTGACCTAACGCCTTTGAGCCGGGAATGACATAATTTGCACACAACCAAAAAAGCAAAGGGTTCAAACCAGGGCATAGCCCTGCGGGAAAGGGGAGATGAGTTTGGCTAAGTTTGGAAAGGAAATATTTCGCGAGTGAGTGAGGGGCCTTACCGTCTCGTCATCGAGTAGATCGGCTGCGGTGAACATGGTGAAGCAGCAGCCTGTTCTGCGCGAGGCGCAGCTTCAGCCACACTGCACCTGCTGTAAGCCTCCCGGAGCCGAGCACTCGTCCTTCATGCTGCCTTACATGTTGTCTACTTCAGCCGGAGATGCTCTCGGAGTCGCGTATGGCTCTGTGTGTGCGTGTGTGTTTGTGTGTTGATGGAGGGGAAAGAGGAGGTGTGTCTGAGCCTGCGCTTGTGCGCGTACCTCTGGGGGCGTGGTTGTGCGTGTTTTCATGGGGAGGGACGGAGGGAGGGAGGTTGGGGGTGTTGGAGGAGGCTGGGCTGGGTGATCAGTCTCGGAACAGCAATGCAGTCTCTCCGTTCATCTCGGAACATGGAGCCCGGAGGACTACTGCATGGGTATTTCTGGGGGAGCTGCTGTTTGTTTGGTCCGCCTGCAATGCGAGAGGCTTTGTGATCAGCTTTCTTCATCACGAGGCAAAGCGGTTCTGACATTTACATTTTTAGAAAGTTTGCAGACAGACTACAAATGCTGCCTGCAAAATGAGGCAACTCCTACACTTGACTGGTCACTTACGATCTTCCTCCCACACTGTTGCACACACACATGGTGATGAAAAAATCGGTCTCGTGCCAGTATACCAGTATTTTGTTGCCTTGATGGTTGATTGATGTGTCATGTAAGACTGCAGATTGTTTTCATGATCCAGTATACACCACTTATCTTCTTGAGTAGTCAAAATAGTCTGTTAGGTCTATCAAATGTCCGAAAATTGCTATAAGGGCATTAATAATTTCCCATAGCTCAAGGTGACACCTTCAAATAAGCCTACCTTGTTATAGTCGACCAACAGCTCAAACCCAGATTCTACATATACGTTTTATTGGCAACAGAAAGTGTCCTCTTGTACTCAAATATTCCTTGACACAACATGATTTTGATACAACACATCATCTTTGTTGTTTGCAATTTTGCAAGATTCAAAATCAGTTGCATTATGCCTTCCTTAGCTTGCACTGTGCCACACACATCTTCCCCAAAGTCTCACCTCGCCACAGCCTTGTGCATTGTCTGAATTGATGATGGGGACAGCTGGCTGTGAGCCCCAACCGGGAGTATGTGACTGCCGCTGGAAAACTGCTTATTGAAGCAATCTTACATCAGATACAAATCACTACAGTCAAATTGTGCTGATGGGGCTGAAGATCTCAATGATGTTTCACATTGACAGAGCTCATTTTGTTACAGGAAACACCTATTTACACTGCTTGCACACAGTAGATGATCACCAGGTTTTTAAGCTATACTTTTCCTGCATGCATCTTGGTTACAAAACACCATGGCTAACCGAGACTCCATCTGTGGTATACCACGTGTATGAGATATGATTCAGAATGACAGAACAGTGGATCTCACATTGTGTGGCATCCAACATCCCTGAGAGTGGGATCTTTCTGAGCATGTGTGACTCACCCTCTCAAACACAGTGCATTGGCATCAGTTTGTGTCAGCTGTTGGTTAGCAGGCATAAGTGTCTGTCAGCTGGCTGCTAGCAGGTGTCTTAGGCACCTTGTAGGCTCTGTGGAGGGGAAATCAATGGCCCTCTGTTGATTAGAGGCCCCTCTGACAGGGATCAATCAGGCTTATACCACCACAAAGTAACTACATTAAAGCAGAACCCTGTTTCACTCCGCCTCCACTGCTCCAACAAGCGTTCATGCTGCTCTGACATATCAGCCATAATGAGCCATAAGGAAGAATCTGGACATTCTGCTTTGTTGTAAATCCGCACTCATGCTGACACACTAAACAACCTTCAGTTCTCCAGCTGCCTCCAATTAATTCCATGTACGATTAAGTTAGTCTCTACAAACTTTCTTTTTGATTTTTGTGTTAGAGGGAATTACATAAGAAATGCAGGGATGCACATCCAGCCAAACCACACTGCTTACGTAGTCCAGCCCAAAATAGCCAGTGTGGCAGGCTAATACAAAGCAACTCTCAGCTTGGGTTATTGTGGACTGGAATTACATGACAGAGGAAACAAGGAAAACACATTAGACAGCAATGTTAAAGCAAACACAATTTACCTGGACTGTTTCACAAGGAATCCCCAGGGCAGCTATATGTTGTCCGCGGTCTCTGCAGTTAATAATTCACACAACCAGAATTAGACCTCTTAGATAGACAAATGTCAGAATGAGGGAGGTTCCTTCAGATCTTACAGGACATTTACATGTTTTGTATAAAATATAGATACTCTGATTCAGTGGCCTCAGAGATGAGTGAAACGCAGCAGCTGTGAATTTGAAGACTCTGGGGAGATGCACCCAGTCTTCCCTTAATCGCGAATGAACCCAGATTAAATTCTCAACAAATTAATCCACTCAATCCTCTCTTCCCAACTTTCTTGCCCCCAGACATGATTTACAGTTGTGGCAGTCCATGTACCACACATGCCACTCAGACCACGTGTTTCTGTGAGGATTTAGATGCAGCGAAGTGAAGTATTTGGATGCTCTCATGGCTCAACCGAAGAATCCACCCGGCATAGCTTTGATTCCTGGTGGACCAGACTAGATTATAGTCAACGGGTTTTTAGGCCTTTCCAGAGTGCAGTGAGTTAGAGACACTTTTACTAGTGTGCTCATGTAGCTAATACTGTATGTTGTAAAGGAAGCAAATGTTTGCAAAACATCACTGCCTGAAGAAACCTTGACCAAACGGGATGCTCTTGAGACTTTAAGAATAGAATAGAATTGAAAAACCATTTCAATGTTATTTCTCACGCTTAAATAGCAATTTATGTTTACTCTGGCTGCACACAAAAGGAACATTCAAATCCACTACAAATAACACTCATCAACAAATTCATGTACAAGCCAAACCATTTGGGAGCGGTATCCATGGTAACCCACACTGAGTAGGAGCAAAAGAGACTGAATTGAATTCAAAGGGAATGAAGTAAAGTGCTGATGGGAGTCTTCCATGGAGACCATAAAAATGTACGTCACGAGGATGAAGGCAGGTGAAAACTGCTTGTAAACCTTCGACAATCTGCAAACGCACCGCAGGAGGGCTTGAGCAGTGCAGTTTCACAGCGATGCACGTTCGGTGGAAAGCGTTGATATCTCGGCTGGCCCTGATTATCTTCAGCAGAGATTGACAATTTAAAGTTAGCATAAGGTACAACATAAGGAGGCCCCCTGTGGCCGCCCCATGGTAAAAATAACACAGGAAGAAAGGCTTGTGTGGGCAGATCCTCCTCTCAGTACATGTAGGTCAAAGTAAGAATATAGTGTAGATATTATTCACAGCTGCACTGAGCAAACACAAACTCCTCTGTCCTGGTCTCTGGAGTCACAGTAAGACGTCCCATGGTGAGTCTTAATTAAATCTTTACACACTCCTCTCTCATCCTTCATCATCTGCTTTTTGGCTAAGGAATCACTCAGTCATGTGTGTAAGTGTATTAAAGGGGAAACACATTTAGACTGAAGAGACGGGCCTCTCTGTGGGTGCAGTTTCTTTCCAAGGCCTCCTGATGGTCTGAATGATTTGTGGATGTGCATTGTCACTATGATATTGTTATGTAACGACAGGGCAACAGAATGCAGTTATATTACATTTAGAGAGTTACATCAGATTTTTAAACTGCGATTGAGGTCAGCAGGAGGTTTGATAATGCAGGCCTGTCATTAAGGTCCCGCTATTCAAGACTGGACAGACAACACATCTTTTGTGCCTTGTTTAGGAAGAATCAATGAGGTCCTTCTAAATATGGATATATCTCTCGCTCTCCATCCCACAGCAACACAATGCAAAGTAGTACTGACTTGCACTAATTGTGCAAGGCTGCAGGCCATGTACAATAGCTGTAACAGTTTCTCATTCAAAGACTACCATCTGATTTCTGAATAAAACAACTGAATTGCGGACTGACATTGGCTTTTCTTTTTCCTCCATAAAAGAATGACTCAGTTCAAGTATTTGAAATGAATGAGACAAATGTGAGATGACCCCGTAGCATGCAATCGTTCCCATTCAAATCCTGCTTAGTTTGCCCATCAAATTACTTGTGCAAATCGGTTTTGACACTTAATGTATGTAATTACGCATTCCAGTTGCCATTTGCAGCCATCCAGATGCACTTGTGCTCTCAGCTTTCTCCAGGCTGTTTAAATGGGTCAGCTCTGGAAATATCCTGGCTCAGAGAAGAAGTCGTGAGCACCCCTCCCGTGACAGAGCAAGACTATTGCTGGCAGTACCCTTGACTTCTTTGTTTATGACCTGCAAAGTCATCGAAGTTGTGTTAGAATGATTAGATAACACCTGAGGTGCACGAGGTGGGAGAAAATCACAATTTCTGTAGTTTCTTTTGTGAATGGATGGCATAATTTGCCAGATAGTGTAAAAGCCTGCTGTCCTCTTATAAGTAACTCCTTTGATAGCGGTATGGGTTTTTGTATGGGACATTTTGTCAAAAAAATAGAACGTACTGTATTTATCTTCCGGAACATGTTTAACATGAAGTTATATCAGTCCAGATCAGATGAGCATCTGAACTACTAACCAAACCTAGATTTGTTGGGAGAGAATGCTATGGCCCACTGAGCAGCGAGATAAGAAATGCAAGCGGTTCGACCGCTTTAAAAACCACACTGACCTTTTGTTAGTGAGCTGCCATATAAAAATTCTGAGGCCAAAATTGGATTTTGCACTCCAGACACTTTTGTCTGCAATGAAAACTTTCAAGGGAAAAATAAATTGATAAATTCATGATTTGGTGGTTCAAATTGAGCTTTCTCCCTCACTGCATAAAACCAGCCAGCCCAAATATTTAGACTCGGCAAGTCACTTTAAAGTTGTATAAGGGAAAGTAAAATATCTTAATCTTTATGTATTTGTTTCAGCCGTAGATGCAGTCATTGATGTAGACATTGCATTGAGGATGCGTAAAACTATTGGCCTCTCTCAGCTGCAGCTGCTGCATTCAGATATGCAGTCCTAATGAAAGTCCAGAAGACATTGTAACAGAATGAATTAGTTTTCCCTCAAGCAGTATGGATTATGCCATTATCCTAATAAGAAAAGGTATAGACTTATGATGAATAGTATTCAGGGAGCCATTTGTTCATATGTGCCCGATTAGTTCAGTTTAATAGGATTATGCACACATTGGTATTTGTGTTTTCTGTATGATTAGAACTTAAAATCATATAATTAAAATGTATTTTTTAGAAGACACAATGAAAACAAGACCTCTTTGCCGTTTATAACACAGTAGAAGACAATCACCAATAACAAATTTGTCTCTGTGATATCACCAAACATAATAATGGTCCGAGAGAAAATTATTTTACCTTGTTGTTTAAGATACTTCCAGTTTAAAAAAAAATTTAGCTGACGTTCAAATCAAATATATTTTCACATATTGCAAGTTGCTTTGGTCAAAAAGTATTTTCCAAATGAATGTAATGAATAGTTCTGATCAAACAGACATAAAAGGGCTATTACTCCATTGTAAAATGAATTACATAACCTGTTTAATCTGGGCAGAATTGAAGGCCGTGGCAGTCAGACTGCAGGCCAACACCACCTTGTGGTCACATTATGACTACTATTACAATAACTGCAAAAAATTGGACAGCTGAGCAAAATGTGGCCTGTCTAAAGTTTTTGGCATGTATTTACAGCATGTTTTAATGCTTTAAAAAAGGTTTTAGAGATCTTTTCAGCTCCTTCCTGACCACAAATTTGAGGGTTTTTTTAATACTGGCATTCTATATACAATACAAAACACAAGGTTAATACGGGCAATTCCGTAGCGAAAATAATATTTTCAATTTCTTGATCTCGATGTCATGGCAGGTCATAAAAGTTTTATTTTCAGAAATATTTGTCTAATGGGTCTTTACAATCTGTACAACATACAATACTCTCTATCCTTTGATGTTCAACTTGAAAAGAAAAAAACGGCACAAACAAATACAAGCAATAGAGCTGATGTACAGACATAATTAAGTGAAATTTGAAACCAAAACACCCTATTCAGTCAATAACAAATAAAAGAGTCGTTGTTGGTCATAGACTTTATTAGACATGTGCATGTTTTAATAACATACAAATTTTCACATAATATAGCTACATTGCATATAACATCAAATATTATTTTTTTTACATTGAATTCAATTCCACCATGATTTACATTATGTAATATGTCATCTTTGATTGACAAAAACCTCAACTTTTTGATTCTTGCACTTACATTTACGATGAACATTTTAAAATCTGGCAGGCATCAATTGACAATAAGTTCAACTCAAATTTGTAAAGATTTAATCTTTTCACAATGGTAATGCAACGCATTTAAAAAAAACAATAAAACCAGCTGTAACAAATACATCAATGTACATTCACAGTCAGATACATCCACCATAAATAATGTAAACTTTTAAAAAGAAAAAAACAATCCGTAAATATCAAAAACATAAATACATACAACTACTTCTTTGCATCACTGTCACAGCTCATCCTGTCAGTCTCAGGAGGTGCCATGACAAATAGTATGTCCTATAATGGCCAAAACCTGAGCGACAGTATGACATTTTTCAAAGTTCACCATCCATGCTAATTGTGATGGCACATTTTCATAAATTACACACTCAGTGTAACAATTACACAAAGCTGCTCTTACTGATTCTCTTGGCGTTGGGCTGTACCACAATAAATCAGACAGCAATGCACTGACACCGAGTCACTGTAAAGTTTAAAAATGAAGCTCTGAATCACTAATGCATAAACCTACAAGCCCCAGATAGTTCTGCCTCATAGAAAAAAAGAAGTGTGTACAAAATAGTTCAAATAAAAACACAGAATAAAGAAACGAAAACTTTGAGCCACATAATATCAACAAGCACAAATAGCAGCAGGGGAAAGGTGACACTCTGCATCCCTCAGAGCTCTGTACAACACACCTGTTTGGTTTAACCAGTTACGAAACGACATTCACGCATGTATGCACCATTGAGCACAAGGGGTCACTGTGGCTACACAAAACACAGGCAGCATGAAGAAGAAGAATCTGCAGGGGAACCAGGGCTCCCTTATACTTTTGGCTATTGGGTCTTTTCTAAAAAGCATGATATTGCCATACTACGTTGACATTCAATTGGAAATCACTCCTTCTGGAAGACATTTTAGTGCCTGGAAACAGAATGTTTTTTCAGGAGTGATCAAAGAAAATGTTGATGATGCAAGAGAGGGGTTGCAGGAAGTACTACTTCTACTGCAGGGTTACACACCCGAGTTAACATTTCTATACTCCGAAAATAAACCTCACTCAATCCACTAACTCACTGTAAATCCATAGCTAGTTTATAGCAATAAGCTGTTTTCAATACATTGCATTGGAGTCAAGGGAATATGAAATTAAACTGTCTGTAAATAACTATATTTTTCACTAACTGTACCTGAACAGTTACAAACCCTGCCTATGCTGTATCCTTTTGTGCCACACCTGTCACACACACAGCAGCACCTCAGGGTGGAAACCCCGAGTTGTTGCTTTGTCAAGTGGCAGATGAATAAACCTGAAAATAAAGACTTCATACATCAGTCAGTGTCACTGTATTCAAGTATAATTTTGCAGTATTCTCTGTGTGCAAATGCATCTGAAATAATAGAACGATTCTACCTTATTAAAATGCATGCGTTTCCTTCATTATTAGTAAACAAGCACAATAAAACTGCAATGGAAGACCCTCACCCACATACAAGTGTCACAATCAATTGGAAATCCCTGAGACAACTCCATTTGATCTGACGTTCTTGTGTGTGTAAGGCATGCGTTTAAGGGGTGCGCTTTTGGGCTTTTGTTCTTGTGCGACAAAAAAATGGAACAAAATTGGCAACAACATACTCACAACACCTACTAGGTTACTGTACTAACTAATTCAACTACGTGTGACGACACAGTTACAAGCGCCAATGTCAGGGGTTGGAAAGTGCGGCCATTGCCTCCTGTTGACATGCAGCTAAGACATCACCATGAGCGGTCAACAGCTCGAACAGATCTAGCATTAACTAACTCTGGACATCCTATGTGCGCAGTTGTGCTGTGTTAGGGACTGTACAAACATTAGTTTTGGGGCGGGCGTGTGAGAAAAGGGTATTGCAATTTATATTTTTGCAGTTTTATTTGTTGGGGAAAGCAGGGAATGGTCTTTTATTTATTTTTTTATATCTTACCCCATATTTCTATACTAGGTCATATTTTAAGTTGTTTATGTGAGATGAATTATACAAAAATAGTTAGTAAATAAAGATGTATTTTATGTGTGCCAAAGAGGTGTATTTTGCCATATGCACAGGATATAATAATAATAATAATTAATAATAATAATAGGTTTTAGCAAGTTCTATGTTTAAAAATAGAAACTGCTATATTTTCACATTTGTTATGTTTGGAATAAATATATAATTTTGACAATATTGAAAAACCCTGCGGAGGGCCTTGCTTTTTTTTCATAAAATAAAATATTAGATTTAACAATCCTTCACTCCCCAATGATTTTTGTACAGTCCCTTAATTAATTCAGTTGATCGGCTAACGGTACCGACCAAAATGCAAACATAAAGATCACAATGACTTCACGGCACCAAGCAAGTGGGAGCAGTATCTTGTTGTTTAGTTTCTTATCTTTGCGTATGTGAGTGCATGCATATATAGGCTTTGTTCTGTGATTTGTTTGTGGAACACAATTAGTGGATGACTTACTTAAGCTTGAGGCGAGGCAAGGAATGTTTCAGATATCAGCGCCTAAATTAACTGTGTATCCTACTTTTTGTTCATTTTAAAAGGTGTTATGTATTTAGGCAGTGGGTGTCAAGTGTGTACATTTTCATATCATGGTCAATGTACATGAATTGGATCCTGTTGGTCCTCGTTCATTGGGGGAATCTGTCCTTCAGTTTGCCTGTCCATCTGTCTGAGGAGGAGAGAAGGGGGTCTTCTGCCGTCTCAGTCTGAAAAGAGACTGGCAAAAGATTTGCGTAGATTGCGTATGGTTTCAGCCTTCACCTCATCCTGGCTAAGGATGGCTCGTGGCGCTGGGGTTTCTGGAATGTTGAAGGTATTGGTAAGAGACTGGGATTTGCTATAAAGAAAGGAAAATGGCAATAGAGGAGAGGAAGAGGCTATTAAAGTCATGCAGCAAACCCATGGAATGAAAAGACGTGGAGCACGGCAAGAGAGAGAGAGAGAGAGAGAGAGAGAGAGAGAGAGAGAGAGAGAGAGAGAGAGAGAGAGAGAGAAAGAGAGAGAGAGAGAGAGAGACAGAGACAGAGAGAGAGAGAGATGCAGGAGAAAAGAGGCTCAGTAAAAAAATATAAAAGCTTTGTATATGGCCATTCAGTATTACCTTATCATTTCAAGTTATAGTAACTGTGATATGATATAGTGAATGCGCTTCTGGATGCAAAGAGTTGATGACAAGTGTTTAATGTCTCTATTTCAAGAGAGCATAATGCAATCTAATATAATCCAAAATCAGGATCATGTGAGTCCTTTGTCCATGAAGTATTGACCACTAAGGTAGAAGCAATAATACAGATTCTTTATTTTTGCAGCAAAAACCTCTTCCTAAATTACTAAAGTGTTCAACAAATACAGATGAAATGTAAATGTACTTGTTCAGCGCAATGATTGATGATGATCAGAGTTATCAGTGTTATCTCACTTTAACTTTTGTGACTGAAATAGGGAAAAATTAAAAGTTAAAATTACTTTCCAGGATATGCCAATAATATTTCAGTTGACACAAGAATGATTAAAATAAAAATGGCAAAATGTATAATTCTGCACTAAATGAATGCTTCATACAACAGGAAAAAAATATATTAAATAAACACTTTATTAAACAACTTCTAACAGTTGAACAATAGGTACTTTTTTTAATATTATTTTACTTTTTTCTATCCATGCCTGATAAAAAGAGAAAACTGATTCAAAATGTTTAACATGTGTTAACCTGTGCCCTAGAATATGGAATGTGACAAATGCAAGCCAGCTTCAACTTGTTGTTGTTTTAGTGTGTGACAACTCAACAGACAATCTGAAATGTTGTGTTTGGTGAAACTGCTGCTGAAGGACTGAAAACGTAAGAATCAATAAATCATGCACATTCAAGAGGAACGTTTGTCAAAAGAAGTGCATGAAAAGATTTCCCATGTGGCATGCATATCCAAATGCAGGCAAAAAGTAAGAAAAAATAGAGGAAACTGATCCACAATCATTTATCATATACACTTACTTACTTTAGTTGTGGAGAGCCGCTCATAGCCGGGTTGTCCTGACTGGGCTTGTTTGGGGGCTGAGGCTTTTGCTGCAGCGGGGGTCGTCCTCCTGGGCCCCCATGGCCTTGAGCACCAGGTCGGGGCTGCTGGGTGGTGGGTCCTCCAGGGCGACCTTGCTTCTGTTGCTGTGCTGCCCCCAATGACTGCTGCCTAGGAGGCTGTGCGGGCCTCTGTTGAGGTTTCTGCTGCAGGGGGACGGACTGTTGCCTCTGAGCTTGAGGGGAACCTCCCTGGCTTCGCTGAGGAGAGCCCTGACCAGAAGGAGTTCTCTGGCCTTGAGGGGATCCCTGACCTGGTGGCCGTGGCTGGGCTGCAGGTCCTTGGGCAGCCTTAGCCTGAGCACTGGGGTCACCGGTTGCTGGGTTCACAGCAGATTGCTGGGCCTGTGCAGGAGGTTGGCCTTGAGGCTGTGGGCGCTGCTGAGATGGAGGACTTTGCTGAGGACCACCTACAGGAGAAAAACAAATCAGCAATCACATGCAAATACTTTCCTACTACCCTTGCCTAGACTTGGAAATAAAGAGAGATAATTTAGACAAAAATCTATTGTATCATTTAACTTCAAAGTTCTTACCCTGAGGTGAGGGGCGCTGTTGAGCCTGTGGTACTTTGGGCTGTGAGACAGGCTGAGGAGAAACCACTTTCTACAAAACATACAGGGGTTAAAAGGGCAGAGAGTAAATATGTATCATTCAAGAAAGGAAATAAAATTAGCTAAAGATGGAACAAACTGTTGAAAGAATCAGTGCTTGGCCCATTCATTTTCATGTTATCTCTTGATTACACACATGTGACATAAATCTCCACTTATATGGATGCACCTGAAAGTACTATCAGGTCCAGGCAGACATAGACATTACCTCAGAGTCAGTTTTCTAAATAATATTACTGCTTCTATCTTTTGAATCAATAACAATACTTTATTCTTAACTCTTTATTATTCACCAATGGATGGTTCCACCAATTACCTTGAGTTTGGTCAAGGTCACCTCTACACTTAAAGCTCCTTGCTTTGGTATTTAAAGGCTTGCATGGCTAGGCACCACATAAGCATGGATATGAATGTGTTTCACTATGTATTTACTCATCATCTGTTTCTCATAGCCATATAGTCTGTATAAATAAGCAGTATACACAGTGCATTGTACTGTTATCTCATAAGTTTCTGATGTTCTTAGAAACCTTGTGTGTTACTGTGCATGCTAAATAAAACAGACCTGACTTGACATATATTACTAATAAAGTGTGGAAAATAAAGACCTGTGCAGGCTGTCCTGCTGTGGAAGAGCTCAAAGTGCGTGGAACAGCCTGGTTCATCTTAGAAATCACCAGCTCTGCAATCTGAACACGATCCTCGTCCTGCTGGTCTCCAATCAGTGGCATCGAACAGTCATCAACCTAAAAATACACATATGATGGATTTAATAGATTTCCCGTATGATCACAGACAAACATCCCATTGATGTGATTATACTGCCTTGTAGTACCTCTATAATGTAGTCCTTGCCATCTTTACCATGTAGAGCCTCCACAGCACAGATATCCAACCCTCCAAAGATGTCAGCACAAGAGTCTACCCACATTCTGTACCTGTAATAACATTAAACAGATCTATAATAGTACAGTGAGACATTATAGGATCCACAATCTCATCTCCTCTGCATTTATGAGATCTTACTTGTCTGACATGGCCACCTGCTCAAGCATAGATGAGCCAGTGTTGGTTTTCCAGTTGCCAGAAATTGATGTTCTCCTGTTTATAAGAATTGTATTTATTAATTTGCGGTTCAACCACTTTCATTTGTTAGAATAATGTACCGGTGTGTTGCCTCTTTGGCAGTAATCTGAAACTCACATGTAAGCTTTGTAATGGTTGCCGATCTTCTGGATGCGGACATCATACTTTGCATCAATGAAGGGCTCGGATGTGGCATACGTCTTGGTCAGTGCCACAACACTGGCAATATCTTGAAAATCATATTGATTGTCCACTTTCACCTGGAGTAGCAAAGGTCAAAATATAAATATACTAAGGAATATTGTGCTCACATTGAATTGAGTAAACACTTGAGCGCTCCAGTACTACCTTTCCCATTCCTGAGTGAGCATGGCCCATCTTTACCACGACAGGAAAGCGGGGGGAGGTAATCTGAAACAAGAGAATTATCTTATCATAACTTAATCAAAACACTCTAATTACTAAAACACCATGTTTTGTATACATTTCTGTCAAACAGAAGTGACACACAGAACCCCTTCTCTATTTCTGCAGGAGATTCTGATTCATATTGATGGCTTGAAAGCCAGCCCAGCACTGTCCGCCTGTGACTGCAGTGGTAGAGATGACTGCGCTGCAGCAACAGGCTCTGACAGAACTGTAATGTCCCTGACTTGGCAGACGAATAATCAAAAACTCAACGGAAAAAAACAAGACACTCCCCAGAAACTCTGATTGCTCTCAGCTGCCACATGAGATGGATTATTGACATGGAAGTGAATTACCCTCCGGAAATGTGAAATGGGCTGTGCAGAGGGCTGACCTGTTTGTGTATGAGGCTGTGTGTGTCTCTTTAAGGCTTCAGCGTTCAGACATACCCATCAGCAGAAGTGGAGATGGGGAGGAGAGAGGAGAGCAGATGGCAAATAACTCACCATTTCCTTGTGGTTTGGGTAGTAAACCTGCTCTATCAGAGGAAACTCCTCTGAGCCCAGTTCCTTGGAGAGTCGAGACATCTGAGCAAACTAAAATGGACACAAATGTTTAGAAGAGAGCATTTGTATTCCAAAATGTAAGTTTCATATGTCTATGCAGATAACATTGTGTCGTATGGTTTCAAATTAATTGATAAATAATACTTGCCACCCATGGTTTGTCACAGAAATTGTAGACGGAGTGCAAAGAGTTAACACTTGGCAGTCCAGCATACTGCAGTCCAATCACTATGTCCCGGTGGTCTCCATTCTTGTCCATGCTAAAGGCATGCTGTCTGATCAGCACAAAGTCTGGCTTCAAGGATCTGGAAGAGAGGACATTAGCAAAATATTAAACTGCATTGCAAGACAAACAGTCATGAGGCACTTCCATTCATGGTCGAGTGGAACTTCAGCAGATTTCAACATGTCAACCTTATATTTGCAGAAGCACTTTCAAATTTTCTAGAAATATTTTGCAGAGTACTTACTTAGTGACCTTATGCCCATTCCTGATTGCATCAATGTCCACATTGTAAGTGCCAGTGGAATTCACCACCAGGCTGATTTCAGAGAATTCTGCCTAAAAACAAAGAAATAAAATCACGATCACAGCAACAGGACAGTGACATATCACCTATTCCACATGCGTTGTGTTGAATAGGGTGCAATTATAAGATGGCAGACTTCATCTGAAGTGTGTTCTACCTGTTAAGAGGCCACAGGGGAAATAATGGAAATGCCAGGGCAACATGAAGTAGAGGGATACAAACAAAAAGGGAGGAAAATGCCTCAGGCAGTGAAACATATGTATAACTATCACGGCCTCAAAGTGCTGTTGGGTGGATTGTTGCATAAGTAGCCACTGACAGCCACTGTGTTAATAATAACAATAATAATAATAATGAATATTACTAAATATGTGAGGCTACACAGAGCAGCGTGGGAATGAATAGAATCAATACTCTGACACATTTATAATTCTAAGGGTTCTCTATAAACACAGTAGTAGCTCCCATTGTACTGGGGACTTAGAGATGTCACTGCCTCAGAAAATAAAGATTTGAAACCAAAATATAATGAAAGGAAGACCAATGATGCACAATATGGGCAGGGTTATGTAACATCCCTCCAACTGAAGTCCACAGTTCTAGTCACGAGACTAAAGTTGGTTTATTTCAACTAGTCCAGTTATTTTATAAGTTCCTTGTCCTCCAGGAGTAAAGATCGACATTAACACAGAGTACGGAAATATAATATGTGTAAAACCTACCTGTTCTACCTTGACGTCAAATTCATTGTGGACTTTTCTTCCTCTGAAGACCTTTACCCTGCATGGGAAAAGAAGATTTGAGTCTAATTGCTGTGTGTATTCAGACACAAAAGATTCATTTAGCTAATTTATCCTGCAATTGACAAATGACATTTTCTACAGCATTTGCAGAACATTTCAGAACTGACCAAGGAAAGAGTTTTGTCAAATACATAAATATTGTATATAAAGCTGAGTTCAAAGTAACAACATGTTATTTCTCCACAGATACAGTAATTTGTGTGTGGCAGTACGTAGCATGTATGACTGTAACTGCTTTCATTTCATCAGGACTATCGGCCCGAAGGCACCATGCAACATAAACGAAAAGATAAAGCTAAAATAAGATGCTTATGTAATATCATTTAACTACCTGATGCACATGGAGATGTGAATTGGACATACGGACATTAATACAGGACCAGGTCCACCCTATGAAGTATAAATATCAACATGCATGTTATGACAGTATGTGAGAACCACCCAGTATGTGAGAACCACCCCGTACTGGGATGTGAGGGTTTTGATTTGAAGATGCACATATATGCATAGTTTATTATCACCTTGGGTGTTATTTTGGGAGAGTGGGGTGTTTTATCACCTTCCCTGTGTGCGCAAAGCTCCAGCAAGCATGCATAATGCACACTGGTGACAAGGCTTGACTAAACCTGATGCATGCATTTTTCTTGTGCACAATTTTCTCTTACACCCACTCCACTTGAAAATACCTGCATCATCATTGTGGCATTAGCTCATACCCTGTGCATTGGCCTAATGTTAAGCATGTTATTGGCAGAATATAATACTTCTATACGAGCAACCAGCTGATCTTCAATTGAAAATGGCTCCTCTGCCTTCAGCCTGTCCCCGTTTGCCATGGCAATATCAGTACACAAACACATCTGCACGGTGTTTCAGGCATGAGCAAATTTGCCAACGGCTTTTACACGTGATATATCTCACAGCACTGGGTGAATCATATGACCTTCTAGATGTTAGGCCACTGCAACCCACGGTCTGCCACACATTTTGGTCTAGACGACGAGGCACCGTGCGGGCAATGCGCACTGCTCTTACCAGTCGGTCTGCTGGTCATCGATAACCAGGAGGATCTTGGCACTGCTGGAGACTCCTGCCCGGTCCGCTGCCTCAGATAAGGTCGCAGCCGCAGCAGCGGTGGTCTGTTTAACAGCATTTGATATGGATGAGAAGAAGCCGGAGCCTCCACCTCCACCAGGCTGCTGCTGCTGCTGCTGCTGCTGCTGCGGCTGCGGTGGCTGAGGCTGCGGCTGCGCCGGCGGCTGCGGCTGGCTGGTGGACTGCCGCCTCTCCATCGGGCCGGGCGACACTGCGGGGCTTTGCTCCGGCGGGTCGGGGCGTTGGAGATCGGTCATGTAGCCATTGGGCAGGTTGGACATGAAATTGCTGTCCGAGAGTCGTCGACGCAGGTAGTTCATGATGGAGACTTTCTATAGGAGAGGTGTCCAAATATCCTCAAACTGGATGTGACTTGCAGCTTCGTGTTCAGGAGCAAAACGGAATGACTAGGCTACTTTCCGTTTTAAAGGGGCGGGGATCAATGTTACCTAAAGATAAATAAGTATTGTGTTATCAATTGGGTGCAGATTTTTTATATCTAATTACAGTAGTAAGGAATCGTGACTTTAAAGCTTGAGGAACTAGCGAAGGCAAAGCAATCGCACAGCATATTGATTCTAGCTGATGAAATAAGGGTCCATGCGATTGACTCAACCGAAATAAATAACATGCACATTTATATCTGGAGGATTGGGTGAATAACCCCCATCTATCAGAGCAGCCACTATAGTACTGTCACAATAAGGCACGATGAAGCCTACCTGGGAGTGTATCCAGCCTGATCCGCCCCAAGGATGAGGTGATGATGCCTAATTATTATATCTATATGTCCTGTGTGCAGTGGGAAAAGCGGTGCATCGGGTTGAACCAGTGAAATCCAAGCTACAGTCCTTCCAGCATCCCCGCCGTCCTGCCTGTCCTCAGCCTACCCTCAAGCCCAAGTTTTTTTCCCCGTATGCCCTGCGTCACTCCCAGTCATCCTGAAGGAAAGTGGTTTGCAAGGCTGCATGAGAGTCAAGATAGGCAATGTGTGAAACACGACTTCCTGGTGTTGCTTTCAAATTAAACGCAAATTAACAGGATTTTTTTTGTTTTTACATCATAGGTTTTACACCGCCTACGGTGAATTACATGATAATAATATACATATGTATATATATATATATATATATATATATATATATATATATATATATATATATATATATATAGAGAGAGAGAGAGAGAGAGAGAGAGAGAGAGAGAGAGAGAGAGAGAGAGAGAGAGAGAGAGAGAGAGAGAGAGAGATTTTGACACGTTTAAAAACAAAATAGACATAGAGACATTTATTTCTCTTCTGTGATTTTAGGTGCCTTTTTTATAACCATAACCACTTGATTCTGTAGGGTTGCTGTGTAAAACTACTTGCCAGCGGTTCACTTGCTTTCAGTAAGCGGCAAATCAAAGATGAAGCTGAAATGATGACAGGAAATCACTAGATGTTTTTAATATCTGCTTAAATTATGTAAGTAAACCAACATTTATGGATACAGCTTCTAAATGTGAGGATTTGTTGCCTTTGTATGTTTTATGTCATCATAAACAAAATATTTGGGGGCATATGTCGTGCAAAACAAGCACTTAGAATAAGGCACGCCAGGCTTGCAGTTTTGACGTTGACCAAACAGTTAATGATTTAAAATGAATATAGTCAATGGATTAATTTAAGTGAAAATAGTTTGCAGTTACAGCCATCAAATGTTTTAAAAGAGTGGCAGCTGAAATCACGCAAATGGCTTGCTAATGTTTAAGTCTTTTAAGCTATTAAAAGGAATATTATTTAACTTCCTGTATGGTTCAGTCTGTGATTGTCTGACTTGACGCATATGATGGGATATGATGGTGGTGCTGATGATAGTGTCAGGGGCGTCGGTCTGTCAGACATGAGCTCGCTGTGACTCCACATGGTGCATAATGGGTGTTGATGTGATATTGCATCCTGTTGTGTTCAATGATGCATCAGTGGCACACTTACTGTTTTGATTTCAGGGCGCTGACCCAGTGTGTTACTTTAGATTTTCAGAAGCGAAAATACAGATTGAGAGAGATGCGCCATCTGTTGGTGACACCCAAAAGTCAGTAATGAACACAAACCCCCAGGGAGTCCCAAACCTTGTAATGGAAACTGTACTGCCTGTGTGGTGGTGACTGAACCATCAAGAGTGGACACAGATATACAGTGCATTTTAATCCCTTGAACAATGCTTGGTCGAGGTCGATATTATAGCCTATACGCTGACAAAATAATGAAAAACAAATGAAAATGCATCAGTGCCGGATGTGTAGGATATTTGGAGCTTAAACTTTGATGTTTAATGCCATCTTCTGCATGCCAAATAAGTGTTCATTTAAATATATTTTGACAATACATCATTTATATTGGATTTTGGATTTAAATTATTTTTTTTTCAGTTTATCAATTTAGTGATTAATTAATTGATAGAATGTTAAACCCTACACTGTGAAATGTAATTGATGACCTTTGTTGCAGCATATCTAGTGTGCTGGACACAGGGGGCATAACATACGGGTATCACAAAACCTTGGCAAAGGTGGAACAAAAAAGGCGGGTGAAATACTTAAGGAGTAATAAGTAGCATTTATTGACAATTTAGAGATTAACAAAGGTAAACCAACTAAAATGGATGAAAAGGCGTCAGGGTCTCTAAGGCCAAAACAATAAACCAAAACCCCCACACTAGCTAGAAAACAAGGTCAACTGGCCTATTAGTTAGTGAAAGTGTAGCGATAAACCCGTATTTTAAGTAGGACTCCTGATATTGACTTTGAAATGCAGCTTTCTTTTTCTTGGAAGTTGACGGCTCTTCTTCTGTATCCTCATTGCACCTTTTCCCCTTTCCAAAGAAGCTCTCCAAAGACGTCTGTTTTTTTACTATTTTTTGCTAGCTTGATAATGTTTTTGGTAACGTATCACGTGACTCAAACGAGCGCCTTGACATGTGTCAAGAGGCACAGACGGATTATCTGTTCATTTAAAAAAATAAAACATCTTTTAGACCTCGATAATCAAGAAAATATTTGTCTACTTCATCCTTTCTGTGCGGTCTTTTCTATGTACCAAAGGCCTAAATCATCTCCTCATGATGCGGGCCACCTCTGGTATCCTCAGTGGAACAGATCATGCGATTCTACCCCTGTAGTATAACGGCTTAAGAGAGTGTGAAGTTTTATTTTTAAATTACTATTGTCGGAGATTACATATATGCTTGTTGGTGTCAGCGGCAAATACTGTCAGCAGGTCCTACAATGCTTAATTTGAGCTGGCAAAATTAACGATAAGGTGTGCTCAATAAATGAATGTTACTAAAATAAAATTCCAACCATATTATCAGCATTTGCGGTGGAAACTGAGCTAATATTAGCACACAAGTAGGATAACTTAACTTACATACAACACACTTGTCCTCATAGAAAAAGAATAACAGGTATTAAAGGAACTTATTAACGTTATATAACCTTATATAATTGTGGAGGTTGGCCCACATTTACAACCCCTTGGAAAACGTTTATAGCAAAATGAACAACAATACAGAGCTTCCTGACTATCCAAAAAACAGGAGAAAACAGAAATGACAACCAAAATAGCAGAGAACCCTGACACAGCTTCCCCAAACATTATGACAAATGGTAGCCTGCACTCAGGCACCATGACACCACTGGTTAGACAGGTCCGAACGTTCGCAGCTCGTAGAATGAAAGAGAAGGAATCACTGGATCTGGGAGTTTATATCCAGCCCACTGAATTATTGATGCCTCTCAGTGCTCCAGGAGATGCCAAGTGGGCGTGGCAGGTCGGAGTTAAGTCAGGGTGCGTAACAACCTTTAAAAAAAATAGTGCCCAGAACTAATTTATGCTTACTTGGTTGACTATACTAAAAGAAACTTGGTAAAAAGAAAAAATAAGTCATTTAATTGTAAATAAACAATTTTGTGTATTCCATTTGACCCAACATTTGAAAAAAATAGTAGCATATATAATACGTCCACATTAAAACACTTTTGAGAGCAATGTCTACACAACATGTAATGCTCATGAATTTAAACAACATGGGCTTCCCAGTCAAAAGCAGTTGAAGCCTGACATTGTCGTGCACAAAACACCTCACAATTCAGATCCAAATGTGTTTTTTTTTCAATGATCTTACACATTTTTTCCAAAAGGAAAATGAAGAGGAGGCTCAAATTGAACATTCTGATCATTTACAGCATCAACTGGAGCATAATTTAGCCTCGCTCTTTTTGAAACTGCAGGCATGCTGCATATATCTGACATGGCAAGAGGTAATCCAACAACAGAATCAGCTATTCTTCTCGGAGGCCCTTTTTCTGTAATGCTATTCACCAAATTTTTAATGAATATGGTGTCAGTGGCAATAATTCAGTTGTGAAAGAGTTTGTGTATGCTGTCAAAGAGAATAACCGGTTCTTGCAGATGACTGATGCTGCCAAGTCTGATGGTAATGCCAGTTGAATACAGGCTTGACAAAGAATCACAATCACGTACGTGCCAATTCTTGAAATGCTACAAAAACTGCTAAACAGGGCTGATGTGAAATTCTCACTCATGATGACAGAGTTGATGGATTTAAACACACAGAGATGGCACTCTCTATGGCGTTTTTTTTTTTTTTTTAAACTGAGACCTTAAGGATTGATTCCTTAAAGATTGTGCTAGGCCTTTACATCAATGATTTTGATTCAATGAAATCAATCAATCAATGAAACACAAGCTGTTTGGCGTTTATTGGGTTCTTGCCAATCTTCCCTCGAAACATCGCCCCTCCCTTCCC
This sequence comes from Taurulus bubalis, assembly GCF_910589615.1. Taxonomy (NCBI): domain Eukaryota; kingdom Metazoa; phylum Chordata; class Actinopteri; order Perciformes; family Cottidae; genus Taurulus; species Taurulus bubalis. The sequence continues at coordinate 15,943,501 of NC_136596.1, read as the reverse complement.
TCTATTCATCGAACAATATTAAGGAAAGCAAGTGCAGTCAAACAGTATGTGCAGATGTCCTCCACTCACTTCTTCAAGACCTTGTTGTTACTCTTCAAAAACACATAGTCTGTGTGGCAGTTAGGTGAGTGTGTGAAAGGAGCTGTATATGTGTCAGCTGATCACCTATCCCGGATCAGGGTCCTTTTAGTGGTATTTACTGTCTTTCCACTCGGGTCCAGTTGTAGCTCTCGAGAGTCGCCCCATGCGAAACCCAAAAGCCTTCAAGAACCAAAAAAAGAACAACAAATTTCACTTGAATTTTACATCAAAACAGGTATCTGTATATCTTCACTTGTCTGCATGATAGTATTAACATCTTCTATTACCAAAATAAATATAAAACGGGGTTAAACGCAACAATGCTCTGCACTTCCCCTTGTAACATCATCCACATTTCTTTGTCGCTTATGGGCAATGTGATCGCTATGCTCATGAGTAGACTGCTAGGTGTGAGAGTACCTGTTCAGCCTCCTGGCAGTAGCAAACGCGTTGCCCAGATGCAGCAGTGACAAAGACCACAATGTGGATTAAAACATTTTTACATTTAGGAGTCAGATATTCAGAGCTACTCATTTGAGTGTGAATATAATGCCGACAGGCTATAGCACATGGAAGAGTGGGCTTCACTATATTTGGTCGGAGATATTAATAGAACCTCTACACTCTACATCATCCTTATATATAAATACCAGCCCTTTAAAAAAACTATATTATTAGCTTTTGCAACCGTTCAGTAAATCAAGTGATATATCAATCAATCAATAAATGCAGTTTTTACTCACTCTGTAGAATCTTCTTTAAGTTGATCGTCTAATAATATCAGAATCTATAGATCAATGCTCCATTTGGTGGATTTTGTGGAGTCTTGTTTAGCTGTGAGGCACAAATACGCACATTATGTGTTCTACCATAGAAATGCATACAAAATGACATATGACATTCAATTGTGACTTTTGTTGTTAGGACTCCGATGACCTTGCGGACATGTCCCACACCTCCATGGGGATCCTGACAGTGATTGCCGAAGACAGCGTAGCCTCTCCTCACTTGCTGCACCTGCATCGTTTTGGAAGGAGCAATAGTGATGGATGATCTTGAGAGTGCCATGTGCCGACTATTCAGACTTATTCATGCCCTGAATTTGGAGTATCCTCAACAACTGAGGAACACCTTTGAGTTTATTCAAAGAGTGCCTCTCTCACTTGGACAGAAATCCCGTGAACCTAAAATACAATCACTCAAAAATGTACTGATGCAGTGAGTGACTGTCTTCATGATGTGCATGGTATGTGACATGCTGGGTCAGGCCCGAGACCTTTACCCTTCTATCTCCAATGGAATTCTCTTTGGTCCTACAATCCAGTTGACTATTGAGTTTGTTTATCTGTTGTTTGTTACACACGATAGTCAAAAGAGATATTAAGAACAGATCAGTTCACTATTTTTCATCCGTGTGATGAGAGGCATTTTGCGTGTAACGGTATATTATTTTTCTTTAGTTCTTACTACTTCTTACTGTTAAGCTGTAAAATAAGAACGTTTGCTCTGGGCTGTTGTCCCTGCTGTCAACCGACTACATGGCAGCCGGGTAACAAACATCGTTTCACAGCTAAACAGTACACTAACGTATCTTTCTGAAAACATTTAAAGGCGAGAAATAAGTAAAGTAACAGAATATTTATTACTATTTGATCAACTGCCGATAGTCTGACAGTTTCACAGTGATTGACAGCTGCGTTAGAGACTCATCGGCTTGTTTGTTTTTAAGCGGGTGCGTGGAATCTTGCAAATGCCATTAGAAGGAAGCAGAGGAACCTGTTTTTTCAGTCTGTATGTCTCTTTCCTTCCATTTCCAATGTTTACATTATAATTTCACCACTTAATTTGGCAACTTGTCGAGTGTTTTGAACACTGAAATGCCTGAGGACCCAAATTAATCATTTTTAAACTAATAGTTTTTAATATAAATATACTCTTTCTTCCATTATAACTTTTCTCTATCTTTTTTTGTACAACTATACACTGAATTATTAACGGAGCACTGATGTTCATTTTGAGTAACTCCCTGCTACACTTATATGTTGCAGTGTAACCACTTGAGTCTTCTAGAAAATCATGGAGCAATTGTAGTTGCTTATATGAATGAACTGCATTATCTTGTTTTAACAGCTAACAGAGTGGCTAATAATTGCCTGTGTATTGAAACAAAATATACTAAGAATACACCAATAGTAAAGTACACTAATAATCAAGTGAATTAAATAAATTGAGGACTAATCAGAAACAGGTTTCTCTTTGCTGCACTATGATAATCATCTCTGTTTGGCTGCACAATTCAATTACATTTTTATCAAAATTGCACCATGGCCGACTGCAACTGCAAGTTCCAAATTCCAGGAGGCGTGTGTCAAAATTGCATTTTAAATAAAATGTCGCTGTGCTGCAGAGATGTCCGGCCTACACCTCATATTCTAGACTGCTGTCTGAGGAAAATGAATGTTGCAAAACTAGAAAAACAGTTAATCAGATTCCATGCATTTTAAACCCAGATTCCTTGCAAAGGCAACACTGCATGGAATGGGTCAGTGAGCAAGCATGTTTTTTAAGACTAGCATATAGTAAACAAAACAAAACAGTTATTCATAATGTTTTTAATGGTATGCAGTACCCCAGTGAAGGTTTTGATGGCATGTGCAGGGCACTGACATTGGGGGGCAGTGTGGAGCTTCAATTGAGTTCCTTACAACAATTTTCATGTACGTACTCACAGTAAGCCCCTATATGTGCAGCCCTTCTTTAGCAGCTGCTATCACCATTAAATGGATTGAAACAGGCTAATGTATACCAGGGCAGGGCAGAGGATCGTTTTTATTGATTCTAATGCACTAACGTCCGAATATACCGTATATGATTTGTATGTTGGCATATATCAACATATTAATCACACTCTTAATGATTTTCCTTCAGATGACTCCCAATGCCACACAGTATCTGAGTGAGTGGTCTCCAAAGACTTGCTACGAGGGGCCAAACTCCTCAGGCAAGATTGTTCTCATGGTAGCAGCATTCTCAGGACTTAGGAGTCTTTGTCTGGCCATCAACAAAAGCCTTTGGATTACTGGTGAGGCAGGCTCACAGTACAGCTGCGTGCGTGTACAGGCAGGTCAGTGGAATGACTGGAGCTTCGGTGGGCTAAGAGCTCGAAAAAATGCAGTTTGGTGAGATTGCAGATCAGGGGGGAGGGAGGGAGGGGAGTGGGACAGGTGGTGATTCCATGGAGGGAAACAAAAGGCACACTTCACTTTCATCAGGGAGAAATCTAAAAAAGTTCTGTGAAAAGGTTATTAAAGACTAAAAGAAGTGTATTCTTGTACAAAAGAAAGTGTTGAATAACGCAAAAGTTTCTTTAATCAGTGTGGATTCTGTGGTACCGTGACATTTAGCAACTACACGTTCTACCTTTGAGAATGAACTACCTGTGAGCTCATTCTGCATGTAGAACAATAACAACCCCGGGTGAATGAGGGCCTTTGATTGGCCTCTGCGGTAGCCAATCTGAATGTGAGGAACGAGTCACAGGGAAGCCACTGCACCTATCTGCACTCACCTGATCTGTTACCTGTCGGAGCTCAGACCAAGCATCTCATTACCTTTCCAATACAATCTACAACTGAGGCTCATTGTCTTCTGTAAGCTCCAGCAGACAAGTTGCTCCTTGCTATTTAGCTTCACTCAGATAAAGACAAGGCGTCATGGCTGTAGCTAATTTCCAATACATTACCCGAATGAGCAGTGGCTTCAAGGTCTACATTTTAGAAGGTGAGCATGATTCCCATGGTTCTTTTATTGCCTCGTGTTGCATGATGAGAGTGAATACTTGTGTTACCTTGATCAGTGGAATCAAGTCTCTGTGGTTATGCTTTAACATTTTTGTGTATTTCACTTTTAGTTTATATTTGTTTATATGTTTAGATTTTGTGTCATTTCAAAACCATATGTGTTCATTGCAGTCACAGTTGCCTTTGTTCTTGACATGGTATTAATGTAGATACATGATCAAATACAAAGAATTAGATGTGACGGCAGTCACATGGAAGATAAACATTAACAGCTACATTCAACTTTTAAGTGAAATATGCTTTTTTGTATTGTATAATACAGTCTGTTTGTCATAAAGAAAAGATAAGTGGGTTTCATAAAGGGAATCTACTGTAAGTCAAATATAAAGGAATCCATATTCAGACTTACTACTTACTTATTTACTTTCAAGAATATCAAGATTGAACCCAGATTCTGTAAATTGTGTTATAGGATGTGTTTCTGTAAACACAGAAAAGCAGAAGGTCAGGCGGAATATTCCCTACACTAACAGGGAATAAATATCCATGCCCGAGGCACTAGAAAATCAGCATAGGTGTGGTTATACCTGCCCCTCCACAATAGCACCCTCTGTGAAGTCGTGGATTGGAGCACTTGGAGTGTGAAGACAGGGGACAGCTTTCATTGTCTTACCATTCTAACACATAATCATCTCACTGTTTAATTTCAATACACGTTATTGTGACTTATTTAAAGCATCGATGGGTTGATTTGAATACAGTTCATGACTAACACATCATTGTGGGTTTTTCAAGTGCTCTGAGCATATAGTCAGACAATAGGCCACAGTATAATTGTTCTGCCTTTACAATTTACAACAGTGTGTTTTATTTTGACTAGATATGCATGACTTTTGCACGTGTAAGCTTACTGCTGTGAGACAGGAACCACAAGAGCCAATGGAATTAAACTGTAACTCCTGTTGTCTGAATTGAATGGGGTTTAACTTGCAATCTGAGTGTACGGTGCAGTTCTCCAATTCAACACATCATTGACATCATCAGCTTCTTGTTAATGTGTTTCAACTTGTGTAATTGCAAAAATCCAGTGTGTGTGTTCACCTTGATGGCCCTTTCACAAATGGGTGCCGCCCAAATCAGGGTCCTTACAGACTCAACGCTTTAAGATGTGTGGCACCTCATCTGAACAAAACCTGTTGCTTGTGCCCTTTTAGCTGTGTGATGATAGGGCTGAATGCCAACATTATGCAGAAAAACAACATTTACCGTTAGCACTGAATCAGCTGTGTAGTGTTGTAACTCTCACTGATCTGGTAGTTCAAGTTCTACAACTTAACTGAGTTTACAATTAACGGTGGCCCAAAAAAAAAAAACATTTTCCCACGATTAGTAGCAGTCATGCAGGTTTATGTCATGGATCAAAACAAGCAGTTACTCATCACCTGTAGTAAAATCATCATTGCCAGTAAATGGCCATTTGTTTTTCACATTTTGACTTGGCAAATAAGCCATAGCCAATACACATTTTAAAGCCTCTTATTCTAATTCTGCACTTTAATTTTGTGTTCACAGGTCAGCCCCATCTCAGGAGCGAAGACAGATACAGATCAATTGCCAATGATCGGGCTCGAGTCCCCAGAGTGCTTCCAGTCAAACTCAAGCGAAGCCACGAGAGAGGCCTTACATTGGAGGAAAGGTTGGTTGATTCATATTTACAAAATATTACAATTATAAATTCAAACGGTGTCAAAGAGATGTAACATTTCCTAATGAATAAATGTTTCAGGCGAGAGCGGGCCCTGAGCAGAAGCAGTGCCAAAGCTGCCCAGAGTGCAGCACCAGCAGTGTTCAACCGGCCACAGAGTCCCACATCTACCTGGAGTCCAACACCCAGCCCCACCGGCCTTCTGCCCACCCACATGTACTACGCACCAGTCATGGATGAGCCACTCGCCCTCATCAAAAAACCAAGAAAAGACCCTGAAAGCACACAGGAAAAGACTAAAAGCTCTGCTCCTGCTCAAATCCAGGTAATTTAACCAAAACAGGTGCTGCGTGTGTTCTCAATGTGCTTCTCTCAAAGGCCATGGATATTTGGGCATAACTTACGAAAAGTTGCAGTCCCTTTGTAGGGTCGCTGAAGCTCCAGGCTACCCACATTAGTGGTACATCTCACATCTATAGTCAGTGAATAAAACTGCGCAGGCATTCTACTTCCAAGAGTGTTAACAGGCCTAAGCTTGTCCGAGCTATGCAATCCAGCCAGATTCAGGAGGAAAATGTGAGCAATGGAGGAATTCCATCAACAAGACCAAACAGACTGCTCTCTCTTTGACCTGCATATGCCACCACACTGGGGATAATCGGATGTTAATGGGCAAACCAAACCCGGTTAATCGGTTTAAAAATGATTCTGTGTTCAAATTGATCTTTGTACACTATTTTGTTGTCATGGGATGAAGTGCACTGCCCAGTTTAGATGATATTAACGTTTAGGGATGAAGAGAAAACAAGTAGAGCTGCTGTGTTATAGATGCAGAAACAAATTGTGTCTTTTGATTAATGACCCATCTTCTTTTTCAGATGCGTCCTTCTGTGATCACTTGTGTCTCCTCATCAAGGAACCCCTCCTGCAGATCAGAGGTCCACAGGAGCCCCTCATCAGGTCAGTTTCACAATCTTGTGAATGAGCTCATGCACCAGACGGTCACTCCCTTATCGTCACACATTCATCATAATGTAGATATCCACTCACTTTTCCTGACTCACTATTGACATTGTTATTCTTCCCTTTGCTTTTTCCAGTGATTTCCAGATGCAACTATGACCATGTTGTTGAGGAGCATTTTCAGAGGAGCCTTGGAGTGAACTACCAGAAAGCTCGCTCCCAGCAGCTCTCCATCAGCGTGTCTGTCGATGACCACTTTACCAAGGCTTTGGGAGACAAATGGCTGCAGATCAAATCCAAATCTTCCTCCTGTTCTTCCACACCTCCCAGCAGCCCAAGTGTCACTCACTCCCCCACTTACAGCCACAGCCCAAATCAGTCCCACAAAGAGTCCATCAGCAGCTCATCGCCGACTTCCAGCCGCTGGTCTGTCAATTAAATCAGAAACGACCTCTGATATGAGAAGAAACTGAGACTTTTAACTTTTCACTCCGTGCAGCTCTGCTTGTCGAGCAATGGAAATGCCAGTGCTAGTGTTGTGTGGGCGAGCTAGCAGATTCAGTGCTGTCACTTTGGACCTCTGTGTGTCCAAATTTAGGACACATTGATGCAGATAAATGTAACAATAACTGGGATGTCCGTGATGTGTTACATACCTTCTGCTTGTCGATAGCATCTGAATACCTGAGCTACTGTTGATGGTGATATGGGGGGATTGAAACATCAACAAATAATCCTTAACATTTCTTTGATTTTGTGTCGTTTTTAATGCCGTCTGAATGACATCATTTCGTTGTATTATATTTATGTTCTGATAACACTTGGGTTCCTTATAGTCTACATGACTCGCCTATCTGCTGTATAATATGCTTACCAGCTGTACACAAAAGAGATTTTTAAAAATAAAAAAAAATGTAATAGCTGTGTGTGTTTTCTCGTTTGTAAATAACAAAAACAAACACAAACTGAATGACAAATGTAAACTTTCATTTTTTGTTTGACTCTTCGAAGCGAGATGCTACGAATGTCACAAAATGAATAGAACTCCTTTTTAACTTGAAGGTCATAAACTAGAGGACACCTTACAGGAACTGGGCAGGGTGGTGTACCAGACAACTTAATATCAGTTGTGAGTCAGTGTGCGTCTACAACACGTCCGGCGCATACAGCGCATTTACACAGAGAGCTGTTGCCACACACTGAGTGTACACTAAATGGATGTATGAGCAACACATTTGGCACTTTTTCTGGGAAGTTTGCGGGAATTTAGGGTGCATGTTCCAGCAGGAACCAGGCCTTGTGTTCTGACATTCCTGTCTCCTGAGAAAATGACTTTGTAAGATCCCACAGATCCTGTTTGGCAAGGGATAGGAGGGAGGGAAGAGGGGAAGGAAGGGTTGGGCTAATATAAGCCTGAGCATGAGAACCAGCCGAGCTCTTCAGTTACTTATTTGCATGTCCTATCTTGCCTAACTTTAAATATGATAAGCCACATAAAAAATCCAATGCTTCTTTCTTTGAAATAACTGATACACAAATTGAAAATAAGTGGAAATTACCTAAATGTTCTGACAGGTTGAACACAGTGGAAAATAAATTCTTAATCAGGAAGTAGAATCAGGGAAAGTATGAAATAAGGGTGTTTTTACATTAAAATAGTTAAGGTAAACCATTAAAAGTGTGAAAGCAAATGCCACTGGGTGGTTTAAGTTAAGGCATAAAGACAAAAGCTTGTACAATCTGAACAGTAACACAACGTTTACATCAAACCATTTAATTTAAACAGAAGACCAAACTGCTGCTTATTACTTTTCACCATTAAGTGTTGAGACTGGTATTTCCACATGGAGAATATTCTTTATCCAGCGTAACCTGAACAGGGGCATTGATGCCATCTAGAGGCGCTTAGGTTCATGCAACATGACAAATGGTCTCATGTTGCACGACGAAGAGCACAGGACTAAAACCACAGCTGTGCAGGTCAACTTGTTGAGTGAGAAATGAAAGTCACTCTCTTGACAGACAGACCTTTAAAAACTTGAGAGTAAACTCTTTGCTCATTGTACCACCAGGAGGCGACTCCATAACAAGTTTTTATAACTGCATGTCACTCTTGATTCATAATCCACTTCACTTCTCATTTGACATACTTTGAATCTGTTTCTCATTTAAAAAATATCCAGTTTATGTGATTGGCATTGACAAACAAAACATCATGTATGGTATAATTCTCTGAGTTTATATGAATAATTATTTGTATATCATTTACTTTAATTTCTGAATACATTTTCGATACCTCTATATGATTATAGTTACACCCTGTATTTGATGTACTATAACTAAGCCAGAGTTATATGCACGCTTGCTGCATGAGATGAATGAAATGTGTATTGCAGTTACAGTATTACAGCACTGTTGTTTAGTACAAGTGGGAGTTCAAAGGATATGGAACAACATGGCCATGAGAATGTTAGGAGAAAAAACTTCTCAAGCTGCTGCAACACAAATGCACATTGTTGTTTGAGGCAACAATAAAAGATAATTACAATTCCGAATACCTCAAACATGACAGAAAACAACATTTAACTCAATTTAACTGTGGCAGTAGTAATTAAGGATGCACCACTGTACAGAAGATCTCTGGGAAAGTTTTTGCACTTTGTCTGGTCTGTCAAAAGTCTGATCACTGTCAACACAGCATGAAGCTTTTTGTAAATAGTTTAAATTGCAGCTCTAATCTCATGAGAACATGCTTGTGTGGAATGACTGTGTTTCTGTTGGGAAAGAGATCTGTTCAATCTATTTATTTAAATGATCAAAGATAGCATTCTGGGATCATTATGATTGTTTGGTTTCAGACTGCTGGGTGTTCTCGATCCAAAAACTGGCATCTTTATTCAACCTACAGTAGCAGTGGTAACACTGAAGACTGAACAAAATCCCATTCAATGAGAAACTGCTGTAAAGCCTTTGCAATTTTTTTTTCTTATTAAAAAGTAAAAAGTATGTGTTTGTTATTCATTTAACAATACAACAAAACCCACAACATATATTTAAAACAAGCAGGCAAACGTTGTAAAAGTGTATTAGTATACAAGTTTGTATACTAATAAAGTGTTCTACATCTGATACCTTGCAATCAAATAGGGCCTTGAATTATGATTCAGTTTTGATTATCTGGTATGTTGCTTGTTTTTAAAACCACATGAAGCCCCATGTATCATAATACATCATTTAAAGCGTATTCAAAGCAACTAAAGAAACCGCCTGAAAATAAATTGTACCACGTTGTGGGTGGATAATGGACATTTATACACAATGTACATTGCTGTTTGCAGCATTTCTTTACCATTGCATTTAGCGATGTATGTGACACTCAATGTGAGTTGCGTTGTATAATACTGGTAGGGTTACTGGGTATGTGGGCATGCCCATAGAGAGCACATTATTTTTACCCTTGTGTGTATGTTTCTCATGTTACAGCATCTTGTTTGTATTTGTGTATAATTGTTATCTCAGAGCTTATTTTAGGCATGTGTTAGAGATAGAGGTATTATTTATATGTTAAAAAACATAGAACAAGTGATAACATAAATGTCAATTGATGATCGAAATACAGAACATTTTAAACTGATTTTTCCAACATCAGTTTACCAACCATGAAATGACATGGTCATATGTGCTCATTGTCACCTTTTTACATGATCAGAAGCAAATATAAATAACCGGTGGTGGTGCAGGTCAAAGTGTGCTCACTCTCTGCCACCTTCACATTTCTGTTCAGAGGTGTAAGTCACTTCCCTTTGCACTTGCTTTGGAGAGGTCAAACTATTCCACACAGGTAGCATTTATGCACACGGGTCGATTTGTCAGATGTCACGAAGCCTAACTGCATAATCCCAACAGGAACTAAATAAATGATTAATGAAGAGGAACCCATCAGCAGATTTGGAGGCAGTGTAGCATTTCAAAAAAGAGTAAATTTTGCTGATGTTGCTGGCAGTTTTGTGGAGTTTCTCAGTAAAATGGCAGGTGGATGGTGAATAACAGGTAAATCAGTAACATAGTTTGAGACTGTTGTTTCACATATACTGCTTAGATACACTTGCTAAATGAGCTAATACTACAGGTGATTCTCCACAGCCTAAACGTTACTTCAGTATGATCATAATGTGGCAGAGAACGATTGACATCCTGACATGCAGAGAGAGAGAGATATGGACAAAAAGACACTAAAGACCATCAAACTAGTGTATAACCTCAATAATAGCATGTAGTGTTCATGTTATTTAATTCAATAAAAAAAAAGAGACTCCTTTTTTACAACCTTATAATATTAGGTTTGGCCAATAGATGGCACCAGAGTGGAGACCAGACTGGGCTATTTATTTGTATTTACACGAAATAAGCAGAACTATACATAGTATCCAGGAATATTCTGTGAATATTACACATAATATTACAATAATAAACCTTGATTACCATAAACACACTCTCGCCTGAAATATAGTTTCTTTAGGAACAAGAAGATATATTTAAGCAAAACAATAGACATGTGTGTCTCCATGGTGGTGAGGAAAAACACACATTGGGCTTTTAGGCTCATACGCAGTCAAACAACATAATCCAAGACAACTATACTTATTCCTCCCTGCCAACAAATACGCTAAACATTAGCTTGAAGCAACAGCGGTCTCATGACCGGTTCGGAAAGGCGTGTACTCGACCAGCTCAATATATAAAGCAATATCCAAGAGGAACCTGCAAACGTTACAGACTGCCCTTCTCCACCAGCTAATATCATCCATTCACTTTGCACAAGGCTGCGTCTCACCTGGCCACACACACCAAGTGCGTTGGACCAAAACACGCAGCGGAAAACTTTCACTCTGGTCTGAACTGTAAGTATTTTTACTTTATTTTCTCTCGCATTTATTCTTCTCTCCGTGTAATGTCGCTACATTTTCATTGTGCAATATCAGCTAAGAAGATTAACATACCGCTATGTTCTATACTTGTGCTGAGTTTGTTCAAAATGAAGAGATACGTCTATTATTTGCAGATTTTTTACGTCTTTAAGTGGATTTATTTGTGATTTCACAAAGCACTGGAAATTGTAGAGGCTATGCTATTATTACGCGACGCTAATTGTGAACCTGTTTATTGCTGCTACACATTTAGACATTTAGTCATTAAGTCAAATAATTACTGCATTGGATTCCATCACACACGAATTTCATTGGATTTAAATATTAGGTATATTTCAATAATAGCAAATCCTAGAATATCCTACACTGTTGTACTCCAGCCCTATGTCCAACATCATCAAAGGATGATAATCATATTGACAATGGGTACCAGATTTACTTCACAACCCTTAACGTATGAGAGTATTCTTTAGGAAATGAATGCTTACACAAATTTTACATTGTATAATTTAGCCTTTTGTTTTGTCATACAAATTGTTTACATGTTGTGATTGACTCAGATCTATATAGCCTCCTGTTCAGATAGATAGCTCTACAGTAATGTTTTGCTCTATAGCAATTTGATGCCTTTAATGATGCTTGCCCTATTAATGACTTACTGATACAAAACATTGTCTACTTCCCTTTGCCACAAGTTAATCATGCCTGCAGAACAGAATGATGCATGTTGTTTGGTCTTGTCAGCTATTTTTTGGGCTTGTCAATATGTAACCTAACTTTGTTTTTGAACCAGTAAATAAGGAATATCAACCACTGACTTACGTATTTTATGTGCTTTTGCAGTGTGTATCATCAGCGGCTCGCTGTCACAATGGATGTCTCTCCCGTCTCTATAAGCTGTCATTTTATGATGAAGCCAACATACAAACCCTACATCCCTAGCTAGCAATACATTCTGATTTCTTCCCATTAGTACTATTGGAACTAAACTAAGGGGAAAGGAACTGAGGGTAATTCATTTTTGTGGTAGAAATTTATTTATAAACACATATTACCTCATACGTCACCATTAACCCAGAGTCTATTGGCTTGGTTTAACTTTAATTGTTTGAATTAAATTTAATTTCAAGTAGTGATGGATACAACGACACTAGCAACCCTGGCGGCTGCCACTACAGTAGTTCTGGCCTCTCAGTCCACCTTGTCAGGCTACTTGTGGCTGCTGGTGTTAGGCTTCGTCATTGCCTTCATCCTGGCTTTCTCTGTGGGGGCCAATGATGTGGCCAACTCCTTCGGTACTGCAGTGGGCTCCGGAGTGGTCACCTTGCGTCAAGCCTGCATCCTGGCTACTGTCTTTGAGACGGTGGGCTCTGTGCTGCTGGGGGCCAAAGTCAGCGAGACTATCCGAAAGGGCATCATTGATGTCCAGATGTACAACGGCTCTGAACACATCCTGATGGCAGGATCAGTTAGTGCAATGTTTGGTAAGCACTCATATATATGTGAGAAATTCCTTTTTAACTTGCTGGAATGGTGTCATGAAAATAAAGGAAAGCACATATAAGACACTTGTGTTTTCAGATTGTGAGAACAGGCCTTGCTCATGTTTTTGTCCCACAGGCTCTGCTGTGTGGCAGCTGGTTGCATCTTTCCTGAAGCTCCCCATTTCTGGAACCCACTGCATTGTTGGAGCCACAATTGGCTTCTCCATGGTAGCCAGAGGTCATCAAGGGGTCAAATGGATGGAGCTACTGCGTATTGGTGAATATATGTTGTGGTCGGCGTATCTGTTTAATGTGAAATACAAGTGTCGCTAAAAGCTCAATAATAAATGTTATTTCAAATGTCTTTCCTATCCAAAGTGGCATCCTGGTTCCTGTCCCCTGTGCTGTCAGGCATCATGTCAGGAATTCTCTTTTATTTTGTTCGCAAATTCATTCTGAACAAGGTAAGCCTAACGATACTGTAACACTAGCCACAGTATACATGGTTGATACATGTTTCTTGAAGTCATCAGATGAAGAGTTAATATCATGTACACAAGTTAAAGTATCAGAAACACAATATGAAAATACAAATGAAAGTTCTTATTCTGCAGAAATTATTATATACAACGTTATTACATGTTTAATACTGATTGGTCAGTGCTCAGGCAGTGTTTTCATACTATTACATACTGTTACAACTCCTGCGCTCATACATTGATATCCACAGGCTGACCCTGTTCCCAATGGCCTTAGAGCTCTTCCCATCTTCTACGCCATCACTATGGGCACCAACCTCTTCTCCATCATGTTTACAGGAGCACCTAGTGAGTACCACGTCCACACGCTACACCAATGCTTCTTTTGATTCACACAGCAGCTGTTTAAATCCCTGGAGCAACATGAGGTCTGAGTAAATGTCACAGGAGACACAGAGGAGAGTTGATGACAGTCTTCTTAGGACAAAGTAGGTGACAGACAAAGAAGAAACATTTTAGTAAAAAAACTTGATCGTTTTAGTCTTGGTCATTTTGGACCTTATTTCATTCACATTAAACACGTTTACCCTGGCATTTCTGTCTGATGAACTGTTCTTTTTAAGATAACACCAGTGATAAAACGGTCAGGCTCTAATTAAGACAGAATTGCAGAACATTGAAGCCACCAAACACAGCAAGAATAAAGTAAAACCAGTTGAATGGGACTTTGAGAAAGAAACAACTATTAAATGGACGATTTCCACTCCTTTTTGTTTCATTTGCAGGATTGAACTTATCGAGAAGTCAACTGGCCTGGGCCCTTCACTGAAGGCTGCAGGCCGGTGTGTGGGTCACGAGATATAACACACCATAACTCCTGCGATGCAATATTACTGAGTAATACAGCAGAGTGCACACACACACATGTTTCAGCCAACATTTTGTTTCTGAAACAGAAACTATTTTTTTTTGTTGCTTCACATACATGTTGATAATGAAAGCCCCTTATTTTACTGTATGGCTTCTTATTTGTTTTTATCCTGCTATTGTCTACATGAGCAAACGGGTAAGTTGTGTCTGTGATGGAAAATGCAATATTAACATACTAACCTTCCTTGAGCCATATCATTCTAGCAGTTACAGCAACAGCAGTTAAGCTATTCTGTGTAAGCGTTGAAAGAAAAGTGAAAGTGAGCATATTATCACTTGATTGCAAGACTGCTCTTTTGAACACGATCTGATTGGAGCAGTGTGTACTCTTGCTGATACTGTTGGCTGGAAGAGCTTACTGATACATTGGAGCAGGCTGTTGAGACATTTTGACCACAACTCCTGAGACAGGACGACACGTGGTTACTTTGGAAAAGTTATCACTTTTTTCCCCTGAAAGTATAACATGATACCGCATGTCAGAGATGTTACAATGTCTCTAAAAGTAGGCTAAACAGTATAGGAATGTGTAAGTTGGCTACTAACAGATTCCTTTCTCACCATTTTAAAAGGAGCAGCATCAGTGAATAAATGAAAGAAGCAGTTACGTTTCTGTTTCACCTTATCTGAGACAGAGTTCTCTCTCATGTCCCTGTCTTGTGTGAACAGTGTTGGGTTTTGACAGAGTGCCATGGTGGGCTACACTGTGCATTGCGCTGGGCTTTGCGCTTGTCACAGCCTTGGTCGTTTGGTTCGTTGTCTGTCCGTACCTGAAGAAGAAAATCAAAAGTAAGTAAATCTTAGTCTCTATCTTACACTTTATCAAAACAAACGTTTTGCTTACCGTTCGCTCTTTAATGAAAGATATTGTTATTTTGGCTGAAATTGCACAAAAAATGTACTTCAGGAGAAACAGCTGCTGCCCCCTGTGAAACTCCATTAATGGAGAAGAACTCCAGCACCCATGCGCCAGCAGAGCAGACCTCAACACCCTGTGTCCCTCAACACCAGACTCCGCCAGCAGACAGTCAGAAGGTGGCTTTCAAACTTGGAGGCTCAGAGGAAGCTGATTTGGACAACAGTGAAATGGAAACCAAAGACTTGGATTTCAGCAATGGTGAGAAAGAAAAAGCTTGAGATTAATGACCTAATTTACGCTTTATTCGACTTTGTGAATGTCAAAATATTTGACCTCACTGGTTATATAACCACAAGCAATTCTGACTAAGTTCACCATTTCTTTTATTTCCATAGGTCTAAATGGCACTGTTGGCGCCATGATGATCACTGATCCTCACAGTGGACAGTCCCACACGATCCACAAAGATTCTGGCCTTTACAAAGACCTGCTGCACAAGCTTCATGTGGCTAAGGTCGGTGACTGCATTGGTGACAGTGATACAGAGGAGCGACCCATCAGGAGGAACAACAGCTACACCTCCTACACCATGGCTATTTATGGCATTCAAGGAGATCCTAAATACAAGGACCTGGATGGTGAGCTGCAAGGAAGACCGAGGGTGGGCAGTGACAGCAGCTACAGCTCAGCAGTGACCAACAGGAGTGCGGTTCAGGAAGAGAGCGTGACTCAGGAAGCTGGCAAGGACATCGCTCTGGAAGAGGATGAGCTGGAGGTCGACCAAGCAGCCGTCTCCTTGCTTTTCCAGTTCCTGCAGATACTCACAGCGTGCTTTGGCTCCTTTGCTCACGGAGGGAACGATGTCAGGTAGGCACGGGTGGTTTTCTCCTGAGGAATTTATGTATGTGCTGTTTCTTCAGAGTTGTTACAAAAGCCATTTTTATCACTAGCAATGCGATCGGTCCACTGGTGGCTCTCTGGCTTCTGTATGACAGCGGCTCCGTGGTGTCCAACGCACCTACACCCATTTGGTTGCTTCTTTACGGTGGAGTGGGCATCTGCACTGGACTCTGGGTATGGGGACGTAGAGTGATGCAAACCATGGGCAAAGACCTTACACCCATTACACCCTCCAGGTTTGCCAACCACATTTATATCCTGCAACTAAAATTCTGATATACTGTATGTGATAGTCAAAGCGTACTAACATATGTTCTTCCAATTTAGTGGATTCAGCATTGAGCTAGCGTCAGCACTCACAGTTGTTGTGGCATCCAATGTTGGTCTTCCTGTCAGCACAACCCACTGCAAGGTAACGATATTCAAAACTCTGAAGAAACCTAATTCTAAATAGATAGAGTATGCTAATCAAAAGTAGGTTCTGATTTAAGCATGTGTTAAAAAAATATTGCATATTCATAAACCCAATAGTCACAACTGACTTTAAAAAAAATACTTAATATTATATTTAGGTATTTTTTTACAGTTTAACAATAAATAAATCCTTCGAAAGTAAGAATGAATCAAATAAATTAACCATGCATCTAGCCAAGAAGGGCCATATAGAAAAACTAATGTTTAAGCAAGCACAACTGACTTTTATATGGACACAGGTGGGATCTGTGGTGGCTGTCGGATGGCTGCGCTCCAGGAAATCTGTTGACTGGCGTTTGTTCCGGAACATCTTCATAGCCTGGTTTGTAACGGTTCCTATCTCTGGGCTGATCAGTGCGGCCATCATGGCTCTCTTTATATATGTTATTCTGTGATCCTCCCACTGCCAGCCACGCTGGGACTCCAGCTGACGGACTGCAACCAACAGTTTTTGTTTGGCTGACTGATGAAACTGTGCTAACAAACATGTTCCAGCTGATTTTTTTTTAATGATGTTTATGAATTAATTCAAAGGTATTTTGAGGTCGAGCCAATGATGTTATCTCACAAGAAAATGTCCATGAATGATGTAGGATCTAAAAACACTGTTCAAATATCCTATAATCTTGTATATTCCAGTGTATATTTGTATAAAAGCAATATGTATTAAAAATCAAATAATTCAATTTTAACAGAAAAAGAACAAAGTATGTGTATGTTTGTGTATTATGTTATTGCTTGATTTTAAGGAATTTCAATGTATTTTACTTACTATTAAAAATGAACCCTTTGAGGTCAAAGGCCAATTTCTCAATTGTTGCATATTTTCTTAAATTCACCTTTTAATGTACTTTCTTATAACCTCAAGTGTTGCATAAAAAAAGTCTCCGCTTTATGTAAGACGGAGGTCAAATGTGTCCGAAAGCATTGATTAAAGACATCATTTGGCCCTAAAGCTGAAAAGTTTAAATCTGATTTCTGAAATTCTTCAAATCTCAAATTGAAACACCTTTACTCATGTGGACAAATTGTTTTGGAGCTTGAAATGGGTTCACCAAAGTCTTATTGCACAGAAGTAGTGTAATATGTGAATAATAATAATAATAATGATAAAAAAAAAATAATAATAATAATAGGAGATAATGTATAATAAATTTCTAAAGTGAAATTTCTGTACATCATTTTTTTTAAAGAAGTATTTCCTGTCACTCTACTTTCGCCAGAGGGTCTGAGATAAATATGCAACAGAGCAACACCATGCTTTGTCAGCACATTGTGTTGAAATGACTCCCGTAAACTAGATCACACAAGTGTAAAGTACTTTCCAGTTTGAGGGGTCTAGATTATGAATCTGGCCCACTAGATATTCACCTGGGACCATGACATCTCCTGCAATAGAGTGTATTGTCTAAATCTAAATCCCAACTCTTTATATTATATATATTCTATTGAAATATTATTTGACAGTATTTTAAAGCTGAGTTTTAATATTTTTATTAATAGCTGTGTAGATATGGATGAATAATTTAAAATATACACAGTGAGATCAAACAGAAATGAATATCTTTATCTCACAGGAGCACTAACTTTGGAGTTTAGTTTCTGAACGGTGGTGACCTTCTCCAGATAATTGATCGCGTTGCTAAAGTGGATGAGCCTTCCCCATCTTGGTCTCTCTCCCACTTCATGAGTTTTTTATCTTTCTGGCCAAATGTAGCCTAAGCAACCTGCATGCACTGAGGGAAATTCTTTTGATGTTGCATCTGTCATGCAGAGTATGAGATATAAAGCGAGCAAGGGATTCTGGCTGAGTAAGCCAACTTAAAAGCATCCTGCATTTTTTTAAAGGAGAGTATTTCATTATAATACTCTTATTCTGTACAGTTCATATGTGATAGAAAAATGTACTCGACACATGGTGGTAAAATCTGTAATCCGGACATTTATTCTTCGAAGAAGGAACAGAGTCAGAATCAGAGAGTTACCTCTTAAATACATTAATGACACAATCACAGAAGCTCTCATGACGTCTTTAGATTCGCTTGCATCGGCATGGTCAGATGATAACAAGGAACACCACGTTCTTCACACAGAGACATGTAGGCATCCACAGTCTCAAGGCTCTATCAGAAGGTTCCTTGAAAAGCATACGTATGTTTTAACAGGAGAGTAGGTCAAATGTGAAGCCACAAGCCTTTACACAGTATATAATTAATAATATAACTGTGAAACAGTAGTTGTTTAAGAGTAAATATGTTTTTCTTCTAACAATATGTTTTATGTTTTATTATTATTATTATTACGTAACTCAAAACAGTCAGACTCTGAGATCATTAAAGTATTTTATTTCCTCTTTATAATTATTTGGTCAGCTAATGTGGAGTGGAACAGAAGATTAGGCAGTTTGACCTTTTACTTAAATGGGACATTGTTAATAGTGTTATAAGCTGTATGTTTTCAGATCTGCGATGATTAACTGAAGGTGGCAATATGTTTAATTTCCATATGAATAGAAAAAAAATGTTGTGGACAGGATGACACTGTCTTCATGAAGGAGTTAGTGCAAGTTACGCAATTACAACCATTTATCATGTGCAATTTATAAACATGACTAGAGTTACAGATTATGTAATGTTGTTCTAGATGCATAAAACCTGGAGATGAAATTACATATGTTTTTGACAAAATGAAAGAGATGAAGATTTGACAATAAAATATGTTGTTAAGACTGATTTTACTTTACATACATTACTGGAGGGATGGGGTGGGGGTTGTCCTATACAACACACATATCCAGAGCTATTATCCCAGGGGTCTTTCTCTTACTGAGATTGCCAAAAATCCTTGTTGTTTTTTTCTTCAATTGCAGGTACATCATTTAGCCAGCAGATGGGACTGTGTTATCACGAGCAAAAATATCCATATCAACCATGAAATCATATATACAATTTGAATTCACACATTTGACCTCTCTGCTTTTTTTTTTTAGAAAGCATCAAACCAAATCATCTACATCTGCATATTTCCAATTTCGTCCCCGATTTAGTGTTGTTCACAGTTGTATTTTGTATCAAATAAATCACCACTCTCATTTCAATGAAGTATAGTCAAACAAGGCATCAGAAGACAAATAATAGCCCACCAATAGAAAAGAAAAGTCATTATTTGTACTATTTGGAAGTCGTATCAACACCAACAATAAATATGTCTGTATAGCTAATATTTGGCCATTAAAAGACAAACATGTCTGTGAGGGAGTCGGATGTCTCCCTGAAGGTAAAATGCAAATGCAAATGGAAAGAAAAAAATCTCTTTATAATGATCAGAATTAATAAATACATATTTGTTGTTCTTCTTATGCATGTTAGTAAGCTACCGTAAGCAGTAGCTCACCTCGTCATGCCTCACTCTCAATGAAATCGTGTCTCAGTAGGGGCTTTATTTTGAAATCAGATACCGGAAGTTGTATCATTATGCTTTGATCTAATTGACACCGAGGTGGATTTCAACGGCGACCCATACAGGTGCTCCTGGACATGTATGCGTAATTTGCGGTCGACATAAAATGCGTGATTACGATGTTAATGCATGCTGTTTGGCGTAACAGGCAGACATGCGCGTCTCCAGCGGAATGGCTCTGCACCTCACTCACTGAAATCTGTGCAACTGGGGCATGCGATCACTTTAACCCAGCAGACCAACAAGCTGGTGTGTAGTCTGTAGCAGATCCACGGCAAAACGACGTATTGGGTTTCTGCAAACCGTCATTGGAGTTGTAGGAGGTGGGCTTTAAGGATAAGAGATAATTTACAAATCCCTCATGTGAAGAGGCAGGTACAGAGATTTGCGCCTCGTCTTTACTTCTTCTTTTGCGATCTGATTTTCGACCGGAGCCTGTGATATGCAGCCTCTCTCTACCTGACAGATGTGTGTTACCAGCGCCACAACTGCAGCCTACAGGTCTGTATCGCCTGACTCAATTTGTGCGTGTTGTGCATGCTACGAAAACACATTCAGTATGAGCCGTAAGAATAAATACCATGAGAAAGCATAGAAGCAATAATGACAATGCCCCTCGTTTTGCATTTATTACACCTGAACCGCTTTCTATGTGCAAAATGCCAGAGTGATATTTTGCCTGCTGGGATTATGATAGCATCTGGCTGTTTATGTACACCGCTCTGTCCCCTCTACACTCATCTGATGACAATCACAATTATTTTGCAGCTGAAACAGCTAATATACATTATTTCCACTGCGATCTAAACAGTGTAACAGAATTGCCAAGAGGTACAGGCCACTAATGGGCACAGAAACGATCTTGTCTGAGAAGTTCTGCGATAAATCACAGCATTTGTTGACCAGTGTGTTTCTGTTTCTGGTCTTTTGTTTAGAGTGTGTCTCCTCTCTACCTGCTGCTGATCGACTGGGATCAGCGGTGGAGCACTGAGACTGCCACAGCTGCAAATCTCATCATCATCATCATCATCATCAACGTCTGCCACTTCAGACACGACAAGACACAAGCGGAGAGAGGCTGCTTTTGGCTGATCAAAGAGCCAGCAGTCACAAAGCACCTGTAGACGATGACTCCAGCAGAGCTGCTGGCGTGAAAGCAGAATGAGATAATTGAGGAGTACTATACTAATCGCTGATTCAAGCTTTTTCTGTCTGGCGCTGAGGAAAATGTTCCAGTGTGTCAGTTGACTGGCAGGGTTGCAGTGCTGTTGTAGCCCTGGACATAGCCAGCAGCTGAGGCGCTGACACCTCAAAGGAGATGGCTCGTCCAGGATCAGGGTTGCTGGTGCCCGGCAGCGGGTTGGGGTACCCCCCTCAAAACCTGGCCAGGGTGGTGGTCTGGGAGTGGCTGAATGAACATGGGCGCTGGAGGCCCTACAGTGCAGCGGTGTGCCACCATGTTGAGAATGTACTTAAGGGGGATGCCCGGGGAACTGCAGTGCTGGGGCAGGTGGATGCCCAGCTCTCTTCATACATCATCGACCTGCAGTCCATGCACCAGTTTCGACAGGACACAGGTAAGAAAAGTTTAACTTTCATGTCTATGCACACAGGTGTTACAGATGTCAACGAATGGACAGATGATGTGGGTGGTCGGGATGATTACCCAGTAGTTCTAACATCTAAAAGAGTTACATTAATGAATCATGTTTGGCTGTCTTCACCACAAATAATGTCATATGATCACACTGCGGACCGATTAAAAACAGAGCCAGGCTTGATGTGGTTGCAACGCAAACACTATGCAACTTCCAGGGGAATAAATGAGTCCTGCTTTTGAGACTCATTTATTATTATGATGTAGATGAGCCACACGTTGCACTAAGAGTTGTTGCAACAAATAGGACATAAATATTACCTTTAACAATAATGTATTAATTCGGGAGAGTCTTTATGCGACTGCTGGGATGCCATGACCTTTCTAAAGGTCACCATGTTGGAGGGGTTGTGCATTCATCGGGGAGATGAATGCAGTAGCTCAGTGTGACGCTTCTCACTCTTCTAATCTGATTGTATTCAGCAAATGTGTTGTCATTCAGATGTGAGAATGGCAATTACAATCGGGGTTGGTGGTCACTATACACAATTACTGTATGAGATCGGGCTATTTAACCATAATTCACCCTAATTTATTTCACTCCACACGGTAAGAATAAACAGTGTAATGAAAAAACCTGGTAAGCAATATTCCACTATACCTAAACTACTGAGTGGCTAATCAAAGAGGTTATATGTGAAATGTGGGTTCTTTGTTGACTGCAATTCTCTCTGATGACTGCTACCTTTGTAAATAAGACCAGATGTTTTTTAGGCTCAACACACTGTGTTGCCTGCTCTGTGTGTGCAGTCCCCTTCCTGCTCTCTCAGTGTTTGAAGCGAAGCTATGGGAAAGGTTTTAGACATCTAGTAGAAGCAGCCATGTACAAATCTCAGCTGCCTTGACCTATTCTTCATGTCTGATTCAGCTACACATCAATATTGCTAAGACGATATAAATCACTGTGACTCCTGTGTTAGATGCTCTAGGGACAGGTCGTGTATGCACTAAAAAACAATGTGTCATCAACGTATTGATGATGTGAATCATGAACAGAAAAACTCACCGTAAGGCAGAGACAAGTCTCTTATTTTAAGGCATTATTGCATACAACAAGTATCGCATACCACCATTATTGCATACCAAGAGGCACAGAGAGATACACATGGTATATACAGAAGGTGACTTTGCTGTGCATGAATCTGCATTATTTCACCTTTAATGAATTGGCAACACTTCATTTGCATTACAACATATTTGTAAATTGAGTTGGCAGTGTTATTCAGAACACAGAATAATAACAAATACAGTTTAAATGTGTAAACGTCCTTTGAGTAGCTATCAGTCTGGCCTGATTTAAAAATAGAAAAAGGTTTAAAACGGCCAAAATACCAACAGCTGTAAAACTTTTTTGCTCTGTGCTTTCTTGATACACTGTGTTTTTATGACAATCTAAGTCTACCGAGAGGCGTTGCAAACTAGCTCAGGCTGTACATTCTGACTTATGTGACACTCAGCAAAGACGTGGACTTCAACAATAAATATATAATAATTAAAATAACATTTTAAAAGATCACTACGTAGTAGACTGTTTTTAATTTGTTTATGAAAAAACTATTATTATCAAGTCATTATCCATTTCTGATATAACTTGTGATGCCATTGTTACATTAATGCTGTACATTTAGGCTTTATTACAAACTTGTGTTGACTTGCGTTGAGGCCTTTAGACAGACATTTTGGTACATTTTATTATTACATCATCAGAAAAATACCAACATGTAGAAACTAGGCAAGTATTTTGTATTCTTTGATCCCTGCAATATGTATAACAGAAGGGCGACATAAAGAAAGCAAGGCCTTGAAAGGGCCTGGAACCCCTTGATACGGCAGCATTTTTCTATTCTTCATCAAGGAATAATGTTGTTTAGAATGCTGAATATGAGAGTGTCAGTATGTCTTCATGACTGTCAGGAGAGTTGTAGTAGAGTGTAAGCTGTCTGCTGTTCGTGTTGATGTCTTCCCCTCGATAGAACATGAGACGGGAACAGCACATGTGTCTGGGGTTGACTGGCTGCGAGATGAGCCACTGGGCCATTTGTCAGACATTACCATGGCGCTGGGGCTAGTCCTGACGTTTATCGGTCCTCATTGTGCCGTTTGGTGTGATATCTTCCCCCTCGGCTGGGATAAACCTGTCACAGCATTGCCTGACGGACAGCAACCCGGACACCCGCTGCCTCCTCTTTCTCCTCTTTCCTCCTCCGCACACTCCTTCCCTGTCCCCAAACATGAGCACACCTCTACCAGACCACAGCAATCGACCCACGCTCCCATGAGGCCTAGCTTCCAAGCTGAAGTGATGTTGTTGCACCGCTGCTTACACAAAGGCCCCCAGTGAGTTTGCTTTAGCGTGGATTGTGATGCATCTGTTTCACATCAGATGTTTGCTGTATTTGCAGCTCAGCGGGCCACTCATAGCCGCTTGCTCTGTTGCAGGTGTCCCTGTGGGAAACCCCATTTTGTCTCAGCGCCAGTGATCTTGTCCTCTTTTTTTTAGCAAAAGCTGGAAAGCGCGTCGAGTGTGCTCGGTGTCCCCTGTGTGTTTATATGTCCTTGTTTCTTTACATCTGTGAGTATGCTGCTGATGGTGCACTCTGCCCACTGTGGTGTCTGTGTCCTGTCCCTGCAGGCTGTGTGGGGGAGCACCCTGTGGGTTTGGGAGGAGCTCCTGTGGGTGGGAACCAGGCAGAGTTACCCCGACTAATGAGACGGCAGCTATAGTTTATCTCCCTCTAATCAGAGTATCATAACAACAACGCACGCACCACAGCTATTGCGGCAGCGCCCCTCTCTGTGGAGAGCAGCCTAAACACATCTGTATTTACTTGGCATTGAAAAACACAGGGTATGGAGTTCATATTACTTCTGGTGAAGAACACCAATCCGTGGCAAAATCCTGAACCCCAGTGCTTTATATACAGTATGACTGAAGGCTCAGAGGCTTATATATAGTGTGGATGAATATCTGGCTGAAGGCAGGGAGAGGATTGGCTGCCAGCCAAATAGGATCGATTCGTTCTCCTCCCCAGAGGGGCGTTTGAACCTCTAAACACTGCTGTGGACTGATCCCCTTTCACTACACCCACTCCCATAACAAAACACATGGGCTTATCTGCCATCTCCATCATACACCAACACGTGTGGCCTGTCTGATGGATTTCACACTGCAGCTATGACTTCTGCTGCCTAGCTTTTTAACCATTTGCCTTATCTGTATTGCCTCTTAAGATGGAGAGGTGGCAAAAAGCAGAGAGACTAGCAAGTGTGCATTCATAAAAGACTAATAAGTGATCTAACATTGAAAATTTGATATTATTCTGAAATTAAGACATATCCTGTTGGTTACTGGCATGGTGCTTTAGTCATATTACTGCAAGAGGAATTTACTGTTGTTGTTAGTCAAGTCAGTTTATATAAATTTGGCACAGTTTATAAACAAGCGCAGTTGACCAAAGTGCTTTACACAGTAAACTGTAGAAATTGCAAAAAAGGAGTGTGTGCTTTTTGATTGGTCCAATATTTGTGTTGGCGGGTACTGTAATCATCACTTCTGTTCCAATGGCTACACAGGCAGTTGATCAGCTGGGGGTCGACTTTATTCGCAGTTGCCATCTTTCACTGAAGTGCTTTCGACGTTATTCCCTGACCCACTATGTTACTGTGTTGTGAGTTTAATCACATTTCGGAGGTTGACTGACTACAGCTTTTTCTACTGACCTTAAGGCAGGATTAAATCATTGCTGGCCTGGCTGAAAAAAGGGAAACATGTCTTTGATCTCTTTTCGTAGGCTATACAGGGATATGACATGTAGTAGCGCACCACAGAAGTTGACTTTTCGTCTCCTAGTAACGTCGGCCCGCAGATGTCAGTCAACCACTGCCAAGAGAAACACCCACCAGGCTTCAAGCATATTTTCACAAATATGTCCAAAAAAGGTTTTATCCTCATTAGAAAAATGAAGGAAAACAATAGTTGCAGTATCATTATAGTAACGTATATGTTTTTCTACACAAAATAAAATTACAATTCAACTTAAAATCAAAGAGACAGAATGTAGTGTGCAATTTATGTCTTATTTTTTTCGGTTTGTGCTCCTGGAGTTGCAAGGGCCATTACAGTTGCTCGGCGCTCACTGCTGCGAGATGGCCCATGTGTGACTGCGGAGATAACCCCTATCAGCGGCTGTTGGCTGCTGTGTTGCCGGAGCAGGGCTTTGTTTATTTTGCTTCCACAGGCGTGAGAACCTCCCCTCCTCTGGCCCATTTCCCTCTGCTAACAACCGTCCCTGACTAATTACTTTGAAAAGCCCCAGAAAACAAAGCAGAGATGGTCATGTTCTCATGTCTGCTTTGTGTTAAACTGACAAACAACAGTCGCTGTGGTTGTGGTTTTGGTACTACCTAGAAACTTGCAGAGCCTATGTAATTCTGTAGAGGGCCGGCTTTAGTTTAACATATAGTAAATGTGTGTGGCAACTGTTTTGGTGGTCTGTGGGAGGAAGCTGGAAAGAGGATTCTCGCTTTGTACGTGCTAAAAGTCAGGTGCTGTATGCATCAGCTTTGACTGTGAAATCCCACTTGCGTCAGAAGAAAGCAGAATGAGCAAAGAGTTTAGCCCGAAGGCTCTTTAGAACAGAAACGTCAAAAAACAACACCAGGAGTACAAACCAGACGGAACCAGGAGCTTTTATATGTGTCTACAAGTTGAGCACATGTGCACAGATCAGCAGCACGGTGCTGTTTGTTGACACATTGAGTTATTTAGCTCTGTTTTTCTATGACTTAGACATTGTAGGACTGCTGTTTGCAGTTATACTTGCTATAGATCCAAATATGTAGTGTGTACAGTACACTGCATATCAATATCAATACATTCTTAGCAAGTCACATCCCGACCTCCTCCAAAGTCATGTGGACTAAAGATAAACAGACATGGCATATAAAGTTATTTAATGTAATTAGTGTAATTAGTCAGTGAAGGTCTTTGACAGGATCAAAGTGTTGCCTAGCCACGCTGGTGCTAAGGTGTTACTGTACTCAGGGGTCCATTACAGCCACCAACCAGCTGACTGAATTCCACTTGGATGTTGGCAGGAAAGGGACGGGAGTGGCGCTGGAGAGAGGGAGGAGGGGGAGTTAACAGAGGTGAGGAGAGAAGGGGAACTGAGGGAGAGGTGGAGCATTTCCCTGATGGAAAGTGACAGTCAGGGTGGAAGAGAGGGATAATAACACTGAAAAGACCCTCAGCTGCACATTCCCCTGCACTTTCACTCTTAAACACATGCAGCTTTTGTCTCGTTGCTATGAAGTCTCCCACTCTGTGCCTCAAAGCGTGCTTATTTTAATTGGAGATTAATCTGGCTATATAATTATCTGACTATTAGTATTTTCTCAATAGAATATAAAGGACAGAGGCACATATCTGTCACAAGCTACCTGGAGTCCAACACAAGAAATACTACACTAAATCATTTGTTTATTCTGACACAAAATCTAGGAAATGTTACTCAAACAATGACTAAACTCTATGGAGCTAAAAAGCAAGCATCTGCAAAATAACATATTTTCATAACTATACTTCTACTCACTTAGGCCTATAACTAAAAACATTTATCATTATGGTTCAATCTGTCAATTCTTTTTCAGATTTTAACATTGAGAAAATAGTGAAAGATGTCCACTTTAATTTCCTTGTTACATATTTTAAGTATTCCCTCTTCAGTGCCACCTGTTTTGCCAGGGTTGGAGTGCTTTGGTGTGCTCTGTATGTCCTTATTGCGTTACAGTGATGAGCAGGCTGATGCAGCTTCTTGCGGCCTCGAGCATTGGTAGCAGAAGCCTCTCTCCTCATCTCCTTTTAACTTCTAATCCAGCGAATCACCACTTTTGACTTATAAAGTGCATATCATACTCTTTTTATCAGCTTTCAAGCTGCTCTCTGTGGTGCTTGCTTCTCAGGGCAGTCTGGGAGGTCAGTCAGATCAGCCTGCATGTGCAAGAATAGGAATGAGGCCTCATCCCTAAACTGGGTAGACTATCCTCCATCTCCTAAAATGTCTTACTGGATGGAGGGTGGATGCTGTCACAAATGGGGTGTCTTTGATCTACAGGAGTGTATGCTGCCAATAGTTGCAGCGGGCTAAGCTCAGATTTCCCTTGATCATTCTCCGTGAAACGCAGAAACACAGTGCTGGACTTCTGCTTTGGTCTCCGCATTTTCACTCATTTGACAAAAAAATGCACCCATAACCCACTTTAGAGCAGCGGCAGCATGACAAATTGCTAAAAGCTGAAACTGGGATGGCCTTTTCGGATGTGTTAAGGCAGCCGTCATTGTTCCAGTTTTAGCCACTGTAATGGCCAAAAAAGATCTTCCTAAGTCACATCTCTGCTCTGGGCTTGTGAACAATCAAATAAACGACCAAGTAACTTGGAGCAAATTCTTTTGGATATCCTTTCATTACATATGTTTTTTCACAGACTATGCTCTCCATCTACAATACATAGGGAAATTTAAAATGAATATATTATACATACAAAGCACAATATAATAAAGGACATGTTTAGTTTGAAGGACTACTTGCAAGCTATAATGTATCCTTACTAATGGAGCGTAAGCGGTAGTTCAGAAAGGAAGACTCTCTTTACACGGCTGATCATTCACAAATACGTCTCTAATTCTCCCCGTGATTACTCTATTAACTGATTGGTTGATTTAAAGTGGACGACCCCCAATCAGATGCTGCACCGTGTCCTTAAGACGATCATATCGTTGCTGTCCAACTTTAAAATAGGTTCTCCACTCCACGTGCATAACGAGATGCGACCCTCCTCCACCACAGGCACCTCCAGCCAGCATTCAGTCATGCTCCTTCTTCACCGTCGGGGATTCTGCCTGATCATCAGAACTCAGCATCACTGCCCCTGATTTTCCTGTTTCAGTACAATCGCCAAAGATTTTGCACTATTTAAATGTTATGCATATGTAATAAATGTATGGTTAAAATTAGAGTAAGTCTCTCCTGATTTGAAATGCAGTTTTTTTTTTAGGGACGCTTAAATCATGCCTCGAGGGATAATGACCCCCTGACTTTGCATATAGTTATATTGATTGCCCAAAACACGTATTTGTCCAATACTTGTAAAATAGCCTTAGCTGTACTTTGTATTTAGTCCTTCAAAGCAAATGTTTGAATAATAACCCTAAAATGATGAACATTATGCATCAGCATGTTAGCATTGTGATTGGGAGTATTTTCACATGCTTACATTCAAATTGAGCTTACAGCAACGCCTAAGTGCAGCTGCAAGCATAGATAGACTCTTGTAGTCGTCTCATCACACGACTGTTCAAAGGATTAGTTGATCAACAGAACATCGGATCAATAACAATTTTAGGTTAAGAGTTTTAAATTCAAACTAATTTCAAGGAAAACTCGCTAACATTCACTTGTTCCACTTTCTCAGATTTGAAGAATAGTGAGTTATCAAATCATTGTGTACTGAATATTTTGGGGTTTTGGACTGTTGGTTGTCTTTTGGAACTTTTAATGAACACTTTTCCTGGCATATTAAGGTCAGAAAGACATTTTAAAAAATCCTCAATTCATTGTGAAAAATAATTACTAACAATCAATAGAATCACCAGTTGCAACCTTAACGTCAATTGTACTGTAATTCAGTAATTGGTCTAATACTACCCGCAGCTGTATTGTCAATAGTGATATAGCAACATGTAATAATGGTCATGCTGGTTGCAGTTGTTTGCTCTCTGGTTTTTCTACAGAGTTGCTTGTGTTCTGAATGCACCGACTGTTTAATGGAAAAGAGAGGAGGAAGGAATTACCATGACACAAGCATGACATAACAAGTCCACATTCCCTCACACTCCTACTTTTCAGCCATACAAAAAAAAAACTTTGCGCTCAGCAGAATATCAATGGGAGTTTTTTTCTCTCACGCTCCTCTCCTCCTTTCTCCGTGTCACCTGTAAGTGCTTCTAAATCTTGGTTCATTGTGTATTTACCAGGTGCTTCTGGCAGAGGTCTCAATACCCTCCACTCTTTTTCCTCACAGGAGCTGCTCACACACCATCGCTTTTTCAGATATTTCATTATTAATGAGAGCTCTCTTAGGATTTATATCACTCGTGCCTCCAGGTGAATTTCTATCAGAGTTTAATGACAATTGCTTCTCCTCTGTTCTCTCCTTTATGTGGATGTATTCAGTCAGAAAGACATTCGTTAATACAGATTGTAATGAACGTCACCACAGCAATGTATTTAAGAATGAAATGTACATGTTTAAGGCTAACTTGTTACACTTTACATGGAAATCTGAACCAATTCATTTAAAATAAGCGCTTCACTTGTTGTGAGAGCAGAATCATTATTCCCAAAAAATAATGCTCAACAAGAAATTATTGGAGTAGAAAAAGGGAAAAGCAAACTATAGAGTGAACTACTTCCACATGAGGTAAAAAGAGTTACCTACCCATCACCACGTCAAAAAAGAGGGACTTCATCTCTGACGGTCAACATTTGATATACCAGAAAGCAGTTACTCCACAGCGAAGCACAGTAGATAGTTTTAGACAAAGGGAACACTACAGTAATATAATGTATCCGAACACTTTGCTTGGTGCAGATTTTCCTCTGAAGACATGTGCTACATTTCAATAAAAGCTTGAAAGGTAAAGGGGAAGGACAGTGTGTGTCTTCACCACAGTTTGTCGTCATCAGATGCTGGTTTTTCTTGTCTCTTTGCTTTGTGTAATAGCTGCTGTCACGTGAGAGACAGTGCAGGAGACCGAATACAGCAGTCAGATCAGATGCAGACTCCGGGTCTCAAAATAACTAAATAACTAAAATATTAACTCAAGGATTCCTCTCCATGATAATTGCACTCAATATATGAGAATTAGCAGCCCTGTAAAATGTTGCATATAGTTGATCATAAAGAAAAAGGGGCTAAATTTTTTTTTAATTTTTTGCAAAGGAATTCCAAAGGAACCCCTCCATATATAAAAATACATTAAAACACACTGTGCTTGGATATACTTTGTGTCTGATAAGTTACAAAAGCCTTACCTTGTTAAAATATCTTCGAATTTCCTCTACCTCATTGAAAAATCCAGAATACATTGTCAGTGTAAGTGAACTGAAGATTTATTGTGTCCACATAACAAAAGTTAGCCTCCAAACTTGTGATGACACAAAAACAGCCTAAACGTCCTAAACACCTCCACGTATAAAACACATTCTGCACACACATCACTCTGCACTTTGAAGATGAAACATTAGAGTGAACAACAGTCAATGAGTAACAATAAGCAAAACACACTTGTGAGGTGGGGGAGGAGTTTGAAGGCACAAACACTCTGGTCGACTCGAAAGGTGAACAGTGGATTCCAGTAGTGACCTGGAATCTATTGTTTCTCCAATTCCCAAACTACTACTTTGGTCTAGTTATCTGCTATCCAGTTCTGATCAATTTGTTCCAAACTGTGATTATTTCTCCAAAATACGCTTAAATTCACTGCCTCCAGCTGAGCTTCAGACCTTTGAGGTATTTCTCTTTTGGGTTGTGTATCACTTTAAGCCTAATAATCCCTCCCTATGATTGCAACATTAATTTAATTTTAAAGTTGACCCTTGTATGTTCTGGAGTAATGAAGCTTTGCCAGAAAATCATTCATGATTTATTCACCATAGTTCCATAATACATAATGTATTTTTCTAGCTATTAGAGCCTTGAGAGCATGAAGGCATCTGCTTGAGCTGATTCTATACCGTAACAATCTTTCATAATGATACAATATCAGAGTGACAAAATGAAGGGGTTGCGCAATTAATGGTTTCCAGCTTTTTTTACTTCTCTTCATTGCAACAGAACTAATGACTTCTGAAAAGTGGAGTTATGAAGTTAGTTTCTATTCAGGTTTTGACCCTCAAAGTCGATGTACCGCCGTTACACCTCTGGAAAGCCCGTCGGACTCGTGTTCAGGCTTTAAGCTCGAGAAAAGCTTTTAGCGGTCCAACAGCAACTTTCCAACGAGGACGTGACCACGGTTTTATTCCAGCCCCTGACATTTAGCCTCGACAGGCACAAGATTATTCCCTGAATATCCTCTGCTCCTCTTTAGAGTCAAATTTAGGAAAAGAGAACTTCCGATAAATACGGTAGTAAAAAAAAAATTGAGCTATTAAAATGAGCTAGTAATGAAAATGAATCAATGCTTCTGCACTAAGTATGAACACATAGGAGTTGTGATTACACTTGTGATTCAGCAGGAAAAAGGACTGGGCCTAACAATAAAAAGTCATTGGGAAAGTAGAACATACTTAAGAACATGTTGTGGTTGTTGACATGTTGTGGTTGTTGACATGTTGTGATTGTTATGGATAAAGCGTTACTCTGGTCTGATGCCCTCTGACCTCTCACACACCGTGTCCACCTAACTGCTGATCAAAGCTGATCAGTGTAGTCTGGCAGAGAGACAATTCACTGTAATGTAGCCAGACGTTTCCTCTGATAAGACCTGACTGTGTCTGACAGCCATGAAGTGGGTTATAAAAGCCTGTCTCAGCAAACCCATTTACTGCATGCTGTTCATCTCAATGAGACAGACTCCTTTTATTTGTCAAATGTAAATTTCTGAGCAGTTTTTCTCTCTCTTCGAACATCCTTGATGTTATGATGTCATTCGGTAGAAATTAGTATCTTTGTTTTTATTCTGGGTATTTTTATTATTAATAATAATAATGATACACTTTATTTATATAGCACCCTTCAAAACACCATTACAAATTACTTATAAACACATATTTTGTGTAGATATAATATATCAACACAACCACTCCCAAGGTTATATGGGAGTGAGTCAGAAATGTATGACGTAGGACTGCAGAATAAGAGATGAGATAATCATGCAGAAACTTCTTCCACTTTCTAGAATCTGACCTTTATGCTGCTGCCAAATTCAGTTTTTGTTCAGTGTCAGGGCATCAGCTATACACCTCACTGAATGCGATTGATTCACGGTCCAGTCATGTAGCAGTTAGCGCTGCATGTACATGTGTTGCAGAGGTCATTTCATGGCGAACCGCATGAGCTATTCTTCATAGTCTCTTCGACGTGGTACGGCATCAATCAGCTTTCCACTGAGCAGGCGAAATGGTTTTACTGATGCATGGTCTGTCGTGCTGGTGTGACGGCTGACATGAGATATTGTGGTGCCAAATGAATACTGCGCCATGTTGGGGTGTGGGTTTGTATGTGTGTGTGCCACTTTCTCTTGTATTAAAAGGACGCAGGAGCGATGCTGTAAGGTCAGCTGTACAGATAAGGGATGTGGTACTCATTGGCAAACATCAGAATATTAATATTGACGTCACATTAATGTTGCAATACAATATATTTATATCAATACTTTATACATTTTGATGTTGATACATGTAACAATAGAACACACATACACATCAATTAAAATTAAACAGTTTCTTTATCTAGCTTAGTGGATAGGTAAAGCAGACTAAACAACACTTTGCTGTCTACTTGCAAAAAGTAAAACAGAAATGTTAAAAGAATCTGGGAAATTTTATATTGTTTCACATAAAACAGTTTTCAGCAAGAATATTGGATTGGGGAACAGTTATGTTTAGTCAATGCGTAATATTACATAATAATATTGTGCTCTGGAAGGTAAAAACATAAATAAGAAATAGAACCTGAAAATGATGTCCAAGTTTAAACAATCCAAACCCTGACAATACCTCTTCAGATTTCCACATTTTGATTAAATATTTACAAAGCCGAAGAAAAGCTGCTGAAAGTTTCACGTCAGGAGAACCAGTTATATACAGTAAATATAAAAGCAGTAATGCAGTAATTATGGCATAGTAAACGTCCACAACAACAAACAGCCTTGGAACCTTACCTTCATTGCTTCATGCAACATATATCAACTGTAATGTATAATCAAAGTGTGAACATAAAATAATTGGTTCATGCAACATTCTTAATCAAAGTGGTACTAATTAGTAAATACATTAATACTTTTCATATTAAACATATTGTTTTAGCATATTTGGTGCAACATTTTGATACAAAATGTTGATTTGGTGCATGTTATGGGCATTACATTTTTCTTAAATATGTTGTGCAGTATCATTTGGCAGCGTTGATGGACTGATGCCAGAATATAAAAGCTCCGTCGCACCCAGGCATAAGTTGGCAGCTGTCGGGGATCGGAGGAAATGTTGCGATAAAATAAAAAGCCTCTGAAGTGCACGCAGGATAGGCAGGCAAGAATCCCCAAAAATGTGCAAATGTCATACCTCAGAAGGAGACGTTGAATTGTTGTCAAAAGCTGCTTTGACTAAATGAGCTGTTTTAATTTTTGTCGGATTGCAAGCCAGATCTGCTGCCGTTACTTAAATAATGAACATTGCAGGATTTTATTTTCCATGAGTGGAGTGACTCCTCTCTGCTAACAAGAAGCCTGTGTGTGTGTGTGTGTGTGTGTGTGTGTGTGTGTGTGTGTGTGTGTGTGTGTGTGTGTGTGTGTGTGTGTGTGTGTGTGTGTGTGTGTGTGTGTGTGTAGGTGTGTGTAGGTGTGTGTAGGTGGGTGTGGGTGTGTTAACCGTGCCTGGAGCTGTGCCTCCCACTCCCTTGCCCTGGTGAGGACACGCATGGTGCTGACACGGTAACGAGGTTTCTGCTGGACGTGATAAGTGGTGTGAAGTGGAACCCACATAGGCACACTCACCTCTTCAGTGTGTACCACTTTTAGTATTCTCACACAGTCATGTTGACTGATTATACACACAAAGTGAGTCAGAGAGCCTCCTTGGCTCCTTAGCTGAGGACATCCACGGTGTCAGAAGGTTGTTTCAGGGTCTGTTGCTTCACTGCAGCACAGAAGCTGGCAGGTGGACAGGACTATAACTTAATTTTCTCACGATTTTTTTGATCCACCCCTTTTTTTAGTTTTTGTTACCCCAGTAACTGCAAACTCTGCACACGTGCACGGTAACTGGCCAGCTCCCCGGGCCGGGCTGTGGCAGAGTTTGCAGAGTTGAAGGGGCTGACGATGAGGATGGTTGCAGTGGGAGTTAAGCCACTTTTCCTCACCACTTTGTCTTGCTGGCAGCAAAACGGTATTACCGGGGCCTGTTTTACTGCAGTGTTCACTTTCTAAGCTTGGGCAGAAGTGAGACATCTTTTTTATTGTTATTTGGCAGACAACATCCACTCATCACATGCTTTCTTCTGTATCTACTCCCTCCCACATTTCTCACGTATCATTTCTCCTTCTTCTTTTTCTCCCTCCTCTCCTTAGCCTGGCCCTTCTTCTTCATCCCTATCCAGCCCCTCCAGATTCATTCTCTTCTCCCTTCTCTTTGTCTCCCCTCCTTTGCAATCCCCTTTTCTCTTTCTTTCTCTCCACCTTTCTTTCCTTTCCTTCTCCTCTCTCCCCTCCTCTCTCCTTCATCAGTGTCTCCCCCTGCCTCCCGACCAGCGGCAGCTCCCCCACTTTTGTTCATCCATCACTTTTGCCGACAAAGAGGACGAGGGCGCTTAAGGGAATCCAAGCCGCTTTTCACTAGTGTAGCTCATTATAAAGAACTGCATTCTGGGAAAATTAATGTGTCATCTCAGTATAGAATGCGCTTTAATGTGTGATTTTGTGAGAGAGGAGCAGGGGAGCTGCGGTATTGTATTATATATTGCTGTTAAACCAGCTTAATGCCAGACTGTCATCCTCATTATTATGGTCTCTGATCTCTAGGTATTTGTTAATGAGAAGATAACACTCTTACAGATCTCTCAGACTTTGATGTTCAGGTATGACGACACTTTTTAAGCAAGCAAGTTTTTACATCTAAGCCTCAGTGATACAAGCGTTAAATGAGAAGTTCACCTCTTATCATATTCATATGCTGTAGCATCAGATCTTTATGAGCCAGATGTTTTCTTTCAGTCTGTGATGCATGTTTAACCTCTGCAGTATTCCGTCTCTTCCTCATATCTAATAGCCAGCTTGGGTGTATTGTTTGTGAAGGCCTTTTTGGAGATGAAAGTCCTTTTTTTTTTCTGGGGTTAATGAGAAAACATCAAACGAGCTTCAATTATTTTATTTCCCCCATACTGTAGAATTTATTTGCATATTTATCATGTGTTCAATATTCATATGTAGGATATTATTAGGGCTCTATTGATTATAGTGCATGGTCTGTAAATGCGCTGAAGCTTTGCTGCTTTGTAGGTCTTTTGTTTGAACAAAAGTTGATTAACTATCAAATGAAATGAAGAACTATTTTCGCTAACTGAAAAATCTGTAAGGTTTACAGATACTGGAACCCAAATGCACAACACGGAAACAGACTATGAAGTAAAGTTATTTACTAGTGTTCAGGCAGAAGGTCAGGAACAATATAAGGGTACGCTGGAGTGCTTGGCAATAACACACAAGACAATCTGCCAGAGGACAAGTGAGAGGACCTAAATACTGAGGGACTAACGAGGGAATGGGTTGCAGGTGAGACGGCCGTGAGGACCAGGTGAAGGGAATGAGAGATGATCTGGTGTGACTGTCATTCATTTACAATTAAATGAACATGATAAAAAAAAACTGGTTAAAAAATTCAAAATATGTTTCTTTATTGTTTTGTTATTACACACTGTTTTTAAGCATTTATAACATAATAATGACAAATACTTGCCATATTTTGAAAGATACATTTCTCCTGGAAAAAAAGAGCAAAATGATTTAGCCAAAGGACATTTTCTGACACATTTATTGATAATAAAGGCAAAAAGGACCAGGCAGACTGTCATAATTACAGAAGTAAAAGGGTTACGGTACCAGTGAGACAATGAAATGGAATCCAGGTAGTCAAGTTTGAGTAACAAATAAATTTGAAACGCATTTAAAGGCTTATCATTTACCAAAAAATGCACAATAGTTTGTAATACTCACAGGATTTTGATACTGTTGAATAAGTCACTTATTAACCAACATGGCCGAATATTGTCCTGTTCAAGCTTCTGAAACATGAGGATTCTCTCTTTTGTATCATTTTAAATGAAATAGTTTGAGGGTTTTGGACTGTTGGATGAAACAAAACAAGCTGATTATGCCATCTTGGACATTTGCTGTGGATATTTTTCACTACTGCGTCACTTCTCTGTCAGAGATCTGCCTGATCTCCAGCAGAGACCATAGATTAGCGAGCTTCAAATACCTTTCAGACAGCATTGAGCCATACGATGCTGGACCTGTTACTGGCCTCGCTCCTGTAGTTAAAAAGAAAAATGCAGCACTACGTTTTAATAAGCTCAACACTGCCCCGGGGAAATTGATGAGACTTGCCAATTATAAGGATATATTTTAGAGCTTGACCCCGGTCACTTCTCGTCTGCCGTTGCTCCCACAGCAGCAGTGCAGGGAAGAGCATTAACTACAAGGTGATGTGGGCCCTAACTCAATGACGCAGAATTCTGCTCTCTGTCCAGGCGTTGGGCATTGTGTGAGAGTGGGATGGTGTCCAGTGAGTGACAGAGTGGAAAATGTGAAGAATGGCTCAGGGAGACAGAGCTGGTGAGAAGCCAGGAGAGACTGTGGAGAGCGAGGGGAAAGCTGGCGGCGGCAGCAGATGAGATGAGCGAGCGCAGTGAGAGTCGACTCTGATGGCGCCGTGCTCAGGGAAAGGAATAGTAGCAACGTTCACATACAGGCAACACCCCCCCGGTCCTCCTCTCACTACTCCCAGCCCGAGGGACAGCTTCCATGACAACACAACCTCAGTGTTTCTATGACAACAAAGCCTGAATCTCATGCATTTTGCAGCAGCTGTTCAGGTGGTAACACATCAGGTGCACGTCGCTGACACTTTGCATTAAGGGTCTTTTCATCACACTTTCCTGTGTGACCACAGAGGTGTTAGTGAGAGGAACACACACATCAATAATCTCAGTGACAGATTTAGATAGGATGTACTGCTCACCGTGTGGAGGGAAGCAGCTCTTCTCCCTAGATGAGATCTAGCTGAAGAGAAGTGGATTTGGGGCCTGGATGTTAATGCCACATTGTTATACCTATTTTTTTAATCAGTTATTTTATTATTCACAAGCAGCATAAAAGAGTAGATTAAAAATAATTAAATATAACGAAAATGTGAAAACACACAATGGCTGGTGTTATGCTTTTAAGTTAAATTACATATGCAGGCCACACTGTATATCTTTAAAAAAATACATTATGTGCATTAACTGCATTTGTTAACAATTCTGATAAAAGCAACCGCCAAAATGAACTACAAAGCATCAGATACCATACTTGATATATTTGAAGCAATGCATAGTGCACTTTATACACTCAGTGGATCTGATTGTGCAATACTGTTGTCATAGTTCTGTGCCTCATTTTATACATTTTCTTATACTATTTGCATTTATAGCAATGTTTTTTGGGGATTCTTAATTCTAATTCTAATTTTTTTTTACCTTAGGTTTATTGTAATTCTGTGTGTAAGGAGGACCTAGCAAGATAAGCTTTGCATTGTACAGAGTAACTGTCTGTTATCTGTGCATATGACAAAAAAAATATCTTCAATCTTCAATCAGATTGCCAGATCTGCTATCTTCCCCTCCAGCAGGCCTCTGAGGGCAGTCAAGGATGTTACAATTTGATGTTGCATATCCTTCCATTTAAAAGAGTTATACAGACAGGCCTTCCTTCACTTCCAGAGGAAAACAAAACTATCAAGGACAGAGACTGTCACTGCTTCGTGTGGTGAACACATCGCTGCAGGTAGTTTTCCCCCTGCTCAGGGCAGCCAAGCTCACCCTGAAACCACCTGGCTGTGTGACAGTGGGTTAGAGTCCCACTGTGAGGCCTGACGGGGCTGTAGATCACACAGCTACAGCTCAACCGAGGGGAATCTCGCTGGTGTTAGGCAAGGACAGCTCGAGGACATCGTGGGAGAGAGGACAAGGGAAGTGAAGGGAGGGCATCCAAAGGCACACAGGGTCAGACAGGAAGTGGCCACTCTCACTTGGTTTCCTGCAAGGAAGAGCGTAAAGGGTCACAGGGAAAACAGGCTCAACTCAGTCTTGGCTTTTTAGCAGAGGCAGGTACAGGAGTGAATTACAGCAGAATGGGAGGCCGTGTGCAGATGTTCAGGCTTTTAATAAAACTTTCTATGTGGGGCCCCAGGACTCATTGTTGTGGCCTCTGCTTTTCCTCTCAAGGTCCCTGTTCAGCGACCTGTACAGTCCCTGCATGAAATGCAAATATTTAAAGAATAGTTCTGGGTTGTTTGAATTTATTGTTTATAGTTTGGGCCAATTGGTAACAATGGTGTTATACTTTGTCTGACTCGTCTGATTATCAGCCAGTAATGGCTTTGTTTTAGTGAGTTGAAATAACTGATAGAAATGATGGCCAAATCTACTGATATAAGTTGTAATAAACTGAAATGATCCTATTCTAAGGTAAACAAAATGGTTCAGTTCTATATCATATGAGCATTTACCTTTATTGGAAAAAACTTGAGAAACTGGTTTAAAATCTTTGTATGTGCAACAAATGTATATTTATCCAGATGGTTACATTAGTGTTTTAGGACTTTGGAAATACCCTCAGAACAGCAGTTAAGTCATGTGAAATGACCTTTTTATCAATAAATCACCTGGTGTTTATTTTTATGGAAAACTGGGTGCTTAGTTCTGTGACTGAAACATAATGGTAATACATGAGTCACAAACGGGGTGTCGGCCTGTGAATGCTGAGCAAAGTTCTGTCCTCGCCTCACTACAGTGAAGAAATCGGGTTGAAATTGAACAGCCATCCCTCCGAGCCCACTAAACTGTTTATAGAAAAACTTTCAGCTGAGCACATTTCATGCATCAGGCTCCATCAAAGCGCTCATGAACAATTACCAGTACTAATAGGCTTTCAAAGAGATATAATGTTTATCTCTCCTCACCAAAGTTGTTTGTACAAAAAAATTTGATGCTCAACACATCTCCACATGTTTAAACATTTATGAAGCTTGTGGTAAACTTTACCACTGAGCAACACACTTTGTCACTATTGATCATGGTCAGAACCACTCATGTTGAATCTGTCGCATCTAATGCATTCCTCAGGAGGTCAGGGATAAAAGGTTCAGATGTGTGGCAAGCCTTCCACCACTATGCTAAAAGTTCAGAGAAAATTATTGAGGGTTTTATTCTGAAATCCAATAAGGTAAATCATTATAATATTCATTGTGGTCCTTAGCAAAAATGCAAGAAAAGGTTGTGCATGGCTGACCGAGTGAAGACGTGAGAGATAGCGGCAGCTAGCTCACTGAGCAATTGTGTGTCTGTGATTCTCAGCAGCTCTAAATGACATTAGCCGTCGAGCAGAGTCCTTTAGCAGCAGAGATTCAAGGTCAGAGTGGCTGATTCTGCTGATGCATTTTATTCTCCGGAGCCAGCACCAGGCTGCCAGATGAGGGGTTACCGTGGCCCACCAACTGCTGTACTCATTCCCACATCCATTCTGCACGCACTCCCATCCCTCCACTATCACCCTGGTCCTCCCTGGCAGGTGAGTGTGCATTTACCTGTTAAATTAGGTGGGGGATGGAGGAGGTCGGAGTGCCTGGATACCCTTGCCGATGTGCAGCGGGGAGATGG
This sequence comes from Taurulus bubalis, assembly GCF_910589615.1. Taxonomy (NCBI): domain Eukaryota; kingdom Metazoa; phylum Chordata; class Actinopteri; order Perciformes; family Cottidae; genus Taurulus; species Taurulus bubalis. Next base: position 15,903,089 of record NC_136596.1, on the reverse strand, counting down.
ATAGGCTAATGTGTCCCGATTTTCCATGTAACTACAGTAATTGTGTTATAATGGAGGTGGGAACTGACTGGCCATCAGCATAGGTACTGTGCTGCTGGCTAGGCATCCCCTTTTCTTCCTGTCACCATATCCTGCAGACATAGACAGCAAGGGATTATGGGTATAATTCTGCGTCCCTGAACACCCGTGCATACACAGGCAGAGCTTCTTGAGGGAAGGGATTTTACTGGCATGTGCATCCCAGCTTGTTACAATTTATCTTTGTATCTTGAGTCGACTTAATGCTACAGTTGGCAACTACATTCCCTCAGGCAGATAGAAGTGTTCCACCGCATCTCTATCAGTTGGTCAAATCATGTTCTTAACACTTGTTAGCTCACTTGATGAGCTTGCAACAGAATCAGCATTAAAACTGCACCTTGCCCCTGCAGGCTAATGTCACGAGAGATTTTTTTTGTGTGCTAGTTATCACTGACACCATTTTTCATTCACATCATTCATTGTCAAGTATAATGGCAATTTCTCTTCTCAAATTAACATAATTCCAATGTCATGGAATGGTGAAAAGAAACCATTTTTAAACACGCTGTGTTGCAAAATCAGCATTGAGATGCTCACCCATCATCACTGACGTCCTGCCGGTGTTGAATCAAACTGGCCCCTGGTCCGCCTGAAGTAGCGCTGGAAGTGGCAGTCATTCAGACGCAGTTCCTGGAGAAGTTGAGCTGTGTGCGGCTACGGATATTATGAACCCAGACACGAGGGCGTTTGATGTTCTGACGTTTGTGGGACTTCCACAATAGCTTAGATGGATTCGTTCGAGATGAACTGAGCCTCGCCTGGAAAGCAGACGAGAACAGGCGACATCATCAGGAGGTGTTGACAAAAAACTGAAGTCAAGTCGGACAGTTTTCAGCTGCCTTCAAAGAATACACAGGAAGTCACAGAAACAGTTACTCGCTGTTAAATCTGTAGGCTACTTGTAATTTACAGATCGCTTTGGGATTTATTTGTGTTTGTAAATATATATTTATGTAGAAATGTGGGTCTGCATTGTATGCTATCCTTTGTTCTTTTTATGTCTGCCCGTGTAATAAATTACGGCTCGTTTGATATGTGTTATATAAATAAGCTTTATTATTATCAACCACACTAATTTTGTTTCTAGATTAAACCCGTGACTTATAGTCAACAATTGAGTGTTAAGTATTACAACTACAGAGAAAATAAAGATTTTCTACAACGTGTGGTGTTTATTGTCAAATCTAGGAGCCAATCAGCTCTCTGATTTGGCGACAGCAATGCGTTTCCCATCATGCACTGGGCCATGTAACCTCTGTGAGATGTCTCCTGGCTGAATGAATCTCATGGAGCTGGTCAGGCTGGTGGTAACAGCAGATTTATTCCACATCTGCATTTAGGACAAAGGACAACAGTAAGATGATCATCTTTTGTGGACAACAGCGCATGCTTTGTCTATTAGCAAATCCTACGTTGCTTTGAGGATTACCCTATTAGCAAATCTATACCCTTTTTAATACACTGTACAGTGGTACAATGAAACAGTGATCGTAGTGGGTTTAAATACATGTGAATAAAATTAATGAAATAGAACAGAAACTGTCTCTCTCTTAAATGTGTGAGGAGAAAAACAAAAGAAATATATAATCAGAAATATATTTGTACAGATTTCTCACACTGGACTGCTACCTTTTATAAAAAAATAAAAATAATTTTATAATGACAATTGTGCAACTTAGTAAACATGTAGACCATAGAAAACACTCCTCCTGCATGTTTCAATAGTACCACACAGCATACTGTAACATACCTGCAGTCATGACAAAGCACAACAGGAGGATGGTCATCTCCTGTGAACAACAGCGCATGCTCCGTCTAGAAAGACGTTAGTGTTAGCTAGCTAGCTACACTGGAAACATGTTTACTGGCAATAAAACACAGAAAACGAATAGTTAATTTAATGAAGACATGGCGAATATCATCTAAGACAATTACTATCCAAACAAATAAAGCCAGCTCAACTTTGATGTACTTTCCCAATTAGTCAACACAATATTGTCCACAGATATTAATAGACACGTTACCTATTAGCTAGCAAATCCTCCGTTGCTTTGAGGATTGCCCATAGTCCTTTGCGTCTACTATTCAGTGCAGGTCCAAATTTACAACAGCAGGAAACAAATTGCAGTTGGTGTCGGGAGCATAAATAACAGACAATAACAGTTATTAAAAATGGACGAAAAAGGAGACGGAAATAACAATGAAAATTCCCAACAATTCTACCTTTTTCCTTCAAGCGGAGATCAACTTTTTTTGAGACAAGTTGACTATAACCAATTGGTACATTTAAGGATAGATATGTACAATAATGCAATCGAGGAAAACGAAATCAATTATTTTGAAAACCAGGTCAACAATGACAACAATGGTCATATTCTCATTGAAGACAATAGCAATGACATCCCTGGTGAAGACAGGGACGACAGAGAGGGAAGCAGCGAACCATTCAGATGGTGGTTTGAGTTTTCTGACAGTGACGTTGACAGCACCGACTGCGAAGAGACCGACGAGGAGCAGGAGGGGCAGGAGGAGCAGGAGGAGCAGGAGGAGCAGGACCCACATCCAGGTGGATCTAAAAAGAGGTTAAGGAAGGACGATGACAGTACCGACTGTGTCGATGCTGAAGTTCCTCAAGAAATTCCTCTGCCTGCTCCGTTCAGGAAAAGGACCAGAAAGACAAACAGAGTAGTAGCGGAGGAGACCGACGAGGAGCAGGAGAAGAAGGACCCACATCCAGGCGGATCTAGAAAGAGGTTGAGGGAGGACGATGAAGAAACCTGACAGCAAATTCAAACGTTAAACTGAGAGTTCCTGTTTTGGAACCCATTTGGATTATAATTGATTTATAATCCTCTGTAAATTGAGCCACAGTGACTGTGGCTAAGTGTTGAGCCACAGCAATACAATGCACAATAAAACACAATTAAAACTTAACAAGATGATTCATTATTATTACTTTCAGATTACAAACTATTTTAGTATTTGAAACAAGAGTGTACTTTTTCAAAACCATGTATGTTTCATGAAAACATAAAACAAAGGCAAAGTAAAAAGTCTCTGAACTGTAAGTTAACCACATCTATGTAGACAGAATATGTACTAAAACCTCAAGCATGCAAATTCTGATGAAATACAAGCATGTTATCTGATAAACGTCTAACCAGTAATGTAGAACATAAGTTGGATGTTTTGGCAAATATGCTTATTCTGTCTTGCCAAGAGTTAAATGATGATGTCTGTACACTAAAGATGAAGCTACAACTAATAATTGGGGTAACAGCTAGTCTGTACAAAGGGAAGCAATTCCTCCTCCTAGCAGCTCTAAAGCGCACTGAAAAAAAATAGACAAGAGACAATAGATACAATTTTGCTAGACTGAAAATAACAATCAAACAATAAAATGTTGAATTGCTGAAATAAATCAAATAAACACGGGTCAAAAAGTTGTATTAAAATTAGATAAGTCATGAATTTCCTTTAAAAAATACAGAGAGAAATTGGCATTCTTTTATCAAGAGGCAGTGTTTTCCACAGTTTGGAGTCATACAAACAGAAATCTCTCATCTGTACTTTTATGGGACACATAAGAACATAAAAAAAAGCAATGGAGGACTTCAGTGATCTGGCTTGAACCTGAAATGAAGTAAGAGCGAGGTAACTTACAGCTTTATAAGCAAGTAAATCACTTAAAAATCTATTCTAAAAGATACAGGTGATGTAGCCAGTGTATTTATTGTATACCCTAAGTTGTTTAATACACTGTCCCAAGGGATTCAACAAAGATTGTCCAAACATCAACAGGTCAGTGAGGTTATTGATTACCAATAATGCAAAAATCCAATATGCCTTGTACCTGGTTAGGTCAGTACCTAATCCAAGTATATAAGTAGGGTGCGGTAGAATTTTGGCCTCTTGCAAAACGGAAGACCCTGCACATATCGAGTAGCCACCTCATGCATGAGTCTCTCCCCCGGCTTCCATATGAGGGAGACAACACAGATTCAAACTGCAGACGTTGTCCCTATTCATTTGTTAAAGATGTAATGTACCTGTTCACAAGGCTGGCTGTTTGCCTTATCACATCAAAGGCTGAGTTGAATTTCTACAATTATCATTCCACTTGTGCAGAGCCGTAATAGAGCAGCAAGTGAGGGCTCAACAGAACCACAGTGATTATCAGATCAATCCAATAGATTGCTTTTTGAAACAAAATGAGCAAAGGAGGAACAGAAACTATATAGTCACCAGAGATGTCTGAGATGCAAAACTCATGAATCTGCACTTAAATAATGCAATGTTGTTTATTCTTCATTATTGATCTTTTTCCTCTATTTTGTCACTCCTTTTTGTCCTGCCCACCTAGACATGCATAGTAGCTGACCATAGCCAATGTTCTTTTTGTGATTGTCCTCACGTTCCCCTTCTCGTCTGTCCTTTGCTTTTAGGCACCATGAGACCAGTGCAGAGGAACTTTTACGAGCCGTCGTCTGCTCCGGGGAAAGGCGTGGTGTGGGAGTGGGAGAACGACAACGGCTCGTGGACGCCGTATGACATGGAGATCTGTGTGACCATCCAGAACGCCTACGAGAAGCAGCACCCCTGGCTTGACCTGACTTCTCTGGGCTTCTGCTACCTCATCGACTTCAACAGCATGTGTCAGACCAACAGGCAGAGCCAGCGCAAGCGACGCCTGCGGAGACGCATGGACCTGGCCTACCCGCTCATCATGGGTTCCATCCCCAAGTCGCAATCGTGGCCCGTGGGAGCCAGCTCCGGCCAGCCCTGCTCCTGCCAGCAGTGCATCCTGGTCAACAGTACGAGAGCCGCCTCTAATGCTATTCTGGCCTCCCAGCGGCGGAAGCTCTACGGAGGTACAGCGGGAAACCCGGGCGCCGCAGGAACCCTCGCTGTAGTGCGGCAGAGCAACACCTTTGCTGGAACCTCCCTTTGGTCGCCGACATCCGCCTCCTCCGGCCCCAACAACATTAACATAAGTATGGGAGGTGGGCAAGCCAAAGCTGAACAGGTGCAGTTGCCGCTGCCCTCTGCCAACTTCCCCTGTTCTCCCATGATGCCATCTCTTTCATCCACCCATGGCCACCACGCTCTCACCATCAACGGACAGAACAACCTGAACCGGCCGGGCACCCAGCGCATTTCCATGGGTACTGCCAGAGGAGCCATTCCACCAGGGTAATTATATTCGAAAATTCGTCATTCATACTTGTTATAGCGTGTCTATAATGCTTGCATTCTGTTGAACTTACAGTTCAGCTGAGAACAAATTGGAACATATAAAAAGCAAAGAAACAATCTAGATTAACAATGCTTCAGCCTGAGTGGGTCTGGTGTATTGTGCTCTGTCATGTTATGTCTTTTTCCACCTCTCTTTCAATTTATCTGCTGATTCATAGTCGTGTTAACATGCTGATCAATGGATCTGCAGAAAAAGCCTTGGGTCCAGCTGATTTTACTGACGAAGAACCCTTTTCTTTAATATGTGTGTCTGCCATGGTTACTGCTCTATAATGAGCTTATGTTGGCCCTGAAAGGCGTGAAATACTGCAACTCTTCTGGATTATTCTGTTGCCCCTGCCTTGAACTATTGTGTTACGATGAATCTACGCCATGGTTGTTGTGTCATGGAATGGTGTGGGTGTGTGTGTGCACGGTCAGGCCTGTGAGGCGGGCTCTGGTGGAGCAGTGGAAACCTATTTCCCATGGAGGCAGAGCTCCACTGGGGAAGAATGAATAATGGATCAAGGAAAAATGGGAGCTTCAGCTGAGCGCTCTGACCTCAGAGCAATTCAGCGAAAGGAGCCGAGGAAAAGAAGTGTGTGTAGCGTTGTAACCAATACTTCAGTCCCCTATCCTGCTTTCTTTTACTAAAATAAACCCTATCTTGATCTAATTTGATTCCACTTTGTTCTTACCACTCGTGGGGAGAGACATACTTACTGCATGTTTGAATGAAAACCGTCCTTCAACACACATGCTTTCACTTTCTGTGGCCTATTTCTGTGTCATGGAAAGGAAACGTATCTGGTTTTTGCTCCGGCCATGACCTTGTTCTATACAGCAAGCAGTTGGAAAATAATGCATCTCTGTGCAAAGTTTGTTGTGATAGAGAAAACTAGTATGGGACGACATATTCAGGGACATTTTGTCTGTAGTTTAAGAATTCAGTGAAAGCTCAGGTGAGCGTGGAGTTTCCACGAGCGTGGAAATGTGACTCTTTCACCTCGCAGCATAAAAGGTTTTTGCGGAGACATAGAGAGCGAGTGTGAGAGAAAGGAAAGACAGAAGGTGAGGTGGAGTGCGTCGGTTCTCAGACGAGTGGCTTGACACAGGATGATTGTGGTTAGCATGCAAACAGAAGGACATGAGAGCTCACACACACGCACACACACAAACCTGAAATGTGTAATCACTCGCAGATTCCCACAAGCATGCTCAAGAGTGATAATGAAGGAGCAAACTCAGAATGTAAAACATCAGATCTGTTTCTCACTGTGTGTGTGTGCGTGTCATCTGTCTTGCATGCACAAATACAAATATTAGAAGTGGTTTTTAACTTATTACTGGGTTGAAACAGCCCACTTTATCACCACCTGCATTCAAATGTTGTCATGGTCACGCTAGGCTCTACTGTAAAACACAAAAGTAGGGCTGTAATTTCAAGATTTGTTTCCATTGGATAAGCAGCAAATTAAAATAAAATTTATAAATACATCTATGATTACATAGAGTGATCAGAAGTGATAGTATTGAATTGTCTGTCTTTTTGAACAATAAAGAAACATCATTTGAGGTAGAATGAACAGAAAGAATGTCACAAGATCTCTGGGGATTTTTTTCATGTCTTTTTTGTCAGCCAAACCACTTCCTCTTGTGCACTTTGCTCATGCACAGTGGTATTTAACTGAGTTAAGACATGCACTGCATTGTCTTCACACAAAAGGAATAAGTGTGTGTGTTTGCATGTGCACGCTGCCGTTGGCTGCTTACGAGCTCCACTCTGCTTGTGTTAAGACTGCTCGTCTGAGTGTTGGCTGAAGGGATTTGTGGAGTGCAGAGATCATTTTCCCTCAGTGGGCTGCTGCACCGCTCTGCTCTGGTGCTCACCACAAGATACAAATTATTATTAAAAATAATGAATAAATCATGAGAGCTTATATGCATCAAACTGATGCAATTTGGCAATTCTTGGTGTCAGTATTGCTTATTCTCTGCTACATTGTGCCCCCCTCTCCATCAGTGGAGCAGGCGTAGGTCTCCTACTATATATACTCTATACATATCAATATGCAATTGTTCACTCCATTTTCTCTCTCACTGTCCTTATGGTGCATAATAAACCGATGAGGAGATATTAGTCCTCCATCAGCACTTTCTTAACCAGGCCTAATGTGGTATCTCTATTTGGGAAATCACATCGCTTTCAGTCTGATTAAGTCCTCGAGGCAGGCTGGAGATTTCCCCAAGAAAGGAAGCATGAGACAGAAGAGGGACAGTGACCCTTGAGCCATGACCTGACAGGGGCCATAAATAATGTAGTGTTAATGGGTTAGGTATGTTGGTGCTGGATTTATCACTTAATTGCATCAGTTTTAGGTCAGAAATAAATCTGACTCTCTCTCTTCAGTAGTATACTACTGTCCTCAATCAAAGTTTGACTGTAGCCAGGCTCAATGGACAGAATGGAGTGAATAAGTAAACACTTAAAAGACTGAAAAATTAGAATTGGCAAAGCATAAGAAATGCAGAGGTGAAAAGGTCCAGTCTGGTTCGCTGTAAGTGTCTTGTCAAAACTTGAGCGCCAAAGGTCTGCTCGTAAGGTGTGAATACGAGTCCTCACAGCCTTTTGTTCAGGATTATTGGTTTCTCTCTGCATTGATGGTTTCAAGCATAACAATTGCAACTTATTGATGATGAAATTGGATGTACTTCCAATCGTGATGATGGTGTTTTTAGATAATTATGATGTGAGAGAGGGAGAGGGGAATGAGCCACAAGAGGGTAGAGTTAAATCCTTGAAATCATCCACCATTCGGGATTGTCAGCAGGTGGTGTGTGAGGTGGCGTGTGTCTTAAACCCCAGTGCTCCAGGTGCAGCTAGGACAGGCAGGGTTATTAAAACAAGTCAAGGGAAAAGAGCTTAGTACGACGCAGAACGAGATGAAGGGTGTACACATTCTACAAGTTGGCTGGCTGGTAACATGCAGCTTTTCCAAGAGCTATATCTGCTGTGCATAGATAGGTAATCATACGGTTTGTACGCAATCGGAAATTGTTTGCAGAATGGAGATCTCTCTGTCTCTGTAAAAATAAACTATAAACAGTGGAGATACATGAGTTTTATTTTTTCTTTCAGTTTCGAAGCTAATGATAATCAGTAGCTGCTGTTGGATGTGCAATCACACAGTATGCAGCTGTATCATCAACATTGCATATTTATTATGCAATACACTCTTTGGAAAGCAATAGAGATAAAACGCATTTCTAATTAATGTTATGCTATACGGATCCTCGATCCTCTGTACTGTATGCGTACAGAAGTGTTTAGTTTGTGCAAAGCGTGCAGACGGCACACAATGAGATGGTGTTAAGGGTTCTCATGTTGTGCTGTCTCATCCCCTCTCATCCTAATGAAAATTATTTGTTTGACAGTGCTCTCACTGAACAAGCCAAATTACACTTGCACTCATAAAAGAGAGAGGGGAGGGGGGGGGGGGGCATATCTGGTTTTGATTTGATTTTGGGCTAAGTGCATATTTGAACTCTCCCACTGGGCAGCTCTTAAATTGGTTGTATTGTCTACTTGAGCCACTTTACCTTTGATGTTCATGTTTGACATGTTTGCCACAGCCTCTGCCGGAAACATTTTCCTCGGCAGTGAGCTGAGGTTGAAGGTGTGAATTCACTCGCTGTGGTCTTAGCATGAAACTAAATCCTGCATCTAAAATTAAACCGGTTTCAGTTTCTCACCCCTGAATTCAACATTCTGACATAACGTGTTAATCACAACGTGTTAATCACAACTGCACATCGCTGTTTGACTCACACCAGGGACACAATGTGTTGTGAGTCCCTAACTGTGATGCGATGGGACACATCAGCCTCACCCAGGCCTCACATCCTTTTCTGTTATTGCACTCAGCTTATAGAAGGGCTTCCCCTGGCATATGAAAGCAGTCTCTTAGCGAATTTGAGACACCTGAGAGCTGCAGGGCCAAATATCTCAGACACTGTAGAAGTATGTGTGCAGTAGTGTGTGTGTGTGTGTGTGTGTGTGTGTGTGTGTGTGTGTGTGTGTGTGTGTGTGTGTGTGTGTGTGTGTGTGTGTGTGTGGTTGATACACTGAGATAACCAACCAGGGGCTCCCTCAGCAGCACCCCATTTACACCTGTTCATTTCATGGAACTTGGTCAGAATGTTTCTGGTTTTGTTCATTATTGATTTGACCACTAGTACTGCTGTGGAGCATTTTTTTTAATGAGTGTCCCTGTTGTGTTTCCTTTGTTTTTTGCAAACAATATAATGATGCACGTAACTTTACAGAAGAACAAGCCAGTGAGGGACACGATGCACATTGCTGTTAGAACTGTAGTGCAAATGTGGGGTGGAATGAATATGGTAACAGAATGAAAAATATGTAAATGAGTGCCCTTCTATCCAAAAGCTGAGATTTGACTTGATTTTCTGGTCTCACGTCCAACTCACATCTGGTGCAATTTTGTTGTTGCTCATTTGTTGAATTGTAATGTGATTTCAAACAAGATATCGATGCAATTGCATTTTTCATGAAGCCTACATTTCCATGAAAATAACTTATTATTATATGATTATTGTTACTTGAGTTGTCACACTGAGGCTTACTTTTAGCCTGAAGAAAGGAGCTCTGCTGCTATGTGGTCATTTCTGTGGGATGCTGATTGAATTGAAGTTCCAACGCTCTGAAAAGAGACTCACTGACTTGTATGCTCAAATTAATGCCTCAAGTGCTTTTGTCCACTCTGCTCCACAGATCTGGAAGAGTGCACAAGTCAACTGTCTTTGTCGTCTATGTTTGCCATGAACTCCACCCTCTCCAAATGTCATCCTAAATCAGGCTCTGCTGCAGTGCTTTGTACACGAGTCAAGCTGTCTCAACCCATTGCAGTTGTCTCCGTCTCTGTGGTGGAGCACATGTGACATTTTAACTTGAGTGTTTTTTTGTGGCATGTAAGGACAGAGCGAGTGAGCGAGTGGTGCACGATCAGAACAATGAACTGCTCCTTTTAGAGGTTACAGGTCAATTTTAAGAATATGAAAAAAATAATTTTTTTTAAGCATGAAGCATCCCTAGCCACACATATGCAATCATCAATGTTTTGTGTTGATCTTGATGTCCCTAAATTAATGTATTATGTGTGCTGGTCACTTTCTGTGGCCATGAGGTACTTTTGAAAAACACCATTCCAGAAATTCTTTTTTTTTTCTTTCCTTGTGTAGGGTTCCTGCCCTCCCAGTAAAGAACCTGACTGGATCTGGACCTCTGCACCCGGCACTGGCAGGTTAGTCAACATTCACTGTCTACCATCTGCTCAGAAAACAACTAAAGCGAGTGATTTTTTATTGATCTTGAAAGACATTCACAATCAGTGCTTTTTCCGTGTGTGTGTGTGTGTGTGTGTGTGTGTGTGTGTGTGTGTGTGTCAGGTATGACAGGTATCCTGATGTGCGCTGCAGGTCTGCCAGTTTGCCTGACTCGGGCCCCCAAGCCCATACTGCACCCACCACCCATCAACAAGAGCGACATGAAGCCTGTGCAAGGGATCAATGGCATGCGCCGCAAAACCAAGAAAAAGCACCTGAGGAGAGGTAAGATGGAGGAAATCAAGAAGTGAACCAAGAAGTGTAAATGCTACCATTTGTGTGTTAGTGAATACATGAAAAATGCTCTGAAGAAAGGAATAGGCCACCGACTGTCAGCAGACTTTCTGCCAAGCTATGCAGGATTCTTCCACATCAGCTGTCTGTTGTTTAGCATGCAAACAAAACCAAAGCTGTGTTTTATTGTGATCATAATTGTTAATTTAATGCCTCCCATTTAAGCTCAGTGAGGGTGATGCAATAAATCTAACCTCACCCAAGGTCGCTGATGCTTAGTTAAGAAACCATTGCTTTACCTTTCAAAAAGCTCCTATAAAATGTAATGATGATTGCTAGTTCAGATTTATGAGCCCATGCAGTAAAAGTGTTACTGTAACAATTTTATAGGTGTTATACTACATGCACAACAGAGGCAGTTGTGTAAGTAATTAACAAGGGACTGTTGTACCGAGCTGGTTTGAGAGGGGATCTTGTGTTTAGTTGGACGCCGTTGTGCTTGAATAAGTAAGTTCTGGTCGATGGAAGCCGTGGAAACCGATGGCCTCCCAAGGGAGCCTTTGTCCTAATTGTTCATTGAGGCTATTGGGCTTTGCACTGTGGTTGTCCTCTTCAACCCTCCAGAGCAGATGATGCAGCAACGCTGTATTTTACGGGTCCATAGTTTTCTATAATTTACTAGGAAGGATGTGATATGCGACTGTAAATTTACAGGGGACAAAAACAGTGGTCTCCTGTCCTGTGTTTGTTTGACCAATACACCTCCACCACACCTGCACACCAAGTGTATACTATCTCGCTCTTTAAACCACGTCAGTTGCTCTGAGCCTCTAATACTGAAGTGGGTGGGTTTACATTGGCGTTAGTTGAAAGTGCAGTGCTTTGGTACGCTGATGGACACTGACCAGGCGTCAGTATTTCGTAGTTGGGAGTGAGACCGGGTTGATTCAACACAACAAACTTAACTCTATAAAGAAGACTACAGCCATGCTCGCGGCTCTGTGAGGCTTGAACATTACATCGTCACAGCGATGGTTTGAGCTAAATGCTAACGTCAGCATGCCTTACATAAAGACCGATAATACCGTCCCTGAAGCCATGCCGCAGGCCTTTCGTTCATTATAAACTGGAAGGAATTTGTGGGCCTTTTAAAGTTGAACCCTGTATGTGCAGCCTGAGTGTGAACACAGAGATACTGGAGGGTTGTGAGTGGAATGGAGATGTGTTTTTTCTCGTGCAGGGAGATTTGGGCTTATCCTTGTCTGCTTTCTGTACAGAAAAAAGGTCAGAGAGGCTTTTGATCCAGCTAATGAAGCCATCAAATAGCAATAGGGATTGAGTCTCTTCTGTCTTTTACCTCCTTTTTTCGGTTTTCTCTCCGCCCCCTTTTCACAGCTCTCTGCCTCCCCTACCCTTTATACCTTAACATTGTTTTTTGGCTCAGTCTGTCTCTCTCCACTGCTCTCCCTCCCTCTGTTCCCTGGCTGTCCCTCAAATGAACAAACAAAGGCTCCGGGGGAAAAGAGGTTGCCTGTAAGCGTATTAGGGGTGTAAGCTGTGGGTGTGCTAGCCATGCTAGCCGGATTATCAGAGAGTGTGGGGAAGGCTGGGTTGTTATGTGCCAGTTTGAAGGTGACCTCCTCTTCAACATCACAGACATGTATACTACATTCACATGCGCACTCTCAGCAGAAAATACAGGGCTGCAGTCACGCTCAGGCCAAAGCAACTGCTGAAACTGATTGTTTTTCATCCATCAAGCTACTATAGCTACTATAGTTATTCTCTTGTGTTCAAATTACAAGCAAATGCCATCCAGTGGTCCATCATGCTCTTTTTCATAGTTACTTGTGGTATGTGGGTGTAAGTAAGTGGCAAGATAGTTGTTTCTCCGGTGGTCATCTCATCTGGCTTGTGTTTATTCTATGACAAGGCAAAAACCCAGAGGATGTGGTGCGAAGATACACGGAGAAGATTAAAGTGGTGCCAGATGAGGTAAGGCAAAGAAGAAGAAAAGGCACTCGCGCACACACACAGAAGACTTAAAAGTGTTGTGCCCACCAAGCGATTCCCTAAATAAGTGTGAAAGTCTCATAAATACAGAGTCATGTAGAATGGCAGCTGAAGTATTTTGCTTGGCTATTCAAGGACTGTACCATCTGCATGGAGAGGCTGGTGATGTCATCAGGCTATGAAGGCATCCTGCAGCACAAAGGCATCAAGCCAGAACTGGTGGGCAAACTTGGCAAGTGTGGGCACATGTACCATCTGCTGTGCCTGGTGGCCATGTACAACAATGGCAATAAGGTGGGTAAAAGCTTGTGAGCCAGACGATGTTATGATGTCACTCTAGGCTCAAATTATAAACTTGTGATGTCTAACTGGATTGCATGGCACTGGCATATGATCAGGCTTCAATATTGCTGTACACAGATGGGGATCTTATGCAGTTTTATCAGATCAGTCATATCCGTCTTGACAGCCAGACTTTGTAAAATCATTATGTGCAAGGATACTTCAGTTCAGTATCCTTGCATGAAATACAACTGTACTGCTTGCTAATGCAGAAGAGGCAACTACAAGCATATGTAATCAATATAACATCAACACTATTGTATTGATATCAAAGCAATGTATCAATCAATATGAAAAGGCAAGGTTGTGCAAAATTCTTCTTTGCTCACTTACCTCAGGTGATATCTAGCCATTTGATTAGTATAGTTTGGTTTGTTTTTTTGCCACTTGGGGCAGCATTAACATATTATCGCCTCATGAATCATATATACATTTGAATTGTCCAACATTTTTGCAAACAGTTGTGTATTTACACATCCAGTAGATTCAGAGCAACATTGGCATGCATTTGGGTTTCTAGCAACCCGATACATCTCTTCTGTAGCTGTGGTTTGGTCTTTCTCACAAATGTCTTTCTGCTTGGTTCTCAAGCCAGTTGCTTACTTTGTCTTTCTGCTGTTTGGTGTTGGACAGTTAGCGTACAGTTTAAAAAAAAATATGTTTTAGGTTACACCAGTGAGAGTGAACCAAAACAACACATTATTAATTTGTAAAACCAAAACAATGAGCTGAAACTGCAGAGTTGTGTGATAATTCTGTGTGGGTTCATCGCCACAAGCGAACCCCTTCACATTATACATGTGTCATTTGAACATCATTGATATTTTAATATCACTTATCAATATTCACTTCACTTATCAATATTTTAATTTCGATAAGTGAAGCTTTAAATACAGGTTTGCTTTAACACCGCAACCTAAATGTCATTCATGGCCACTGTTTTAGAAAGAAGATCTCAAAATGCAGATCAAACCAAAACTATCTGCATGGCCACAGAACACTTTAGGTGAAGTTAAGAAAAGATTATTATTTTGGTGAACAATAATAATGCAATATGACTCAAAGCAATACATGCCAATATCATCGCATTGTGTTATCATTATCCTGCCATTAAATTCAAATTTTCTTCCATCCAGGATGGCAGTCTTCAGTGTCCAACATGCAAAACCATTTACGGGGAGAAAACAGGCACCCAGCCTCCTGGGAAGATGGAATATCACGTCATCCCCCACTGCCTGCCTGGCTACCCGGACTCCAAGAGCATTCGCATCGTCTACGACATTCCTGCTGGGATCCAGGTCAGAACTGTGTTGCTTCACTAAATCCACCATGTTGCTTTTGTGCCCTAATCCACAGTGTGTCCTCTCTAAATATGGCCCCTTTCTTCAACTGCTGCTTATCCGCTTTAGTTTGACGGAGGGTTATCAGTGCAGGAAGGTGAGGTGTTGTGGCTATGTAAGTCACTGAGGAACACACAGTGGTTCTGGGCAGAGATAGACTCTTTACCACCATGTATTCATTTGCAGGGTTTTTGTCATTAATTCATCATTTAGTAGTATATATACCAAATAAATAGATTATTTAAAAGGAACATAAAACCAATGCAATGAAGGTCATTTTGAATTTACATCACATTTACAGTGGAAAGGAGAGCATGTTTGGGTTAGATAGATAGATAGATAGATAGATAGATAGATACTTTATTAATCCCCAAGGGGAAATTTCTTGGTGAGTTGAAAAGTTTGCATATTTCATCCTGACTGCTGAGAGGAGCTTTAACAGAGTCAATAAACTGACTTTTTTTTTACCAGAAGAAGAGTCTGAATGTCCCACGGGATAGAGAATACTGGGGGTGACCTGACCACTGAGGTCAGCATAGCAGCACTATTATACTAGATAATTGGATATTTACAGTAGCATATCTCAAAAGATTGTTTACAAGAGGCCATTATTAGCATTGTGAACAATAAAGCTCGCCCTGTGGGTGCTATTGACATTTCCTCCACAATCAAGTCCTAATTGGAAGATAAGTAGTTATAACGCTTTTTATTATTTTTTTGCTCATTTTTCACCAGACCAATGAGCACCCCAACCCCGGAAAGAAGTTCAGTGCAAGAGGGTTCCCTCGTCACTGCTACCTCCCTGACAATGAGAAAGGCAGGAAGGTAAGCTCTGACACCAAGAAAACAATGACCGAACAGTAAAACTCACCATGTTGAGTAAATCCCAGTGCACCTTGATGCATAGAACTTCTTAAATGACCTGGTTTTCTAAGAAGCATGACAATGTCTTCCAGTTGTGTTGAGACATCAAAGCAAATGTTATGAAAGAGGACTGACATTAAAATAATATTAAGCATTATTATACTTTTGTCTCTCCAGGTACTGAAGCTGCTGATCATGGCCTGGGACCGACGTCTCATCTTCACCATCGGCACGTCCAGTACTACAGGCGAGTCGGACACGGTGGTGTGGAACGAGATTCACCACAAGACAGAATTCGGATCCAACCTGACTGGCCATGGCTACCCCGACCCCAACTACCTGGATAACGTTGTGACAGAGCTGTTGGCCCAGGGGGTCGGTGAGGACAACTTGAAGAACTGATGGTCGGCTGAGCGGCTTCACAGGAACTCAACCCAACATGCCCCCCCATCTCCCAGAGGACAGAACCCTGCATGACGGGCCAACAAGTAGCCGACAGCTCTTTACTCCCCACAAACCAAAATTCCCTGTGGAAGTGGTGGCACAAGAGCAACGGTAGCTAATTAAATGGTGTGGTTATGGTCAATATTTTAATTTTAATAACCTATGGTTTCCCTCCTGCTGTCTCTTGATCCATGCCTTGAGCATGTTGTGGTCTTACCAAATTTTTCACAGAGGGTTGAAGAATACAAAGACAAGGTGAGATTTATGTCTTGGTAAATTGTATTTAACCCCTTTTCGACTGAGGCTGTTCCTCTGCACTTGATGAGGGCTCATATTTGTAAATGGGTCCATATTTGTAAATGCTGAACTCCAGAATGCATGGCCCAGACTAACGCTGCATAATGAAGGTTGGGCAAATATCTGCAATCGGGTAAGGTGTCAGTTTCTTGCTCGATATTGTGAAGAGAATCTTAAGAGAATGTCAGCATTTTGATTAATCCAAATGAATTGTTTATTTGCGTCCCCCTTTTACTCTAATAATTGATTACTGGTGAAAGTGTGTCTGTTAAGTTGCACTGGGCATCTCTGACCTTTTCCACTTCTGAGACCTTTGAGAAGTTTGTTCTGTCGTGCACAAAGTAGATTCCAGGGAGGTAAAGGCTATGAAATATTAGTGTTTGGTAATAAGCGTATGTTGTATGCTTAACCTTGTGAACTGTCTATGAGAGGAGACATGAAATAAATGAAACAAGCATCTTACCAGTCAGTTTGATGCTAGTTGTGAGGTGTTGTGACTTGACAGGCTGAGGTTGTGAAGAGGGATTTGCTATGCTCCAAGGTTAAACTCATTTGTTTTGTTGACACACTGATGATGATGATCTCTGTGAACATAAATCCTTCATTATTTTTCTCCCTGTTGGAGGCAAATCCAGGCATCTTCACAATCCATCATTCTGACCATACACAAGGGATGATTGCAGGCTCTGTGGCAATAATAGGCTTGAGGGCTTTTAGGAGCAAAGCTGAACATGCTTCTAGCAGATGGATGTTTCTCTTTAAAACACCAACAGTTCTCCATCTTGAGCTTTAGCTTGCCAGAGAGCGACACATCGGGGAAACATCTTATTCTTCGTGTGAGCTCATTCAGAGTCGTTAGAGCCGATCCTGATGTGTACCCCACTTTCATCCTCCTCCCCAGCAACAGCAGAGCACCTCATTCTAGAAACCTTGTATTTCCCCCTCAGATTTTATGCCCATGGGGTGAAGTCTGTTTGAAGGTCCTTGGAGGAGATCTTGTGCTGTTTCTACACTCTGAGATAAAAGATAACCCAGTGCTGTTTAATTCTCCATTAATATATCTGATCAATTTTAATGAGAGGGGGTGTTGATGTAAGGTTTATCGTGTGGACACCCAGCTGTGAGCTTAATTTTGGAGTGAATCCTAGTCTTCCATAGCACGTTGAGGCAACAGTTTGGTTTAATCAGTTGTTACATTTTTAGGAAAATATAAAATAGCAACTAAATCTGTCTTTTTTTTAGTTGATGTTTATAAACCGGCTTGCGATGCTTTGAAAAATAGGCCTATCTGTTGATATACATTTGCAGATGTGGTATATCTTTAAATTCAAGCTCAATTTGAGTCAATGGTGTAAGTTTAATTTATTTTTATACTCTTCTATATCGTAAATATTAAGATGGCCCACATATCTATACACGGACACATGTTAACATGAATACATCAAATCTGGCAAAGATGAATTTGTCAGTATGTCAGGGACTGTTGAAATATGTACGACATGTTATGGACGTCTTATATTACAAGTAGTCTTAGCGTATGCTGCTCTCGTTACCTTAATGTAGAATCTGTGTAGTTGATCCCCTGTGGGATTCCAATAAATGCAGTAAATGTGTCTTTATTATTGGTGGGGAGCTTTAGCAGCATGAAGATGTCCGTTCCCCCCAAATAGGCCATTTCTCTTTTTCTACTTGTCCAGATCATGGGAATGGATGCAGTCAGCAATCTTTGTTCAGTTTGATGGTGAAAACGGCACGCCTGGGTTAAATAGAAGCCATTTCTTGATGTTTGTTTTAAGTTAGCTGGAGCAACCGATTGATGCGGTTAACTGAAGTCAGTTGTCAATGAAAGTACACTGGATTACTTTTTTTTAAAGGCCCCTGAAAACACAATACAATTTCTCCCCACTTTTGTGTTCAGACACAAAGCAAAGTGCATTTTCGTCTTGCATTATTTCAACAAATTTTATATATATATATATATATATATATATATATATATATATATATAAAATTTGTTGAAATATGTGTATATGTATATATGTATATATATATATATATATATATATATATATATATATATATA
This sequence comes from Taurulus bubalis, assembly GCF_910589615.1. NCBI lineage: Eukaryota > Metazoa > Chordata > Actinopteri > Perciformes > Cottidae > Taurulus > Taurulus bubalis. Next base: position 15,884,753 of record NC_136596.1, on the reverse strand, counting down.
TATATGTATATGTATGTATATATATATATATATATATATATATATATATATATATATATATATATATATATATATATATATATATATATATATATATATATATATATACATACATATACATATATATGTATGTATATATATATATATATGTATGTATATATATATATATATATATATGTATGTATATATATATATGTATATATATGTATGTATATATATATATATATGTATGTGTATATATATATATATATATATATATATATATGTATGTATGTATGTATGTATGTATATATATATATATATATATATATATATATATATATATATATATATATATGTATATATATATATATATATATATATATATATATATATATATATGTATGCTTTAACAAACTACTAAGAGTATTTGTAAGTGGGCTATTTGACCCAGGTGTTGAAAACAGATATTGTTTGGCCTGTTTCATCTCAAGTTCTCTCCTTCACAACCTTTTTGACTCCCTTTATAATACGGGACAGCAAGAGAGAATGCTTCCAACCTATCAGGGAATTTTATCCATGTTGAGAGAAGTTTAATTAACCAGAGGAATCCAAATGTTTGCTTCTTTGACTTTTCCTTTCCATGTGTTGGCCTTGTGGTATGAATGATTGCAGGCCCTTAAGACTTTTCAGGTGTGTACAGACTTATATGGGATCGATGAATAAATCATGGTATGGTATTGGTCTGATTGAGTGAGGTGATGTATATGCAATTTACTATTTTTAAGATCTTATACATGATATATGTGTAGCAAGAAGGCATTTTATTTGTTTGAGATGACAATGGATGTTTTCTTTATGGGGTGCCTACTGTACCTCGTGGATTCTAAACGAAGGGGTTGCGATCCGAAGATCACATTCTGTGTACTAGAAAACATATATTTTTGATGTCTTTTTTTTAATGATGATTGTCTCTAAAATAATTATTACACAACATTGCTGTATAACTCTTATTATGATTCATAACATACTATTTTGCATTTGAATAGAAGTGGAATAAGGAGTGAAATCACTTTAATCCTAACTCATGAAGTATACAGTTGTACTCTCATAGTATCAACTGCAAACTGTACTTCTCTTTTTAAATGATACCTTAACATTTTGTGTGGATATGTGTGCTTGTATCTCTTTGTCTGTGCGAGTGTGTGTGAATGTGTGCCGAATGCATCTTAAACACATTTTAGGTTCATGTCCTTTAAAGATACAGCAATGTTCTCCGAGAGGTGCATGTTAACCAAACTGTGAGCAAGTTTATTGACAAAGTAAATGAAGGCTAATCAACGTCAAATTCCACAAGCACAATTTACATCCATGCGAGTGTGTAGAGGTCCCTCGATACTTTTGAAAGTGTGTTCACGTCACTGATTTGAGGGCAAAGAGCATCCCCTGGTGCATGACTTCTATCACTGCTCTTCGCTCTCAAGGCTTTTTTGTTTTTGTTTTTGACAGTAAGTGGGCGGACCCAGTCACCATTGTATCACTAATTGGTTTCAACTCTCGTCTTTGGATTGGCCGGATATCACTCCCGACACAGACGCTAGTTGGTGATATAAAGGTGGGTTACAATCCGCCACAACACTACTCAACTAGATCTCAGCCGCCCGCGCAGATCTCATTTGTGCTTGTGGATGCTGACATTGATTTGCCTTCATATTCATAGCTTTTTGCATACGAAACATCATAGCTTCTTTAGAGATATTACCCAGGTCTTATGGTGATTTAGCACTGTGGTTTTGCATCTTACTCCAGTTAGTTAGAAGGGTTTGTTCCTCTAGCGTGTTTGATTTATGGGGACGAGGTAGCGTTTGGCTCCTCTCCTCACTCTTTTGACCACATGTTAAACACAAGATAGTTTTACATCTGAAGTAGCTATTTCAATTGATAGTTTTAAATCATGATTATTGTGGTTGCGTTTCTCTTATCAAGCGGGCTCTACATATTGCTATTTAAAATGGATCATAAAGAGAAACTGAGATCAACTAAAAGCAAGATATAGAGAGACATTGATTAAACTATAAAGGGCTTCTTAATCTATCGGTCTTTATTGAATTGTGATGACCTTGTTGCATGTTTGTGTGTTTCTTGTGGAAAAATAAATGTCCCCTGGACTGGGGTAGTTTGTTTGACCTTTTGTCATCTTGGCTCCCCCTTGTTTTTCCTTCCACCATTTATCTTCACCATTTCCTTCTCCCCAGGCAGCTCTATGCTGGACTCATTATATGGTTATAAATTAGTTTGCTGGAGCTGTGGAGTGCAGCAAAAATGTACATTACGGTCATTTTCTGTAAGTGTATGTTATTGCTGTGATTGGCGCATACTACGGCACCCTTTCACCTCGGTCTGCGGAAGATCAGCTTACCATTTAGCACACCCCTCTTCCGTCAGGCTTAACCAGCAGCTACGGTTTCAGTCTTCTCCTTTTTCCACCTCCCATCACTCACCTCTCATGAGAGAGCTAGAAGGATGGGCGTAATTTCAAAAGGAAGTTTTGGACACTTTCACTTACAGTCTGAACACTAACGTTATATTATAATGTATAAAAAAAGAAAAACTGGACTAATAAGATATTCTAACACTCAAGGGACTGAATATTTATAGATTAAGGGCTGATTTATTTAATTGTTCCACAACTGCATCTGGCAGGAACATAGTTGGAAACAAGTGATGGGTGCATGTCTTTCTTCTTGAGGCAATTCTTAGGCTATAACTATAAGCATATCTGCTATTCTTAAAAAAAAATCTCTTTTTAAATTTGGTGTGTGATACAATTTACCACAAAGTCTGACTATTATTCCTATAATTGTAAGCAGATGCCAGATTCCAATGACCCAGAAATAGATTTAGTGATTCCTAAAAACACACTTTCATACAAGTTTATTTGTATTTAAATGATTAATTAAATCAATGACAAAATAAATGGGAATTAAATCAAATTATTATAAATAATAAATAAAAAGATAATTTCGCAGTGCAAATATCCCCTTTTTATTTCTTACATGATGGTTTAAATGTGTTCAACTTTAAATGAATGCAGCTAATGACTTGATATTGTTGTATCTATCATGGAAAGGGATGCAGGAGGACTGGTGTTCACACAGTCCATGGAAATTAGGTCTGCCCAAATCCTGCGTATATTTGTCAATTTCTTCATGAACATTATGAAATTCTCCACTTTCCAGCATTGTTGTTGCCGTCTTCTTCTTTTCCCTTTTTGTGGCATTGCAATGCCAACATTTAGGTGCAAACTGCCACCTACCACACTGGGTTATGTAGAACAGGATGTTGCATTCGTCTGTCTTTTCAGTATCAGTGCAATATTTATGGCTATAAATTCTTTAAAAAGTTTATATTGTTATTATTTTTTTCTTTAACTGTCAGTTGCATGGTAAGACAGGTGGTTTCATTTGTTGCTTGTGAATATTCAGCCTCAATGGATGAGGCTGATAATCTGAAAAGAAGAGGAATGTTATACAGACCAACTGAGACAAATAAATGATCTCTGCTGAAGCTCTGAGGTAGGACATTGGTTGACAATTCACGAGATCATAGGATATGGTCTGTAATAGACATGGATATTCAGACATCATTCATTGGGATTTACACTTCGTCCAGAGCTTGAGAATACCAGAAGTAGAAATTGCAGCCAATTTAAGGAGTGAATTGCTTGTCTGCTTGGTTCTCAGAGAAAAAGCACAAGGTGTTGGGGTAGGAGTAGCAGACTGGATGAAGACAAGGACATCAAGGTGAGGAGAGGTGGACTCGAAAAACATCTACGATCTTTACACAGCTGAAAAGTCAAATTACATGATTTTTAAAATTGAATGATTGTGTCTGTAATGTGTTTGTTTTTTTGGTGTCTTCATCAAAACCGAAGAAAAAAAAAAGAAATGATATATATTGCTGTCAAATCAAATGTTCACCGGGATCACAGAGGTTTATCAGCGGAGAATCACTTCCTGAAAAACATTTGCTCTGGTGTGGTTCAAATTAAAATATATATTTCAATGTAATGTTATCTGTTATCTGTTTTTTCAGGACAACCCAAGATTTTCCTTGATATTTAACTTTTCTTTTTCCATGTGTCTCCCATGACTGGAAAATGTATCAACTGTTAAAAGATAAGTTCATTCTAACATGCATATTAATAACAGATTGTAGAAAATAATACAATATAACAGTGAGCTTTGGCTCTGCTGCCTGATAAATAGTCCAGTCCTCACAATATTATACAATTAGCTTGGGCAATACAATGTAAACATAAGCCTACAGGCTATGGTTGCATATCACCTTTAAATTATAGATACTAAGACTCCTCATGGTTCAATGTTAATGTTTTTTGTTTTACTTGTGGGTCAGGAATCTACATGCTCACAGACCATTTTTAAACTTGCCTTTCTACAAATTGTTATAATTATCAGAAGTTATCAATTAACCAAAACGTAAGTTAATTTCAGAGGTTTTCTCTGGCTTTCTCTCTCAAACTTACCGCGAAATGCAAATCTCTAACACCACCCAACTGAACTCCTGTTTCCAAGATAATTGAAATGTCGCCTGCACTTCAGCTCATAAACTTTTTCTTTACCTGCCGCCATATTCTCGCAAGTGCGCCATCGGTACACTGTGAATGTGCGACTCTCAACAGAGAAGAGAAGGAAGCGAAGTTTCAAGTTCCGTTTATTTATAAAGCACATTCAAAAACAACAAAAGTTGACCAAAGTACTGTACAGTGGTAAAACAACAATACTATATAAGATGGCTCACTCCTGAGCTACTTTCCTCATTAGTTTAAAAATAATTACAAAATGTAACTTTTTTTTTTTTTTTCAACCGGGTAAGGGAATTGCTATATTTACTAGTCCAACGTTACATTTTACTTTACTCCTGAAGCTAATTTTTCAGAGAACCTTCTCATGTGTCCATGCATGAAAATAGTGTATAGCTGGAAATATTCATGTACCTTTCTCCATAAATTCACTTAAAACTGTTGTTCAAAATGTTCATTTTGCACTCAAGTTCTTATTTTAGTTATGTGCTGAAATGGAGAGTAAAGACAACAAGTTTACCTGATTGTTAATCCAACAATTCACTCTCATAGCGGGGTTTTTTTTATCTTTAGTTCCGCTTTATTCTCTCCTCTGAAGTTGCAAACATTGGCGTTTGACTTGACTGAGTTATGATTATTGCTGCCTCTGTGACCTTAATTCTACCCAAGTTATACTAATGAATCAATAATGAGGTGTAATTTTGTTTTTTTTTCCCAGGGGGAAAGTGCCACCATATTATCTGATATAATAGTTTACTGAACAATGCAGTTGTGTTTACTTCACATGAACAATCCACTTGAAACAAACCATCAAGGTGTATTTGCAAAATAAAGTACAGGCAATAGTGTTTTTCTTTTCTTTTTTTCAGAATAAAAGCCCTCATTTAGGGAATATCTCGTTCTTAAGTGACATCTAAGGTTTACGCTATTTGAAGAATATAGAAGATTGATTGTCATGTCTGGCATGTGTACTAAGTGTAACATCTAATGGCAGGAAGAGTGTTCATGTCACTCAAACATATCCACAGTTCTTCCTCTAATGAAAGACAGACACTATCGTATAGTTGTACCAGGATATAATGTAAATAGCTCCACAGGCAGGACGGCCTATTGAGGCGATTACACCCACTTACCTTCTCTATTTAAAGGAAAGACACGGAACACTGCATGCTCTACGGGAAATGGCTTTACAACATGTCTGTGTACAGTTTGTGTGTCTCACAGATATGTCAAAATAATTGTGTGATTTTAGTGCTTTTTCTTTCTTTTTTTAAACAAATTTGGCCTCTCAAACATATTCTGACACTTATGAGCCAAATATTGTGGCAACAAAATCTAAAGAAACTGTAAACTTATCAAATGGGAACATCTCACATGATTCTATTGTCTCAATTATATGTATGGACACACAATTGTTAACATGTAGATAGTAACCTTATGACCTTAAGAATGGCTACGTCAATGTGAGGACTTTTAAATATGCAAATTACATCAGAACCAAACGTTTAAGTTGACTGGTCATAGCACCGAACAAAAGCACATTGTTTTGTATAAAGGGACCAAAGCAACAATTAAATTAATATTATTTTTGCTCATTGTACAGGCATTATTATACTGTGGCATGTGCACCAGTATCTTTTTAAACTCATGGTGCTATGACCTATAACGTTAATGTCACTGCTACATCGCAACCATTGTGATAAATTGCCTCAATAAAATACAAAACGTTGATGAAAGCAATATCAAAACACCTTCAGGTACTGTAGATTACACTACAACAAGCTTTTTGCATAAAAATGTTTGACCCTGACTGAGGTCCTGTACAGTATCTCAAAATATAAAAGCTTCTTTTCACAACAAGTGGATGCAGGCCATGCAAGAGATTTCTTGTTATCTACATAAAAGTCAAATCATGCTTCAAAGTCCCTCGCCCCCCTTTGTCGTCAAGTACCATACTCTCTCCCCGGCGCTGTTGAAGCAGGTGGCACTCAGGGAATACAAAAGATTAAAAGTGGCAGAATTCCTTCAGCTTTTTACAGGCATTAGTAGTAGAATCCAAGTTTGTGTGGCGTCTAGGGATTCAGAATGACACTGGTGCCGTCCTCTTTTTCTCTGTGCTGGAAGGTGGCGTGAGCCTGCTCCAGATCCTCTATCACCACCAACAGCCGAGCAGCAATGCTCTGACCTGCCTTCATCAGCTGAACATTGCAATCTGCACCATCTGTGAGGCAGAAATTGTACAGTGCTATCCAGCAGAAATAGATAATCATAATGTCAACACGAGGCTATCCACATTAATAAAAATCAGGGCAGAAAATGTACAGTTTAGATGCAGCCTCACCTGGGTGAATGTCAGAGTTGATCGGTTCTCTATTGCTGGATGTCTGATCAGCGTCTGGCATCTCTACATATTTTTTCCTGAAATATGAATCTTATTATCACTGTTCTCTAAAAGCAGTTTTGTCTTTGCAGGGTAGTGCATTACTGTGTTGCAACATTGACCTCTAGTGTGCAGTAAATTAACTGCATCTTAGCTGGGAATTGTTCGCACCGACCTGAGTTTGTCTCTGCCCTGGAGAAGCTGCTTGAATATGGTCTGTGTCTCTACATCAGGATCCAGCGGGTCACTCCAGTCCCCCAGTGTCACAGCTGAGTGGGTTCTACTGCAGCCTATAACTGAGAGACCACCTTTTATTGAACAGTGGTGCTCTTCATCTGAACCTCACACAGGTAAACAGTACATATTATTACACTTTCCAATTTAACGGAGGTCTCATATTAATACAAGTTTGTACATTTTTAATGCTAATAGTCCTGGTGGCACTCAAACCCCAGCACATAATATCATAGAGAGAACATGTGTTATATGAACAATGACTGATGAAGCATATCTGTTGCTCAGGACTGTGAAAACCCACACAATACATGTAATCAGATGTAGCCTTAAGACGGTGACTAAATGTAATTGTTCAGAGAACATTGCGTTATGATTCTCAGAGCTTGTTCTCCACATGGCAGCAAAACAAATGAGAATACAGATCACCATGGAGCTCATTTGCTCTTAGAAGCCATCTACAAATAAGTTGACCAGGAGTGAAATAATGTATGTTGACGGTGAAAAATGCTGATATTATTTTAATTCCTGATTATCCTTCTCGGGGAGTTGTAGGTGTAATTCAAAATAAATGTATAGTTACACTATCCCGAGTCCCAAGGACTTAAACGTTTTGGCAGCTATAAGAAGTAATGAAAGATTACCAGCACGGTCCGCCTGCAGGCAGCAGGTCCACTTGCCACTGCGATGAGCCCCTGGGTGGAAAGAGGGCAGCATGCGCTCATTGTAGATGCTGACTTTCCTGATTGCTGACAGCCACTGGTTCAGCTCATTGACATTCTACAGACACAAATATACCATGAACCATTAGACCATTTGGTGGTCTATTAGAGTCATTCTGAAATTAAAGCAGGAAAAATGTTGCTATACAAAAGTAAATGAAATGCCTTGTGTACTATATATATATATATATATATATATATATATATATATATATATATATATATATATATATATATATATATATATATATATATATATATAACTCACCTTCTCAAACTAACTCATATATATTTATCAGTTTGTTTATTTAATTGGGACAGAGCATGTTAATGCACAGCAGTATACAAATGCAAGTTGTAAACATGCTGCAGTTAGAAAAAATGCTCTACCATTGTCAGCTTAATTGTATTTGATCTTAAATTGTATATATATATATGATAGACAAGTGTCAAGAAAGTGGTGGAAAAATCACCAATCCAAGAAAAAGCATTTCCATTGCAAACTGAAAAAGGTCAAGAACTTGGTTGGTGACTGACAGGTGTCGGTGCCAAAGCACCTTGCACTGGATGTACATGGTGTGCAGCTGTCCGTCGTTGTCCTGGGAGATGACCTGCATTACATTCTGCTGCTGAAAGGCATTTTCATCCACCCTCTCCACGGCACACACGCAAAGAATAGGGATTGAGGAGCGCACCTGCAACAATTCAGCCACAAACCACAACACCAATTAACACAAGTATGTAGGCTGGTAAGGATGGATTTTACTTTAGGCACGAAGGTTTAAGCGAGATAACATTTGATCATATAGCAAATTAATGGAGCAGTGTCTTATACTGAGATACTTTGCACACATTAGGCTTAGTTTTTAGATTAGGATGAACCATGCGAGACAAGGAGGAAGTGAAGATTAAATCAGCATCGCAGGAAAGGCCACTTTAAAGTGTAAATCAGCCACTTCCAGTAGGAGCTCGCTTCACTGACACTGGAGTGCTCCAACATTGAGGAAAGGGGCCAGGACATTGTCTGCAATCTGATTTGCAATGTTAGCATGAATATCCACAGCCTTCAAGTACCCCTCGCCTTTATTCCAGTCACACAAAGCCGAGACTGGCTCAAAGAGGGAGCTTTTTATTGGGCTAGAGAGAGCCTGCTCCCCTCTCCGTCTCCCTCTCTCTGTGTCTCTGGCTGGTGAATGAGAGGAGATAATTATCACAAGGTTAGGCACCACATGGTAATATTACTAATGATGTTCCCACAAGGAGACCAACATGAATACAACAAAGAGAGCTGGGGATGACTGAAATGTTTCCTATTTTTATGAGCCAAGTTGATAAACGTCCTTAAAAGGGTAGACTCAGTGATTAATTCGTCATCAGAGGGCAAATCAGCTTCTAATAATGGATGATTCACTTTCACATGACTTGGATTCAAAGTTTTCTAAATCGATTTTTGGCTGGTATACAAGACAAGGGGAATAATATATATCTGGCTGACATCACTTGTGTTTTGGTCCAGATGTCACAGTAAAAGACAGATTCAAGAACAGTACTAAGCTACGTAGGAAAAAGATAAAAACTTGAAACAAAGACTGGTTGCCAAAATGGCTTATAAAGTAGATAAACATATGTAAATAGAAACAATATAACAATTGAACCTATTGGTTCAGTACTAACCTGCCAATCAGACGTCTTGGCGTAGGACAGTGTCTCACTAGTCAACCAGAAGTGGCGTTTCTTAAAGGCGAAGCGAGATAGCAGTTGTGGTCCCTCTGCCTTATGTTTGTGGAGGTATCCCTCTTTAACTGTGACTGAGGGCATGAATACGGCCCTCTGTGGCACCTCAGACACTGCAGAATGAAGTTGAAATAGTTTTAAACAGAGAATGTAAAGGAACACTTTGCAAAGCAAATGTTTTAGCGCGTTCAAGTCCCCTTCATTTGTCATTGTTGGTACCTCAGCCTCCTTCATTGCCACATGAAGGACAGCTTCAAAGAGGCATAACAAGCCTCCATTTCTGTCCAACAAATCCACGTGAAGAGCATTAAATGTCAGACTGGCCTTTAAGAGAAAAGAGTAGGTGTGGTGTGCAGGAGGCGGCTGAAACATGATATATCAGAGGGGGAAGAAGTTTCACAACAACAGCCTCGCTGACACATGACAGTAAGAAAGCAGCCCAGAACATGTTGGGTAACCAGTGTGGCGTGTACGAACGCCTTCAGTTTCTCACTCCAGCTCCCCGCCAGCTCATTAATTATGTCATTTCTTTTCTAGTCTTCCAGCCAGTTATGAATATTTCACCACTACAGAATTGTTTTGCTTAATCCTGATATCAGCTGCAACTGCTCACTAGCAGCTGGCCTGTGGCTGATTAGCTCAACAGCATGACCTGCTTTCTTTTTAAGTTTAGCGGTGTGTGCTTACTATTGTCATACTTACCAATGTCATGATCTATGTCAATCAACTTGTCCAGGAAGTCTTTGACAGAAGCCACACTGCGTAGAATGATGGGATGAAGAGGCGCCATCCACTGCTCCTTTCCGTGACCCAGCTGAAGGCCCAAGTTCCCGACGCTTTGCAATGCCTGGTGAACATAAAGACACAATTTCCACTCAACATTCACATCTTCCGCACATCAAATCCCCAGTAACTGACAGAACTCAGTGCGAGTGACTGCATATCTCAAAGTCGGAGATCAAAAGGGTCCCTGAGGCCAAGCATGCTGAGAGGCCCTTTGTCCGGCCCACACCTGTCCTAGGGCGAGGAGGAAGTTCCTCTCTACACCCCTCTCTGATGCTCGGCTTTGAACCGCAGTCTGGTCGTGTCACACGCAGAGGTAAAAATAGCATGTTCTCTTTCTCTGTGGAGGACCCATGGCAACAGCACTTCAGCACCATGGACAGCAACCACAGAACCCCCATGTGGGAGAACAACAAATGTTCACTTTTCTTCTAAAATGACACCTCTGTTTATAATGATATCGAGGGTATTCATGGTAGCGACAGTCAGGGGTCCCTTTCTTTCAAACCCATGGTGAGCTCCGTTACCCGCTAGATGCCTTTCTTGCCAGTCAAAAATGATATTTTTTTGGTCTTCCTTTTGTAATTTGAGCTTTTTCCACATGAAACAGGATGTTTGAGGAGGTATATTGTTTAACTTTGTGGTAAACAATGGCATGGCACTACTGCATACTTGATGTAGTTGGTAAAGCAATTCACTGTGAGATGCACTGTGTAGGATCTTGAGTTGTCACACATTCGATAAATAAATGGATTCCAGACTCTGAGACATAAAAAACGTGTTATAGAAAAAGAAACCTTTATATATAGGTTATCAATAAAAATGTCCAGGAAGTACAGTTTTTATATTGACATAAAACTAAAAATTTATTTGGGCAGATATTGCAGACTTAACAGCATTATGTAATTACCTCACAAGGTGAAAAGGTAGAAACGGCTCAGTGCTCTACCTGCTGTTATTGGGCATCATTGCATACAAAAGCACTGCTGTCTACACATGTAGTATAAGCATTGTACGTTCCATTCCTGCTTCATATTTATTTGTTTAACACTTGCAAATTTAAATTGCTCAATGTTGGCAGACAGCATGTGTCCTTGCATCCTGTTTACTGTTTGCTTTCTCAGATAAGTGTGATGTCTGGAATAAGTTAGTCATAACAGTGTGTGTACGTTTGTCTGCATTGTGAATTGTACCTTGGCCAGCAGCAGCAGCGTTCTGCTTGTACGTGTATCTGCGTGCTGATCCCTCAGCTGGAACAGTTTAGGTGTGAGGATTGCAGGAGCAAAAAAACGCAGGAAAAAGAATCCACTTATGGCCAGATACTTCACATCCTGTAAAAATGATATTAACAGCTGTAATGATAATGCATTAATGATTAAATGTCAAATACATATTCTCTACATATTTATAAAAATGCTTTTCCAACTGTTTTTCTGACTGACTGACCTCATTCTCAGGTTCAGCAAATTGCTCCTCTACTCTCTTGTGTAGCTGTTTGAAGGCCACTCGCATGACAGGAGGACACTGATCAACTGAGCCCACGATGGATTCAATGATGCTGGTTAAATAGCTCTGCAGCATCTCCACACTACTGTCCCGCACCTCTGCCTCCGACACTGCACCTTTAAATGAAATACGTCTTCACAGAGGACAGATAGCGTAAATGACTGACTGAATCACGGTGTCAGAAAACTACAGATATGCACAATCCAAAGACAAAGCACCAGCCGTTTTGTGTATAGATTTCTCTCAAATATAGTTTACATCACCACTTATAATATAACCGATAACCCCTCTGTTCCTGAATATGTCTTTACATGTGAGAGCATGCTGTGCGTTTGAGCGAGGAATTGACGATGTCCAACGAGATGTATGGACAGCAAGTGGAAACAGCAAACAAGGTGATGGCAGGCAAATCTACTGCAGACAGACCGCACATTCGGTCCTGGATATACATCTCAGGGGGCTCATAGCAGTTGCCAAGCAACAGCCGTCCCCCTTTTTACGTTCCTTTTTTTATTTTCTCACATTGAGATCTTTCTCTCTGGGGTGAAGTGTAAAGGAAGTGGGCAGTCTCCTGTGGCAGCTTTTCCATTTGACCATTTTAACACAGAGATTGTGAACTAAACACATTAACCTACAACCCACATTTATTATTTGTGGCTTAAGACGCACCTGAAGCAGATCTAAACAATGTTTAGGTCAGAATAAAAAAAACATGGTCTGTTTTACCTTGTGCGGTTCAGATCAATCTTACATGGGTCCAGCTCAATATACTTTTTCTCATCAAAGATGCGGTTGATGATGGGCTTCAGCACCTCATGGAGATACAGCATGCCAACCGCCTGACAGCAAAACAATACCAGATGTTGAATACATCCTCATAGATACTCTGCATCTATGATACATGGATTGTTTTCTAAAATGTGCAAATATGCATATTACAAAAGGTACAGTATAATGTAGCAAGGGACCATAAGCCATGTAACTAACCTAGTAGATTTATTTAATAGAGATAAAAAATGTTAAGGAAGAAAATAGCACAAAATAGCCAAAAGATTAGAAATAATTAACAGTCATATCATGCTTTGACTCACAGTAGCAACAGAAAAATCCATCACTTACAATTCCTGATAAAATAAAACAACAGGTATGTTAATGCACCTTCATGAACTGCTCCATGGCCTTGGAGGAAAGGGAGTTGGAGCGAAATAAAGTGTTTGGATCAGCTATGAGAGCAAAACAGAAAAGAGATTGATTAGGTTTTTAGAAAATAATAACATCATTTACATCTCCACATAGCTTTTGATTAAATAAAAATAAACTCTACTGTTGTCTGTCCACTGTATTAAAAGCTTCCAATGAGTCCAAAATATAAGCTTTCACAGAGACTCTCAACAGGCTCTGAGAGTGCTTCATTAAATTGAACTGAAAGCGATTAATACCTGGATCCTAGTGGATCCTTTGTCTGTTTTTGCCCTCAATGCAGGCTTTTGGTCTCCCGTGTTCATGCTTTTTTTCTGCTTGGCATACGTTTATTGACTAAGAATTGATCTGCTTTAGAAACGCAGAGCCCAGTGTGACAACTGAGGGACGACCGACCTTGCTGCAACATTACTCAAATCCTTCACAGTGACAGGATTGGGTTGCCAGGTAAAATGTTTAAAGATCGTGTGTAGTAATGTGGGGTTTTGATTGCAGCCCAGTCGGTGTACAGTAACATGTGCCCTTTCTTTACCCCAGTGCCCAATTTTAATGTCTGGCTGCTTGCGACATCTATTCCTGACCAAGCAGTTACCGTTAGGATAATGTGGAGTTGCTATGGTAACATAGGCACTATGCTTATTATCTCAAACTACACCGACTAAACCAAACTCAAAGACCAGAGCACAACTCTGTGTGAATTTGCAATAGGGATGTGGTGCGGAGGCAAACACATGACTAATACAGACAACCGAGAAGCCCTGAAAAGAATGTTGGATGAGTAAATAATTGGCATCAGGGTGGAAAATATAGTGCTGGTAGACTTGAGCTGCCCACACATTGAACTCAAATGTTCAGAGACCTTGATGTCAATTCAGAGTTTAAATAGAAGCATCCCTCAGAAGGTTTCTCTGACTAATACAAATACTGACTAACAGAGATAAACTTGTGTATCTGTGTTTATTATGTAATGTTTTGAACTAGATATTTCTGCATATCCGCTGTTTCACTTGGTAAAGGTTCGGACCGACAATGATCGAACATTTTAAACAGTTTTGATGTTGTTCCTTGAATCTTACTGGTGTGGTTGACCTCCCGCGTGTTGAGGTAATCCAGGAAGGGCACCACCAGGCCCTGGCCCAGGTAAATCTTTACCAGGGTCATCGCCACATCCTGTCGGCTCTCAACCGTGTTCACCTCCTCCAGCATGGTCAGAGCACTGGTATCCTCCACCTGGGGACAAGAGAGCTCACTACTAACATGTACAAAGGGTTTTTCTGTTGCCTAAAAGCCAACATTTAGTGAATTGTGGAGTCCAATGCATATTACGCCGAAAAAACATAGTGATCCTGACCTCTGTAGGGGAGATGACTGACTCCACCAGAAGGTGAATGAGGGGCTGATAGTACACAGATGGCAAGATCCGATCCTCCACCAAACGCACCTTCAGGCGCAGCGCTCCCAGCTTGCCACTGGCAACAGAGGAAAATACCACAGAAACCAAAAAAGGAGATTTTCAACACACCTTGATCTTGCCCTTTACGTAAGCTCCCATACAAATACCTTTCTTGAGTGAATTTTAAAACACTGATTGATGTTCAATTTGCTTCTTAAAAATGTCAGCAATGCTTCTCTTAGTTATGCAAACACACAAAGTCACCAAATTGGACAGACAAACAAACACACCCATAATCCTCACCCAGCATCAACCTCATTGTTTCCCAAGGGAAGCAAACGAAACCAGCCCTCTAATGGAGGTGTCTTGTGCAAACAAGCAAAAGGGATTTCCACCTGTAGAAAGAAAGCATAGACAAGGATACAATATCAGATGGGAAAAACAACAACTTTAAACTAATGCATATTTTGGTGGGAAACTCCTTGTTTCCAGGTAAAGCATATTTTGTGATCACAGCATGAAATATATAAAAAGATGCCATACTACATAATTATTGCATCCTCACCTTTCCCAGAAAGTCATTCTTGCCCACCATGTCCCAGTCCCAGACCTCCACAGTGACATTTCCCTCCTCACTCAGCTCTTCTGGATCTAACTCCAGCTCCAGAGTCTCTCCCCAGTGAGGGAAACGGGTCTTCTTGATAATCTAAAACACAGAGGGTTCCGGTGTTAGGAGTTCCTAAATGTGCATTAGTAAAATAAAATAACAGACAACCAAACAACCATCAATTACAATAGCAGAACATGTATCTCTGGCTCCCCTGAAACCAATACATACTGCACTTCAGCTCACCGAGGTCTCTGCACTGTGGTTGTTGAAAATAACTCTTGTAAAAGGATCAGAGGTTCCAGAAATATCTCTTGGAGCCAAGTCTCTGCGAGCATCACAAGAACAAAAGACAACAGAACAGATCAATACATTTGAATAGCTCAACAAACTCCTGCTACTCGTTCTGCAAATTGAATTATAAGCAAAGAAAAACAGCTAAAACTTTCCACTTGACCTTATTCCCTCAAACTTGATTCACATTCATCTGAGCATTTGAATAACATAGTGTCAAGCTCTGATTGACATGCTCATTAATGCCCTGCCTGAGAGGAAGAGATTGTAGCCTGGGACACACAGATGGGGCAACGAGTGGTGTGATAGTGGCAGGATGATTCAGGAGGAGAGTGTGGATGCCTGCGGGTTGATGATGATAAGATTTCAGCACAGAAACACTGTTGGCATTGCCAGGTTTTCAGCGACAGTAATGTAACTTGTGACTAATGACCAGTTTAATCATTTTTAAACTACATAGATATGTGATAGTTTACCACTTGCAACTACATTTACACATGCTTTTAGAGTACCAACCCTTCTGGTCGCAAGCCTGCTACTCTAATATTTAGGCCATTGCGGTCCATTGTTATCTCTAAATAAGAAATGATTTTCCCTCATAGCAGTGGCAGAGGCAGGATTTAAAGCACACAGGGATGTTACCTGGCTTCAATGACTTGACATCGCAGGCTGATCTTCTCTGTATCTTTCCGTAGTTCCAGGCTCAGATGGATTTCTCCCTGGACTTCTTCATCAGGGTTGACCCTCGTCAGGTTCAGCCAGCTATCTAGTCCTGACAATAGAGACATTATTCATTAAAAAAGGCACTCCTCTCAAGAATCAAACATTAAGAGAGAAAAACTAAGGATGCAAATCATATTTTTCTAATTAACAGTTTTCTGTTGATTGACAAATGTATTAATCAACTAACTATTTAATTACTTAATCACTATTAATCACATCAATAATATTACATTATTTTGTTTATTTTAATTTTTCAAGCAAACAATATCGAACGTTCCCTTGTTCCAGCTTCTCAATTGAGATTAACTTTATTTGATCTTTGTTTTATTCAATATTAAACGTACGCAAAAGTATTTTGGGGGGGATTTAGATTGTCGATGGTGGAACAAGCAATTTGAGGATATCAACTTGGAAATATAGTCCTTGATCATGTCACATTCAATATATTCAGTTTTATTATTTCAGAAACACCACACATAAGCGAGGGTATAATGTCAAGGACAGACCCGGAGAATATTCCTGTGAGTAACTAACTGACTCAGTGCGTCGCCATGTACAATTGAATCACATGACTGAAGGCCACGCCAGGTGGCTCCCAGGAGAGATGCATCAGTATGCAGCAAACATTCCCTGGTAAACACTGAGCAATTTAATAAAACTGCAACGTCATCCCGAAAAATACAATATTTTGTGCTTCATCACAAAAAGAATTGTGATGCACAATGATAATAAAATCCAGCTCATGAAGACGAACACAAGGATGGCCGTCATAATAACACATGCATCGATGTGAATGCAAGTTTACACAGTTCAAATCAACTCAGCAAATCACATGAAATGTGCGAGAGAGCACTGAGAAACTTTCCCAGGGTCTCTGTCTAAAAAAGGCTCCCCAATCCCTCAGACCTTTGGTCATGGGAAGCCATGTGTGTTTAACCTATGAACTTTCACCCATCCTGCTACAGATTTGTTCACTCATACCTTTAGCTTGAGATCCAATGGCTTCTTTGCTCAGAGTTATCTTCCCAATGACGTCATCATGGCTGTAGAAAGAAGGAAAGATAAAAGAAGAGATTATCAAATGGAGGCTATTGAAAATGCTATCAAAGTTGTTTGATCTTGGAAGAGTTAAATGAGGTGAATTAGAGTACTGGTGGTCATGAGAAGAGAAGAAAAAAAACTGTAATCACCCAATCTGGGCATCCATCTGCCTGATGATGTTTGTTTATTCAAAACTCAGTCTTTTTCCCAAAACATATAAATTGTATGGGGTTCATGTTGGCTCATTCATGAGGCAAGTTAAGCAAACAGTCATGGCTTCAAAGACTATAAATCATATTTAACACATTTCCCCTTGGGGATGAATCTATCTATATGGCAAACTCTGTCAGTCAAGAGCAATGGTTGGATATTGAATAATTTTAATACAGATTTGTATGACAGTGTTACCCAATCGTGTCTTCGTCCATGACATGAAAGGAGAGTGAATGGAACCCCATCGGGAGGTGCAGTGTGTACTCTTCGCCCCAGAAAGGACTGAGGTTCTTCCACACTGTGGCCGTCCTAAAAAGAGAGGTTTCACGCGTACTTATCAGA
This sequence comes from Taurulus bubalis, assembly GCF_910589615.1. NCBI lineage: Eukaryota > Metazoa > Chordata > Actinopteri > Perciformes > Cottidae > Taurulus > Taurulus bubalis. Next base: position 15,866,999 of record NC_136596.1, on the reverse strand, counting down.
CCTTATGCAGAAACACATCACATCAATGTGCAACAATAGAGATGGCAGGAGTCAGAATTTATTGTAAATGTGCCAGTAGTATAAGCCCTCACTTACCCACCCACACTACCTGAGGGTAGACAGAGCACATGCTTATTCCAGTAATATGTATATTTAAAAAAAAATCTGGGGTTTTGGACCTCAGGATGAATTATGGAAGAGAATAAAAGAAAAGAAATGTGTGCCTTTTCTGACTTGTCACTTTTATCATAGGTCCAGGAAAAACAAGGCTGAAAGTGGGCATTGAATGTCTGGTCAGATATTATTATTTCATTATTATTTTGCCAATATTAGACCATCTAAATAAAAAATGATTTTATAGAAGACCTTGTGTATATTATTTAAAGAAAGGTATTGAGAAAAAACTATATTTTAGTATCAATAGTCCCAAACATAGATCATATTGTTAATCGGTTCAAAGGATTTCAGAGAATACCCTGTCCTAGAAAAAAGCTTTCATCAGTATAATCAAGCTTTCTGTTTCTAAGAGAGTACTGTACCCATTATCTCCCACCAAAATCTACCAGCCACATCATCCACTTGGCCAGTAACACTCAGATAATTAGTGAGTGTCTGCAGTGAACCATGGAGCGGTTTTCTGCAACACACCAGATGGAACAATAGCCATTGCATTCCCCCATGCTCGTTCTTTCACACATCAGACATTTCTTTCAAAAAACTAAAATCTGGATTGCTGTCAAATTGCACTAGTTGGAAATAGCACACTGTAGTTGCTATTGAAAATAGCCTATTTTTTATTGTAATACTTTGGAGGATAAAATCAACTGTACTTTTTCCACTCAAACTGAGAACAACTCTGAACCAGCTTCCAGCCTTCTCCTTAGTTACACCAGGAGCTCACTGCAATAATTGATGCACCCTCTCCATGGTTACCAGCGGGTGTTTTAAAGGACGGACAGGTATCAGGTTCTCTGGATGAGCCACGCTATGGGCACCAACACCCTGATCATACAAACTACACTCGGGTTTACATGTGCAGAGTTGAGGGAACTCAGCCAGAAAAGTAACCTACTGCAAATAGTCTACCTGTGATGACACATGAGCACTTGCACTGCAAGCAACAGACATTCTCTAGCTGTAGCTATATATAAAACCATAACGTGTCAAGTATGCACATCTTCATTTATAATCAGAGAGAACTCACCTGGCCACAACTTCGTTGTCAACTTTTACAATGCAGTATGGATCACTGGTTCCAGAGCTTAATAAGATGACAAGAAAAAATATATGACAACATGAGAAGTTTTAGCATGGCAAATTTGCCTGTTGGTAAACTTAAAATCTAAATTAAAATATGATTTAATTTACGTTTACTTATACCGAGGTCAATTAGAGCAGACAGACCTGATTCACCTCTAATTCCTACAATTAACATAATTCACATGAGACAACGTACCAGTAATTGGCGTTTCAAATCTGACTTTTCTCTGAACTAATCAACGTGATAAATAGCTGTTAAACCGTGTTGAGACTATATATATTACAAGACATAAGACTTGACAGACGCACATGCCATTCAGATATTACTTACACGTCTTTGGCCGGGAGGTTCCTGCCCTCGACAATTCTAAAATAAAGAGATGTATTTTTGGCCATTTTAGTCGAGGAAGCTATTAATCCAATTAATCCTGTTCCCATACGCTCTTATAAATAGTGCTCTTCCCCTCCGCAAGTGAGTTTTCTTCATTTCATGGCACCTTTGGCGCGTGACGCCGCACAGCCCACCAGTAGCGCGCGACACGGGCGCGCATGCAGCCCAGTCAGTCCAGCAGGTTGAACACAGAGGGTCACAGACAGTGTGGGGAGCTGAACTGTAGTCTGCAGATGTCTCAGTCTTATATCGTCTCTTCTTTTAAACGAGCCAAATGGATGAACCCGCCAGAAATGTCCAATCTGAAATAAACAGGATCGCATACACTGCAGTCATAACAGAACAAGACGTTAATTGTTGTCATATCTGACATTGCTCACTATCTGTTTTTAATTGACGTTATTGCCTTTAACAAATATATATATATATAATAATGCTTCCGTGCTAATTTATAATGCCCGTAAACGTATTGCCATATCTTGTTAAATAGGTCCTCAGGAGGGTCCCTTCTGCGATACAATGCGCCACCTGGCGAACACATTAAGCTACTGCACGCGCCATTACGGACAGGCATATTGACAGCCAGCAACTTGGGGTCCTTAACCCACAGCTAACAAACACATCACTTTCCTCTTGCATTCAAGTTAGTTTAGTAACTTTAATCGCCCTTAGATGCAGGCTAGTCTTCAATATAACTTACATTTCGTGTTTCTGAACACGTTTAAACACACAACCATTAAAGTAGCCGAGCCTGGTGCTTCTAGCTCGCGTATCTGAACGTGTTAACCAACTCGGTATTCATCTTTGCAGTTCAGGAGATGGATGTTTATCCCGGAGTCACTGACGGCGATTCCACTAAACATCAAGAGAGACATTACTACCTGTTATCTGAACTGCAGACCTTAGTCAAAGATTTACCGAGGTAATGCTACCTTCCCCTCAGTCGAGACTTCCTTCACTTTTAGCGCGAAACAAACCCAGATCCCGGTGATGACTTGTGTTTTGTTGTTTCTCTCCACGGTTAGCTCCTTCCAGCAGCGCCTGTCCTACAGCACGCTGGGAGACCTGGCCCTCGCGCTCATAGACGGGACGGTTTATGAGATCGTGCAAGGACTCCTGGATATTCAGCATCTCACAGAGAAAAACCTGTACAACCAGAGGCAGAAGCTGAACGGGGAACACCAAGGTCGGTGCTCTGGCTCTCTTTCGGAAAACGAGTAGTGACAAATGGGTCCTGTTCCAAGAAGCGAGCTTGTGCCTGTTAACCTGGATGATGGCTGATTCAAACTAGGAGTTCCTTCAAATCAAGAACAGTATCAATCAATCAAACGTTATTTCAGACTCAAGGTCCAGATAGTACAAAACATCAAATAGAATAAAAATACATACAAAAGCACAATTAAAATACATAGACCTACCAATGCCGTATAAATAGACAGCTGTACCAATGTCTCCACAGCTGGGACTGGTAGTGTGTAGTACTCAACTTTATGTTTTATAAAACCAAGATTATTTCATTTTCAGAGTCATTAACTCAGCAGATAAATGTCTACATAAGATTTCTTAAAACCGTTTGGAAAGTATAAAGTCCTGCAGCCACAAACATTTCACTGGCACTACACCATCTCGTTCTCTTCAGTAATATTCTCATGGCATCATTATAAGCTACTTGAAGTCTCCATAGGCTTGCTTTTTTTGTAATTAGACCACAAGTGTGCAGTGTAGAGTGGTGTACAATATGCTCTAAACAAGGACATCTTCAAGTAGCGAACCTGCTTCTTGGAACAGGCCTTAAGTGTGAGGTTGCAAATGCATCCCAGTGAGATGTTTGATTCGCTGTTACTTTTGTGTGCAGCACTCAAACAAGATCTTGTCCGGAAACACAAAGATGGTATACAGTCATGCAAGTCTCACAACCTTGTGCTTCTCAAATCCAACCAGCAAGCAGAGGTTGAGGTAAGGCATTGACATCCAGATACATCTGATCACTAAAAGGGCTATGATTATTGCTCCATTCTTTTGTTTATTAATGGTTATGTGTTGTGTCATCAGGCTCTGGAAATTCGTGTGCGAGAGGAACAAAGGATGATGGATAAAAAGATTGTAGCGGAAATGGATCAAAAAGTGATAGACCAGCAGAACACCTTGGAGAAAGCAGGAGTCCCTGGATTTTTTATCACCACTAATCCTCAGGTTAACACCTTTACCTGTCCACTCACTGTAGTTGAAATGCATACTAACGCCACAAATGGTAGTGCAGCATAGAAAACATGCTCTTTGTGGTACAGACAAATGCCCAGCAGATGGCAATGTATGTCCTAATTAATTACTCCTCTACTATTATGTGTTATTTCAGGAGCTGACAATGCAGATGAACCTCCTCGAATTGATCCTCAAGCTTCAACAGAAGGAGTCACAATCTGGACTCCTTTGAGAAGGAGGCCCAAATGTGTCAAAAGAGCGGGGGAAATCTTGCAATAGCCAATGACTGTCGGTCAACATGTGGCATTGATTGCTTAAACAACATGTTTATCACTTATAATAAGTGTAATATTCACCATCAAAAACTATAGGAGAAGGCTGGTTCTCGAGTGCACAAGTAAGACGTTTGCAGTCTTGGTGGAGAACAGAAGCAGGTTGTGACAACGTAATAAAGCACTAAACTGACATGTCACAGATTGTGAAACTAGGAAGTTCACGCGTTGCAAAACCTTTACAGATACATTGTCTACATATTTAAAGAGAGCATTGAGGGAGAGGGCTCTGTCAGAAATTAAATTGAAGATCAATATATTGCTTACAGAGACATCTGGGACTACTTCTTCATGAATGCCTCCTGATGCCTTTGACTGAAGTGGCAGGACCATTGTCCAGCACGTTATTGCTTATTTATATAAACAGTATTGTAATACATTGCTTTATTGTATTTTATTTATTTTTTTATCTGTTAAGTTTGCTTTAGTTGTGTGGGCACTAGGGGTGTAAATTAGATCTTCAGCCAACAACTTCAAATGTACATTGATATGTTGTCTGTTTGTTTAAGTTTACTTCCCACATAAATAAGCAACAATGAACAATTTAGTTAAAAATATGATATGCATATGAACAGAACCAGTTTGGACGGCAGTCTTTCATATTTGGATGTGTTGATTTTTCCATTGCATGAATATTTGTTTTCATAAAACAAATTATTTAAGTCTCTCAAAATGTCTGTCTTTTGTGAATTATTTTACAGTAACCTTTTTCAGTGCAGTCATTTATGCGTAGCACTGATTCCCAAATTGCTTCACAAGGAGGCTACCACGACTCCTCAATCAATGAAGAGATAATTACAACAGCCGTTCCCCTGGGAAAACTCCGGGGGAGACGGCAAAGGTCATGCGGGATTTTGCGTGTTAACACTGAAGACACGTCTTTCCAGGTCGACCAGTTGTGTGTTATATTTGTTCAGTTGTATCTGTTTGAGCCGAATTTTACTATTATTATGTGTACTTACTCCAGCTGCTCATGTTCATATGATTCTCTCGTGTTTAAATTCATATTGAGCACCGGTTCCGGATAATCTGCTGTAATGTGGGTGGGGCGCAGTGGGGAAGCCCTCCGAGTTAAAGGTGACTGTGCCTTTAAGAAGCAGCGCATGTAGTTTTTTTATTCCTCGCGCACCTTCGGCTCCATCACCAGACGGTTCACTTCGGTAACTTATCTCAGCGCTGGACCTGCATCACACATGACGGACCCTGAACAACAACGGTACAGCAAGGCTTGTGTTTCTTATGTTATGGCGGACGTGTCTGTCTATGCGGCTACAATCACGTGAAATAATCACACCTGCTCACGCACGAATGATTGCGATGTCGCTCTGCACATTCAGGAGTAGAGACTAATAGACTAACGATCTTCTTTTTGCGTCCGTTTCCATTTTGTTTTAAATTATTAATTTGCCATTAAAACAACGTTTATTCCCGTCGTCGTCTGTTCCCTCCACGGAACAGTATGTGGCCATAGATAAATACTGCTCAAGATTAATAGTTGATGTAGTGTAAACGAATCTTGTAGTTTATGGCGCCGGGGGGTTATTTCTAGAAGGGAATAAAGCGTTACGTAATTATAGCGGAGGCGTCCTGTTGTCGCCATATGCCCATCGAGGGCAGGGATAGGATGTTGCACCGCCCAGACCAGGAGGCTGAATACTGGCTCTCACTGATAAACAGCCACGACACATTGTTTGCAGTCAAACAAATAAAATAAAATGCACTCGTCAATGTTTGTTTGCTTGTGCTCTGTCTTGCAGGTTAGCTTGATAAACCGGTAATGGCTCCAGTGTGACCGTTTCGACAACTTCCTGTCTAGCTGGCCTTTCCAACTCTGTAAATATGGAAACTTGTCCTAGAGGCTGCACCCCAGCGGTGCGCTTTTGTCAGCGACTGAACCGACTCAAGACACTAGACGATGACATGATGGCCACGTCGCTGAAACGCTGCCTCTCCACCCTGGACTTGACTCTGTTGGGAGTCGGTGGCATGGTGGGCTCTGGGCTTTATGTCCTGACAGGAACAGTGGCTAAAGACATAGTTGGGCCTGCTATCATCATATCCTTCATTATTGCAGGTCTTGCCTCTCTACTGGCCGCCTTTTGTTATGCAGAGTTTGGAGCACGCATTCCCAAAACAGGATCTGCCTACATGTTTACCTATGTATCTGTGGGAGAGGTCTGGGCCTTTCTCATTGGTTGGAATGTGATTCTGGAGAACATGATCGGTGGCGCTGCTGTGGCACGTGCTTGGAGTGGCTATCTGGACTCCATTTTTAACCATGCCATCCAGAACTACACCGAGACACACATTATGCAGTGGGACGTGCCCTTGCTTGCCCATTACCCTGACCTCCTTGCAGCAGGGATTCTAATAGTTGCCTCATTCTTCATTTCCTTTGGAGTTCAAGTGTCCTCTTACCTCAATCACATCTTCTCCACTATTAGCATGTGTGTCATCGTTTTCATCCTGATATTTGGCTTCATGCTGGCTGAACCAGCCAATTGGAGCCAGAAAGAAGGAGGTTTTACACCTTTCGGGCTATCTGGAATACTGGCGGGCTCAGCCACATGCTTCTACGCATTTGTGGGCTTTGATGTAATTGCATCTTCAAGTGAGGAGACTAAGAACCCACAGAAATCTATTCCCATTGCCACTGCGATCTCCCTTGGATTGGCAGCTGCAGCATACATCCTGGTCTCAATGGTGCTCACACTAATGGTACCCTGGCACACGCTGGACCCCAACTCGGCTCTGGCAGATGCTTTCTTCCGCCGGGGTTACAGTTGGGCTGGAGTTATTGTGGCAATAGGTTCCATCTGTGGTGAGTGTCTATTTTCAATTGAGAAGTACAATTTTAAATGGCTGTTAGAGTAAGTATAATATGGTAATACATAATGTTTTAGCAGTAGTCCCTCAATGCACAATGCTTTATTCTGATAATGACTCTCTGTTCCCATTTCTAGCCATGAACACTGTGCTGCTGTGTAATCTCTTCTCCCTCCCTCGGATTGTGTACGCCATGGCAGAGGATGGGTTGTTTTTCTCCATTTTTGCACGGGTCAATCCCATCACCAAAGTCCCTGTCAATGCCATATTGGTGTTTGGGGTCCTCATGGCCACCATGGCGCTTGTCTTTGACCTGGAGGCATTGGTTCAGTTTTTGTCCATTGGCACCCTCCTGGCATACACCTTTGTGGCAGCGAGTGTTATTGTGCTGCGTTTCCAGCCTGACAAAATCAGCTCCAAGGGAACAGCTTCCACATCTCCCAACCCTAATGCTGAGTCTTCTGATGCCCCTTCAGAGTCTCAAACCATAAACGAGGACAGTGGGGAGCTGAAGCAGTACGAGTCCTTTTCTGACAAACTCCAGTTGGTAGAGAGACAGGCATCAACAGAGCGGCGTGGGGTGGGACAGCTGAAGGCCTACTGGGACCCATACCTGGGCAAGCTGCTGGGAGACTGTGAGCCAGGCAAGGTGGTGGGTTACTGCGTGCTGAATGTAATTGTGAGCTCAGTCTCATTCTGTGTAGTGTTAGAATTTGGAACCAAACAGCTGGATCTGCCAGTCTGGAGCCTCGTAGTGCTGCTGGTGATTTTCAGCTTGGCTTATGTTCTCAGCCTGGCACTCATATGGTTCCACGAGCCACAAACCAACAGCAAAACATTCCAGGTGAGCTCCTTTATGGTTTTTGCAACTGTTATATTTTTTTAATACTGCTTTCTTTCACTTGTGTTTGCTCTACTGCATACATGCAGTTACATTCTGCTCAACAGTTAATCTCAACTAAATTGAGACATTTATTTGAAGCCAATTGTTATTGTCATGAAAATATTTGAGTATAATTGATGTGTTATTGTTGTATAGGTACCCTTGGTTCCGTTGACTCCAGCTGCCAGTATTCTCATTAATATATTCCTCATGATGAAGCTCAGCTATCTAACCTGGATTCGTTTCACCGTATGGATCGCTATAGGTAAGAAGGCACCAGGCAGAAAACATACTCTCCATATTGCATAATGCCTCAAAAACAATGCTGCAGTAAAATCGACGATAAAGCAGGGTATGCAACTCCCTGATCGGACAACGCTGGTAGCTAACCCCCAAGGTAGCAACCAGCGTGTTTTTATCTTACAACCTTTTCACAGTGTGTTTTCAGTTCATGAAAGTGAATTGTAACCTTTTCGTTTGGTTGTTCTTGGCGCCACCCTCTCCTGTCACTTGTGGTTGCAAAAAGCCAAGATGGTGACGGACAAAAAAAAACAGATGAGATGGCTAAAATGCCGACCTTGAGGCTTCAAAACTTTAGTCCACAAATAAATGGGGTAATCACGGTGACTATGCCCATTTCTTATATACGGTCTATAATCTTAAAACATCTGCCCCCTGAACTTAATGTGCACGAGTGTTACATCCTCAGAATAAACTAATATTCTCACACCATGGGCATTTTTTTTTCATGTGATTAATTTGCACGTCATTATATTTTTCCAAACTGTTTTTTTCCATAAATACCTTCATTCAGAATGCAAATACCACATGATGAAAAAACAAAAACTTTGATCTGTAAACTCCTAGCATCAAAGTTGTGTTGTATCCTCTTTTCTTGCAACCTTGCCAGTTTGTCAAAATCCACATGGTTGATTCTTGGTTCTCTGAAATATGAAAGAAACACAAACCAAAACTGATATATCACACTGCACACCCGTGTGCGGCATTCTTATCTTGGATTGAGAGCCATTAAGTGTTTCGTGCTGTCCCTTTGCTAGGTCTCTTTGTGTATTTTGGCTATGGAATCTGGCACAGCAAGGAGGGACTGCGGGATCAGCAATCCAAAGACATGGCCGCCCGGTACGTGGTGCTACCCAGCGGCAGCCTGGTAGAGACGGTGCAGTCTGTCCAGCCCGATGGACAATTGGACACCTTGGCTCACCACGTCAACCCCTCCACTGAGGAGAACGCAGGAAATAGATGATGTGTGACCAAACATTGTCCTTACTACTGCCTGGTATTGTCTGTTGTCTCCCACTCAATGCGCTTTACTATCTCTAGTCTTCTCTTTGTATCTCACTCCCGTCAGCGTGTGACTGGTCTGCCACAGTCTGTACTCGTTGATCTCCAAATGTAAGCACAGGATTGGATGCACGCTCTCTGTCTTGTTGCGAAGCCTATTGTATATCTTGTAATACTTGAATATACAATAGGGAGATTTATTACTGTTCTGTAAACTCCTAGCATCAAAGTTGTGTTGTATCCTCTTTTCTTGCAACCTTGCCAGTTTGTCAAAATCCACATGGTTTTATATATGGTGCTTTTTTGTGTGACAAATGTTTAGTTAAAGGTGCGAAAATCGATATTCAGAGCATTAACAAAGCAGCAAGCTCATGGCTGCTGCTTTTCTCTGCGCTCATACACAGCTCCCGCCCAAGGTAAACACTGTTTGCTTTGTCAGTACTCCCGTTGCCATGTTGAGAGCCGCGAGGAGGCAATATATACATGTATGCTCTGAATTTCGTATAGAGAACCTTTAAGTACATATAGGCGATTTATTTAACTTTGTTGTATGTCTGGAGCTGGAAAATCATTTTGAGCATATAAAACAATCATATGTTGCATGTTTTTTTTTTTTTTTTTTAGCAAGCAGAGGTATGCACAGACTTTTGTGAGTTTACATTTTTGCCTTTTCTTCACATTCTCCCACACACCTCAGGAGAAACTACAAACTCTACTAATTTGATCTCCTCCTTTTGCTACTCAGACTGCCCCAAGAAAAGTGGTGTCTGGTAAATTGTTTAATCCCATATTCAAAACTATGTATTTATATGATTACTGTATACAGATCTCATTATCTTAAATTTGCATTGTCTTTTTTGTATGTCACGTTATCTGTGTTTGCATGTACCGTACCTCTATTAGTCTCCATCAGGAATTTGTGTTCACCGTTTTAGTTGCACTTCAATGCTCTATTTAATCTCATCCCATGATCCGGTTCTTTTTTTGTGTCACTGATCTTGTCCAGTCTTTTTTCACACGTTTAAACAGCAGCCCTTTCCCCCTGTTGGTATGAGATTATACAAATGTATAGAGTATTGAGCCTTTATTTTACTGTGTTTTCCTGAGAGAAAATTAGACTATTGAATATATATATATATATATATATATATATATATATATATATATATATATATATGACAAGCACAAACCTGAATGGGAATTCTTACACACATGGTTGAGCATTGGCAGGCAGGCAGACTTTGGTTGTTAAACCTGGGATGTGTCCATCTGAGGCCTCCGTAATCCCAGCAGATTTGCATCAATCCCTGTCGCCAGTCTGCAGTGCAGTTTGACCTAGATTAGAGAAAGGTACACGTGAGAACACTCATATTATATAGACTGCATTCTCAAAGCCTACACTTGTAAACAACAGTTTAAATAAGTGATGGCTTTATTTTGTATTACATAGGTATATTTACTTAAAAAGATCCCAATGAATTTTATGTTTTCATTCATTTCAATTTGTGTTTGCATGTGTTGCATAAGAAACCGATGGCCTTAAACGTGTCGTAATCAATGCAGACTAATTTCCAAAGTTAGCGTTATCAGTGTTTATGATTTAGTTGTTCAATTTATTTGTCTGTTAGATAAAATAAACATATTTCATGCTTTCTAATTATTAAACCTAAAGTAAAACATGGAAGAAAAAAGGTAAAGTAGGAGGCATTTTTGGCATTCCTAGAATTTTGTACAACTTTGCACACTGAAAACTATTGTTTGGTAATTTTCTGTTTCACAGTTATGCTTTGGATGTCGGAGCAAGTAACAGATATTGATACTGTGGTGCTTTTTTAAGCTAAATGTGCTGTCACTGCTTTCTCTGTCTGTTATAAATGATCCAATTCTTTGTATTTGTAATTGTATTGTACTATATGTACTTGCACACAAGTTATCAAATATTTCTGTTAATAGTGTAGGTCTGTATAAAATGCAAAAGACTGTGTTATAAATGAAAAATAAATGTTTTGAAACAGCATTTACAAATATCTAAATTGTGAACTAAAATTGTGGATAAAATAAACTATAATTAGCAGATAACATAAACTGCATGTTGAGCATAGCATTTATAGAATGACTGGATAGAAACACAAGTTATTTGCACTTGTAAATAGTCTGATGCATGGCCTTTTATACATTTGCTTGCTGCTAAATACCCAAATTGTTGCTAATATGTAACCATTTATTAATTTAAAATGTTCGATACATGCATTGTTTCTTTTATTATCAAAGATGGAGCAGAACTTATTTTGTACGATCATTAATCAAGTCTGCTGCTTAGAACAACCATGTAGAAATATAAATAATTATCAATTCTTGATTGCATATCTTACATTTCCTTGCAACTAACATTAAGAGACATCCTTTTCAATAATCTTATGGAAAAAATATTTAAACCATGACGCTCAAATAAATAAAGGTGTTAGCAGTCCAGTACAAAAAAAATCTCTCTTCATTACTAACCTTAATTTTAGAAAGAAAACAACTTATCTCATAATTGTTGTTGTGTGTTACATAAATATAAGAGTAATTTATTTACTGCTTATGATTAACTTGACTAAATGCCATAGTTGATATGAACTAATCACTTTGTCTACTTCTATTGCATGTTTGAACACACGGCTATGCAATTAACCCCATTTAAGGATTAACCCTCAGGTCAATGGTTGTCTTTTAAGTGCATGAAATGATCAGGTGAGAAAATAATGGTGAGAAAACAGAGCGTTGGAATGACTAGTAATGTTAATCAGGTGTTTGCAATTAGTTACTAATACTTACTAATCTTCACTATCTGTCAGGTTTATTTATACAAGAACATAAAGAGGAAATGTTTGACTTTAACAGCTCTGACACAAGCTAACGTTAAGTCTCTTGGGCTCCCCATTAGACTCAGATTACACAATTGAGCTAAGAGCATCTCAAATTACCGCTGCAAAGCAAGCCTTGTGACGTGAGGTGCAAACACCAAAACGATGAGAAACGTTACCTCATATACAATTTGTGTGGGCTTCATCTCGGAGCACTAATGAGGACTAACTGACATATTAACTCGGAGGGACTTAAATAAAGGTCTGTAGTGATTCAGCAGTGTGAATCCTGTGAGCACTTGCGTTTCCATGGGAACATCCCCATTCGGTACCCTCGTCAGATAGCGCTTAAAAAGCCACAACACATCTGTCGCTAAATAGATGGGCAGTTTGTACAACATTGAGTGTCACACAAACAATGACAACTCATCTGCTGTCAAGGCCACCCTTTCAGACACATGCAGCATATCATATATCTAGAAACATAATATTCAATAGACATCAATACCCTATTAAAAAGCAGTGAAATAACAGTGCTCCACAACGCTTGTATTCAATTTAACATCATGAAAAATGTAGTGGTTACAGTGGTAATCCATTGTCATAGCTGCATAATGTAATTGAAAATTACAAAATAATTAGTGTTAGTGTGCTATAATGTACAATAAGACAACATGACATGTTAATGTGCCTTTTAATGAGATTTGTAGTCATTGTCCTTTCTCACTCCAACTGCAAGAGTGTCTTCTGTTAGAGTGCGTTTATGCATTGAGGGTTTAATTTTGTTCCTCTGATTTGAGCTTCTGGAGTGAGAGAGAAGAGAAACATTGCGTGTTTTTGGATGTCTTTTAGCAGCAGTGGCTTCCGTGTTGAGGTGGAGGGTTTGAAGGTTAAGTTGCAGAGACGAGGAAGAGGCAGTGGACACACGATCCTCTGACCCAGCTGACTCAAGACCACTTTCCCCTCGTCTTGCTTCCCTCCCTCTGTTATCGTATTCCAGCCCTGTTGCACTGCTGCTCTGCCTGTGGTACAGAGGAGAAATAAGACCATACCCAAAATACAGCGTGACGGTTAATCATTTATAAAAATGTATGCATGATGCTACATGTGTTCAAAAGTAAAATTAGTATCTTATCAAACTCACAATGGACTCTTTTGTGTTTGTGTCAGGTGATTTTGTTGCTGTTCAACAGATGTGCTGGGCAGAGAGAGGCTCCATGGTGAGGCTTCCTGTTGATAAAAACACACAGTCCAATATAATTTTCAACAGCCACAAAACCAACATTTAGCAGCTCAATGAGAGTTGATTAATGTGTAACGCACACCAATTCACATACGTTCATGCACTTACCCTGGTGGCATTATGTTGTGCTCTTTGCCTCAGTTTCACAATGCTGCTGTACAGGGCAGTGTTTTCTTGCTCCAGGATTTTTGTACGTATGGTATTTGCCTGCAATTGTTGCTCCATATCCAAAAGCACATTTCCTGTACCTTGAAATATGAAATAAACAACATTTAAACGCTTACAACATGATTGCACTACTAAAAATAGAAGCAGTTGGGAATGTTTTTGTGTATCCTAAAGAAAAAAGCGATATGGTGCTCTAGTCTGGAGGAGTGTAAACAGCACTGAGCGAGTAATATTTACATGTAATTAATGAGTGGATGAGTCATGCAGAACGTTAATCGACAAATATTGTTTTACTGCCATACTCTTTGGTTGGGCCTGGGTCAGAGGGCTGAGTTCTGGGAAAGCCACCAACAGCCTCTCTCTCTCCTTTAAGGCTTGCACATCCTCCTTTAGCTTAGCCACACTGTTCTTTAGCTCGCATACGTATGTTTCCAGGGTCTGCTTCTCCTTTTGGAGCTCCAAACACAGCTCCTGTTGGAAAGAATCATCACAGCATGAACCACCAGGTTGAAAAGTATTTATTATGAAATGCAAAGCTGCACTCAAGAACTTCGGTATACCTGCTGCTGAGCAAATTGAGCCTGCATTTGTTCCTTCTCCTCTGTCATCTTTTGCAGCTGATTGTGAAGGTCACTCTGTCTCTCCTCCCTCTCCACCAACTGCCTCTGCAGCTCTTCACGCTCTTCATCGAGGGCATCAACTCTCTCTAACAAAGACTTTTGCTTTGCCTGCATTGACTAGACGCACCCACATAAACATGAATACTGTCATGGACTTAACTAAAAATAAGAAATAATTATTTTGTAAGTGATGTCACTGACCTCTTGCTGACGACAAGCGCTGTGGTACTTGGCATTCTCTTTGTCAAGATGCAGTTGATTTTCAGAGATTTGACTCTCTAACTGCTGGATCCTTTGCTGTAGTTTGCAACAGGCCTCTTCCTCAATTTGCAAAGTCCTCAGTTTATCCTGCAGCACATGCGTTTCTTGTTCTACCACATAACAAAGCAATCCATGAAACAACTTCATGTATTGTTATTTGTTTTGTATAAGTGTTATTTTATGTCCTTACCAAGTGCCTGTAATGCATCATGCTGTACTGCTACTTTCTCTTTCAGTCTGGAATTACTCTCCTTCAAACACAGTGTTTCTGTTACAAAAATAGCAAAGATATAGTTTGTGATTGCAATGAGTTCCCATCATATTCATTTTTCACGTTTCTGCACCTCTCTTGAGTTGTTGTTGCTCCTCTTGCAACCTCTGCTCTGTTTTTTCAGTGGATCTTTGTGCTGTCCTCAGTGAAAACTCCAACTGTACTGTGTTCGCTTGGTGTTTTTCCATCTCTTGCTTGAACTCTTTCTGTTTACTTTCCAACTGAGACCTGAATCTCTCTCGCTCAACTTCTGCTTCTGCTAGTCTATCTTTAAGAGGCTGCACAGTACCCCGCACATCTAGAAGATGTTTTTCCAGCCGGCGCATGTCTCTTCGCTGCTCTTTGGCCCACTGGGCTACATCCCCTGCTGTCATATGTCCCAGCTCCAGGGTGTCTTCCACAGCTACTAAGAGTGGCTGCAGAGATGAGGGCAGGCTCTCACTCTGAAGCAGTTCCACCAAAGCATGCCCGTTTTTTATCAAAGTAGATTGCACTTCGTGGCATGCACTGCAGGGAACAAGGGATGATTCAATGGTCTGGCAACTTACATTGTGGCTGTCAACTTTAGGATAGCAAGGGGTGTTATGGGTAGCACTGGAAGGTCCGTGATTCTGGGGCAAACACTTAAAGGAGCTTGTTGAAGACCAGGCAGATAAGCAATGTTTGCTGCTCATTTGGGGGGAAACCGATGACACTGTCTCTGTCCCATCAGAGTCAAATGGCTTTGCTTTTGCTTGTGTCTTGATGTCTTTGTAGGTCCCCTAAAATAAGAAAGAAAGTAATGAGATCTGTCCAATCTCTATATACATGATTTTGTACATGTTTTATCTTCATTTAAATAAAATAATGTACCTACCTTTAGGTTGGTAAACTGAACTAAATTACTCCAATAGTTTCTGACAACCAGACCAACTGACAGACATCCTCTGTGCTGGGTTTGTTCTCTCCTGTGGCTGCACCTAATTTGCTCAACATATGCATTGAAGCTTTGCAGAATAAGCAGTAGTCTTCAGTGAAAGGAGAGAGAAAAGGCAAGTAATGCTCAAGTGAATTTACAAGAAATAACTATTGTAAATATGTGTTAATTTGATATGTATTACCTGTCAATCACCAGCTCCAATAACACAGTGTGGGAGTGTTGATTGAATGAATACTCCCCATCCACAAAGTCATATTGCTCCAGTAGAGTCACCATGTCCAGATTACATGAGAGTTTATCGGGGAATTTCCATGAGGAAAAGCGGACCGGTCCAGTTCGAGAAAAGACGTCCAGAATCGCACCTTGAAGGTCGACAACGTCTTTTCGGAGGCTTTCGATGCAGTCCTGACGACCCAACAGCTGACTCATACCTGACCAGGTAGCTGATAGTTTGTTTCTGTCTAACACAGCAGATAGGGCGAGTAGGTGTAGCTTGTTGACGTCACAGTTCCTTGGCAACCTGCAACAAAAAGTACTGCAAGTCCCATAATGCTTAGCGGCGTGTGTCCTGAAGTAATACGTCTTTATTGGGTCAACGAAAGCGCGACGCAGTAAGTGTTCAACTACAGCAAATGTAGACTTTGATTTGTTATATATTGTGTTTCGAGCTAACTATATAGTATACTATGTGCATGTAACACACATAACTCTTCTGGTTGGCTTGGTGTTTGCAGGTTACTTCCAGTTTTCCCCGAAAGAAAGACTTCGCCATGCCGCCTGGGCCTGTTCAAATCGTTCAGCCGGAGCCCAACAACAAGGTGACTAACCTAGTTAGCTCATGTTCACAATGTAGCTAACATGCTGTTTCGGAGTGGGGAGAATAGTGGACAATTTACTTTGACCTGTGTTTTAATGAACGTGAATTGCAGAGTAGATAACGTTGTCGTCTATTTTGGATAATCGCCACAAGGCGCAAGTCTAGTTAGCTTGTAGTTAGCTTACATGGTCAATTCACGAGCAACGCTAACGTTAGCTTAAACTAAAACTCAATTGGATGTTTTAAAATAAGCAAATGTAACGTTCGCCCTCGAAACTGTTGGACTTGTAGACAAAAATAGTTTGCCGTGATGACTTTTACCGCGAAATCTGCATTATATACACCTACCTGAATACAATTGTACAGAGAAGAGGGATATTCTGTTGGCTGTTCATTTTTTAAGTATAATTCATATTGTATAGTGCCGCAAGTTTTCCATTGAGGTGGTGACAGAAGCATGACCATCAGATAGCTCAAAACATCTGCAAATTAAATTAAATTTATATGCATGCCGTGATGCTACATGGGTTAAGGAAGCTTACTTCCATGTAAGTTGGGTGAAGGTTGAAGCTAATGTGTTGGTAGTAAGTCAAAAGTAATATTGCAAATGATGAACAAATATGAATTTTTCCAACAGAATGAGGCTCCAGGAGAAGAAACCCCAGCCACTAAACCCATCGTTGGTATCATTTATCCACCTCCTGAAGTTCGAAACATCGTTGACAAGACAGCCAGCTTTGTTGCCAGGTTGGCTACTCATCTGTTATACAGCTGCAGACTTAACTGGTTGTTATGTTTATGATTTAAAACAATTCCTTTTCCTTTAATAGGAATGGACCGGAGTTTGAAGCAAGAATCCGTCAGAATGAAATCAACAATCCCAAGTTTAATTTCCTCAACCCAAATGACCCCTACCATGCCTACTACCGTCACAAGGTCAATGAATTTAAGGAGGGCAAAGGACAGGAACCATCTGCAGCAGTGCCCAAGGTTATGCAGGCTATGCTGCAATCTCAACAGCTTGCTCAAAAAGTAAGCCATGGCATTTTAATCTGTTTTTTGTTTGTCCTTAATTGCTATTTATTCAACAACTAAAATACCTTTGTATTTATCAATAGGTGCAACAGGTGATTCAAGAAGCAGTAGTCCCCAAAGAACCACCTCCTGAGTACGAGTTTATTGCGGATCCTCCATCAATCTCAGCATTTGATCTTGATGTTGTCAAGCTCACTGCCCAGTTTGTTGCTCGCAATGGCCGCCAGTTTCTTACTCAGCTCATGCAGAAAGAACAAAGGAACTACCAGTTTGACTTTCTGCGGCCACAGCACAGCCTTTTCAACTATTTCACCAAACTGGTTGAGCAGTACACAAAGGTGACTTCACATATTGATCCGCTGATATTGCCATTATTCTATGTTTGGGAGGGAATGCTAAACTTCGTCTTGATCTTGTCTCAAAACATGTAGATTCTGATCCCGCCCAAAGGCCTTCTGACCAAGCTGAAGAGAGAGGCTGAGAATCCAAGAGAGGTTATGGACCAGGTAATCCCCTTAAACTGTGACTGTTTCTCAGAGTAAGCACTTAATAGCACTTTGCCCATGTTAAGCAGCTGTCTTTCTGCTCAACCGACAGGTGAAGTACCGTGTTGAGTGGGCCAAGTTCCAGGAGCGTGAGAGAAAGAAGGAGGAGGAGGAAAGAGAGAAAGAACGTGTGGCGTATGCTCAAATTGACTGGCATGACTTTGTAGTGGTTGAGACGGTGGATTTCCAGCCCAACGAACAAGGTAATATATCCACAATTATTGTAATTATTCAACATGTAAGCCCCTAAATGTAGCTAGAATAATTTATGTTTACTGGCATCTCTATTTCCCCAGGCCACTTCCCCCCACCTACCACACCAGAGGAGCTTGGCGCTCGCATCCTAATCCAAGAGCGCTATGAGAAGTATGGAGAGAGCGAGGAGGTGGAGATGGAGGTTGAGAGTGAGGATGAAGACGATGAAAGGGAGGTTCGGGGTGGAGGTCAGCCCTCACAACCTGATCAAGACACACAAGTGCAGGATATGGATGAGGTAAGAAATGATGAAGAAATAAATCGCTGGGCCTTGTAAACTCTCAATCGTTGACCAATCGCAGGTTGGCCCCTCTTTCATGTAGTAATGTTTTCAGACCCTCTGCTTCAGGGTTCTTACGGTCATGGAAAACCTGGAAAAGTCATTTTTAAATGGTTATTTCAAGGCCTGGAAAAGTCCTTTGAAAAAAATAAAATCCCAAAAGTTTTGGAAAAGTCATGGAAATTAGTTATGTTCATTTACGCTGAGTTTGAAATAATTAATATGCTTTTAAAAGAAAGACGCTCAAAATATAAACAGGCATCCATACAGGCATCTATATAAATGTTTATTCTTTTAATCAAACTATTGTCTCTCATTCATTTGTGTCATTTAAGGTATACTGTATGCTTTGTAATTCTCATTGTTAGTTTAAATACTACGTTTTCTCACTTTTTCATCTATAAACTGAGATTTCACAAGATGTTTGGTCATGGAAATTTGGTTTAAAGTCATGGAAATCCATTGGTCAAAATGTGTATGAACCCTGCTGTTTGAAAATAAACGCTTGTAAGTGCTTGTAACAACAACATATCATTATATCCACCCCCTCCTGCTTTCTTTCTTAAGGGATCTGATGATGACGAAGATGGCATGAAGGCTCCATTGCCACCAGACAACCCTATGCCACCCCCACTGCCCCCAACTCCAGACCAGGTTATCATTCGCAAAGACTACGATCCCAAAGGTAACGCATGCTCCCTTAGATGAGGGAATACTAATTGCATAACAAGCTGTTTCTATGTATAGTGTGTTAATCTTAAACCATCTTTTTCTTCCAGCTTCCAAGCCTCCACCCTCAATCATTACTCCAGATGAGTACCTCATCTCACCAATTACTGGCGAGAAGATCCAAGCCAGTAAGATGCAAGAGCACATGCGTATTGGTCTGCTGGATCCACGCTGGCTGGAACAAAGGGACCGCAGCATCAGAGAGAGACAGACCGAAGATGAAGTCTATGCTCCTGGTTTGGATATCGAGAGTAGCTTGAAACAACTGGCTGAGAGGCGAACAGATATCTTTGGTGTGGAAGAGACAGCCATCGGTAAGAAGATTGGTGAAGAAGAAATCCAGAAGCCAGAGGAGAAGGTGACTACATTCATGGGTTTATTTTACACCGTACGGGGTTTAAGGAATTCCTGAGGATTTGAGTCGTTTTGAGAAATTGAGTCGGGACTTTATTTTCTCTTTCCATGTTACCAGGTTACTTGGGATGGCCACTCGGGGAGCATGGCTCGTACCCAGCAGGCAGCACAGGCCAACATCACCCTACAAGAGCAGATTGAAGCCATTCACAAGGCCAAAGGACTGGTAGGAGAGGACGCCGCCAGGGAGAAAATTGGCCCAAGCAAGCCTAGTGACATTCATCACCATTCTCCCATGTCTTCTCATATGAATATGCCTAGACCCCCAATGTCGATGCTTCGCCCAACCCACTCTGTGAGTAACTGGAAAAAAATATTAATTTGTAATTAAATTATAAAACCAATAACTCACTTATGTGTTCATTGTAAACAGGTGGCACCAGGGCGCACAACTCTCCTGTCTGCTGTACCAGTAATTCCAAGACCTATGACTCCTATCGTGCGCCTTGCATCAGGACAAGTTATAGCGTCAATGCCTCCCATGATTCCTGCTTCCCGCATCAATGTGGTCCCAATGTCATCAGCACCTCACATGATGGCCCCGAGACCGCCTCCCATGGTCGTTCCAACTTGTAAGATGACGGTTTCTATACATTTTTTCCCTGACATTCAAAATATAAATGTAAATATTTAGGACATTAAGTGAACCTTTTCACAAAAGCCTCCTCATTATTATTTTAAATTGAAACGACTGCTTTTTCTTTTCAGCATTCGTCCCTGCCCCTCCAGTACCACAACCCCCAAGCTCTGCTCCTGCACAACCATCCCACCCACCGCCACCTCACGATGATGAGCCCGTCAACAAGAAGATGAAGACAGAAGACAACCTTATGCCAGAGGAGGAGTTCCTTCGTAGAAATAAGGTTTGTTGGCGCAATGAAATGTTTGTTTATTTACAATAGTTAATGGTGTGATCTCTATTAGGACAAAGTTAAAAACACAGGATTCATTATTAAAGCCAAATTTATAGGCAGGGGTTTAAATATACGGACTACAGAGGAACAACCAAATCAAAGTGATGAATTGTTCCTGGTTTGTTTATATGAGTGGGTCTAGGTATATGTTCAATTGTGATGGCTGTGAATTTAATATTTCATTGATAAACCAATCTCTTTAGTGATAGAAGTACATTTATTTGTAACCGACATGGCCAAATAACTGATCGTCTTAGCTTGAACCATGATGTATTTATTTTTCCTCTCCAGGGTCCCGTGGCAGTTAAAGTCCAGGTACCCAACATGCAGGACAAGACCGAATGGAAGCTGAATGGCCAAGTGCTGAATTTCACTGTCCCACTCACAGATCAGGTTTGCAAATGGTGGCTTATTGTTTCCCTGTTTTTAAGTCAGCCAGTGCACTGACTGAATTCTTATCGATCTGCCAATGTCTCCACAGGTGTCTGTTATTAAAGTCAAAATCCATGAAGCTACAGGCATGGCAGCAGGAAAACAGAAGTTACAGTTTGAGGTAAAGTATTATTTGTATTTTAGCTTTCACTTGAACTTTTTAACCTGATTTTATAGAATAATACATTGTATTTTGTGTTATTTTTTTTTAGGGCATGTTCATTAAAGATTCCAACTCCCTGGCTTATTACAACATGAGCAACGGCGCGGTGATTCACCTGGGACTGAAGGAGAGAGGTGGAAGAAAGAAGTGAGCCATGCAGCAAGAAGAAATATTTTACATGTGAATGTTTGTTCACTCACTCTTGTCTTGTCATTTTAGTTTAATGATAATTTTCAAAATTATATGTTTTTGTTTTTTCTTAATTCTTAACTTAAAGTGCTCAATTAATTGTACTGTACTAGCAGGCATGGCTTCACACGATTGGTTCAACTATTGATGTCTTCATGATGATATATAGTAACTTTTATCAACATGTAATGACTTATAATGCTAAATAAAGGAATACTAAATGCATGTTGTTTTTGTTGCTTCATGATGTGTACGGTTAGCAACCAGTTAATGTGATCAGATGCACAATAAGACTAAGATTAGTGATGCAGACTAAACACAATGTCGAATGGTTAGTCTAGACTAAAATGGTGGGTGACTTGTAATTTAGAGATTAAATGAAGTGCATTGGAGGAGAACGCGTGTAACCAGACAGAAGGCGTAGCGTCACTTCCCCAGGCAGCCGCTAGGAGAAACCGTACCAAGTCCGGACAGCAGACTTTGTCGAGACTGAAATCTGTCCTGCACTCTCGGGATGACAGGACAGCGAGTCAACACATCCGTTTGCTGAGGACATGACAAACTAGTCCGTTTACCATCCAGCATAGTTAGTTAATGGCTAACTATGAAATACAAGCTGACCGCACAGGGGTAGTTGGTTGAAGGTAGGACCGTCATAAACAAAATAGTTGTGGGTTGTGTCGGCTCTAGCTCTTCAGGCTAACTTTACGTTAGCAGCCCACCATTAGCGAGCTAACGTTACATCGGAACAAGCGTCAAAGTTGACCTCGCTCGCTAACTTTTCTTATTAACCTGTTTAATGTGCACTGACAAGCTAAAGCTTAGCGACACGTGTCATTTATAGACCGAACAGGAGTCGGGGGAGAAGTTTAAACTCGCGTCCCGAGAATCATGGCGTCGACGCGGTTTAGCCCCACAACATATGCGGAGGAGCAGTTCTGACTTCGGGCTGTCAACAAGCTCGCTGACGTTCAGCTAGCTCTCGAGCCGCCATGGCCCGGGTAGAGAACGGCCGTCAGCCCGCGGACACGAGGAGCATCCGGACGGTGAGCAGCAGTCACGTTGACGACGAGAGCTCGCTGGGGTCGGACTCCGAGATCAACGGATTCACCAGCGACAGACAAACCGACAAATATGGATTCATTGGTGGAGCCCAGCAGCATACGGAGGCGTCGTAAGTTTGTCTCAACTCTACTCGGCGCTTCATTGTCGTCTCACCTGGATTAAAGGCTGCAAACTATATATATATATATATTTTCCACCTCAGCTAAAGCTCAGGTTTATAACGTCGCAGTTGATCTTGCTGTGATTACATACCACACGTTGTCTTGGTGCTTCTGCACAACAGAGCTGCCGACCAGCTGCGTGGCACAATGTGTTGTTTATGCTCAGTGTTCGCCTCACCCAATATGACAAATGTATGAAAGATAGAGGCTTAAGTGGATTCAGACAACATATAGCCTGTTTTTTTTCTTCTTCATTCTACCATGTAGCTGTTAAACGTACCTTTTTCATAGATGTATTACTTACTGTTCAATTTTATTTGTGGGAAAAACTGAAGAAGCAATACACACTATCTTGTTTTGCTGTTAGGATTTGAATCAATTTATTCATAGCTTTTGAGACAAGCATCTGTGTTTTTTTGTTTAGTTTTCCTATGAAGGCCTTTCGTTCTTCTTTGGCCTTAATAAACCCAAATTATAGCAGTGAAATAGTGGAAGGAGTGAGTGAAAGTTGTGCCAAGCACTGGTTGGCTGGGAGCTTCCTGTTTTCTGGAGTTTTGGCAGACTTGGAGCCACAGCTCTGGTGCCCCGTTACTAGAGGGCCTCTTTTGGCTCACAGCTTTATAGGTGGTCACAAATCCAGGGTTTAACTTGCACTGTTTGGCAGTGAATTGAAGGTAACTCATGATTGCTTAAGGTCTTTAGAAGCTAAAGCTGGAGAAAATATTGTTGTACTGATCCCCAACATATAACCGATAACTTCGGCTACTTTTTTTATTTAAGTGGGCTGTCCCATGTTAAAAAAGCTGTCTTTGAAGATGTTTGAACTCCACGATTACAGGCCTGTGTTGATGAGATAATTACATACCGTAGTAAAGCATCAGACCTCATTCCTAATGTAGGTTTGAATTGCCTACGTTTTTCTTTTTCTGCTTGAGAATATTATGTGCACTCCCTTAATTTAGTTATTCCCTATAAATGTTTTAAAGTTAAATTACATCACAAAACAGTAAAATCCTCACTGCAGATCGTTGAGGTCTAACAGGCGTTGCAATTAAATTGGCTCGATAGGAGTTTCTGTTTTTTATAGTCTCATCAAACTAAGGTTCATAGTTTACTGACTGAATATGAGCAATGGCCACCCACGCAGATCTGATGGTGCACTCGGAAAGATGAATAGCCTTCTGGAGATGTTTTTGTTGTTTTTATCAAACCCTGCCAACATACTGCCTATTTATGTTCGGCCAATTAAAACGTTTATTTCAGACTTTCCTCATTTTAAATTGCACAGGCTTCTTTTTTTTTGTTCCAGGTGTTCAGTCTAATTTGGTTTAATTTTGAATTAATGTGACAAAATATGAACTTTTAGTTTTCCCTGTCTTTGCTCCGTTGCGTTCCCAGAGCTCAGGATTTACCCCCACAGGTGCTCAGGCAAAGGGAGGTGAAATGGCTGGACATGCTCAGCCACTGGGATAAGTGGATGATCAAGAGATTCAATAAGGTCAGCATAAAGTATTAACTCAATAACGTGGAGTGTAATGTCAAGTGTCCTGTTTGTATTTTTTGTATGGTACTAGCCATGTGGTTAGGCCAGACCTGAATTTGTGCTTTTGTTTTAAAACTTTTTTGAAAGCCATTGTCTCCATGCTGGAAACAATCAATCCTGAGTAGTGGCAAATGGCATTGCTCCAGTGTTTGATTGCACATGGACAATACTTTTTTGGACACATTATTAGCAGCTTCACTTGTCTAGCTGGTTCTGTGTGAAACACTCAGCAATTCAACACGGAGCTGCAATTTCAGCTTGTTTCCATGAGTCAGCAGCAGGGCAGGACACAACCTATCCCTATATCGCATCATGCACCATGTGACAAATTGACAGTCTCAGTTTCAGGGTGGGGCTGTAGTGACTTTCTACGGACAACCATGTAATAAAGGTGCTGTGAGTATAAAATATAGCTATACTCAAATGTAAGACAGCTTTTCAGAGTGGAAAGGTGCTCATGGCAAGAAGAAACGGTGTGTTTGAGTTGCAAGACCCTGTCAAATAATAATAATATTGCAGCACACCTTCCTTGGGCAAGTGTGCCAGCTTCATATCAAAATTTAAAATAACGTTAAACCAACACCAGTGTTCTTTCAACCAATCTATTGTGTCAAAAGTGGCTCTTTATGACAGATCATAGCTTGTTATGCTTGAGGTATTCTAAGGAAGATTGTGGTTGTGCACCACTGTACTCAGTAATTACATTACAGAGTTTCGGTTAAGTCCACTACATTAATCCTCCATTCAGATAAAATGACGAGCAAAAAAGTGAGTATGTATCTCGGTAGAATTTCTGTGATTACAATGTGCATGAATGGCACAGTGTCCAAGTATTGTTGACCAAAACCAATCTTGGTGAATATTTTCAAAAGGCATTTTTCACAGCAGACTGTGTTACTCAGTGTTTTAAACAGATAACTGCAGTATATTGAAGAATGTATTCAAGAAAAGGAACCGATACCGAGTGACGGGTCCAGTGCTTTTACTACATACTATACATACTGGACTAACCTTTCTTTACTTGTGACAAGCCATTGTCCTTTGTATCTTCCTTTATTTGGGAAACTCTTGTTTCTCTGTGGCTCAGGTGAGACTGCGGTGCCAGAAAGGAATCCCTCCCGCTCTCAGAGGCCGTGCATGGCTCTACCTGTCGGGAGGGAAGGTGAAGAAAGAGCAGAACCAAGGAAAGTTTCAGGTCAGAGATTTCTGTTTCACTTCCTCTGTGCAGTTTATTTTATGCTGTACTTTTCTTGTTTCTTGTCAGATTGTAAAGCCCTCCGAGGCAAACTTGTATTTGTGATGTTGGGCTATATAAAATAAACTGAATTGAATTGTTTAAATTTCTGTAGAAATTCCTACTGAAACTGTGGGTTACTTCTTTGGTTGAGGACCCTGATGTGTTGGTTACATTTGGTTCAAACAGTAAAATTAAGTGTTTTAGCTAATGATGCAGCCTTCTTCTTTTTTTGCAGGATTGTAGAGTACAAATCTTAAGCAAGAAGTGGTTTCATTGTTGATTTGAATTTTCCGAGAATATCAATTTTCTGAATTGATTAATGCCCTCAGTGCCGTTCGTGTGTAATAAAGAGATCTCCATATGTCCTCTGTGTCTTGTCAGGAGCTGGATAGCCAGCCTGGAGACCCCAAATGGATAGATGTGATTGAGAAAGACCTCCATCGACAGTTTCCTTTCCATGAGATGTTTGTGTCACGGGGAGGACACGGGTACGCTGTCTGACATGATGTGACATTACAGACTGGGATTGATGCCGCAGTCCTGTTTGACCATCAATTTGATTTTGTGTTGGTGTTTCGACGCTCCGCAGGCAGCAGGACCTGTTCCGTGTTCTTAAGGCCTACACTCTGTACAGACCAGAGGAGGGATACTGCCAGGCTCAGGCTCCCATCGCTGCTGTGTTGCTTATGCACATGCCTGCTGAGGTACATTCCTCCACCACAGACGCCATATAAACTACCGTATAGTAGTGTGTACTGTCACCATTGGTAGGCTGTGTTGGCTTGGGAGTTTATTTGTTGTAAAGCTTATTGAGATCTACCCGTAAATAGAAATTGCCCGTGTTTTTTATTGCATTTTACAGCTCTGTCTTAATTTCTGTCCTTGGACAAGTCTATTTTTAGCTGAACAGCACAGACAGACTGTACAGATGATGTCACCTGGAGATAAATCTTTGAGCTGCTCAAGAGACTGAATAGTAAGAACATTATGACTGCAGCCATGGGGACATTTTTGGGCTGTCGATGTAGGTTTTCTAATTCACAGCCATAAAACTCAGACAATTCTACAAACCCCGGGCATTTAAGTTTAGCGTTCCCAGCTTAGTTGTTTAGGTTTGATCTATGCCGATCCTCAATTTGGTATGTCAGTTTTTGAAGTCCGATGAGAAAATCAACAGAGCTCTAAAGAGACAAGTGTATTTAATTTAAATAATGCAAAATTATTAAATTTGTCAAGGAGAAAGTTCTCTGAAATCAAGCTAATTATGTGAAGAAATCATTAAAGAATGGCTGCACAAGTTCAAATTAACCAACTGGCGTATGATGAACATCAACTGAGTGTAAAGGTTTTAAATGCTGATGATTTATTTGTGTCCTAATATGCACATTATTTTGTCCTTCACGATTTATTTTGTCCTTCGCTACGTATCCAAAGGGTTTTATTATGGCAGAATAAAGCATGTGGCTATATTTGAGCTTTTATTTAAAAAAAAGTCAAAATTTCCCGTATTAACCTGCCTCCCTTGTGAGCATGCAGAAATGTCCTGTAAAACTAACGGTTCTACTGGTTTTCCTGATCTCATCTGTATATGTTTCCACAGGAGGCCTTCTGGGGGCTGGTCCAAATTTGTGAGAAGTACCTTCCTGGCTACTACAGTCCTGGCCTGGTAAGCTTGAAACTCATACAAGCATGCACAATGACATCACCAGGTGGAGAGAGAGCGAGAGAGAGAGCGAGTGTATTACTTCATCTGACTTTGCTGTCACAAGAAGAACTATAATCCAGATTAACTAGCTGGGTTTTACAGTAACTGGAATGCTGTGTGTGTGTGTGTGTGTGTGTGTGTGTGTGTGTGTGTGTGTGTGTGCGTGTGTGTGCGTGTGCGTGTGCGTGTGTGCGTGCGTGCGTGCGTGCGTGCGCGCGCGCGCGCGCACTAACTTACTGATGAAACCAAGAGGTGTTGCCAATCTTGTCAGACCATTTATGATTGCATCAAAACACAAGTAAACAATCCTGTGTAATAAATTTGTCCTGAAGTTTCAACATTGTATTCTTATTATGTAATTAATTTTTAATGGAAACAAGATTTTTTCTTTTTATTGAATGTTTCCAGAAACATGACGCATTTGGACTGCTTTACTTTGAATGGATGAATATCCACTTGCATATCAGGTTTAGCACCAACAATAGAGATTACAATGACTTTTGTTTTCTCTGTTAATGCGTTCCTACTTGTGTCTCTTTCAGGAAGCTATACAGTTAGATGGAGAGATCCTGTTCGCTCTGCTGCGACGTGTCTCCCCGCTAGCCTTCCGCCATCTGGAGAAACACAAGATTGACCCCATCCTCTACATGACTGAATGGTTTATGTGTGCCTTCTCCAGGACGCTGCCCTGGGCCTCTGTGCTGCGTGTCTGGGACATGTTCCTCTGTGACGGTAACAATGGCTTGTAGCACTGCAGTTGCAGTGGTACCAGATGTTGTAGGTAGAACTATATCACACTGGTACTCAAACGCCTGTCGCTTTCCCCTCTCCCAGGAGTGAAGATAATCTTTCGTGTGGGTTTGGTGCTTCTGAAGTGCATGCTGGGGACCCGGGAGAAGCTGAAGGCCTGCCAGGGCCAGTATGAAACCATGGAGCTTCTCAGGGCCATAGAGCCTCGATACATTCAGGAGGGCTTCCTGGTCCGAGAGGTAACAGCAGAGAGGCAGCAACATGGGAGACAAGTCTTTAACCAGAATGCATGTGTGCAAATCCCTTGGTGGTAAACATTCATCCTGCTTAATTGTCGGTGCATGACATTCTCAATCTCCACCAGGTGCAGGAGGAGTTAAATTAGTTGAATATATAAAAAATACTGAAATATTTATGTCACACAAGGCCTGGTCCATGTAGGCTGGACTATGCTCATTGTTTTTTCAGTTGTCACTCATAAACAACCTCAATACAGTAAGTGTTGTCGATTAGTTTGTCAATGGGTGATATTTTTCTTCTTCTTCTATTTCTCCAGTTTGCTTGAGAAATGAACTGTTGTGATGGACAATAAGTCATATTACACTGCTATAATCATTTAAATATGTTTGGAGTGTTGTGGTGGTCAGGAAACAGTAGAGACTCTGAGAGCGTGAAGTGAAGTGATACAGAGACAAATTGACCAGAGTGCTGGCTGGTCACTGTCTAGTTCCTGTGTCAAGCTCTGTGAGAGTCTCTGTCCAGGCTAACAATACCACCTCTTATATGAAGGGTTGTCTGGTCTGTAGAGGACCATGCAGCCTTGAGGCCCTTTGGCATTTACTGAAACAGTTCACATTTATAGCACAATGACCAAATGTGGAAGGAACATACTGTATTTTCCAGCGAAGGCTGATCTTTTACCACACAGTTCCTTTGAAAATGATCTATATGTTGAACATGAAAATGACTCCAGCTATGACCTAATGACGTGTCTCTTCCTGTCGCAGATTCTGGAGGTGCCGGTCACAGCGCGAGACGTGGAAAGGGAGAACCACACCCAGCTGAAGCGCTGGAAGAAGAACCACGGAGAGCTAAATTTCAAATCCCCCCCGAGGATGCATGGCGCTCGAATCGTTATGTTGTCTGAGCCGCCAAGACGCCAGGACCTGCAGCAGAACCCCACCATTGTACTTGAGGTGCCTCAGCCCACCCCGCAGCTCAAGAAGGGAAAGGAGGAAAAGAAAAGCATGAAGAAGAAGAGCAGCATGAAGAAGTCCCAGCCTGTTGTGGAGATCCCTAATCCTTACTCTCTTCCCAATGGCCCTCCGCCGCCCCCCTCAGATCCACCAGCTCCTCCTCTTCCTGCAGTCAGCAATGAAACGCCACAGACTGAAACAGACCCATCTCACCAGCAGCAAGCGCCTCCTACAGACCTTCACCCTGCCAAAGAATCTCCTCTTCAGCGATCCACACAAAGCCTTAGCAGCACAGAGCAGGACACATACCTGTAGCTCTACAGCTGTGTGTGTGTGTGTGTGTGTGTGTGTGTGTGTGTGTGCGTGTGCGTGTGTGCGCGTGCGTGCGTGCGTGTGTGTGTGCGCGGAGCACCAGCACCCTTCAACCAACGGCCAGCCAGCCTTGCCAAGGTTTATTATTCTAATGTTGGACTGTTTAGTATTCATTTTAGACACCATTTTGCCTTTTACATTACTGTGATACACTAAAGCATCATGGCTACGTGTACAACTACTTTGATGCTTACGCCATTTCTTCATGTTAAGCTGATGTTAACTCCTGTTGATGCTCTTATACTGAGCTTAAGTATTCTGTCTGCAAGAGAGACGTGTTACTGAGTTATTTGGAGCAGTCATTTCTTTATAGCAGTGTGGCCTCAAGGTTAAAATGGGACCTAAAGAACGATGAGGTGCCACAGCTAATGCAGTTTGCTATATATTTCTGCTCCAATTCAACACTATTAAATCCATTAGTCATACTGCAGCAGTGGATGTAAATTGTCCAACTCTAACACAACTTTTCTATTTTTTAAGCCATTATGTCATGAGGGCTTTTGTTCACTAGAGGGCAGCCTGGCAGAGGTTTCCAGCTGTTACATTCCCTGTAAGCTGTTCACAGCAGGGATGGGATTCCTTCAGGATTCACTAACTTTGGGAGGTACAATTCTGAGATTGAGCTTCTGTTTGTTTTTTTCAGTCAGGGAAACTGTGCATTTCCTGATTTTATTATTCTTAAATTTTAATTGATCCATGCGATTGAGTTACACAACACTGTTCATGCACATCTTTTCTTACAACCCTTATTTGTTTAAAGGACGGTTAAATGACAGATGTTGTTTGTGCATTCCCTGCTAGTGCACAAATGGTCACTTTTTTCCAGAGTCTGTAGATTATATGTGATTCAACTCCCATATTCACTGTGCCAGGCACTTCCAGACACTTTATAGCAGCAGTGATTCACGTTACTCTGGCAGCAGAGAGGAGCACACTGGACATTCCTCGCTGTAGGATACATTCCTGCCTTGTTAAAAGCGTATCAGTCTGAAAGCTGTCTCTTGCCAAATGCAATTCTGTATAATGTATGAATTTGTGCATGCGTTTCCTGTGACAGTGAGTGAGTGCAAATCACCTAATTGTGCTGACCTTCCTGTTGGCTTAGCTCAAATATCCAGTTATAGTCAAGAAGGTCTTATGCGTGGTGGGTCTGTTTTTTATATATTATGCTAGAAGTTCCAAAGCAGATCAAAACTGCTGTTTTGAGACGGCCTACAACCGCCACCTGTGACCAGGCGTACTCTGTTTGTACAGCCAAGAGGGATCAAATGATTTCAAGATTTCTTTGGGATATTTGTAGCATTTCTCTTTTGAAAACCTGGCTCATTTGTTTGCAAAATATGGAAACATCCAGGGGTTGTGAGGCTTCTTTTTCAAAACATATTGGACAATCCTTTTTTTGTGACGGTCCAAGTCTGTTTTCTAACTTTCATCACAATGTTACAAAGTAAAGGGAGTTTTGACGAGCTTAAGCACACATGTGTAAGATGTGTTTTTGTATATGATTAATATTAAAAAAGTCTGCTAAACAATGTATGTGTTGGGTCAGTTTTAAAAAGTCACGTGGTTTAAAAGGATAATACATTTTCAAGCAGCCACTTGGCTGTATGCAGTAGATTTTTAGTTGCTTGTATTACACATTTCACCTTTCACTTGTTATATTTTAATTTAATGCTCATTGTGTAGATATAAAAATAACATATTTTTTTGTAATTAAATATATTTTTCAATGTGTAATGCTATATTTGATGTAGCAGTTAGATAAACCGAGGAGACATCTCTAAATAATTTGAAGTGTAGGACTATCTTTTAGATCAGCATTTGTAACACTAGACAAATCTGAAATTTGTGGGTAACTTCGCAAGTGAAAATGATTGTTACTCTAAAGATGGATTGGTATTTTATCATTCCCATTAAGATTATTAGAGATGCTTGACAACCATGAGGCAGTATGCATCTTCATCATGAGTTAACATTTTTAATACATTTTTGTTTAAAGCCATCATAAAACCTGCACATTGCTGCATGTGTTATCTGATGATCTAAATTGGTTGAATATTCTGTTTTTACCACCAGATGGAGCTCCAGAGTTATCACTTTGAATTGAGCAGGAGTTTATGTGCATGGTACTGTGGCACCCTGGGGCGTCATAACGAAGGGCCTATGATTCCCTCAGAAACGGAAGATAAATTGGTTTTAAAACTTCTGTAAGACATGCAGTAAGTTCACAGCTAAGATTTGTGACAGCCTTGCATTTAGCCCTAGAAATACATTTAAACAATCAGCATACTCAAGTTTTGTTTGTTTATAACAGAATCAGAAATGTATGTGTGTGTACACAAGTAATTTTCTGTTTCTCTCAACATACGTACACACAAATGGACAAATATACAAAAAACAAGCACAACAATGGGGGAATGGGGGCTTCAATTTAAAGGAATAGTTTGTTCTGTCTTGCTGAAAGTTAGAGAAGATTGACTCTTAGCCACACTTGGGTGTTTGTATGGTCAATATGAAGCTACAGCCAGCAGCCAGTTAGCTTAGCTTAGCACAAAGACTAGGAAAGCTAGTCTAACTGATATGTCATATCTTGGTTGTTTAATGTATTCAAAATAAATGGGTGCTGGAAAATGTCTTGGTTGTACTTAGTGAGCCTTAGTGCTGATGGATTTTGTCAGGCTATCTGTGCCCCTGTTTTCAGTCTATATATTAAGCTAAGCTAACTGGCTGCTTCACTCCTGTAGCTACATATTTAGCGGATGTATGAGAGTGATCAATCTTCTCATCTAATTTACTGCAAAAAATAAATGATTCAGAATATTTCCCAAAGATGTGGCACTTTTCTTTTAAACAAGATTGCTGTGGTACAGCAGTGGTTAACAAGGTCTTAGGAGCCTCCTAAATATATGATGATTAGTTAAATTCCTCTACCACAGTTAGTATAATGACTGGAATTTAGACTCTGCAGTGATACATTTTCCTTAACGTTGTAATTGTGCGCTGTCACATATCACCTCAGATAGTACTACATAGTACAACATCTTATCACATAGGAGTCTATGGTCTGGTGTATATCTGTCTATCTGCAAATGAAAAAAAAATAGGGAAGCCACTGGAGGAGTGTATATATTCATGACACAGATATTTGACCTTTCTACTCTAAGGCTATTTCTTCAGCTACAAAACGTCCCCCCCCCCACCCAAAGAGGTCATTCCCAGTCTCTCGCCTCGTTTAGACTAATAACAGGTTGCTCGTCTTTTCTTAATTCACTGTTTGAACTGCAGACTGCCTCTTTTCTCCACCTTGAGGTGTGGGATATTTTAAGGTTTGGCCTAAGGCTTGAAAGAGTTCACTGCAAATTGCTACCTTGATGACCTCAGAAAGCCTGCTAACTGGTTTCTAATCGTCCAGCAAGGCGTGAGCTGCAGCTGTTGACCTCTGGTCACGAGGGGCTCAGAGTAGTGATTACAAGAGAAGGCAGACAAGATCTGGGAATAATTGCCTGTACAGTTACAATTTGTTTTATATGATCAGTCTAACTGCAGGTAGGCTAGGTGTGTACATATGAATAATATCTCACTTGAAAAACAATAGCTGTCAATAGCTATTAATCATACTTACCCATTCTGTCATTCTACCAAGCCATTATGAACCATTATAGGATCTGTTGATGTTTGCTCACATGAGGCAAAGCAACAGTTAATGGTCTAGGTCCCAGAGGAATGCATGCACCGTCACGCTTTCCCTCTTTGCATCGGACACCTGGCCCTCTTTCAGTGCCACCGTGCCATTTACATCTCAAAGGGGGACAACCAAGAAGGCTCTCTCTGTGCTCCCTTCCTTACTCCAGAAATGATCTGATTTATCTCTTCATCAACGGAAATATATGCCTTTAGAGGGCCATCCCGCCTCTCTCATCCCAGCTCACCGAGATGGGAGAGGGAGCAGTAAAAAGAGAGACTTGTGATCCTCCGTGTGATCCCAGACCCAACGGACCCCTGTCACAGTGCTTGATTCATGTGATGCGGGTGACTTTCTCTCTGCTCCCAGGCTCAATGTGTTAAGGCGCAGAGGGGGTGGATGGCATAACGCAAAGCAAAGGCGCCTGTGTTCCTGAGGTATCCGATTCCCATGTTTGATGGAGCATGACAGGTTGTTCTCAGGTCAAATTAAAAGGCCACAGTAACAAATATGAGGGCAGACAGTGTGATCGTCTGTGCAGGTGAACTTTCCGTGGCAGTGGGAATAAAAAGTTATTTATTGCACTGAGGGAAAACATTAGTCTTTGTGGCATTAAGCGGGGACGGGAATCTCTGTGCGAGAGCCAGGGTGGATAATTGAATCATCCCTGTGTTGTTCTTTCAGAGTGGACCTCTTCTGTTCATCTGCCAAAGGAAAAACTCACTTTTATTGTCCTCTTGTAGTGTCATGGATGACCTTTAAAGCTAATCAGTTATAATTGCCCTTTATTGCTGCAGCATTGTAATACATTTGTCATGAATACTTGCCTCCAGTGTCTGGCGCTGCTACGACAGCTCTCTCTCCAGACATAGCATTGTAAATATTCTCCATCCTCTGGCTCTCAGCTATGTTTGACCACCCTAAACATAGACTACTGTTAAAACATTAGCAGGCATTAATAACATTATGTAAGTCTGGAGCTGTGCCTGCAGACTTATTCCATCATGTAATATACAAGGCTCTGTGTACCTTGGAAATATAGTTTTGGCACCTATGCTGTTTCCACCGTATCATTTTGTTTCCATTTATGGTCTACTTATATAAATGGTTAATACTTAGCTGGTAAATTTGACATGGAATAACAACTAAAAATCCTCATGGGTGTATTTAGAAAATTACGTCATCACAGTTCTTATTCATCAGGGAACCTGCGAAAGTTATTCTCGGCTGAGCTTAATGTTTGACTTTGAGCCTCCTCAGGGTTATAAATATTTGGATTTGACCCTCTTTAATATCAAAAATGCAACACCCTCCAACCTAATTTCTAAACTTGGCCCCTGATTTTAAGTTCAATTCATATAATAGAGTTTATAGAACAATCACTTTTCACAGACCCCAAATCACACAATAGTAGTTGAATTAATTATCAAAATAATGAAAAATAAGAAATAGTGTGTTCTGTTTTCAGGGGCACAGACTGAAGTGCTTCAGCACTAAAATGTTTTTGTTTCACCCAATATTAAATATTGTGCTGATCGTGCATTATACTATAGGATAACATTATAATAAATGTGATAGTTCTGTTAAAATGCTAAGTGAAGTGAAGGCGACTGGGGAAAAACGTGTGCCTTCTAGAGAGATAATGTTCAATTAACTAAAAAGATACACATCCACTGCTTCAAAACTGACATAGTGGTCCTACTAACAGCTTGACGACATGATTGTTGTTCTGACTATTTTGATGTAACTACCCACAGGATGGAATAAAACTCAAAACTTGGGCATGGAAAAATTAAAATAATACCCTGAATGCCTAAAAATATAATCCTCCCTTCAGCAAAAGCAAAAAAAATTAGCTCGCCCTCTTCTTTTTCTGACCCCTCCCTAAAAAAAAATCAGAAAGTCCCTGAGCACAATTTAAGAAACTACAGCCACTTAGTGGTTTTAGGGGGTTCCAATCACATAAGGCAACAAGCCTGTCTCTGTCACGTGAGATCCAAACATGCGGGTGAGTGGTAAAAAGGTGAGTGAGGCATAGTAATTGTGTCTGCTAATCACCTGCCCACAGGATATTTAAGATCCAAACGATGGGTGTGTGGGGGTTATATAGGGGTAACTGCTGCACACCTGCGTGTCTGTCATACACCTTGAGGACTTTTAGGCGTTTCATTTAATCTCCATCAGTTGTCTCCCCCTGGACCATCCTACTGACCTCTTAACCCCCTACATCCCTTGGCTCTGTTTGCCAGAGGCACGCGCAATTACAGCTGTGAAGTCTTGTCAAGTAAATGAAGCATACGCAGCAGCTACATTTTTCCTGACACTTGCAAAGTCTGTTGATTTGACTCGGGTTTCCATTCCCTGCTAGTGGTAATTGACTGTTTTCATATCTTTGTGTTCTGATTGAGCTATTTTTCACAAATTCCCTCCATATTGAGAACAAGGAAACCGCCTAAGGTTACTGGGACCCCATTCCCAGCTGGCTCCCCATTATTCCCTCTTACCTCTCCACACTGGCTCCTGTCCTCTACTTTTTGGGTGGCACTATCAGTAATTAACAGAGCCAGGTAAAGAATTAGCTGTTAAATGGCTCTCACTGGGTGATTGTTTACTTGTGTGTGTGCCTGCGGAGGCTTCTGGCCGGTGGGTGATGAGTTACAGACACAGATGGTGGGCATCAGCAGGCTGGCTGGGGGCAGATTAGCAGCCTCCCATGTCTGAGCAGCCCCGTCCCAGCCCGCTCCTACTCCCACTGAGCCCCAGAGGAGTGCCTGTCTGTAACTCTACTCGCTTTGGCAAGCCTCATGTGTTGATGGAGGCCTACCATGGGCTTATCTCGTCTCATTCCACCATCAGTGGGCCTAGCAGGCTCGAGGCTCCCAGAGAGAAGGGGCGGGGGTGTGTGTGGGGGTGTCTGGTGGGGGTGTCTGTGTGAAAACAGTCTTGTTTTGAAAAGGTAATGCCATTGCCTTTAGTGGCACATGGTTTGCAATTAGAAGTAACTTTACACCACTAAATGGAGCCTTATCTAAATGCAAACTCATTTGCACTTTTATAGCATGGCATCTAGGTGTTAAACCTTTTTTTTAAACCACTAAGCCTTTGGGACTTTTATGAATCATAATCAAAGGTCTTTGTTGTAACCCTCTATGCTCATGTGTGGGAAGGCGGCTGCCACATGTGCCACCTCCAAGGGGATGCGTTGGTAATCCCCTCTTCCGCTGTATGAAAAATGCCGACAGTGCAGATTTTGCCTTGATGCCATATGCATGTTACACTGGACAGGAAGAAAAGTTCAAACAGTCCAGGTCAAAGGTCAGCCAGATGCAATGTGGAGGGCCCAGGAGGGGGGAAACTGGGCAGTCTGTAGGTTAGCGTTGGGGGCCTGTTTATTTTATAAACAGTGAGCAGATTAGTATTGGAGCCAGGCTCCCTCAGCCATATGGGGAGGATGTCCTCTGTGTTAGGAGTCTCTTGACAAACCATTGTGTGGGACACATAGTCACTGGCATCATTTCTGGTCACCACTAATGAGATGATGTGATTGCCAATACACACGTGTGGACCCCAGGATGCATGGTCTGCACCATTTCCATTCTGGGCATAATAGAGTATTGAATGATCGTGTTAGTAGCCAAACACAAGTTTTGAGTCATTAGTGGTGTTGGCACACGCAGGCCCTCGTCACCGCTTAGCTCGGAGGCAAAAACAGGAAGTGGATGGACCCCCCTCCCAAACCTCAGCGCCAGTCTAATGAATCCTGCTTGAAGATGTTTGTGTGTGGCTCATCTCCTGGAGACTCACAGACCCTTCCTGCCATTGTTTGGGTTTTTTGTGAGATGCTGTGGCACTAGAGTCTCTTTGATGACTCCAACTGTCATCGCTCGGCTGGACTGATGGGTCTCTTTCGACACTTAAGGATTTACACAAACACCCTGTTGTTTGATGGTTTAAATACCCTCCCCCAAAGCACCTAACTGTATTATGAATATATATGTTTGATGATTGAAGGCCCCAGACACACTTTATTTGAGCACCCATCGACCCGCATAGGACCACAGACTTCCCTTCAAAATTAAAACAAAGACAACCATTTTAACACATCAATAACATAATTTGTCAACCTTCTAGCTCAGAAATGATTTCTTTGCTGGCTGCTGAAAACTGATGAACTATTTAACTGTGCCAGGACACTGCAGTGCTGCTGACAAGGGATCCACAGCGGTGTGTGTGTGTGTGTGTGTGTGTGTGTGTGTGTGTGTGTGTGTGTGTGTGTGTGTGTGTGTGTGTGTGTGTGTGTGTGTGTGTGTGTTTGGAAGCAGCGTCATTAAAACTCCTTGCATCAGTGAGTCCCAACCTTTATATATGCTGACATACGCCCATAGTACGTCATTGACACTACTCATAGTCGAATATGTTCCATTAAATTAATTTAAAATATGATTTAACACTCTAAAAGTGGGTATTGTTACACTATTTATTTCACACAATTTAACTGGAAGTGTTTAGGTTGCTTTGGTTGAGTTTAGATATTAATTGAAGGGGCAGAAGCTGAACATTTCATTGTTTTTAGCTGTTTATTGTTGCATTTAGCTAACAAATTCAACGTATCATTACAGCTAGCTAGTGTCTCCAACTGTTCATTAATTGCTATTTAAAACTTCTATCCATGTAGTATTACCTGACGATTTAACTTTTGTTATATTACAGATTGACCAGGTGCAGGTAGAGAGAACTTGAGCTGTTGTTGGAAGATTAGCTGGGCAGCAAACACAAACCACAAAGGGATGATGAGCCTTGGACACAGGAAAACACAAGGACACAGAAGACGTTCACCCAAACTAGTATTGTGGCTGCAGCTTTAGTACCTCATCGGCAAACTGAACCATCTAGCAAAGACTGGAGTGTAGAGCTGGTGTAGATATACAGCAGGGGCTTGGTGAGTGGATGGGTCTCAGGTGTGCAGGTTGATGAGATTAAGTGCCACAGAGATAAACTAGGAATAAAGTAGAGGCCCAGCCGGACCATGAACACTCTGTATTAATTATAGATAGCTACCTGTTTTAACCACTGACTTTAAGCTCATGATTTTCGCTATACAGTCATTCAATTTAGATAATTATTTAAACAGTTTATTAGTTAGCATTTAGTCAACTGTTTCAGTTGTTTTATTTATTACATTTAGCTAACAATTTCAACTTTATATTCATTAAGATAGGGAATCACTGATTTTGAATAATGTCCAACATGAATTTCTGGAGATGATGGAGTGATGTTCTGTTTAGTGAAATGCTCTTCTTTCTCTTTTCCTGAAATAAGTTATAGGTCAGACAGGTCAAAACTCCTGGAGTTGGTAATTAAGTGTCTTAATGCAACTATAACTGTCATAAGAACAGTAACAAATAAACAATAATCTACATTTATGTCACTTTGAATGCTACTGTTGGTGGAACGTATGACAATGATTGAAATAATCAGTAATAAGCAAGGACTGATGCTATGTGGAGACATGTTGTCATAGTTGTGGATCTTAAATCTTTGGTTTCTCCTAAATCAGACAGCACAGAATCCCAAGTTGGAGACGAGGATATCCCCTCACAGCTCATGTGTTATAGAGACCAGATGAGCAGAAACCTGAGCTCTACTGAGCATGAACCATAAACCAACCAATAATTCTGATGTTCAGCTATGTGGATGGGGCCTCTCTAAAAGATTGGCCCTGGAGTCCAGTACTGTGAGGAAGACGGGCAATAGTTGAGCACTTGAGATACACATTGAGGAACACAAAGCGGGTTTGTTTCCCATGGAAAGAGCTTGAGTTTGGCTTTTCTGTTATTACAATATTATTTACAATGAGCTGTGAGGATGAAACAGCAGCTCGTGTATCAGCACAGAGGGTGTTGTGTCTTCAGAGCTGCATGGACAAAGCCCCTTCATCACCAGGTCGGGTATGATTGAGGAGGATCAGGGCACAGCGGTGGGACTTGTTAAAACTGCTGTTATGGACCACTGGCCACAGGTTTCAGTTTTAGCCAGTGGGCTGGATCTGGTAGCTAAATATTGTTGGTTTATGCTGGATTACGACTCACAAAGGTTGCTTATTGATAAATGATGTTATCCCAGAGCTTTCTATATGTACATGAAGGCATTAGTAGAAAGTTCAGCTGCAGGACAACTCCTACTCTTTAAACTCCTAATCCTAAACGTATACACGCATCTTACAGGTGCATGCTATAGATAACACAGGTTTCTTTATGTAGCACAAAAAGTGTCAGTTGAGATGGTGGATCTGCAAAGGATGAAGCTGAAAAACAATAATTGCTCTGATTTAATTGTTCTCTCTTGCATTGACGTAAATCAATAGCAAATTCATAGCACATCATATGAAGCATGGTACCCCCATTAGATGACAGACTACATATACTAAAATACATTAAAATATAAAAAGAAGGAAGAACAATTATTAATGATTGATTGATAGGCTGATGTGTAGTAATTAATTAGTACAACTTTATGTAGTAAATAATTGATTTCCCTTTGATGCAGTAATTCCTGGCTGGTGGTCATGGTTGACCCTAATTTTTATTTAATTCTGGGGATTTCTGAACTTTACTGTAATGAAAA
Source organism: Taurulus bubalis (assembly GCF_910589615.1). NCBI lineage: Eukaryota > Metazoa > Chordata > Actinopteri > Perciformes > Cottidae > Taurulus > Taurulus bubalis. The sequence continues at coordinate 15,827,367 of NC_136596.1, read as the reverse complement.
TAAACAGTCTCTTCACAGGTCAAAATATTGTGGTGTCAATGAAGCGACATGAGAACACATCTGGAGTTTAGGCTTCAGCTACGGTTTTGTTCATGCATTAATATTAACTCATTGTGCCCTATAATAAATCTTGCTGCGTCCATGATTGCATGATTGCATGTGTGTGCTGTTGTCACCTAAACTCAACCCCAGACTAAGATCTGCTAAGGGCCTCAGATCATGATAGATGTAAGAACATGATTGCTGCAGATAAGAGAAAATCACTAATTCTTAATCACTGAGAAACACATCAACCGATGAGTGAGTCCGAGATGCTTTATTTATCCTCACTGCAATTATAACCAATATATACAGTGCACTGCTTGTTGTGATTAGCAGCTAAGCTGGGTCAAATGTGATTGTACTTTTTCAATGTACAAAGTCCTTCATTTCTGCTCTCTGATCTGTGCTTTTGGATGAAGCTTATATGAGGAGCTTGGCCCTGGAAGAAGGATGCATGAGGGAGTGGGGCCCTGAGAAAGAGGAGTTATGTCGGGATAGCGTGCAGGCTGCGCCGGCCATGGAGATTAGAGAGGAGAAGAGAGAGCAAACAGGCGCTGCCAGCGATAGCGGCAGGAAGGATAATAAAGGAGAAGGTGTTTCCTGTGAGTGTCCCCTCAGGAAAAGTCCTCTTCCATCCACTACTGTGGGTTTATGGGGGACTAGATGCAGGCTAAATCCTCGGTCGCCGCATCTTGAACTGATTTACTGTAAGCTTGCAAATCAAATAAAACTTTCCTGATCTTTACTATCACAGGAAGGGAGGGGGTTGCAGTCCAGTTAAAGTGTATACTGGATACACAGATGAACATGGAAGCCTACGCATCTAAACTCTCCAGATCCTATTGTGTATGCTGTACTTTACCCAAGTCAGGACAAACAATGGTCTTGGCTCCTCACACTGACTCAGATGGCTGCTGTCCCTCTCCTGATGCGATCAGCTATTGTCCTGATGTTCCGCTCCTCTGGCTCTGAAGATGAACTCATGTGTGATTCAGCGTTGGCCTCTCCAGATGTCACAGGTGCTCTCAATTACATCTTAAATTAGATGCTCAATCACGTTGCTCACTTTCTGTGAACCCCCATCACATAGAAACGTCACCACCAATAGTCTTTAAAATTGCAGCCACGACCGGAGAGTGCTGAAGAAAGCTTTGTTCGGCGGAGTCGTGCTTCCAAGCTGTTGTTTCCAGTTGAAAGAGCTGCTCAGAACCAAAGCATGTCCCAGCTGACTTTTAATCACACTCACCAAGGCACTGGCTCAGTCACAGAGAGTAGTAGGCCTGTAATTAGATGACAATGGGCCCCTCTCTGGTGCACATATTGATGGCTGACGGGTGGCCACAGAATTATCGATCAAAGACATAAGCACAGGAAGAGTAGGGGGAGCAACAGGCCTGGTATAGACGTTGAGCTGTGTGAACAACAGGTGACATCTTACAGACCCAAATCTAACTGAGGCCTGCTGGGAATAATTATATCTTACAGAGAACTTGCCACCCATTAAAAGCTATGCTGGAAGAAAGAAGTTAAATAGTAACGGACCTTTGAGATTAGATGAAGATTAGATGTGATGGAACGGATGGTACAGAACCAAAAGTAAGCTGTTAATGCTGGATAGTATGTCCATCTACTGTTGCTACGCCTATCAGGCTTTCTGTTCTTGCATGGCAAAGTGACAATTATGTCACTTTGTAATGACAAATTAATGTGTTTACATGGAATTTTGGGCAGATTTATCATGTGAAATTCACACTCATATTTGCAACAATATTTGTATTAACATTGCCTTCATGTTTTTAGATTAAAGCGTTGTCTCCAGCTGACTTTATGTTTAAAGCTTGCTCATTTTAAAACAAGCATCTTGTAAAAGTGGTCTTGAATAGAAATGTTATGGCGACACAATATAATACATACATATATAATGAAGTGATGTACAATGTAACTCCAATAGAGCAGACAAGCACACTGTTTAACCCAAATGTTTTGGATGAGCTCAAAGAAGACACCACCCCCAAACTCTTTGTATCTCGCTTCACACTAACTTTTTGCATGTAGAAAAATCCAAAGCTTGACAGCTTGTGGTTTCCAAGCTACAATTGGGAAATCGCTGTTTTGGGTTTATTGAATGGTCAGCTGATGGTATAGGCTGTGGTCAGTAATAATAACTTGAGTTTCTTCTTGCAAAAGATTAACTGCAGAGAAAAATAAGCAATAACATTTAGCTGTATGTTATCTGATACTTGAAGGGATTTACTAAATCAGCCACAGCTAAGTCTTTTAACTATTATAAATCCTGCTTAGAGTTACAGCAACATGAACTCTGACCTGTAAAGCAAAATCTCATTAGTTACCACACACGGGCCACAATGTGTAAAAAACAGTAGCTCATTCAAGTATGAATAATCTAGTGTTGGTTGGGTGAATCCAGCAGCGGCTGCAGCACACGTGTGTTTGCGCTTTGTAATGAGGCCCGGACCCAGTGAGGTGGATGTGGTCCAGCTCGAGCGCTCTCCTCCCCTGGCCTGCCTGCTGCTTCAGTTATCACTCGGACTTGGAGGCCCTCCCTAGTTCTTAGAGGAGGTGAATATGTCACAGTTTGCAGATAATTGAGTGGGGGAGAAAAGGAAATACGCACCAAGACTCTTTCTCTCAGCCCTGCTTCCAGATTCAATAATAAAATATACTCAAAAGTAAAATGATTGAGGTCATATTTTTGTTTCTATTTTCCCCTAAATCCTTCTGTAATGTTCCCTCAGGATATCCTGAGAGAACTGGAGTTTATGTCTTCGCATGAGTTGCATCATACAGGAGCTGATTATGTGCATCTGGTGGTGCGCTCTTAGCTGAAAGTGTAATCATGACTGGCTGTATGCAGTACAGTTCTGTTCTGCAGACCCTGGGGCCTCTCAGGAAGTCATAGGAACTGGGAATCCACTCTGTGTGACGACAGGAGCAGCCTGTCCAGCCGCTCAGTGTACTCTGCTGATAACTCCTCTGTTTGAAGCTTCAATTTACAGTAGTGACTTTTCTAAAGGTCCTGGGTGAGACTTTATGGCTCTTCTGATTCACACCGTGACTAAGCCGTTGTTTTCCAGGAGAGGAGCTCACAATCTTTGGCAAAGATGGAGAGTTTTTTCCTGAGAGACTGGCAACACTGAGACTCGGAGTCTCGCGTGAAAATCTTTTGAAGTGTCCCTGTTTTCACCTCCCACACTGCGGGATACCATACACTGTATCCCCTCTCATACATGCTGACGCAATTATCTCCGGTAATTCCCCTGCTTTGTAAAATATTTGTTGTTTTGGTTGATGCTCGCTGTCTGCACGCCTCGTGCCTGTGGATAAAAGCCAGTGGTTTCTTCTTTTTCTGCTTTCATGTGGGAAAGGCTTGTGCTTGTAACGTCTGACCTCTGGCTTAAGCATATTGGGACCATTACTCACGTATTATGTCATGCGTTTTTCTCATGAATCGTATCACCTTCACATACTAGGGGTTTACACATCCCTCCCCTGCATCCTCTTATCCTTGAGGTATGTGTAGGTCATCTTAAAACCACCCACCACATTTATGTTTTCTTTGTTGAAACCCTTTTGTTGATGGTTGACAACAGCAAATCAATATTAGTGAAAAATTGCCATTATACTGTACATTCCGAAAGTGATCTATTTTTACTAGATGCCTTATTATGTCAAACCACCACTTTAAAAAAAATTGACTATCCGATAAGCTTTAAACCAGTTAATTTAGTTTTTTTGCTTTAAAAAAGAGCTACTTTTTTTTCTTAAAAAATGACTGAAAAGATTAATCGATGATAAAAATAATGATAATAATAAATGTGTCCGCTCCAATTAAAACAGACATAATGCAGGTTTCTGTCCTGGCTGTTGTGTAATGATACTACAGTTTCTCTCTCGCCCTGCTGTGTCTCGCCTCTCTTCCTCTCTATTGCTGCTCCCATTTTCTCCTTATGAAAACAGGAAGAGGGTGTGTTTGGAGAGCCAGAGCCTGAGGAGTCAAGCCGTTCACCATTGACTGACCGTAGCCTTTGTATGTGTGTATGAATGCGTGCCATGGTAATTGCTTTCAGGGAGCCCCTAAATGCCTTACCCTTGTTTCTTCAACTCCTCAGAGATCTACAGTATTTGCTTTGGGCATTGTGCCCCAAAGGTAACATCTTAAGCCTTGTGGATGTGACATGAAACATGCTGCTGCATGTGGGCCTTGCACATGCATATTACCAATCACATGCAAAGTGAGAGCAAATATCTGCATGCTCACATGGACATTTTTTACTTGTTAGATATAATTGAACACACTATAGTTTAGTTCCCTATGTCTCAACAGGTACTTCCCTCAATCTGGTCAAGCAGGGCCATCTGCACTGTTGGGATGTGCGGAAATGTGAGTACGGCGTTGCAGGCAGGGAACCAGCCTGGTGAAGCTCGATCTGGTGGGGATTAGAGGCGAGCTGTGCCTCACCCGTTCCCCTCCCAGCAGGAGCTGTCATGTCGGCAGTTGCATCCTGCTGCTGAGCTTCGCTCCCATTGGGTGTAGGTCAGGGGCCAGCGTCAGGTCACACCGCTGGCTTCTGCAGCTTTTACTGAGCATGCCCTCCTCTTACACAATGTACGACAGCCAGCATATGCGATCTGACAACCCACGCCTGAGCAACAAAAGAAAAGAGGAAGACTGCGGCTAAGGGCATTATCTGCGTGTACAGTGCTGTTGGATCGTATCAGTCGGGCCCTTTGATTTGATCTAGAATGTTTTTAGCTCAATATTTAGTTTTTCATTCTGAGCTATTTAACTGCAAATATTACAAATTATATTTAGAGTCTTGGAGTTGGTTGTATGATATCAGACAGAACTGTCATCTCAAACTCAGCGGAGTGGGCGAGTAGAAGGTCTGGAACCAGACAAATGAGTTGCTGCAAAGTTGCACAACATTTCCATGGAACATGGAATGTACATAAGTTGTTTTATCACAGAAAATGTGTACCAACAGCAGTTTGTGTTTAAATGACCTAGCTTGCTATATAATTGCATGCTGGTGGTATTTTGTCTGATAAGATGTTCCTCTGTGAAAAGTCTACAGGCCTCCCTCCTTTTCTGCCCCATGGAGTTTGTTAGCTGTGGAATTTGCAGGGTCTGTCCATGAGCAATCCAGGTCAGATACGATGGTGAAGTGGAATGAGAGATATGGGGAAACTCTCTCTCTGAGTTATGCACATGAAGCAGAGATGTAAGGAGAAGGAGAGGAGTCAATGCGCAAGATGAGAACATATCTGAGGGTTCATTTACTGATTTTCTGATCATTTGTGAAAATCATCCATTTGTTTTTGCACACTTCCTTCAAACATGGAACAACGTGGATCATTAGAAATTCATTGAAAAATATTGCATTATGTTTTTGCCTTTGTGTGTAATGTAATGTTTTATATCCAACTGTACAGACGGCTGTAGTGAGAATGAGTTGATCTGCCGGGGCAGCTGTCTGTAACTTCAGAGGCTCTGAGTCATAACAGACAGCAGCTGGATGGCAGAAAGGAGATCTCAGCCTTCGGGACTTGCTGTATCTGATCTAAAGAGGAGTCTGCCTGGCGTAGTGTCTCTCAAACAATAACAGCAGTGGTGGCCAAGCTATTAACAGAACCATCCACGCCTGGGCCAAGTGGTGCCTGCTCCTCCTCTACTATGTAATGCTGTAATCCTTCCTGAGAAATTGATTATGAAGACTATACATCTTTCCAAGCCTGCCTCTAATTTCCACCTCTAGTAGTGTAGCTTGGAAGTGCCAAGTTCCTATTTCCCTTTTTCCTTTGCCAGAACAGCAAAATGTTTTCCCTGAAGCCCGTGGTGGCCTCTCTGCCTCCTCTGCAGCTCAATAACTGTGAGTCCAAGAAGCCATGTTTCTCCAACATACTGGGGCACACGTTTGACCCATATTTCGCCTGTATTACTACCAGAAGGTAAAAGAGGATGATGAGGTTTCAGCTCTTTAAATGCAGAGGGCAATTAACCCAAGGCTGGAGCCTGAGAAAATATATCCTGCCATCCTCAGAGGACCTGTTACTGAGGTTTTTCTGGCAATGTCGGTTGGTAAGCCCACACTTTGATCCAGAGTGCTATATCTTGACAACTATTTGATGGATTGCCATGACATTTTGTACAGACTTTAATGGTCCATAGAGGCCTAATGACTTAATTCATCACCTTACTTTATCTGTAGCACAACCAGCAGGTCACAATTTCCACTTGTCCTGTGAAAAATGCATTGTGTCTACTGCGAACTAACCAAATTAGCATGTAAACATAAACTACAATGATGAACATTGTCAACAGCATGTCAGTATTTTCCTTTTTGTGCATATTAGCATGCTGATGCTAGACTTCAGCTCAAGACTTCGAAGTAGAGCCTTACAGAGCTGTTAGCATGGCTGTATTGTTTGTTTACAGTTTGTTTGTTTTTATTGAATATCTTTCACTCTCTAAATGGTCCTTTGACTGTTTTGGCGCTGTCCCCACTGCTTTAATTGATCTTACATTGTCACTCCCTCAAAGGTAAAAGGTCAAACCTGAGTAATGGAATCTGTTGCCTGTCGTGATTGCAGTGCAGACTAGTTGACCTGTGCATTGTCTACGTCAGCCTCAGGTTCAATAGCCTGACAAGCTGAGGTGAGTACGGTCAGTGGTGTTCTGTCACTTACTGCTCTCTGAGGAATGTTACATCCGCACAAGCGCATGCCTGGAAGGGGCCCTGAAAAGCAATGGAGTCTTAAGTCAAAGTGTGGCATAAATTTGACTGAATTCCTTCGCCTGACGTGATCAATTATGTCATAGGAGTTGGATTACAAAGAAATGTGTCTCAAATTAGAGCTTTACTGTGAGTAACTCTGTATTATTAACAGTAATATGTGCTGATTTAGATAGTGTTGAAAGCATATGCATAAAAGGAAAACATTGTTTTTTCTTATGTACACAAGCACAATTTATCACCTCTGGGATTTCTTTTTGGGAGGGAAGTTCCTCCAGTCCTGAGACAACAGCACTGATAACCCAACCAGCTGAGATGTTTACTGCTCTGGTGCTCACTTGTTAAATTAAATCTTTCCTGTTTGTGTCCCAATGCCTTGAACTGTTCCCCATTAATGGTCCTCCTTTCGTCTTTTTTTATTACTGGCACTTCCAGAGTGCCAACACAGGAGCAAAGTTTCATTCACATGCAAGGTCAGGTTGTTTTTGACATCAATCCGCAAACAATGTCCAACACAAAAGACGAGCTATAAGAGGTTCTAGGACTCAGGAGTTCACAGAGCTGCTGACCACAAGAAAGTTCAATCTATAGACCCTGTGTGGTTTCCTCTGCCTGGCCTCCTGTTTACACTTTACATTGGAGGCCAAAGAAAGTGATGGGGACTGGGGAGAAAAATGCCTCAACACAGTAGGGGTCATGCGCTGCAGCCTGTTTTTAGACTTAAGTCATCCTGCTATTGTGGGTGCTTTACCCAAGGGTGATACAGGGGTCTACAGAGGAAGAAACCAAGCACACTGCTGCACAGAGCAATCAGCGCCTGCAGACCGGAGCTGATGAAGGATCACATCTGCAAAAGAAAAGAAAGCCCCTTTGACCTCTGTAAGCCTGGAGGCAGCCGCTCTACACTGTAAAACAATTGAAGACAATTAATATAGCGCGTGATGTTCAGAAAACATGCATGGGTGACTTCCAGTGAATATTTAGATTATTTGATCCAAGCTGACCCATTAAAGTGTTAAAAATGCAGATCTATATGAAATACATTCAGATAAGAGTCACTTGGAGAGCTGTCAAATTCCATCTCGGCTGAGTTCCAACATTGTGTATAGTGTGCACTTTCAAATTTGAATCAGTGAGTGGCAACTGATGAGGGTATCTGGCCGTGCTGTCCAGGCCGGAGAGGCAGGGTGTGGACCTGTTGTAAACTTGTGTCTCATTTATGGGATGCTGGTCTGGTCTAGGAGACAGCTCTGACCAGTGCTCTCCTCTCTGCTCCAAGGAGGTCCGGCTGATGGATGTGCTCTAATCAGCAGCAGACAGACCTGCCACAGGAAACATCTCCCCAGCACGTTTACGGAAACCAGCACTTCTCCAGAGACCTGCTGATAGCCACAAAGGCAGAAGGGGAGGGAGCCAACAAACAATTGGATTCTCCCTCATTTTCTTCAAGGAAAATCAGCAGACTGTCAACTCTTCACTGACCAGAGTATGATTTACCGGCCTGCTGTCAAATAGCACCCTTGAACAATACAGCAGCACAGAGGTTGATTAACTTGGAAACAATTGCCAAAAACTTATTTTGGGAGTAGGGGACTTGTTGATTTTCCACTGCATTCTGTGTAAAATTAAAGAATTCAAACCCTTCAAGCAATAGTTCAACATTTTGGGAGAGCTTATTTGCTTTATTGCCAATAATTAGATGATACGATTGATACCATGGTCTGTACAAACATTTATAAAGATTAGCTTAGCTCAAATACTGGAAACAGGGGGAAACAGCTAATATTAGCCCAGTCAGTGAGTTTTAGAGGGAGCCACAGGTTGATTTTGTTACCACTGGACCGAGCTAGCTAGCTGTCTCTACACTTTATGATAAGATAAGCTAACCTCCTGCTTGAATTGAATGTATAACTATTCAATTCAATCTGATAGAGGTAATGCTCCAAACAGGTCCATTATCAATGTCATTTTAATCAAAGCAGCAGGTGCTTACGCATTATGCAGGGAGGATGTTGAAGCCAAGATAAGGATCACTGATACGCTTAGCGTATTTCTCCATCATACGTATAGTCGTGCATAAATAAGAAGATTCCTGCCATAACATGTTAGCTTGCTGTTGTCACAAAATTATAACCCGAGCAAGAATATGTAGCATATGCAATTCTAGGTAAAGGTTAAGTGTATCTAAGCCCCTCCTCTTCATGGGTGTCTACAGGAAGCAGATTTCATTATGTGCTTTGTGTCCTGGCCAAAGGGCTTTTCTACATCTGACAGGTGAGGCTTCTCTCCTGCAAGACAAATCCTTCTCAAATTCCCCCCTGCATGTCAGGAGGAGCAAGGCAATGAGTCGCCATTTGCTTTACGTATGAATAGGCCGATCAGTCTGCCATGTTGGAATGCTGAGAGCTGTTTGCCTTTTGGGCCAGTGAAAGCCTGTCACTTCGTATTGTGGTAGCAGAGATTATCCCTGAAAAGAGCCTGGGTGTCCTCCTCTCTCTTCCTTCTTCTCAAACTCTCTGACCTTGATCCTGCTGTCAAGCAGCCTGCTGCCCTATGCATGGACCCATACAGTCACACTTGCACAGGTGTGAGGGGGTCATGGTGGTTTCAGTGTGACCGCAATTTAAAAGTTTCCATTTTCCATCATAACTGAATTTCGTAATTAGATGGTTTGTTCAGTCACATATCACCTGTATTTCCACCACAATTTTGCGTTTGTGTGTTGTAAAGTCAGTGAAGGGGAGGTAGGAGAGCAGGTTTGGACTTGCCCCCTCAGTCCTAATCCTACAGGCCCTCAGGGTTGTACCCACCCCAACAATTGGTTTAAAAACACTCCATTTCCATGATACTCATGAAAACAGGTACATAAGTTCCTCCAGGTTCTGCTTCATTTACAAATGAAATACCTCAAACTTCTACGAAAGTGCAACCTAAAGTGTGCTCTTTCGGGAGTAACCTGTAGAGCCACAAGGTCAACCCTTGTTGATGAAGGCGTACCACCCAAAACAAAAAACAACAAAGGCAGGAAGGGCTGAGCTGTTGAACCCTACCGCCATAGCATCCATCGTATGCATAGTGTCAGTGCAGTATGATGGGTATGTTTTTCCTGTTTTAGTATTCCCTCTCAGGGGATTCTCACTCTGACAGCAAATACTTGGGGTCTGCAGTGCAATGTAGACACTCTCAAATCATGGCTCTGATGTGGCTATTGTGACATCCGAAATGGAAAGCTGTGAATACATAGTGTGCTCGGCTATTGTCACACACTTTGCTCCTCTTGGTCGCAAATGAAGGAAGACACAGGAGGGAGGGTCCTGTGTTTTATCCATAATGGTGCACACATCTCAAAAATAGCCTTCTCCAAAGAATTCATAGTTGTAAGAAAAATTTGAAAAGACCTTAAGAGAGACGTTTAGCTGCAAACTGCCTCACCTCCACACTCAACCCAACTACTGCATGGCGTGGACAGTCTGGTCAGTATGCCAGATTTGGAGGAGTTAGAGTTGCTAACGTGGTTCTAGACACTTCAAGTTTTAACCACATCGAGGCACAGTCATATATGGGATCAGTTGTAGAAAAAACATTCTTGAAACTCAACCGTGTTGCTCCTCTGTTTTGTGAATGTGCCTGGTTGTCACAGTTGGAAAGAAGAGATCATATATCAAAATGATTCTTCCAGATTGTTCCACATTATTACTGCCATATGGAAGCCATGCATAAAATGAAGTAGTTGCAAAGATTTGTGAGGAAGCTTGAGCTCAAATCATATTTCATATCCAGGTCAACATTAGCCACAGCTATTGCTTACACTGTACTATACACTACTTATTAATGCTCAGTATCACATCTTGATACTGTATGGATTACGACTTAATATATAAAAAGGTTGTGACATTTGAGTGATGTTTAACTGAATGCTGGGCAGTGTTTTTTGTGGTGGTTAGCAGTAAATTAAAGAAGAGACGCTGTTGGGGTGGGAGGGATGTGGTCTGCAGCTGTTTGATTCTGCTAAATCAAAGCTGAGTGTAGGGTGAAAACATTTGGCTTCATAAGAAATTGTGATGCCACCACATGTGCTGGCATCATGGCCACCCAGCTAATATAACAACCTGGTTAGCCTGCATGCTGTATTGTGAGCATGGATATAAATTAAAAATGTGTATACTCTATTTCTTGTCACTGTCACCTGTTTTAGAGTTGAAAAAAAGTCTTCTTTAGGTTAGGAGAGTCTTCTTCATTCATTACTAATGCAAGAGGTCCTAACTCCCTCAGCTGTGTTTCAAAGATCTTGATTCTTCAGCAAGATGAAGTGCAACAACATGTGCTGAGTTTCGCGTATTGGGATCAACCCATTTTTAAAGCTTAAATAGTCCAGGGCTTTGTCCAAATATTTTTCTTAGAGTCCTGGCTTCTTTTTGGAGGCACTTAGCCTTCCCACACAGGGCTCAGAAGAGTGGCACATGTCTTTGACGTTGACTTTAGGCCTGTTTTGGGATCGTTAAAGGCCAATTTGTCAGCATTCAACAGAGGGCAGACAGTGAGATGTGTTTCAAGGGGCCTCACATCTGGACCTTTTGTGTTTTAACAGTGTCCCGCTTCCTCTTTTAGAAACCTGAAGTACATGTATAATGGGATGGCCACGTTCCACAGCGAGTTGGTCTTGTTTCATTAGCATGCTGTGGCCATGGACTCTTACTCAAATACAAACTATCCCTAATGGCCCAATCCTACCTTTCTTCCCCCAGTCACATACTATGTTAATATTCATCAGTTGTAATGAGTTAATGTAATTATAAGCTGCTCCTGAAGGGAAAAGAAAAGTATGATTGAGGGGAAAGCCTTGTAGAGTTTAACATGAGTTATACAGTAAGCAGAGATGGAGAGACGGGCAAAACGAGACCGAGGTCAATCAGTCACTTTGAGGTCAGCTTGATTAAGGGAAATGGACTTTGGAACTTTGAATGTGTGTTTTCAGGAGTGTTTTCGGACTGCCTGGGTGATAGCAACAGCAAAACAGATGCTGAAACAATTAGGGCAAGTCGGAGGATGTTTTTACTCCACTCTGACCCCCCTCTCCTCCTCTCGCCTTGTGATTGCACATCAAAGTTGTCGACAGAGTGTTAAAGCTGATTTTATTGTTTGACTCCTAAAAGCAGTTGTCAGTTTTTAAAGGAGCAGTAGCTTCTAGCTGCAGAGCAGTTGAGAGCACCGACATCTTTTAAAAAAGACTGATTTCTGCAAATGTCCAGTGGTGGGATCTATTCAAGCACAAATGAAGTTTCAATGCAGTTTTATGATGGTACGATTGTCCTTCCTCTTTTTTAGTTATATATACTTGGCGTCCGTGAAACCATTTTTTGTTTGAGACTATCTTACTATTGTTGAACAGCAACACGTGTTAATGACAAGGTAATGACACATTGAATGTGTCTGCATTTCCCAAGATTCTTCTAATTCAGTTGCTTTGAAGTTCCTTTAAAGTCAAGTTTACGTTCAAATGTAAGGCAAATTTTAGAAGAATTTCGAGAAAATCAGCAACATAAAATGCAAGTAAATGCACGTTTGCATCCACAACGGTTATGTGAATATAAGGAGGTGGGTGTTTCAAGATAAACAGTTGGTGGCGTTTTGTATTATTTCTTTTGTATTAATTTCTCCTCATTGCACAAATGAGGAATGAGGAGACTGTTGGATGAAAAGTCACCAAACTTACTAATTATTTTGAGTTACACAGGTAGCATCCAAATGCTACTGGTCATACCACACCAAGTAGGTGGCAAAACCCCAGTAAATACCGTAGTATTTAAAAAATTTGGCTCCACTTGACCCACCTGATAGGGAGCTAGCGTCAGCACCACATGACACGTACAAAGGAGGCCGACGATGCACACACACCCTGTGGTTTGTTTGCTCTGAGCAGAAGGAGAGCCAGCCTCGTCTCAGAGGTGACTGATTTACAGTTTGTTGCTGTCTGTCAAACAGCTGACAGATGGGTAAAAGAGTGCTGCCTCCGACACACTGTCGCCATTCTTAGATGCTTTGCAGTTTCACCAGTGGCAAGAATGAGGACCGCTCCTTGCGTTTGATGGGAAGGTTAACAGTAGAGCATACAACTGTGTTTTTGTACCTGTGACGACCATTGTACCTGCTAAATATCCTATAAAAGGATATTTAGGCACTTAACCCAAACTATACCTACATTGTAAATAAACGCAGCTGCTCACATTTGAAAGAGCTTTTCAAAACTCTTGGAAAGACATTGTCATACTTGGTCCTAATATAAAAACAAAAATGTACACAGTGCTTGTCTGTGATAAAATGGTAGTTGTAAATGTCATTTTTTTCTATAAATCTTTGAAAATGTTAATATTCTATATATTTCCAAAATGCTCATTCTGTGTAACACAACATTATTTTAGCAGTTTTTCTAAAAGGCTCCAGTGTTGGGTTGGACTTTCAACACTTGCCTCTTTTTTTTTGCTTTTTGTGAGCCGCTGCATAAAGCACATGTGTAGGCTTTTAAATCATATAACGAGTAATTTCAGAGTAAAAAGTAAAGCCCACTGATTGTCTAAGATTTTAGTTCATGGTTTTGATCACCAAGCATTTTTGTCCGGGGCTCTGTCCTGGCCTTTCTCACTGCCAGTCATGTCTGTGACAGCTCTTTCATTCCTGTCCTGAAGGAAATGATCATATAACAGATAAAAGTTTGGCTCAGACGTCGTGAGACTTTGAATGAAAAGTCTGCAACACACCTGGTTTTCACATGGGCTGCTGTTTTGGGTTTCTCTTTGACTTTTCATAACAGGACAGGATTGAGGTTTCTATAGTTTCAAGGAAAACAGGCACAAATCATGCTGGTGCTTATTGCCGATGAGATCCAGACATTTCCTTTTAGAATACATTTACTGCCTGAACAATTAAGAATAATCATCCAGCTTTAAAGGATCAAGCAGGTTATCTTAAAAGCAGACCAGATAATTGATTTTAGATATCATATTGACTCTCCAGTAAGATGTGACTGTGGAAGGAGATACTTGTTTCCTCCTAATTGAGCCACAGGGTTTTTGTTTTGTCAGGAGATTTTGGACCAAATGGAGTCGGATTCCTGCAGATCTCCTGGGATGATGGGAGGGCCGGGCTGGAGTCTAGATCCCAGCAGTCCCCCCGGGTCCTTAATCCCTGTCATTAACTCTCCTACACAGAGAGAACTGGTCTGCCTGCCAGCCGCTACCCTCTCATCAGCCCGGTCCTTTGTCCCTTTATTTCTTCCCTCACATCCTCTCTTTCATTAGACTCATCTCCCGCTTCTTTATTTTCTCCTGTGTTATTGTTTCCTACGGTTTCTACAGGATTTCCTTCCTGATCTTCCCCGTGAGTGCAGGTGAAACATAAATCTTAAGTGTTTCACCTGCATTTAAAAATAAGTTCTTAACTGATAAAAACAATTAAAGAATAACTCCCAATCTGATCTATTTTTTACAAGTTTATAAATACAATAACAAGAGGCTAGGGGGAAAAAAACCACAGCATCTCTGAAATGAATAGCTTACCTTAAGCAGCTAGAAAATAAACGCCTGACAGAAGCATCTCAGTTGGAGAGGACAAATGGTCCTATTATAGCACATCCTGTGGTGCTTGCTGTTTTGTCCAGTGACACACACACACACACACACACACACACACACACACACACACACACACACACACACACACACACACACACACACACACACACACACACACACACACACACACACACACACACACACACAAACAGTATAGGATGGGTCCGGGGGTGGTCCAGAGTCCTGAGAAAGGAGAAGGGAAACACCTTGTGACCCTCTTGTTCCTGACCAAGCTACTGGAGGAGACAACAAGGATGGATGATCAGAGAGCACCGCTGGGCAGCTGCGTCGATTTGGGTAAATCAGTTGTTGTTGGTTAACATTTTATCATGATTACCTGCTTACATTCGATGCATTCATGAAGTGTTAAAAGCATTCTCATCAGGTGGAAAAAAGTGTAAAATTTAAACTAAATCGAGGACGTCAAAAATAATCCTGTCCTTGTGCGTGTGTTTGAGAGCGTGCATGTGCGTGCGTGCGTGCATGTGTGTGTATGTGTATAAATAAATAAACAGTAAGGATTGTGTTTCTTGTGACAACAACAGTAATCAGTTGCAAACACTGCTGTAGTTTTGCTCTGGATGGCCCATGTTTGGGTTTTGATATGGATGTCAAAGCCAACTGTCTCACAAACACAGACAGCATGGCTTCTGCTGCAGATAAAGTCTCTGCTCCGTTTGAGCCATCCAAGGAAAACAATGCTCTGTTGCACGCACAAGTTCTGTTTACTTAGACAGAATAGGTGTTAAAATACATACATCTTTACTTAATACTGCAGCCTCAGATAGCCTCTGAAAAACAGCAAGAAGCTTGTGCATAAAAGTTCTCCACTGGTTTAGCATTGTCGGACTCCCGATGGAGTTTCATCATGACTCGGGTATCAAAACCAATGCAGCAGAACCAGAGACGTCTTTTTTTAATTAACACATGTTCTTTACACTTCTTTCTTGTCAGAACATGGAGCCCACATTGCCCACAATGCATCTCGCCTGCAGCAGCAGACAGTCTTTTCACTTTTTTTCATTATATTTTGTTTTCGTTTTATGAGCTTTGTGCAATAGGTGCATTTGACTATATGGACAAAAATACAATAGCAATTGTAGGGTTACACCCCACAAGTTATTATTGTAAATCAGAAAAACAAAGGCACATATGAGTAACAGATGGTCACATTAGACCACCGTTTTGAATCATTTCAGAGTTAAATTATTAATGTTGAAAGCATCTGTTGTTTTGACCTAATCTGGGATGCATATTGGTATTTTTCAAAAGCACTCGAACTACAGGTGTATTGCTCATTAAGAGAAAAGTGCTGAGAGCGACATAAATGAAACAATGGAGCAGCTTTATCAGCTCAAACATTTTGCATGACCGGGTCGACATCTCTTTTGCAGTTCAATGCTGAAGTCAAGAGTAGGCAGATGTGGGAGAAAGATAGCTGCTTGTGACCTCGAGCTTAACGGTTTAATTAGGCACATGCAGCACAGCACAATGCCCAAGCTATTTACAGAACTTTCCATTTCACACTATATGAGAATGTAATTCATCCTTGTGCTTTCTTGTAATGTTTGATTTCTTTTTACATTGAAAATGCAGACACGAAGAAGCAAATTGTCATACAGGAGTAGCAGACACACAACAGCCAGTGATCAGATAACCTTCAGTTTGACAAGCTGCTCTGCCAATAAGTGAACCCCTCAGCTGGAGCAGTGCCCTCGCACATCTGAGGGTGTGGCACTGGCTCCCCGGCACAGGAGTGCGATGTCGTCTGACACAGCGAAGTCGGCACTTAGCAGGCTGACGTGAAAGATCCACGGCTGTGGCTTAATGTTAGTTATAAGATTGGATGGAAATATAAATCAGGGTCCATTATGAGTTATTGTCATCTTTATTCCGCATAAAGTGTTTTCAGCAAGGATGGTGCACACTTAAGGACCAACCTTGTCTCTCAAATGACACCACACTCTAACCCTAGATGCTGTTGGACCTGGTCCCGAGGTGCCTCAGCATGATTTGTGAGGCCTGGGGTCTGCTGTATTGGCCACAAATCAAGAAGGGGAAAGGGGGATCTGTGTGCCACCATCATTTTTTACACTTCAAACAAACCTCAGATCCCAGATTACACCTTCAATCACTTATCTCCACCTCTGACCAGACTGGAGCATTGGAAATGTCCCTCCAAGTCATTGACTCCAGTGAACTCGGTAAAGATATCACACACCTCCCTCTCTTTAAAAATATCAGCTGCTACAAATCACATAATAGCAGTGACTTTCCATTGTAGGGTTGCGTAAGTATCCATGATATCCTCCAAGTGAAAATACAGCTGATGGTCAGAGTGAGATAGAAGCAGTCATATGCAGCAACAGGGCCATTACAGCAGATCAAAAGCAGTCACAGCTGTGGCAGGGACATGTGTGGTCCAGGCCTGACAGGGAAAACCCTGTGACACAATGGAGCGATGGTCATATGGGGTGGAAAGAAAATATGACACAAAATAAAAGCATGCCGTAACTTCAGGTCAAACCTGATATTGAATACATTGCATCATAGTTGATGATCATCCCCTCAACCCCCGTAAAACCGGCTTTAGGATCAACAGCAGGACTTTATTTTTGCACCTATAAAGGCTCTGATTAACAAGTGAGGAGGTCCTCTGAAGATATCAAGATAGTGGTCTAATCTGACCATCTGTTTCTTATCTACTCGCCTTTATTTTTTAAATTTGCTAATTTATTTGTCTAAGGGATACCAGCTCTGCAAGCAGCAGGCGGCCAATCCTCTCCCCGGGGAATGAGTCAGAGGTGGGATCCACCTGGTGTGTGTTTGTTTGTGTGTGTGTGTTTGTGTGTGGGTTTCTAAGATCAAGGATCAACTACAAGCAGAATAAGCATGGTACAATTTTCTTTTTTCAAAGCCAATCTGAGGAGGATTTGAACTTTGAATTTTTGACACATAAGAGAGAAATACAAAATCATGTAAACAGATGTAGTGTAGCAGTTGAGGCTCAAGAATGGGCATCAACTTCTCCTTCTCGTTGAAAGAAAGATAAAGTCTCCATGCCATCTTAGTCTCCTTAACCGGCTCTATGTGCAGCACAATAATCAGTCATACTGATCAACTGTGGTCCAGAGAGAACTTCCTGAAAGCCGGTGCATTTACAGAATAATAATCCACAGTGAGGATTTATGTAGTAGCAGTTCTCTGTCATCACCACTAGGAGGCCCAGTTGTAGGCAGATTATCAAAAACAATGCAGTTGTAAATAAAGTTCAGCAATGCTCAAAACTGTCCACTTTTTGTTTCACTGGAGGCAATTAATTTGACCTGGCAGGTCTATAGAAAAAGCATTATTTTGTCAGCGGATTGAGTCGTTGTTTTGCAGATGGTTGTGCTCAGCAAAGTTAATTTCCCATAATGCAGAATGATATCTTTAGGTTGGGTGTTAAAAATCCCTTTCTAAACCTTTCCTATTCCTTGTGGTGTTTCTTTTTTTAATTGTTGGACAGTTACTTGTTATATATAATATATCAAATAGAATTGTCAAATGAGTGCACTGTAGTAAATAATTGTTCGATGCAATTAACAGTTAAATGAAAATGTATTAACCAACAGGCTCAATGAAAAGATTTAGAAATAGACATTGTTAGCACAGTGATAGTGTCGATGTGAGGTTTCCTTGTGTTTTTGTTTCAAACCGGTGCGTTTGCTTGTCCTTTTATCATGGAAATAAATCCCCAGACTTGAGAATTGAATTCACACGTCCCTTGAGCTGCCCGCTGACTTCTAATCTAATCTTCAAACAGTTTGCAATTCACTGTCGATCTAATTACTTTGACATTTCAAGGCAACTCCTCAAACCGGTGGGCTGGTATTTCTGATGGCAAGACTGCAACGCATTTTAACCTGACAGTAAACTTTAGTTGATTGTCAATTTGGCGACAAAAAGAGACGAAATGAGACACATCCGACAGTTTGCACTTTAAACGGCCGTTTAATTGTGATTGTGATGTAAAACGAGATCCGTTGAGATGTCCAGACTTGTTCCGCACACTGTGCGCAAAATCCACCTTCACTAACGAAGTATAAAATAATGCAACGCTGCAACGTTTTCTTAAAATAATGCAACGTTTTCATAATGCAACGTTGCAACGTTTTCATAAAACATTTGTGGCGGAACCTGCATGGACAACAGGTTTCCCATCTGGCCGCTTTGTTATGATGTAATTTAATCACTTCAGGAACGGCAAAATACAGATTAAATCAACTGTTCAATGGCACGATCACCATTAGTATTATTGTTGCATTATTATCATGAGTATTATTATTAGAACTTGCTCACGATCGCAAGTTAAAATGATGTAGGCTTTATTAATATCCGTTCTTTACAAAGAAACAAGTTAAGTTATTAGTAAAAAACGCATGTTATCAATTGATTTATGGATTAATCAATGTCTCTTATTCGTAAAATATAACTTCGAACAGACCTCACGGTGGGATCGAGTCGGCAAATTCGTAATTTTGGGAAGTTAGTGAATTTAACCGTTAATTAAATTAGTCTTTTCTTGCAAACCCCTAAAAGATGGCTATTAATTTCGCATAGTCCAAAAACATTCGTTCGAGGGTTTCACCTGTCATGTCGGGGCTCCTCGTCCTTGGGGCAGAGGGCTGGGCCCAGAGGAGGTGAGAGAGAGGATGAGGGGGGTGGGGGGGCTGGGAGATGCTTTACTGGGGGAGGGGGGGTCGTCCTGGGAGGGAACAGGGGTGTGGAGGGCCGAGTTTAAAAAGGCAGACAGCGCCAACAGTCACTCACTCTCTCACACACTCTGCCCTCCTTCAACTCCCACCAGCAGTCAACTCAGCAGAACCTCCGGCTCCTGTGATTCTCAGCTTTTTGCTTTGGCTCACTTCTGAAGACTTGGAACTTTACAGGAATCTTTTGTTTTTTCGAAGAACGAAGGTTTTTTTTTTTTTTAAACAAAAGATATTTTTCCACTGCAGCATGGAGACCACCACTGGGGAATATGTTGATAACTATGAGTATTATGATGACAATGAGACTGCCTGTGACTTCTCAGAGTGGGAGCCCTCTTATTCCCTCATCCCAGTCCTCTACATGCTCATCTTCATCCTGGGCCTGTCAGGTAACGGTGTGGTCATCTTCACCGTCTGGAGATCCAAATCTAAACGTCGGGCTGCAGATGTCTACATCGGGAACCTGGCCATGGCTGACCTCACCTTTGTTATAACCCTGCCTCTCTGGGCCGTGTACACAGCGCTGGGCTACCACTGGCCCTTCGGTGTGGCTCTGTGCAAGATCAGCAGCTATGTTGTTCTGGTCAACATGTACGCCAGTGTTTTCTGCCTCACCTGCCTGAGCTTTGACCGCTACCTGGCCATCGTGCACTCTCTGTCCAGCAGCAGGCTGCGCTCCCGGGGCACCATGCTGGCGTCCTTGGGTGCCATTTGGTTCCTGTCCGGCGTGCTGGCTGTGCCCACGCTGCTTTTCCGCACCACTTTGCACGACCCAAACAGCAACCGGACCACATGCGCCATGGACTTCAGCCTGGTCACCATGAACCAGAGGCACGAGTACCTCTGGATCGCTGGGCTCAGCCTGTCCTCCTCCGCCTTGGGTTTTCTCCTACCGTTCTTGGCCATGACCATCTTCTACTGCTTCATCGGCGGCACCGTCACACGCCACTTCAACAACCTGCGCAAGGAGGACCAGAAGAAGAAGCGGCTGCTGAAGATCATCACCACACTTGTGGTGGTGTTTGCCATTTGCTGGACTCCCTTCCACGTGCTAAAGAGCATGGATGCCCTCTCTTACCTGAACCTGGCCCCGAACTCCTGCGGCTTCCTGCGCTTCCTGCTTCTGGCTCACCCCTACGCTACCTGCCTGGCCTACGTCAACAGCTGCCTCAACCCGTTCTTGTATGCCTTCTTCGACCTGCGCTTTCGTTCCCAGTGTCTGTGCCTGCTCAACCTGAAGAAGGCTATGCATGGCCAGATGAGCTCCATGTCTTCCACGCTCAGCGCCCAGACTCAGAAGTCAGAGATTCAGTCTCTGGCCACCAAGGTGTAGATGGTAAAAGGAAAGGTGGAGCGTGGCTGCGGGCCGGTCCCAGCTCCAACCACTGGAACACTTGTAAAAAAAAAAAGACTTTACGTGTCCGTTGTTCAAAGCTGGTAAGCTGAGATGATGAACTTTCACTGCTCACAGTCATGAAATCCATAATTTGTTCTTCCTTCTGCAGCGAAAGATGTGGATGCTCTGTTTGTTGTGAGGATTTGAAGCTGGAGTCAGCTGGCTGAGCTCTGTAGCTGCTTTGTTGCTCAAATTCTCAGAGAAAAAAAGTATATTTTTTGTTTTGTCCGGCTCTGCTAAAGTCCTAATTTCTATCATGGAAAAAGGGCAAAATTATGATTTTAGAAACGCACACTGATGTTGGGATGCGAATAAATTTACTCAGAAATCAGTTTACACTGGATGAAACATAAAGCTGTACAGTATTTTCATACCATAGCATTGTTTTTCTTGTTCAGATCTATTGCTGTTTTGTTTTAGAAGCACTTGTTAAAAAGATATGTGAGCAGGGAAATCAAATAAAGCAGTGTCCTCTGAAAAACTTGTTGTTTTTGAAGGTAGAAGTCTGCAGGGGGAGGGGGGGCGTAAGAGGAGAAAAGGTGTTGCGGCTTAATTATATAGTTTGTTGAGAGGAGACGGGGGCAGACAGGCAGATGGCAATTGACAAATGTTGGGGAACAGGAACAGGGTGGGGTGGAGGGATTTAGCTGTGTAGTCACAGCACTAAAAGAGGACAAAGGAACTCTGTAAAGAAATGTTCCAATTTGATGTGTTTTATTTTTTGACATCACTGTAACTAACTACTGTATTAAAGATGTGTTCTATGACCCAGATTTCTTAGATTTCTTGAGTGTGTATGTGTGAGTGTGTGTGTGTGTGTGTCTGTGTGTGTGTGTGTGTGTGTGTGTGTGTGTGTGTGTGTGTGTGTGTGTGTGTGTGTGTGTGTGTGTGTGTGTGTGTGTGTGTGTTTGAGTAAAGACCAAAAAGTATTCTTTTGTTAACACTTTTGAAAATGTAATTTTAGAAAGTTCTAATGCTAAATGTAAATATTTGTACAACCTAGTATCTTTTGGAGATTGAACTCCTGCAGTTTAACATCAGTTTCATTACACCGTCCTGTTATTCCAGTGTGAAGTATCTCCAGAGGGTTAAAGCTTTGTTATGAATGCTCTGCATTTCGTTTACACCTTCAGACTAATAGATCTCTAATCTCTATTGATTCACAGCCAGTATCCAGACTGCAACCGGATTATGCAAAGTGT
Organism: Taurulus bubalis; assembly: GCF_910589615.1. Lineage (NCBI taxonomy): Eukaryota > Metazoa > Chordata > Actinopteri > Perciformes > Cottidae > Taurulus > Taurulus bubalis. The sequence goes on along the minus strand of NC_136596.1, from coordinate 15,805,590 downwards.
TGGTCCTCCTGAGTGTGTATTCAATACTCAGTTGTGACTTCCATCAGGTGTGGTACTCTAACTATTTGATGACACTGGCCTGTGGGTCACAATCAAAGGGTTTTTAATTATCTTATAATAGTGTTTATTACCAGCAGATAGAGGCATTTCCAAATATAAGTTATGTCCATTTTAAGTACTTACAATTCATGTAAAACTTTTTTTTGTAAAGACTCTTTCCATCCGCAGGACGTAACGTCAACCAAACCCCACATGTTCACTGAATAATAGGGTCATTCCCAATGAGTGACTCTTCTGAGGGATCCTTTGGTTTGACAGTAATGAGCTCTGTTGGACATAATCACCGTTTAGAGATGGCGACGGCGGGGGGAAGTGGGGCTCTAATCCTGGCAGAAGTCGGGACACTGAACAAGTCAATATTTGTCCCCGCAGACAAGTGATTGCAGTTAGAGCGGGTGTTGAAGTGCAGGGCGGGGCTGAGGGAGGAGGGGCGTCTGACTGCAGATGCTCCAACACATTGAGCGGAGGCCTTTGCTCAGAAGAAGATGAAAAATAGTGAACGAGGTGAGGAATATAGCTGCAGCTACACAAGTTCGTCTCGCATCACACTCTAAAGCAGCAACATATGTGAAATGGCGAGAATGTGAAAGACGCATAGTTCAGTTCGTTTGTGTGTGAGTGGTCATATGTTACTTATTGTCCATCCTGGCAAAATGCAGCAGATTTGACAGCGGAGGAGCTTGAAGCGGATCACAGGATGGATGTGAGGGGCCTGGGCCTGCTCATCACACGCAGACAGGAACAGGACTGCTTTAAACACATAGTTATTCTTCTTACATGAGTCAGATGCCATTTGGACGGCTTCATAAGCAATAACCCATACAACATGCTTTTACAGCATCACGATAAGGACAAAAAGCATGCAGCCTTCATCTGGTTCGTCCTTTAAACGTATGGCAATAAGACAGTGGAATCAGGGTGGAGTCAATCATGCATGCTGGACTGGCCAGACGTGTTGTTGTTATTGAGATGAGCTGGGCTGACAGCTTGTCCGACGCTGTTAGCCAGCAAGTCCACTTTGGGATAACTCACCCAGAATACCAGCTGAGCAAAGCACCGGGGGTGCAGGGGACACCGCCAACACAAAAACAACAGTTGTGTGAGCCTCTAAATGCACATAAATGTGTTCGTGTGTGGCCTGCGTGACCTGTTTGCATGTGTGGATGTTTTGGTGTGTGGGCTTTACAGTGTTCCCAAAGTATTCTTAGAGGTAACCCACTGGCACCTAATTATGTCTTCCTCATTCGGAGAGTGGAGCATAAACATGCACATATTCATTTACTGGTTTTACCAACAGCTGTTACTTCTATTAAAAAATACAACACATTGTACGAGTAATTCAATCACATAAATGAGGTGCATTTACTATTCTAATAATAAAAAAATAAACTCATTAGATGTTTTGTTGAGCTCTGGGTTTGTTTTACTGTCTTTTATTTAATGGACTTCTTGTCATATATGAAGATTAACTGATAATTGGATCCAGTCCATCTCACTGTAAAGGATAAGACTAGTGGTATTCTACATCTTTCTTCAATGTCAACAGTTAAAATCATTAAAAGACCAAAACCAACCAATGTCTTTCATTATTTTCCAACTTTCCTACCCGTATGTGGCTCACAAACAGCTGGCCATCGTAGCTGTTAGCAAAGGATACTCAAACAGGAGCAAAGTATGTGAAGGGAAGTATTTTCATCTGTATTAATACACATTTGGTGTTCTAGTCTAGTAAGTATTTACAGAAGCAGAACGGTGAACGTGGGCTTGACTCAAATTGAACTATGGTGCCCTTGTTCATGGTAATAAAGGAGCATGTCACCTGGTGCAACAGTGTGCTTTATGAATGTGTTTTAATAGTTTTGGACAACAATGGCACAGAGAAACCGGGCTTTTGCGACACAGACAATACTTGTTGGTAGGATCCATTCATTAATAGTTTTAGATTGTTGATAATAAACAACATATAGAATATCCCCAGACTAATGTCACTGGTAGCGCCATCACTCTGCATGTGCAACCTGAGTTAAACACATTAAAGCAGCACGCAGGTGCCTGCTCTGAGTGCTGTCGTCAGTGTGAGCTGCCACACCCAAATGGGACATCTGAACCAAAACACAACTGCTCACCTCTCCTCAGATCTCCCTGCTGTTCAATCCCACCCAAGCAGCAACAAATGCACTCTGCAGTGCGTGGTGTGTGTGTGTGTGTGTGTGTGTGTGTGTGTGTGTGTGTGTGTGTGTGTGTGTGTGTGTGTGTGTGTGTGTGTTCATATGCACATGTAAACAGAGATCTGACACATTCCATGGCCTGTCAACGCTAACCCTACTTTCTCTGCAGCATTCGTCCACCTGTTGCCAGACCAAAACACACACACACACACACACACACACACACACACACACACACACACACACACACACACACACACACACACAAACACACACGTTAGGGTAAGTATCTCTTCTCCATACAATCCATCCATTAGTTGGTTTAACACAGAGCAGAGTAAGGGAAGATCAAAAAGGACCTTTGGGTGTCCCTCTCCCTGCCGGCCCGTATGTCTTACCTGAATCTGAATCTGGAGCCCAAACAAATCAGGAAAGAGGAGGAGGGTAGTGAGGGTGTTGAAGTGTGGGCTACATTTGTTCCTATGTGCGTGTGTCTGTGTGGGTAGTTGCATAGGTGTAGTGCAGGGATCTCAAACTGGCGGCCCGCGGACCATTTGCGGCCCACCTCCTAGCGGCCCGCTACATATTAGGTTCGTTCGAGATGAGCCAGTTCTGTACTATAAAAAATATAGTGTGTGATTAACAATAATAAAGCTTGTATCAAAATCAGTAGTAATGTATTTCACAGGTAGACATACAAAGAACAAAGGATGCAGACACACATTTCTAAATAAATATATATTTCTAAACACATGAATAAATCCAAATGTGATCTGTAAACTACAAGTAGCCTAAAGATCGGAATAACAGGAAGTCATTTTTTCTGTGTATACTTTGAAGTCAGCTGAAAACTGTTGACTGCAGTCTTCTGTCAACGCCCCCTGCTGCTGCTGCCTGCTCTCGTCTGGATTCCAGGCGAGGCGCAGCTCTTTCGAACGAGCCTAATGCCAAAAACTTTTTTTTTAATTTAGTTTGGCTCAAAATAATGGCAAAGGTCAAAGGTAACCACACATGACCGGGCCGTTTTGGATAAGAAGCGAGCAGGTTACCCGGGGAAGCTGTTTGCAGATCCCTTCTCAGCGGATGTGGAGACTGTACCCAGTATGTTGCAAATGGAACTTATTGACTTGCACTGCAACAGTGATCTAAAAGCTAAATTCAGAGAGGCACAAGGAAAATCAGACATGACTGGACAATTTATGAGAGAATTGCCTCAGTTGGGTATTGTGCCCTTTTAGAAGCACATATTTGTGTGAGAAACTTTTCTCCACTATGAACTTTAACAAATGCAAGTACAGGTCCAGGCTTAGTGATGCCTATCTTGAAGCTGTACTCAGGGTTTCTACTGTGACCTCGATCAGGGTTTCCACTGTGACCTCGATCAGGGTTTCAACTGTGACCTCGATCAGGGTTTCTACTGTGACCTCGATCAGGGTTTCCACTGTGACCTCGATCAGGGTTTCCACTGTGACCTCGATCAGGGTTTCCACTGTGACCTCGATCAGGGTTTCTACTGTGACCTCGGTCAGGGCCAATGTGGCTTAGCTGTGTGAGCAGAAGCGCTGCCAGGTGTCTGGCAAGAAATAGAACAAAGTACAAATGTATTCAGGGATTGCATTTGTGGGTTCGGTGCAATTTTTCAATAAGTTATTTTAAAAAACGAATATGTTTGCACTGTTAAAAGCTAATATAAAAATGTATAGAAACTGCTGGTTGCCTTTTTTTTGTTAAGTATGACGAAAATATCTTATTAATGTAAAAGTAAATAAGTAAACTTTCAAAAATATTGCGCTTTCTGTGTGGCCCTCCTTTGAGATCACAATACCAGCGGTGGCCCCAAGCCAAATTGAGTTTGAGACCCCTGGTGTTGTGTATGTGTTCTTATTGTCCTACTCCCTCCTTATTTCTTTAAAGGTCCGTCATTAACACAACACGTTCTGTCAATGTCTGACCTGTTTTGGTTATTTCTCTTGAAATCTTATTATTTTCAGGATAGTATTTGTAAAAATAAAAAAAAGCATCAATTAGACATTATTTAAATGAAAATTATCTTAACAATTCCAGCTTTTCTCTGTAGGAAAATGAACAGGTCGGATTTTGCGACGAGGAACTGTCTTTTAAGCTCAGGATAGCTTTGAGATGAGAAGCTGTCCAGAGGATTAAGGCTCATACTGTACTGTTAATAACATAACGTGTCTGAGGCGGTGGTGGTCTGAGTGTGAGTCCAGCACCAGTCTAGACAGCAGCGCCTCTGATCCACCTCACAACAAATCAGTCCAACCTGAAGCAGAAACCTGGAAAGTAGCAGTTTCCTTCATGTTTCAATGCTTGTTTACAGTGCACACAACTTACACAATGCTACTTTTAATATTGAAGTTGTTACTGCCTTTACTGTCCCCTCACACATCTTTTCAATGAAACCCTAATTCCGTCGCATAAATGTTACAGAGTTGTCTGGATTTAAATATTTATAAATTAAAGATGATGGTGGGGCTTTAAAACCTTTTAGAAACCAATCCCCCCTTGGGGGGGAAGGCTGAATGTTATATAAAACTGTAAATCATAGCTTGCTTTTGAAAAAAATGCCAAAAAATGCTGTATTTGGATATATTGAACACCATAAATAATATACAAGTCAAATATATGGTTTGGTACATGAAAACATTTGAATGTCACAGATGCGCGAAAATTTGCGCAAAATTTGGAGACCTTGCCTGAATTTTCTTTGTACTAAACCCTCCTTAACTTTGTTCTACTCGTATTCCTTTCTCTTTACTGATAGGGTTAAACGGCATTCCACAGCATTTGGAAACGAAGCCAAATCCCCACAAATCTTATCAATAAGGTCTCACAATAATGAGGTATTACATGTCTGGTCATGCCTCACAAAAGTGGCCACTTAAGTATCCAATACATCGTCACTGCAGTCTCCCGCCTTGATGTCTCCCCCATATGATGGCTGTAAATTGCCTCCACGTCTGCTCAAAACTCATTGAAATCAGCTTGTCTCAGTAATCTGTGTGGTGTAACTTGGAAGTGGCCTCTCACTGTAATTGTCCAGACCTTGAGAACAACGGCCTAGAAAAATACATCATTTACACGAGATCCGTGTTTTCATGGTAGTGTTGTTATCTTTTGGCACGTTTTGAGAGGTGATTAGGAAATCTGGGCTTTCAAATGGATCTCGCCAAAGTCGCCTCCCTGTCATTCTTATTCAGTGTTGTTCAGGGACATGTACACTCCACCCAGTACAGCACTAACTGGTTCTGATGGGCTGAGGATTTGAATCAGCTAAGAAAATATTTGAGGATATACAGTACACTGACTATGGTTAAACATGTAGCACTATCTATCTATCTATCTATCTATCTATCTATCTATCTATCTATCTATCTATCTATCTATCTATCTATCTATCTATCTATCTATCTATCTATCTGTCTGTCTGTCTGTCTGTCTGTCTGTCTATCTGTCTGTCTATCTATGAAAGCCATGAACCAGCTGCATGGTGCATAGTAATGAGCCCTGCTGCTGGTGAATATCGTTAGGCGAGAGATGCTGCTTCCGAGGACAGCGTGGCTTGGCCAGACCTGAATGTGGTGGGCTCTCGTCCCCTCCGGATATGGTCGCTCAGGGCCCATCATCCCTTATACACAAAGATCCTCTTCACATCCTTCTCTATCCCGTCCATTGAGACGGGCCTGCCTCGAGCCACACGGCTCCTGTGCCTGCTTCAGGGCTAAATGCATCTCCTGTCACTGACTGGTCCCAGTGCCAGTTCAGCTGTTGGAAGCACTCAGGTGCTCAGGTCTCCATGAGTAAATATCAGATGTAAATGACAGGGTTCTGATCACCTTTCTTGCACAAGTAACACCTTTATAAACAGGGTGCAAGTACTGTATTACTTGCTGTTTTTAACCTTTTTTTTATCTCTCATCAGAAGAAAGAAATGGCACATTTTCTGCAGGAAAGAAATTGACAGATAAAAACATTTAGTCTGTCCTTATGTGGGGAGCTTGCTGCACGACAGGGTAAATTCCTTCATTACCAGGGACTGTGAAAAACACTCGGCATCAGCATCATGGAGAGAAATTATTCAAATAATTTGCTCATATTTAAAATCTTGAGTAAGTCACTAAAAGTCAAAGTTGAAATTTGAAATGGAGTCAAATGTTTTTGCACACTTTGCATTAAGCCCCTCTACATCTCTTCTGCATAGCTCTGCATCTTTCCAGGGAGCTTATCGGAACGGCAGCAGTCCTCTACTGCTTGGCCACTGGGGAGCAGCAGCAGATCACAGAACTTAAGTAGGGAAGAGGCTACCTCACCTTTCAGCTGATTTCTATCTTCATGGGTCAGGTACTCCTCACTGCCCAGTCACCGTTTGTATATTGTACAGCTTGCTCAATGACACAAGCCTTTCCAATCATTATTCAGGGTTTTACACTAAAGTTGTAATTTTTATATTAGTGCTCCACAAGACAATCCATTAATTCCAAAATATGTTTATGTTTCTCCACTGCAGCTACAACAAGTCATAAACTGCCTCATCACTCTTTGTAGGGAAGGCAACATTAACCTAGATGTGCTTCTTGACAGCCCATTAATATGAACTGCTGCCATCTGTTGGTCACGTTGCACAATTACCAAAAGTTTCCTCAAGTGTAAAGTGGCTCGTCACACTGTGTACATGTATTAATTTAACCAAATGTACAATTCATTTATTTTTGTAATTCAATAAATGATGATTATCAAGGTTTTGCTTCACACTTGGTTGGCACATCAGAGATATGGCAATAAGATTATTGACTGGGGAATACCAGCTAAGGCACACAAATGCATTGACTGTATTGAAATGAATGAGGAATCTTTTTTCAAACTATCACAACATGCTTTATTATTTTTTACATTTACAGTTGCTATTTTCAAACTCTATATTTCATTTCTACATAAAGTTAATAATATGTCTGAAAGTGCGGTAGTAGTAACAGCCCCTCTGGCAAATCATAAACTGGACAACAGTTTAGAACGGACAGTAATGACCATGAACAAGCAATAACAGAGGTTCTATTAAAACATTTGACCATTTTGACCCGAATGCTTTGTTTATCAGGACAGATAAACAATCCTTATTCCCTTTTTGTCTCCCAAGTTGAGTCAGTTTCCTGTTTTAGCTTTCGGCCGGATTACCTTTTTTTGCTGATGTAGTGGTGGGCAAACTGGGGGTAGCGGCTTGCGGCTTTGGCAAGGCTTGTTGACTGGGCGGAAGAGCACTGGATCCCTCAGTAGGAGTCGAGCGTGTGCAGCCTTCGAGGAGGTCATGTTCTCTGATTTGGCACGTGGGCCAACAATGACTGGAGCGCACGTTTTAGGGAAAATGGTGGTCATGGTCCGAGTCAGGACTCTTCCTCGTCTGGATGCCAGAGAAGGAGCTGCTGAAGTCTTCTGTATCTTGTTTGGACCTTTGCTCTTTTGCTCCTCTTTGTGATGTTGTAGATTATGGGATTGCCAGCTCTGCATCTTACACTCCAGGTCTTTCAGAGACTGGTCAGTGTAGGCCTGCATTTCTTTACGCGCCCGAGAAACCTTCACTTCAACCTCATCCTTTAAGGCCTTTTCACTCGCCTCAAGCTTCTTTTCAAAAAATGCACACAGCTCGTCTTCCTTTTGATCCATCCCATCTTTACTCTCATCAGTCAGCACCTCTCCAGGTTTCTTCTCCTTGCTGCTGACATCCTTGCCCTCAGGTTCTCCGTTCAACGGTGCACTCTCCGTTTCTCTGTCTCTGACTCTTTGGACCAGCTCGAATATGCTGCTCTTTGGGGCCTTCATACCCACTTGTGATCTGATCTGGTTACGTACCTGTTGGAAAACAGACTGCACCTTTGCTTGTGTCTCCTTTTCTGCAGGATCGCTGTCTTCCAAACATTCATCTTCCAGACCGACATAGGACATCTGCCCTTCTATTGTAGCAGCATCCTCCTGCTGTTGCTCCTGTTCTTCACCATTCAATAGTATTTGTGGATTTATTTGTGATGATAATTCGCTCATTTTTATTTCTTGTCTTGACAGCTGTTCTGTTCCCTTCAACTGAGCTACGACAACAATGTGAGTCGTGCTGGTGTGGGTAGGACCCGATTCCCTGAGGTGTTTGTCCTTAGAGAAACTGAATACCAGGGGATTTAGGCCTACAGTCTAGCGTAATGCAGCATTATGTATGAGGCAACAAATGAAAAAAATTGAAATGAGATGAGACGATTAAAAGCCTGGAAGAACAACTCCTGAAAAGCAGCACTTAAATGTAAATACAACTCTCTCAGTGACATCCCATATCACAGTATCAATTTAAATAGATGCAGTTGTGTAAAGCAGCTCTTCTTATCCAGTATGTTGTGTTCCTCTCTCTGCATGTGTGTAGTTGCATCCCATGACAATGAACCCCCTGGTAACAACAAGAAAAACAATGATCTTCAGGGAAAGTTGCAGGAGGAGCAATGAGGAGTGGGCTCAAAATTCTCATTAGTGAGGTGTTACTGGAATTTGGAGCTGTAGCATACAACTAACAAGTATGTTTTACTCCAGTAAAGCTAATCAACATGTGCTCGATGGAGGACTTGACTAAATATGTATCAACAATAGGCTACTGACCACACTTTACAATTCTTTACAAGTCTCTTAGACTATATATTGATCTGCGTAGATGGTGAGAAGATGTAAAAACATAGGTACTCCATACACTTAATGGTCAAATTGTAAAGCTGACTAACACATAATCACAACATACTGAGGGACTACTTCATAACTAAGTAAAACAAAAGCTAAAAAAATATAATTTCTTACATCTTCTGATTCCTCAGCAAGCAGCTGCATTATGTCCAGATCACTTAAGGGCATTTTTAAGGGTTGAATAACACCAATAATGTATATGTGTAATACGTTATGGTTTTATGAAAGTATGAATCAGTATAAATGCATCAAAATGCAGCTGAAGCAGTATGAACAGTTAGAAAACTGCTGAATTGTAAGCACTGTCAAGAGCACTCCATCTCTAATCTTCTGTTACCATAATTGAGATTTGGGCTCATATTTTGAAAAAGAAACCTCCTCTTTGCTTCCTGCTTCCTGTTAAGACACAGTTACTCTTTGGGGCTTTTATTTTGAAGAGGGAGATGAAGAGAGAGAGAGAGAGAGAGACAGAGAGAGAGAGAGAGAGAGAGAGAGAGAGAGAGAGAATCACACTGATGTCCAAAGGTAGGGGTGTGTGTGTGTGTGTGTGTGTGTGTGTGTGTGTGTGTGTGTGTGTGTGTGTGTGTGTGTGTGTGTGTGTGTGTGTGTGTCTGTGTGTGTGTGTGTGTGTGTGTGTGTGTGTCAAACTCCACTAATTAACTCACCTGTCTGTCTAGCAGCAATCAAAGGTTATTGTTGTGATGGTAACTGCAAAATGAATCCTTGGTGAGACAGGTTATTGAGTTATTAAAGCACCTCTCATACCTCGACTTCCCAGACCAAAACACGTAGCTTCTATCACTTAAATATTTGTACATGATTGTGTGTTGAGAAACATTTTCCAGCTTTAATCGTCCTTGGTAAAGCAGTGCTGCATTTAAGAGCAGCTTAATGTAATCAGTCTGCTCTTCACACTGAGGAATACCATATAATGCATATAAAGCTGCAATACTGCAGCTACAAGTTGTTGTTTGATGTACAACTGTACTGTACAAAAATATGGTCTTAAAATTCTACATATCTTATCATATTAACTTCATATTAATTGTTTGTACTCATATGTCATAATGTGTATCGTATAATAAATTAGAATAGTCTGATTCCATACATTTTCCAGATACTGCACTGTTGTCTTTAAGACAAGTTTTTTGCATGTCAGCTGGGAACAGCTGAAACCCATGAATTCAACCTATAATGTCTCAAAAACAGAGTTCAATCATGACCAATGGATTTTAATATCAATAGCTTTACTTCATTTTCTGTGACTCTTGAATTGAAATAATCACAATGATTGGAATAATACATGTGGAGGAGGATCGATGAGAGGGGGCATTTTCAAGTGTTCACTCAGCTCAACCACAGCGGGCCAATGAGAGTCCTGCATGAGTGAACCTCCTCTCAGCACTAAACACTAACATATGGCTGCCTTCTGGGGGGAAAAAAACATTGTAATTCTAAATCTCTGTGAAAAAGTTGTTTTGTATTTAGGATGGACTATGAAGGGAAGATATTAAATATGAAAAACAAAACAAGTGACAGTGAATGAAATGATACCGAGTCAACATGTATGTTCCCAAGTAGTCATTGTATAGCAGAAAAGGTTCCTGAAGTATGCTCTCCCTCCTCCTCCTCTTCCTCCCTCTACTCAAATATCTCCTCCTCACCGGTGGGTGTAGATCTAGAAACTTCCTACTCAGCTTTTAAATTCAGAAATTTTTTGCTGATTTCATTCTGACAGTCAGGTAACCAGCAGCAAGATGGTGAGTTACATTTCACTGTTGAATACTTTTCAGATGACTTCTTGTTTTATTATTAACTTGAATAAAAAGACCTTGTGTTTGCACGGTCACAACATCTGTCAATGTACTCCTCGTGGCTGTTGTCTTTCTTTGTAATATAATGATGTGCTTTTTTGATCATAGACAACATACACAGATAAAGGCGAAAAGGTAGGCTGATAAAACTTTTGTTTGTGGTTATTTTGCTGTAGATTGTCTTTCCCTTTCAATATGTGTATTTTACTTTACAACCTTCTATTTGACCTTCTCAAAAACCTCAGCTATGACCAAAACTAAATATGTGTTATTGTCTATAGCATGAGCAGGGCAGGTTCCTCTGCTTTGATCACATAACGTTCTGGGTTGGAAATGCAAAACAGGTAAGTTAACTCAAATTGCTCGTTGTCCACTATTTTTTTTTAGACACATTCAATTTATTTTCTGACCAACTGTATGTGTAAACCTACTAGCCACTGGGAGATGGCGCTATCACAAAGTTTAAGGCCAATCTGTTGAAATCATGCTCAATTTCAGTTAACTGTAGCACTTAATAAGATAAACTCCCATGATTTGCTGTTGTATATAAATCCTTGTCTTCAACAGGCTGCATCATATTACTGCAACAAGCTGGGATTTGAGCCTCTGGCTTACCAGGGTTTGGAGACCGACAGCCGTGATGTGGTGTCCCATGCAGTCAAACAAGGAAAGGTAAAGAATCAATAGTGCCAAAGTACAGCACACACATGACAATGGCAAAGACAAACAGGGTTCTGTGCAGGTACTTTGCTTTTAGTGAGTATACGTAATATACATGTGTTTAATTACACAACTCATCTTAAAATGTTATAGTTTCTTGAGTAATGTGGATTGCAACACTATAGCTTTCATTAAATAGCTTTGTTGGACTCAAATGGTGACTTTGTTCAGAGTAAATTAAATGATAGAGTTATTGATTTATCTTTGTATTTCACAGATCATTTATGTGTTCTCATCTGCGCTCAATCCTGGAAACAAAGGTACGTAGCCTGTCATAACTAAAGAAGTTATTTGTTTGTGAAAATATCACATGTCACTATTAACAATACATACTTAATAAAAAAAAAGTAATACCTTAATGGCCTGCTCGCTGCCGTTGAAACAAGAAAGAATTATGCAAAGCATTTCATGAAATATCTGGACTTGCTTTTGTCAAATTTACTCCAAACAATCCCTCTCAGTCTGCTAAGAAATATTTTGTTTACCAGTCATCCCAGTAGATTTTGGCATAAAACATACATACATTTCAATCATAATTTTAGATGAAAATGCATAGTAATATTAACAAATGTGTCTTTTCTTAGAGATGGGAGATCATTTAGTCAAGCATGGGGATGGAGTGAAGGATGTTGCCTTTACAGTGCAGGACTGTGACTTCCTTGTGCAGGTAACACTACAGGTTTTCATTTCAGTGCATTCTGAGCTATTTTCGAAAAAACGTTTTACTTTTGAGGTTACAATTAGTTGCTGTGAATGAATGCTATTAAAGTCATATTTTCACAATATTCTTGTTTACAGAAAGCCAGAGAGCGAGGTGCAGTTATTGTAAAGGAGCCCTTCACCCTGGAGGACAAGTGTGGTAAAGTCAGGCTGGCCGTGCTTCAAACGGTAAGACAAGTCTCGAAGTAGGAATCCTATAAATTTACGTTGAACATTGAGTCACTATTTCAATTTAGTACATTATGTAATATGTTGAAATGTAGAAAGAAATAAAAGGCCAGAATTGTAGACTTGCTTATGTGTGCTGCAGTATGGTGACACCACACACACGTTTGTGGAGAGGGCCGGATACACAGGGTTGTTTCTGCCAGGCTTCCAGCGCCCTCTCTTCAAGGACCCTTTACTAGACACACTGTGAGTATACATACGTCATTATTATAGTGTTTATAAGACGGTTAAGACAGAATTACACCTTACGTTTGTGTGCTTTTGCTTCCATGCAGACCAAGTGGGAAACTGAACTTCATTGATCACGTTGTGGGAAACCAACCATATGATGAGATGGTCCCAGTTGTGGAATGGTAAAGGACGATCAACTACGTCCTCTAGAGTTTAGAAGCATGCAGTGTGTCACACGTGATAACAACATACTTGCTCCTCAGAGCGGTGGGTGAGAAGAGGAGTCAAATGGTGTCTGGTTCTTGCGTAACTCTGCTTTGCTCGAGTCGGGGATCAGCATGACTTTGCATTTCTTAAGCGGGTCTCCAGTAGTTTTCCACATCTGGATCCTGTTTTTCCCCCTATCATATCAAGGCGGGGAAAGGCAGTTCTCTAAATGAGCAAGCTCATTGGTTGATCCTGGAAAGAGAGGTGTAACTTACACTGGAGATTTTCAGATGGGAGGAGTCTCATTGAACTGGCTCTTAACTAATACAAATGAATTCATGTTTAGCTGGCTGCAATTCTCCAATTTAGATCATGAAATGATAATAGCATCAGTTATGGGCATGTAAACAATTCAAATACAACTTGTGTTGACTCTGTACCAGTAAAAAACACTAAACATTTGAAATGATTCAACACAAGGTATGTTAACACTTGTTGGACCTCATCTGGTGGATAAGAGGTTTGAACTGCGGCTCTCGATCTCTGGTTTGTGATCCAACAGGTATCAAAGAAACCTTCTCTTTCACCGCTTCTGGTCCGTGGATGACAAGCAGCTTCAGACAGAGTTTAGTGCTCTGAACTCTGTTGTTGTGGCAAACTACGAGGAGACTGTGAAGATGCCCATCAACGAGCCTGCCATGGGGAAGAGAAAGTCTCAAATCCAGGCAATGCTATTTTCCCTTTCATATGTGGACTAGAAACAATTTACTTGCACAATAATGGTTAAGTAACATTTTCACTCACAGGAATATGTGGAGTACTACGGAGGTCCAGGAGTGCAACATATAGCCATGAACACATCAGATATAATCACTGCAGTAAGTCTAGAAGACACTTTGGCTTTGTGGATGTATTACAAAACACAATAAATATGTGATGAATCCCTTAATTGTAGATTCGTAACCTAAAAGCGCGTGGGACGGAGTTCATGTGTGTGCCAGACACATACTACCACCAACTCAGGGAAAACTTGAAAGACTCAAAGGTCAAAATCTCAGAGGACCTCAATGTTCTGCAGGTTTGTCTCCTTTGTGAAGTGTTTGTTAAATAGTCTAGAGTCTGAGAACATCGTTTGCATCAGCTACTGTAATGAGCCAAGAAAATGTAAACACACAGTCAACTATTCCGCATCACCAAACCAAGCAGAGAAATGAATTACAGCTGACACATTGTTTCTTGTGACCTTACTCATGTCCAGGAACTGAAGATCTTGGTGGACTACGACGACAATGGCTATTTACTTCAGATCTTCACTAAGCCAGTTCAGGATCGCCCCACTGTGTTCTTGGAAGTCATTCAGAGACATAACCACCAGGTGAGGGCGCCACTGGATAGATAACTTTTACAAGGGATTGGAAATATACAGCACATTATTCTATTTCTCAATAAAACAATATTTGGGCTTGACACACACTTTGCTGGCAAACCACAACTTAAACACATGATTTATCCACAGGGCTTTGGTGCAGGAAACTTCAAGGCTCTTTTTGAGGCCATCGAAGCAGAACAGCATGCTCGTGGAAATCTGACGATCATGACACCAAATGGAGTTTCAAAGAACATGTGATCCCTGTGAAAGTCTATAATAACGATCAATAAACTATAAAAATACACTTAACTTGTAGTATTTAACTAATAATGTGCCACATCAATGCTCTAATATTGTGAGCTACACAATAATAATGTGCAACGGGTGTTGTTTTTTTGTAATTTGCATGTTTTATTACAATGTAACATTTATTTTATCTGTCAAAAAGTACCTCATTGTAATGTCTCCTGATGTTCATTAAAGAGTTGTTTGTATCAGATAGCAGGAAGAGTTATTTACAACTTAATCAAAACGCAACATTCTTTTTATAAAATGCTGCAAAAGAATGCAAAAAATGCAAAGATGCAAAAAAATTAAATATTATTGATACAAGCTTGACTCAAGCAAAACACAATTTAAGCTCTCATGAACGAAAACATGTAACTATACACTTTTGTTATCATCTGGACAAGAAGGTCAACAGACCTTTCATTGCAACAAAGAACTTGTTGTACGATGTTCGGAGCTCCCATTTCCCCTCCATGTGGGAAGAGGTAACAATTGTGTTTATAAACTGTAATTTACATACAAATGTCGTATTTTGTATTGTTTGACCGTAAAATGTAGGATTAACAGTGGTTACAAGTACTTGAGGGTGGCACACTATACTTTAATGCCAGACCTACAATGATAATCCATTACTGTCTTGCATGCTATTTAATCATTATTCACTGAGCAGCGCCACCACCCGTCTGCACTGCTTTTATGAGCTCCTGTCCGGTATCCAGACTGTACAGTTTTGAATAGTATTAAAATGGCTTTTTCGACACATCTTCTGTGTCTTTGTTTATATTGTACTGTACCTCAGGTAACTTTGGATCGTGTCATAATCGGATCACTTCCTTAGAGATTAGTTCAAGGAGCCCCGGCAGCTATCTGCTCCACACAAACAAGGAATCTTTGTTTCCTCAATAGGAAACTTGTAGTCATATGTGATCTCTTCATCGATGAGTATCGGCTGTCGGGAGTATATCACTATCTTCTTCTGAGACTCCACAGTGATGATCTTTGCATAACAGTTGGGCTGCAAGACAAAAAGTATATTTTGCATTAACGCTCTTATGAGACAAATTATTTATAATCACTTTTATCTCCAACCACAGTACTACCACTAACTCACGTTGCAGCTGTGGTTGATAAACCTGGCTAAGTTCCCAAATTTAGTAGCATCAATGATGGTGTCCTGATCAACCCGGAACAAATAGCTGCTTCCAATGCCCTCCTCCTCGTATCGCTGCTCCCTCATGTCAGCGATGTCCTGGGGAGAAAGAAAACAGATGTGCCAATTCATGTGAGTGTTGTTTATCACTTTCACCCTCCTCACACTCTTGGAAAGTACCCAGAATAACCAGTGGGTCCCAGTGGCCCACTGGGCGAAGTCAAGGGAAAAGCGGACTGCTTAAAAGCTTGTCAGTGACATTTGTTACTAGGGCTGGATATTGCCACGGATTTCCTGAATTTGATTCCCATTCTCAAAGTCCCGATTCGATGCCTTTTTCTAATTCAACTCGATATGGATTTGATTAGAGATATTTCAGTTACAATACCAATACTGCTTGGATATAAAAAAATGATTGTCAGAGAACTAATGCTGTAAATTGTAAAATGGACCCTCTAACCTGGTGCAATAATAAAAGCAGGTTGTCAGCCCCTTGGGCCTTTCCACCTCTGTCCTGCTTAGCGAACAAATGTAGATTAAGACAACAAAATGCCACACACAAGCTTTGATGCTTGCGACCATATCTATACATTGTGGTGAGGTTGCGCTCAGCTGCAGAGGAAATTGAGCGAGGGTGTGGTTCAAGGGAACAGGTGCCGTGATCAGGTAATCAGCCTCAGCTGAGGGCAATTGTGTGTGTGTCTCCCCGTTAAAACAGGAGTAGCGTCTGTTGAACGGGAAGAGAGCGGTGAGCTGAGGCGACGTAGCCGAAACACCAGACAGCTGATCAGAGACAATAAAAGCATAAGCATCTTAATAACTGCAAATCCGCAGTGTGTTGCCTTTGTGCCGCCTGAGACTCACGGGGTTAACACAGTCGTTACATACATATTACGAGAAACACGTTGAAATAAGAGCGGCATCATTTTTGTGTTTGAGAGAGACTGTGATGCGCCCAGAGCAGATCAGTTGAAGCAGAAAAGAAATTAGCGATAAAATAGTGTTATTAAATGTACAGGGTCACACACACACACACACACACACACACACACTTTTTGGCCCTTCTACTTCTAAAATTAATCTGGCACTACTGCTGGTGGTGCCTTCAGTAAGTTTGGGATTTTGTTTTGATTTAACTGAGGTTCTGAGGAGTTAGTTTAAAGCTTCACCTATTTTATGAAACAATATTGGATCACTGAAATGACAATTTCCATTTAAATTTCTTAAACCCAACCCAACGTTGTTACCACAGGTGAGAGCATTATGAATTTATTTCCAAACCTTGTAATTAGTTTAAGTTTGTCTTACCTGTCTGATGATTTGGCCCACATACTCAATCACCATCTCATCCGCTACTATTGGCTCCATTGCAAACAGGCCCCAGTCATGAATATGACTCTGGCTGAAACGAATCCTCTTCTTTCGGAACTGATATATATCATGACAAAATAAGGCACGTGCCATTTGTTAAAACAGGCTTCAACTTCAGCAAATGCTGGCATGACAGTTTAATCTTTTCAGGCAATCAGTCAATTACTGTCTTCCACCACAGCTAGTCAATCCTGACCACAACAAGGTCTGTGCATTTAGACAGACCCTCAGTGTTGTGAGCAAAACAAACAGATCACATTCACTGTTGTTGTAAAATGAAACCATCTGAATGGCTATATATATATATATATATACATATACTGTATATACACACACACACACACACACACACACACACACCCGATATAACCAAATTTATATTAAACAGATGTGGACTTGCACACTGATAAAAGATTGTTCCATTGTTGTTTGTTCTATTCAGATAAATAAAGTAAGCGCAGTAAACGGGTTGTTGGCAGGTTTATTTTTAGTTGAGGGTAGTTATCTAATAATTGACTTACCTTCAGCTGGTTGAACTTTACCAGGTCACTATCACAGCTGAACGAGGACAGCAGGCGACGCTGTTCAGACCTGAAGTCAGATCCAGCACGCACTGAGATCGATTGCCGGGCTGGGATGCACGTTCCCTGGTGAAATATATGTTGATATTAAGCACTGAATGGAATAAACTAGGCAAAGAGATCCTCACAGTTTCCCCTCGTCATTAATACCTGAGTACTTGTAGATGGAAGCTCAGAGGCAAGCTTTGTGTTGTTGAGGTATTTAATTTTATCTTTCTTGCTAATTTTGTAGAATCCTTCACTGCGAGCAGAGCCGGTCCGGTGTTTTGGCTGCCAGCATTTCTGTTCCCCACTCTTCTCTGTGAGGACTTTTGTTAGTGAGCAGCAGTTAAGGATGTAAAGCACAGATTACTTACAATACTGTGTGTCAAGCACATAAGGTTACTGGTTTATCTGAATTCATTATTTATGTGTAAATTGATATCTTAATGACAACCCTTCCAAGGAATATGCAACAGCTCTACACTTGATACTTAACTACGACATTAGATTGGATTTCCCTACAATGTACAGTATTTAATTGTTAGGGTTTTTTTTTCTTTAATATTAGGATTAAATAAATTAGGGATTCCATTTCAGTCATTTGTGAATAGGACGATGATCAAATCTATTAATACATTATCAGTTACTGAGTTCACTTTCTGTAAACTCCCTTTGATCGCATTACATTTCAACATGAAACTCTGCTAAAAAGGATATGAGGGTGAGGTATCCACAGGGTGTCACTGATCCACCCGAAGCCATGATTCTGCACTTGCAGCCTCTCATATGTACACTGCAGCAGCCTTTCATCTTCTTCATCCAGGCCCTCCTTCCAAACACTATGAAGTATCCTCCTCTCCTCACACAGTGAACGCCACCTGTGAAGATGACTGTGACGGGGAAGAGAACCATTGATTCTTTTCAGTGATCTCTGCCGATGATGGAGTCTCCACCTCCTCTTTAGCCTCCTCCTCTGTTTTCTCCTGAATGAGGATCTCTCTGTCTCTCTACTGTTCCCATCATCCAGAAGCCCAGGCATGTTCTCCAGTCCCTGCAGGGGCTTCTTTTTCACACCTGAATTGATCCAGATGCCCTTTTCAACAGCAGAGTCAGATGACGACTCAGAGAGGCTGCATGGAGAAGACACTGGGATGGGAGAGCATCCCAGAGAATCATGTAACGGGGGCTGAAAGGTCGTCACAATGTGTGTTTTCCTCCTGTGGACTATGGCTCTTCGGGGTAGGATTATGTCTCTTCCAGGAGTCTTTGGGGCTGTAATATACGGATTGCTAGACAGGTATGGCACAGGAGGTGGGCTACAAAGAGTTGGGCACATCACTGAGCTACCTGATGACATGGTTGTCTCTCTGCCGGGTGTTGCTGGAGCTCTACCAGAGCTATACTGTGTCCATCCACATCCATCCTCTCTACCAGGAGTTTTGGGCATATCCTGGTATGATGGGTACGAGGCCCGGGGAGCTGAATTGAGCTCGGTGCCTGTTGGAGAGACGGTGTAGACTTCATCTGCTGAGTCCTCACTTTCCAGTCCAGTCACTATCCCTTTGCCTGGTGTTTGTGGTCGTTCTACCTCCTCCTCAGCCGGGGATGTGGGTTTGCTTCTAATCAGAAGGTCAGGGTCACTGTCCAGAAAGCAGCCAGTAGGAGTAAGAGGCCTCAGGCTTTCTATGTTCCCAAATGACTCTTCCGTCCAGTCAGGGCTTTCCATCTCTACATCACGGTGTAGCTCTGCTGCTACACATAGAAATAAGATCAACATATTACAAAATCATACTTTCACCACCATTTTCTCTCAATACTTTTCTTCCATTGTTCACACAATTTACAGTGAAACTGTGTACACACCAGAGGATACATTGTAATACTTTGAGCCTTTTCATCTGGCACCATCATTAGGTGAACATTTGTTTTTGTCCAATACTTACATCTACTTACAATACCTACTTACTAAAAATACCTGCAACACTAATGACATTCACACCAAAGTTACGATAACTATCGGTAAACATGACAATCTTGTGCATTGAGAATTAATACTTAATACCTATGTCAAACAATATCTGTTAAACCTTTATTTTTGATTTTGTCCCCATTTAGGAGCCAGAAAATTGGGATCTACTTGAAACAGTAACATGTGACAAAAACCATCAATTACAAATGGCATAAACTTGACATAAATAGCTGATTAGAGATGACAACAATTACATTGGGATTATATTAGTAAAATATTTGAAGAGTTTGTTGTTGCACACACATTATAAAATGTAATATACTATATTAAGTATTTGTTAATGATTACCAAAAACCTTTAAGTAATAATTTGTACAACATTTCTAAACATGACTTAAAGCTGGACTAGAAACTAATTATTAACCATTGACAATGTGTTGTCTATCTATCCATCAATCTAAAGAATCTTTATGCTTTACAAAGTATGTATTAACCATTTGACAAAGTGTTGTCATCAGCAGTTGCAACTGTATAACGTTCATCCAAATAATGTTAACGTGGTTAACAAACACTTAATAAAGTATATAAAACTGGTAAAATAACATAAATCATAGCATTACCAATAATCTTGTTTGCTAACAGTAAAATAACTATGAACAAAAGTTTGATTAACTATCAATTTAACAATGATTGATGATGGTTATTATAAAGAGTTGTCAATTATTTCAATCTTCTACTATACAGCACCTGGACGTCCTATAGGTGATAGGGACCGTAGATGGTTCTGGGGTTTGCTAGTGTGGAGCTCGATCATGACATCCAAGTCACAGGTGTCTTGTTGACAGGATGTGTACTGGTTCTCTTCCGTTTCCTCCTTATGAAATGGATCGGACCAGCCCTGAAGGCCCAGCTCCAGCTGAGCACCAGGGGTTAGCGGGGCTGACGGGCTGACGGGGGGATCGAGTTCCATCGACTCTTCGTCTGACGATATGACAATACACACACCAGACCGGTCACCGCCCTCCTCCATTTCTTCATCTTCCAGACTGAGGTCAGAGTAGAATGGGTCCTCAAAGCTCTCTGAGAACGAATCAGAGGAGTCGAAGTCTGACGAGTACTCACTTTCCTCTGTGGAGCTGCTCGCTGAAAAAGTATCTTTAATTGAAAAAAAGAAAAAGAAAAAAATTACTCATCGGTATGTGAATATTCAAGTGTTCAATGTTCAAACTGTATGACCTTTTAACGTACCGCTACCTAAAAACGGCACTGCATCACTAGTTTGGAAGATGACAGCATCGTTATCCTCTGTGTGTTTTTGAGCCAACTCCTTTTCTTCCTCAGGGTGATTACCGTCATCATCACCATCATCATCATCATCATCTCTGTCACACTAATTAGAGGGAAAGTTATATTATACAATCTAAAAAATGTCATACTTTAAGCACATAGACTATAGTTAATCACATTGATACTTTGTATGAGGAAAGTCAACCATTTGCAACTTTTTGTAAGCGATCAGAGCCGATCAAGACGTTATTTAATTTCATTTGATAGCACTGAAAGAACTGAAAACAAATTACTGGCTCTGAACGACAAGCTTCTTTTGTAATTACTTTTTGTTCAAAATCCCTATTCACCAGATTTTGAGGATCCTCATCGACTGGCACAATCGCCTCCACTTTGTCTGATGTTGTTCCATCGTCTTGAAGTGTGTTATCTTCATCTTTCCCTTCATCATCATTATCACTGTCAAGCCCATGTGGTCTTGCATGTCTACGTTTGGCTCTCTCAGGTGCAGGTCTCACTCTGTCATCCCCCTGTTTCACATCTTCATGGAAAAGAGAGCAACACAGTTGACCAAGCTAGATTATAGAATAGAGAAATTAGTTATAATGTAGTAAATGAGGGTTAATTGCATTAAAAGCACTAACCTGAGCTTTCGTGAGTCGAACACGACCCATTTTCTATCTCTTCTGATGCAGCAGTATCATCGGCTCTTTTCCTTTTCACCTGCATAATATGTTATTTTCCAATACATTAATGTATGCATCACTCGGAGGAGGAATTGTGATGTGTTTCATATAACAGTAAACAAAATTGTTTACCTTGAAGGAGGGCAGTGGAGGCTTTTTGCCCTGGCCACTGATGTGACTGGGGGGATTTATTAGTTTGTTCCTCTCGTCAACACTTGCTGCTCCACTTTTCGAAGGACATACTTGTGTCTTGGGAATTACACAATAACAATGAACCTAATGGCTTCACAAGGTCACAGACATTTTTTTCTTCATTTCATGAACCACTTTATGAGATATTAAAGAACTTACCTTTGTTTTCTTTTCTTGGCCGTCCCACCAGTCCTCAAATGCCTTGAAAGCGGTCCCTTCAATCATTCTACGTGTCATGTCCTTCTTGATGATTGACTTCAGTTCATCCATGACGACTTCTAAAACTTTATCTATTGTGACTTTGTGAGGGTTTTCCCGAACAAGCGGGTATTCTGGTGGTGGCACAAAGGGGTTAAACCTGAGAAAATGTGGAGCGAGCCAGGGTGGTCCAGGGAATGGGAAGGGTGCACTGCCATGCACTGGATTTCCCTTATCCAAAGGGACTGCAGGGTGCATGGGTAAGGGGTAGGTGTGCACAGAGGGTGGAACAGAGGGCAGCCCCATCAAACCTGGAGGGGGTCGAAGAAAAGTTGGTGCACGAGGAATAGATGGTGGAGCCGGAAAAGGTGGAGGAGGAATAGAGATGCCAGTGTAATAGCCTGGAGGTGGGATGGGTATGGTACCATTTGGCAGGCGAGGTGGGCCACGTGGAATAGATGGGGGAAAGGGAGGAATGGGGAAAGGGAAAGGGGTGGCTGGTGGATGGAAGCATCCAGATGTAATGGCAGGAGGAGCTCTGGAGGTACAGAGTTGAGTAGTGCTATTAAGAGAAATTGACAGTGGCTGAGGAAGAAAGGAGATCTGTGTTGCAGGTGTCAACGCTCTGGAAGGTCTTTTATTTGAGTGCTCCTTATTCTCATTCGCTGCATGACGGTCCTGAGAATGTCACAAACAAATGTAAGTGACAAATTTGTGGCACAACATAAATACTTTTATACCAACATAATAACTATTACTTTTATTTTCCTAATTTGCTTATGTAAAGATCTGTAGGAGTTACCTCTGGACATGAAAATGACTTGAACCTTTCTTCATCTTTTTCGTTGTTTACATGAGCCTTCCTTTCAAAATGTGGGAGATCAGAGTTTCTTGTTAAAAACATAACAGCTTGAGTAGTTTCATCCTCTTCATTTTCAATGAGCGGTGTTGGACGGACATCTAACAGATCTTTGTAGGAGCGCTGGTCGATAGTTGTAAAGTCACAAGAAGTCAGAGTGCCAACAGGTGAGTCATCCGAGAAAGGGGAGGTATTGGCAGAGCAAGGTGAAGTCGGGCTATCCTGAGAGTCAACCTCATAAGTCTTTCTATCAAAGTTTGAAGGGTCAGAAATCTGTCTGTTTATCAGCAAACTTTCAATGCGTGAGTCCAAACTCTCTACCTCTGGCTGGGGGCTACCAGAGGAACAGTTACCAGCAGATGGAGATAAATCTGTTATGCATGCATGGTCATCAGGTGGGGAGGATGCTGCCGTCTGCCGGTCGACTGTGAAATCAATGCTCACGAGGCTAAAAGAATTGCAGTTTGGATGTAAAGCCTGAGAGGTAGTGCCGACCACATCTCTGGACTCCTGACAGGGGGAGGCAAGGTCAAAGGAAGCTTCTGCATTACTGTGAGAAGAAGATTGTGCATTGTGACCCCACAGAGCAAGTTGCTGGCTGCGAGTTTGTATTTGGGAAGAGACGGGGTGTGGGGCCTGTGGTTGGCAATGCGTCAAAATAAAGTTGAAATCGGAGACTTCACCAGATCCCCTGTGGTACCTTGCAGGTTTACGATGGCAGAGCTCACGTCTTAAAGGTTTGTGAACACTGTAGGTGGAGGGCTCCCCTTGTAGGACTGGAGTTGCCTGAAGACTGGAGTAGCAAGAGTCCTGGGAGAGAGGAGTTGCAGACAAGTAAGGAGTATGGGGGGTTCCCTGAGAACGAGGTGTAAGCCCAAAGCTGCACGGTGTGTCCTGCCAAATACTGGAATAGGCTGTGTCCAGCGAGAGGGGCGTGGCGATGCTTGTCAGGCTGCAGATACTCCCTCGTCGCTGTGTGGCTGTGCTGCCCTGTAAGAGATGGATAATAAAGAGGAAACAAGATAACCGCTGAGAAATATTATCCCGAAAATAAATATTAATTTAACTCCTGGTTGATAGATATTGAAGATACGATTACTTCACAATTATAAGCAGCTTTAAAATCGTTACCAGCAAACTGTCGATCAAGCTTTGAACCGCTCGCTCATTGCCACCCACTGGCAGCGTCCAAGGAGTATAAAGGCCGCGCGAAAGGAGTTGAAGATACCGCGCTCTGTTTTCTCCTGAGGAAGGTTGCATGTTACTCATTCATCAACAAATTCAGCTAAATTCATATTTATACTTTCAATGCATAACAAAGTGCTAGGTCTTCCTAATTAATTACCTTTAGGATCAATTTCCACATGAATAATATTTCCCATCACTGACGTCTCATGGAGGTGCTGAACAGCGTCTTTTGCGGCCCGCACCGTGTCGAAGACGACCTTTGCAATCCCTAAATGCTTCTTGTTCTTAGGATTGTAAAATATCTCCACGTCTTCAATGTTCCCATATTTATTGCACATAGTAGTCAAGAACGTCGCCCTCACATTATCATTCAATCTGGAAAACGTCACTTCTTTGGGAGGAACAGGGCCAACATACCATTCATCAAGCTGAAAGAACATAGGTAAACAACATGCATTATTATTAGTATGTATTATGTATCTGTAATGCTGTAATGATTAATATGATGTCAATAAAGATTACCTTAAATTTAGAAATCAAAAGGTCAGTCTTGCTGCATTTGCTCCACAGGCGGCAGACACGGGGATCTCTGACTGTCTCCACAGGAAACAGACCTAAGTCCTCCACCTGTTGGAGTAAACAACACCGCCATTATGATGGGAAGGCGCATTATTAAAGCGGGAAAGTGCGCTGAAAAGCAATTATCTGCGAAAGACAGACAATACACATATATTGCAAAGTGCTCACGGGTATGTTGAACTGTTGTCCATCATAACGGTACACTTTGTACAGTCCTTTTGTCAATGCCGGGTCAATAATCAACTTGCAACTTCTCCAGTACTGGGGCGGGGTCTCTCTCTCAGTAGTCGGTTGTTCGCTTTCCATTACATTCGTCAAAACCTGGAAATACAACACAATGAGGTGTCATTGCGAGCGCGATACATATAGCTGTTCGCTAGCTTACTTTTCGTCCGCCACTGGAGCGTAACACGCCCCAACAGGTGATGGAGAGGATCACCTGTAACGTTATCCTTCTCTCAAAGATAACCGGTTGTGACATGAAACACGTCAAAATACTCAAAGTTAAGTCGAACAAAACAATTGTATCTTGCGTACCTGTACAAAAGTTGTGTCCTTTGGTGGAGCAACATTGTGGAAAAGCTGCTGTGATTTTCGGTGTTTGCACACTTAGTCGCACAGGTTGGACATCGGATCCATCCGCACGGAGACAGAGACGGAATATAGATCCTTCAGTGAGGCGGAAGAATACAAACCGTTTGAGGAAGGTGGATTGAGAGGCGACAGGTGTGTTTCCATGCACCTTCGGGAGTTTATAATGCAATCATTTGTAGACGATTCATGAAGAAAAAGTCAAAGTTATATGAATGTACACGAAAAATTATCATAATGACATGTTTAAGCCACGACAACAGACAATGACTCTGTTGTTGAATGGCAACAAGTAGGCCTAAATCAATATATTGAACATAGTCCCTTATAAATACAATACAACAAAATAGAATAAAATAGATGATTTAAAAATGTTAGTATTTTAATACAAATGAAAAAGGGGCAAAGTAGAGTTTGTTTGTAGAATTAATTTATATATAGATGAATAAATCAAATTCAAGCGTATTATGAAAAATATAATACAGATATGAATATGTGACATATGTTTATAATATAACATATATGTCACATACTCAAATGTGTGTTATAATTTGCAAAATATCCAAAATAGTATATTATATATAGTGTAGTGTTTATGTATGACGGTACTAGATATAGATAATTGAGTATACAGATATATTAATTGGATATTTTTAAATTATATGTGAGGCTGTTTAAATACTTTAGATATTCAGAAAGAGGGGGAGCAGTGCATTGACAGAAAGCTGGACTTGTTACTGGTGTTCAAGGTGTGAATGTTCCAGAAAGCATTTCCAAATCATTTGATTTCCTCCGCCTCCATGCTGATGCACTGATGTTATCTACTAGCTAATGCTGCACTCACATGTCAGTTTATCTCTAGGTTATCTCTACAGTATATACACTGCCAGGACAAACAGTCACTGCGAGCATCTCTCCCCGTCTGTCTTTTCACAAAACATGACCCAGAAAGGATGAGAGGAAACACCAGCCAGCAAGAGGAATTCAAGTTGTTATTGTAGGAGACAAGGGTTGTGGTAAAACCTCCTAACACTGAGTTTACACTAAAGGAGTCTTTCCAGTGGTAAGTAATACAAAATAATGGCTCAATTATACTTAGCTAATTATACTCAGCTCCTGTATTTTCTGTATTTTTTATCTCAAAGTAGGTAAGCTGGCAGAATTAATTTTAAACAGAATTACATGTTTAGGATAGGGGACTGCGGCCTTTCTCCTACAACAGTGTTAACAGGGTGTTGATCTGTTACAATGTCATGTGTCGTTCAAGCTTTAAAAATGTCTTCATAAAGATATTTGTAAGTTGTGTCTTCAGTGTTCGCTGTTCTGATTGGAGGAAGATATCAGGGCTGATGTGAATTCGCTTTCAACTCAACTATCCCAATTCCTTTTCTCGGGTCCCCAAAGAAGAAAAATCATGCTCTCTCAGTTTCTCAACATCTGACTGGGATGATCTCTCCTTTATTAGCTGCTCTCCACTGGTTTCCTGTAAGATCAAGAATCATATTTAAAATCCTTCTCCTCCCCTACAAAGCCTTAACTGGTGATGCACCATTATATCCTAAGGAGCGTATAGTGCCATATTACCCCACTAGAGAGCTGCGCTCACTAAATGCGGGGCTACTTGTGGTTCCCAGAGTCTTAAAAAGTAGGATGGGAGCCAGAGCTTTCAGTTATCAAGCTCCTCTTCTGTGGAACCAGCTTCCACTTTCAGTCCGGGGGGCAGACAGTCACCTCATTTAAGAGTAGACTTAAGACTTTCCTCTTTGATAGCGCTTATAGTTAGGGCTGGCTCAGGTTTATAGTTAGGGCTGGCTCCGTCAGGAGAGGGAGAGTCAGACAACTGCTAGAAGTGCTGCTATAGGCTTAGGGGGACATCTTAGGATTCACTGAGCTCCTCTTTCCTCTTCTCTCTCTCCTTCTGGATGAATTAATGCCTTTTTAATGCACATTACTAACTCTACTTTTCCTGGGAGCCTCTGTGCTTCCTCGCCTCAAGTTTCCATGGATTGTGACTGTCTGGAGCCGGTGCTGTCTCCTGCCTCCTGTCTCCTGCCTCCTGCATCCTGCCTCCGGCTGATGCCCCTCCTCTCTACCGCCTTCTGCTGACATGGATCGTGGTTATCTGGATCGTGGTCCATGCCTACTACTCATTATATGAATCAGTTCTGTCATATTCATTGAATGTGCTGTAACTCTGTCACGTTGTTAATTTTTTGTCGATTTTTTAGAGGAGTTTTTCCTGGTCTGATGTGAGGTCCCAGGACAGGGATGTTGTACGTGTATAGATTGTAAAGCCCTCCGAGGCAAATTTGTAATTTGTGATTTTGGGCTATACAAAATAAACTGAATTGAATTGAATCTCCTGTCTTGATCTATGCGTTATAATCACTTTGCAGTTTGTGCTTCCTCAAAAATACCATTTGCACTGTGCTCAATATCTTTCAGTGATACGCTGAGGTGCATCATTTCTGTGATAGATTGCCAACCATCCTTGTTGGGTGCACAGCAGACCTACAAGAAGACAAAGTCCTGATCAAGAAACTCTGATCGTTGGGTCAGAATGCCATCACATATATTCAAGTATCAAGCAACACAAACTCCGGAAAGAGTCAGAGAGCGGAGGAGTTTGTGTGCCTCGTTGTGATGCATGCTCATTTTTAAATAAACAGTTATTTGTGTCAGAGATGTTGATGGCATGAGAAACTGTCTGGACACATTTCCAGTGTGGTTTTCATTTTGA
Organism: Taurulus bubalis; assembly: GCF_910589615.1. NCBI lineage: Eukaryota > Metazoa > Chordata > Actinopteri > Perciformes > Cottidae > Taurulus > Taurulus bubalis. Next base: position 15,777,747 of record NC_136596.1, on the reverse strand, counting down.
CATCATAGTTTAAAATACATTTTATACAATTAATTTGTTTCTCTGTTTGTTTTTCCTGGCATCTTTTATACGTGTACAAGTTTTTTTAAATAAAGATAAAACAACTCAAATTATCTCAGATGTGTTTTATTCTCAAACCAGTACAACCACAAATTATCTTATCAGGTTACAGTAACACACCACACATAACCAAAACGTAGAATACAGTAGAATGCAGTGGTACCTCTCTATGTACAGTAACATAAAAATGTATAAATAAACCACAAAAAAATTAACCAAATAAACATGCCTTCGTTTGCATTGATCTCTTTCTAAAGAAGGCAATTCCTATCAGAAGTGTCCAAGAGTGTGTGCAGTTCACATGAATGAACCGATCTTCATTTCATTCCTTGTGAAAAGTCTTTAAGAAACACCATCAACAGTGCTTTGCAGAAGTGTAACGATCATTTCATAAACAGTCTGTATGGGACAAACCCCTTACGGCTCCTTATTTTGGAGCTTGTAATGACTGAGCATGTGTAGGACGTGGGGAATAAAGACATAATAGTGACCACAGCATTACCTTCATATAATTACAGTATGCTAGATCTATGGGATATGATATGTTCGGAACATGTTGTCATGACAACATCACATGAGAGAATAACTGATAAAAAGGAATTTGCTCTAAATATGTGCACATTTCCTCACTTGAGCTTGAACAACTTTTGTCACCAAGTTCAGAGTAAAGATGATAAAGAAAAGGAAAGAAAATGGTCAAACCCACGTAAAACTATTCAACAATGTGCCACAGCTCTCTTATGGAAATCTTCACAACCCCCGTCCATCAAAGCATGGTTACATGATATCCTGTTCCTCCTTAAATTGGAGAAAATTAAATTCACTCTTAGAGGGTGCTCTGATAGGTTTTATGCTTGCTGGAGACCTCTTCTTCGATATTTTGATGGACTTTCTTCTGATGAGGTGTTGTAGTACCTGCTGTTACGGACTCTTTCCTTGGTGCCCCCCCCGAGCCTGTGCTTGACCTAATAACAAATGCTGAAGTCCAGTTACTCTTTTGCTAGTGCAGGTTCTCATTTGCTGAGCCAGGATGCGAGCAGCTATCGTGTACCGTGTATCGTTGATTTTATATAACTGTTCATTTACTAATTCTTAATTAATTTTTATTTATTTTTCATTAGATTTAGTTTTGTTTGTTTGCTTGTGTATCCTCAATTAAGAGGTTGTTGTTTTTGTTGGTCGGGAAGGGAGTTTGTTTTGAATGATACTGTTGACCTGAATGCTTGGGGGGGGGGGAAGAAAAAGGCTAAATGTATCACAATTGTACTTGTACTGTTTCTTTGTGTACTTGCCTTAAAATAAAATTTAAAAAAAAACAATGTGCCACAGGACAAAAAGAACACATCTTATATTTCACACTTAGACAATCTGTAACCCAACAACGTGCTAACACGCTCAAGCTTGTAAACTATGAAGAGTACAAAACATACAAAACCGGCATTTCCAATACGTGCATGCTTTGTGATAATACATTCAAAAATACTTCTTAAAAGCCAGTGACAATTTAAAATTTACAAAAGCAACGTGAAATAGATAAAATCTCTCTTTGTTTCTTTTCTTTTTGACCACAGCTTGATTGTACAACAGTACACAGACTTCGCCATCAGGCTCAAAACGCTGCCCTTAAAAACTCATTTTGGTTGTCAATGAACCCTTGCTATAGAAATATTTCCACTGCAATGAGACACTTTGGTTAAAAGCATTCCCTTATTAATTTTTAAGAAGTGTTATTTTGCCTCAGATTGCACAAAAATACTGTAGGATTGATACATTCCATTTGTTTTTTGGAAACCCTAAACAATGCTTTGCTCAAAAATAAAAAAGTTTCTACAAGCAACCGTTCAGTCCAGTGAGTATGAGCGTGTATGTATAAAACAAACCAGCAATAGCACTGAGACCATATTAATGTTTTGTTCTTGTTCCTTAATTTTGGTTTTAGTCTGTTCAGCCAGCCATTCGAATATAACTGACATGTCAGTATTTCATATTCAAGGTGTGAATTGTCAGCTGTGGGTGTGTGGGTAGAGTGGGTCGCCCATCTGTATTGATAACAAAGGCTTGGTAAGGCTCCCTACAAAGCCTAACTTAAAGCCAGGCAAACGGAAGAAATCAATGCAATCCCCCATGGGACAATAATAAGGCCACAGGTGGATGCTGCAGTTGAGGAGATTTATACCGTGTGCCATCAGCAGCACAGAATAAACTGTGGGTTCGACAGCTCGAATAGAGCAGCAAACTACACATGAATGCATTTGTCCACCTGAATATAAAACACGTGTCCGTGCAGACTTCATTTACACGAATATTGAAAAGAAATTATTCCCTTGTTGAGTCATATTCAAACAAGGAAGTGCATCTTTACTTTAGCCATTGTGATTGTTTTTGTCTGATGTGGATTCTACCCAAATTCTCCTAGCCATGTTGTCTGTTTTAATGTAACTACACAACAACCCATTTTTCATTAGATCAGTGTCGTATTTAACTTAATAAAAACAGAACAAATGGTAGTCACTCTAATTCCTATAATTGTATACTCAAGTGCACCTGTGAAGTCCTTAAATGGCTTTAGCCCTAAAATATTTGTGAGGGCCGAAGAACAAAAGATGTACCCTCATTTTAAAAAGGTAAAAACTAGTTCCCTAATGTATAATGAGTACCGTAAAAGTTTGTGAAAATACATTATCCAAAAGTTGACTGTATTGAATTCAACAAAGCTCGACAGATCACACTTGCACTTCCTCCCTCCAAAAAAAACATGGGAGCACAGTTCATAAACATTAAGAATTGCTGGCTATAATCTATCGAAATGGATGGGGGCCTTCAGGTCGTCATTCTCACCCCTATGGTCCAGCTGGTTCTGGAGCTGAATGACCTGTTCCAGCTCTTTGATCTGCCGGTCCGTTTTGTGACTGACGAGTGTGCGGTAAAAGTGGATGGCGAACATGATAAAAACGATTCCAAACGGCACCATGATGCAGGTGGAAGCGATGGCTGCGGCCTGACCAGAACTTATGGTGCCGTTGATTTCTTTGCTTTTGAGGGGTAAGAATTTCACCCAGCACAAGAGCATCACCTCTGTCAGGAAGAGGAGGGTGCCGATGACTGTGGAGAAAGCCCAAGCCAATTCTATGTGGTGGTGCATGCGCTCGTGGGGAGACTCGTGGACGGAGTTGAGGTTGTGAACATTGCTGACAGCCTCAAGATTAGGAAGGATGCAGGTGCTGATCATGAGGGCGAAGAGGTGCACTGCAACCAGAACTGTGGTGCAGGCACTGAAGGCTATCAGCAGCCCTGGAGGATACGTATGATCCGGCTCCAGCTGTACCTCCACCATGGCAACCTGTGAATATCATAAAAGAAAAATGTCTCTTTGCCACTTGATAATTGATTATCAACATATGACTGTAACTGCCAAAATCCTGTTAAACCAGACTGCATCAGTTAGTAACACAATGGCTGTCATATTTATTTCACTTTACATGTGTACATAAGAAAGTCTAATAAAGATCACTATAATCACTCATTGCTTTCTACCTGTTATCTCCACCCTGAAGTAAGGACTATGTAAATTAATCTAACAAAATGTAACAATAAAAGTCTCAGATGTGGCAGTTTCTTCTAAATTTGACCAAATAGCAGCTTGTGGTCAAAAGTTCAAACTTAGGTGTTATCATAAAGCTATTTGAGGGCCCCTGAATTGTAATAAGAGCAGGGCAGCTGCATTATTGTAAATGCACCGCTTACAGAGTTTTGTACATAAAATACATGCATATAGCATTATCAGCATATAAGCCAAAAGAGAAGACTTTTTCACAAATGGTGTTGCTCTAAAGAGTTCCCTCTAGAGAGAGACAAGTGGAGCAGTGTGTGTGTGTGTGTGTGTGTGTGTGTGTGTATATATATATATATATATATATATATATATATATTTATTGTTGGCCTCAAGGAAGTTCTGGCAATCCATCCGACGGCTCAGGAAGGGAAAGCAGAGGCTACCCCAGGCTGTTCTCAGCAGGGGGGGGGAACTGCTGACCCGGACTGGGGACATCACCGGGCGGTGGAAAGAGCACTTTGAGGAACTCCTAAACCCGGCCAACATGTCCCCCGGAGAGGGGGCAGTGCCGGAAGACTTTGGGGTGGTTTCTCCCATATCCCTGGCAGAGGTCGCTAAGGTAGTCAAAAAGCTCCTTGGTGGCAAGGCGCCAGGGGTGGACGAGATCCGCCCTGAGATGCTGAAAGCGCTGGACATTGTTGGGCTGTCTTGGTTGACACGCCTTTTCAGTGTCGCATGGGGGTCGGGAACAGTGCCCATGGACTGGCAGACCGGGGTGGTGGTTCCCATCTTCAAGAAGGGGGACCGGAGAGTGTGCTCAAACTATCGTGGCATCACACTGCTCAGCCTCCCGGGAAAAGCTTATGCCAGGGTGCTGGAAAGGAGGCTCCGACCGCTTGTCGAACCTCGGATTCAAGACGAGCAGTGCGGATTCCGTCCCGGTCGTGGAACAGTGGACCAGCTCTTTACCCTTGCAAGACTACTGGAGGGGTCCTGGGAGTTTGCCCAACCAGTCTACATGTGCTTTGTGGACTTGGAGAAGGCTTTCGACTGGGTCCCTCGGGGGTTTTTGTGGGGGGTGCTGCGGGAGTATGGGGTGCCGGACCCGTTGGCACGGGCTATCCGGTCTCTGTACGCCTGCAGTAGGAGCTGTGTCCGTATCCTCGGTAATAAGTCAGACACGTTCCCGGTGGGTGTTGGCCTCCGCCAGGGCTGCCCTTTATCACCGGTCCTGTTCGTGACCTTCATGGACAGGATATCTAGGCGCAGCCAGGGGGCGGAGAGGATCCGGTTCGGGAGTCTCGGGATCGCCTCTCTGCTGTTCGCGGATGATGTGGTCCTGTTTGCCTCCTCGGACTGTGACCTCCAGCATTCACTGGGGCGTTTTGCAGCAGAGTGTGAAACGGCAGGGATGAGAGTTAGCGCCTCCAAATCTGAGGCCATGGTGCTCTGCGGGAAACCGGTGGATTGCTCCCTCCGGGTGGGGACAAACTGCCTACCCCAAGCGAAGGAGTTCAAGTATCTCGGGGTCTTGTTCACGAGTGAGGGTAAGGTGGAGCGGGAGATCGACAGACGGATCGGTGCGGCTGCAGCTGTAAAACAGGCGCTGTACCGGTCCGTCCTGGTGAAGAGGGAGCTGAGCCGGAAGGCGAAGCTCTCCATTTTCTGGTCGGTCTATGTTCCAACCCTCACCTATGGTCACGAACTTTGGGTCGTGACCGAAAGAACGAGATCTCGGATACAAGCGGCCGAAATGAGCTTCCTCCGCAGGGTGGCCGCGCTCACCCTTATGCCGCGGGTGAGAGGGAAACCTGGGTCGGCCTGCTGAACCTGCTGCCACCGCGACCCGACCCCGGATAAGCGGCTGATAATGGATGGATGGATGGATGGATGGATATATATATATATATATATATATATATAGTCATGTTGTCTAATTCTGCTGTTTAACACTACATTTCAGAAAAAATAAGGCTATTTGTATACTTTTTGTTTTTGAGTATATGAAATTGGTGTTGATTTGCACCTTGAATAAAACAAAACAACATCAAAGATATTTAATAAAAAATTTTAAAAAGTGCTGCTGTGCGGTCTACTTTTTAGGGCGGAAGATTTTCATAGACTTGATGGTGAGCAAACCCTCTGAAGTTTAAACAGAGTGGTCTTCATCCGTTGCCATTGCACAGGTGCACCGTGAGAAAACAGCTCGTGCAAAGTCACGCATGACAAAACTTGCGAGAACAGTTTGGACCAGATAGTGACCGTCGTCTTTTTACGTCGGCAAACTTTTTTAATTCAAGCGGTCCTTTAAATCAGACGGTAAATAATAGTAAATATGAACGCCCAGGAGCCGTTATTAGGCCTGCCCTTGAAAACAATCATCTGCGTCACATACACATATCTGCAGTGCATGCCGACGGCCTAAACTGAGTTTGCATCCATGCAGTAAAAAAAGGGAACTGAGTCCCAGGAACCCGGAGAAGTCAAAGCGTAACTTACCATCGCGAATCCAGACAACAGCGCAGAAGTGCGACTGGTGGCTTTTAGCTTGGCTCGACTCAAGTACAGTTTCCTCCATGATAGAGCCTGCAGGGAGTGCTCGTTCAAACTCATTCCGAAAGCTGCCGCAAGTTACTGTCTCGGTTACTTTTGTAAATATGGAGTTATGAACCGGACGGATTTGCAGGCTCTACCGACTCGATGAAGTAGACAGGTGAAAGGCACACGCGGGGAATTTGGTTCCGATGAAGTACAACATCCACTAAAACCAGTAACGTTAGATGCAGAAAGCTATCAAACTATGTCAAAACTTTTCAACAACAGCTGACCGACTCCGTCAGTCTATCAGGAAACACAAGATACCCACAATCCAATGCTCCCCACGAGCGCTGCGGCTGCAGCCCGCCTCCTTGCGCCAGTTATTCGTCATGAAGCTGGGTTGTCTTCATTTACGAATATGTACCTTACCTCCTGCAAAATGCACCCAAATTATGCCATTCACTAAAGTTCAATTATGAGTGGCTTGTCGTAGCTGCCCACACATCTGTTAGTGTTGTTCTCTGAAGTGCACCCTGATCTTAATGCTGCAGTGTGAACTGTTCCTTGTTAAACATGGAGAGATTGGTCTTTAATACTTTAACGTACATTGTTGTATCTGGAGGTTTTCACACTCTGTGACTGCGTTGGACCAAATAATATTAAAGGACTATTAAAGCAGTGTTTTTTCTCCAGGGGATGGGTGAGATTTTTTCTAAATATATTTAAAATTATAATCCATTAAAAAAATCTTTAGAAATTGTTTTTTCATACATATTCAATACATTATGGAGTTATGAACCGGATAACTAAGTGTAAGTTCAGAATATGAATTGTATATATTCTATATTAAATCAGACACTGATGGCACAGCGCTGTGTATTACATATTTTGTTCAACCAAAAATGCTTTGCGCTGGTTAGGGTGTACTTGGCTGAAAACAAATTCTCAGGGGTTATATCACTGAAAAAAAGGTTGAAAACCATGTATTAAAGAGTGCAAAATCCAGTTATGTCCGTGGTTTATGTCGGTAGATCATGTTTAGAAAGTTAGTAATTCACACTGACACCTGGATTGGTTATGTTCTAGTGTAATCCTTATTTTACCACATTGAAATCTGATCTCACGTATGTCAAGTTCTAGATTTACAAGGGACACTCTATTTCCCTGCACAGTCAGAAATGTGGAAGTGTTGTTATCACAAGAGGTAATTCTGGAACTGGAAGGGGTCGTAGCCCAAAACATGTAATGTTAAATGAGGCCCTGCGGAAAAACAAACCGTGGTTGTTGTTTTTTGCTAATAATGCAAAATATTAGCATAAGACGAAAATCAGTTTTCATCATTTTATTTTTATTTTTTTTTCAGTATTTGTTATAATCGCTTTAATAACCTTCCTTGACATGGTTGTAATACAACTGAATTATTTAAAAACAACAACAACCGTCTGCCAAAAACGTATTCTTCAGACTACCACTGGATGACGCCAGGGTAAGATATTTTAAAAGCTCAAGAATAATGATTTTACACGCTTCCTTATTATATCATCATCATTATATAACGTTGAGGTTAAAGTCTCTCACCTTTAATTTGATTATCAACATCAGATCAAATGTGTGGCTGTGGTCATTATACACTTGTAATACATTGATAGTCCCCCAATTTTAAGGGAACAAAATGTATTGGGCAAATGTTCAGTCATCATATTGAACATCTAATAGAAAATATCGCACAATCAATGAAGAGGTTTGTATCTAAAAGACATCAGAGACTCTTGAAATATTAGTGATACCTGTAATTGCTCTGGCTTTTCTATGCTTGTGTCTGGTGTTCAGAAGGTGAATCCTGCTCAGATGGACTGAAGTCAGCCACAACCCCTGATACTGTTTGGCCATTAAGCAACGCAATGTACAAAATGTAAATCATCCTTATTGACAACAACCTTTACTTGTAAATCTCTTTTAATAATTAAATTCAATGGCCTGAATCTAACCTGTACCAGAACACACTGACTCACTTCCACGTAAAACAGGAGAAGCTAAGACGGACGTATGTAGGAGTCAACCATCTTGTGTTTCCTGCTGATCTTCATTTCCTGTTGCATCGATGCTGCTATCAAGTCGCACATTAATAATCGTTGCAACCTATGTCAAGGGTTTTGCAACGCTACATGTTGTATAGTCGCCTTACTTAACTATTACATACTCTATTTTACATTAAAAAAACGTCCATAATCACTACCATCGACCTTTTTGTTTTTTTTGCTAACCTAAATGCTGTAGCTTTGGTGCGTAACGTGAGCAGGAAGTTGGTGTTTCCCGGGTTTCCCATGGTTCCTGAACACAGCACAATTTGCGACCAGCTGCCTCTGTGTTGGTGCGATGTGAAGGAGGGGGGGAGGAATGAGCTAAGCTGGATGCTTGTTCAGCCATGTTAGTTTTCTCTGCTGTTCACGAACGATGAGAGAGAGGAGCCATGGCCTTGTCATTGAGCGGAGACGATGAGGAATATGATTCAGAGTCTGAGCAGGTCAGAGCTGCTACCTTTCATTATGTGACCTCCGTGTATGCGGATGTGTGTGTTTTTCTCAAAGTGTGTTGCGATGAAAGAAAGCCTTTTGTGAGCGGAATGGTGTTTTTTCTCCAGTTGCTTCAGGTTAACGTTGCCTTCTCACCCGCTCTTCTTCTCCGTATTCAGTCGGGTTGAAACCTCCTCCGTTAACCGGGTTATAGAGGTGAATTACGTTACTTCGTTAAATGTTGTGTTCACTGAGTTTATTTGGACTCATCAGAATCGCTTCCCTGGACGTCCAAAAGCACTGTGTCCTCTCCTCCTCGGACACCATCTATCATGTTAGCATAACTGACCCACTTCGTACTGACCAGCTCTTAAAGCACCTCTCCTTCTGTTATTTGTGGCTGTGACCAGAACCTAAATGTAAAGCAGTAAATATTATAAGCAGTTAGACAACTTCATACTGTTACAATCTGTGATTCACACACGTACGTTAACCCCGCACATGTCCTGTGAGAAAGAAAAAAAGCATACTTGTGATTCATTTCCTCACACTTACTAAACTTGCCTCTTCACTCTGTGCCTTTAAGAAGGCTTTAGGCAAAATATTGTCTGGGCTGGGACCAAGGAGGGGGATGGGTTTAGGGAACAATGAAGTGGCTCTACTTCCAGTAGTTCCCAAACTTTGGTCCAGTGACCCCTCAAACCCCTGGAAAAAATAGTGGTTGGTTTGATTTCAACAGTATTTTGTCCACTTGTTCTGCATAGGGTGGAGAAATATACTGCACGTGTCATTTATGCCAGAAGTTGCACTCAATATATTTTCTTTTGAGGGTCCTGAGGAAAAAGTTTGTATTTGTGCTATGAAGTGCATTTGTTGTGTGGTTCATTGCATGAACGCTTTCTAACCAGGCTTTTGGGATATTGCACAAGTCTCCGAAATATGAGAGGTGCTGACACAAGAGCCAGGTTGTGCTTACACAATGTTAACACCCACAAACAGTTCATCAGAGAGGGTGTTTTGACCTCCTCTGTAGTGACACACTGTTGCAGACGGTAATACACACTGTTGTTTGTGTTGAGAACCTCTGTACATGAGCAACAAATGATGAGCCCTGTGACTTCCTCCCTCTGAAATCCACGCTAAAGCTGAGTCAGAAGACTGCACTCTGAATATAGGCCATGTTTTTGTTCGCAGACCTCAGGAACCAATCCCAAATTCCTGACATATTACTGCACAGGGTTACAGTGGAGACGGGTCAGCTGATAGTTGCGACCACGCTCTGCAAAGTGCTCTGATGTTTTTGTAAATTTGAGAGTAAACTAAATGCAGATGTCTGAGATCTTCAGGGAATGTAAGCAGTGTTTATTATTTGTTGTGATCAAAACTTTGCTTGGACACTTTACTTTTAGGAGCTTTGTTCAGGGGCTGACAGTAGATATGATTTTAGAAAAAGTCATCTCATACAAGGGCAGGAAAATAATGAGGTCGCTGAACAAAAACACATTGTGCAATGTTGACAGTCAACCACCCTGCAGCAGCCGCCCTTCCTTTGATGCTTCCGTCCCAAAATTTCCACGGTAGTCTGATGGATTTATGGAAAGCTGTCAGAGGAATTATTCCATATCTCCACTAAATTCTCCATCAGTAACAGCGGGCAAAACACACAGTATTGTGCTGGGATATTATACCATTTAAAAGAAACTAAATATTTTTCAAAGACATCTTTCCAAAGTCCTCCTGAGGGAAAATAAAAAATCAGGACAACATTAATAATCTACTGAGATGGTTTGTCAACGTCAGCAGAGTCGGGGCTGGTTTCTCTTCTCTGTTGAGGAAATGTCTCTCTGACAGCATTAGTTTGATTGTCGTTAGCCCGGGACGTCTTGTTCTATTTGCATCTGGCGTTACCTGTCTGACCTGTCTGCAGCACTCTCGCATTGTTATCTGGAAAAGAAACCAGCATGTGCTGAACTGCGCAGTAGTAATGATCAGTAGAAGACTAAGAATAAATGACATCATGAAAGTGTTCACAGCCTCACATTAAATCCTCCTTTGCGCTTATTTTTATCCATCTCTAGCAGTCGTCTATTCAAACAGTTGCCACCAGCAAGGCAAACGTGTTGCCAAGGTAACCTCTTCTCCTGCTAGAACAAGAATCACTAATGGTCTATGATTTGTCTTATTTTCATCGCACTTTACCGTCCTGCCATGGCAACAGGGAAGAGACTTAAAATAAATGTGAGAAATTCACAACATGAAGTCTGTGTGTGTGTGTGTGTGTGTGTGTGTAAGATGACTCTAATATCCATGTTACATTTTCTTTTACATGTTTACGCTCATGAGTCACACATGGAGGAAATATGTATGCAAATGTCAGAGCTGTGAGGCTGCAAGCATTTTTTTCATCATAGAAACATGTTTTTGATCTGATAACTTCTGGGATCTTTTCAGATTCCCAAAACTAATGACACAATTAGTCAATTCATTCTAGCAACAGACGTATAATCTGAAACTATTTTTATAATCGATTCATCCTTTTAAATGCTGGTTGGTTCCAGCGTCTCAAATGTGTTACTATTCTCCTATTCATTTATTTGTAAATTGAACATTTTGCTGGCAAGAACAGACTGTTCTAATTAAAATAAAGTGAAATGAGTCGGTTGCATTTTGTGTTGTGAATAATATCAGGCATCAGTTTCATATCTGTTGTGATGGTCCGACCCTCATTCGATTGCTAACATATTTGTTTATCTCTTAATTTTGTGGCGTTCCTCTAACCTCTCATCTCTCTCTGTTGGTCTTCTAGCAGCGGGCGGCCAACCGGCCGAAGCCAAAGGTGGGGACGTCGTCGGCTGTTAAGCTGCCATCCAATCGCAGCTCATCCGGAGCAAGACGCAGGAGGACGCGATGTCGGAAGTGCGAAGCGTGCCTCCGGAACGAGTGTGGAGAGTGTCACTTCTGCAAGGACATGAAGAAGTTTGGAGGGCCAGGGCGCATGAAGCAGTCTTGCATTATGAGACAGTGCATTGCAGTATGTTTTTTTTTGTCATATTTAAAAAAATGTATAAAGCATTCACACGCACATTTTCCACAAATTAAACCATTTTGCCTGTTTTCTTTATATTTAGTGACTGTGTATCAAAAAAACTAAAACAATGTGCAGTCATAATTTCTCTTCTGAAAAAGAAAACAAAAGTCAATATAATCTGGTTTGTTGAGTTAAATGTATTTATTCCTTCATGTTCTTTATGTTCATGCAGCCGGTTCTGCCTCACACAGCGGTGTGTGTGGTGTGTAAGGAGGCAGGAAAAGAGGACACACTGGAGGAAGAGGAGGACAAGTTCAATTTCATGCTGATGGAGTGCTCTATCTGCAACGAGATCGTCCATCCCAACTGTCTCAAGGTACAGAGGGCTGGGCTGGGAACCGTTGAACAACTTCTCCTTAGTTAAGTCACTCACTGGGTGACTCATTTCTGTTGAAGCAGCGTGCCAGGAATCCCAGGCCTTTGTAACATAATGTGAGTGACTAAGACATTTGGACTGTATTCACTGAAGGTAATTGGATGTGGTGTTGTTTATAGAACTGAACAAACTCATCATGATTATGTGGCTCAGAAGATTTTACGACTCAAATGTGTTTGAGGATCTGACTCCCGTCACATGCTCAAGAACGCAAGTAATCAAGCATCAAAACTATTTACTGAGTCACCAAAAATGTAGTATGATACATTAGACCTTACTAGTTGCAGCACTAAAAACTTTTTGTTACATAAAGGCCCACATGTAAAGCAGCACACGCCCTGTTTATAACCAGGCCAGTACAGGCTTTGGCAAACCAGTTTTTCAGACAAGCACTGTCTAGTTGTTTAGAAGCAACCAACAACGAAGATATTTTGATATGACAACAAACAACAATTTGGACATTATATCTATTCAGAGGTGCTTAATTAACTTTATCAAGTAGGAGTCTTTAACTTCACTTCCCTTCCCTATTTAATGCTTGAAGCAGAAGTCTGCATGTTAGCTGAGGTTAAACTGTGCTAACCTGCCTAGCAGGCACACATCCCAACAGTCACTTTCACTTCCCTTGTCTTGTCTGTGTTAAAATAGGTCACCGTTAAAGCTTGTTGTTCTTGTTGAAATCCGGTTCATGTCCTTGTCTGTTTATCAGGTGAGCGAGGCCTCAGGAGTGGTGAACGACGAACTCCCTAACTGCTGGGAATGTCCCAAATGCAACCATGCAGGGAAAAGTGGAAAAGTGAGTACAATTATGTGTGAGTCATTCACAGTCTTGGATTATGCAAGTTTACTAATGGTGTGTTGGAAGTGTGGTCACTCTGAAAACAATTCAAACTTAAGATTCCTGAGATGTTCTTCATTTGGGTATTACTCATGGATATCAACTTTCGTTATTGTGTGTGTGTGTGTGTGTGTGTGTGTGTGTGTGTGTGTGTGTGTGTGTGTGTGTGTGTGTGTGTGTGTGTGTGTGTGTGTGTGTGTGTGTGCGCGCGCGCGCGCGCATGTGCGTGTCTGTGGTAATAATCAGCTTGCCACTTCCTGTTTATACTTTTCTAGTTTATGAACATTATTCACATGTGACTCTGTTTGTCACAGAAGCAGGAAACCACTGACTAACACATGTTTTGATCACATTGACACACTTTATTAATCCGTAGACACAGTTGTAGTACAGTTGGTTCATCTATCCGCGATAGGCTAAAGGTATAAAGTTGTCTCGCAATTTTTGTCCCCCTTGGTGTTGAAGCAAAAAAGGGGTCCAGGGTTCAAGTACGCCTCCAACCTCCCTGGCTCTCTGCTGAGGGAACAGAAGCCAGTCAAGGAGGAGGGGGACGTTTCTTCTGCCGCCAAGAGGAGACCAGACAGAGAGGAGACACCCAGGTACAGGCCCGAGGAGTCTCTCCACAGACAGCCACCACTGCTCTCTCCCAGCAACCTGCCTCGGCCCAGGCCTGAGGACAAACTGAGGAAGAAGAGGAAGCTGTTTGATGATGATGAAGAAGAGGATCTCGGTGTGAGGAAGAAGGTTTGTATCCTTTATAAAGTGATTTAAAAAGTTTAATTTTAGACATTTTAGATGCCAGTTTTTGTTTTGCCACACCAAAGTAATTTTAAGTGATCACATTTTTTTTTTTCTGAAGGAAAAGTCAGATGTTCCTTATTTTTCCAAACTTCTACACCAAATCAAGACGGAAGAGGAGGACGAAGATGCATATTACGAGGAGGAGGATGAAGAAGGAAGGGGGCCTCACTTCCGGGGCGTTGTAGAGAGGAAGGGGCGTTTTGGAGACACTGAAGAAGAAGGGGATGAAAAGGACTCCAAGAATGCACTTTTGAATCCCTGCATTAAAACACCTGTTGGAGACAGTGACCAGTCCCTCTGCAGCTCTCCGCAGGCTGGCCCCAGCAGCGAGGGCGGAAGTGAAACCCAGGAAAAAGGGCCATGTCCTAAAGCTCGCCGCAAGCGCCGCTTACCTAATAGAGAGTTGAGTCGAGAGCTGAGCAAAGCACTTAACCAGGAAATCCAGAAGACGGAGGACTGCCTGGCCAACGAGAACCGCCAACCTCTCAAGGTGGAGCCGGAGACGGAAAACGAGGAACCCAAGAGGTTATTCCGCAACGGCAATGAACTCGGGGATCAGAGGCCCCACCTCAAGACCAAAGAGATGAATGGGACCCCCTGGGAGCTGCGCCACTTCTACCCGAGTCAGATCACTCCACTGGGCTTCAACAGGAGCACCCCAACCAACCGGCCGGTACCCCCACACTCTCCACCCAAGTGTGTCCAAATGGAGCGGCACGTCATTCGGCCCCCTCCGATAAGCCCGCCTCCCGACAGGCTGCCTCTAAAAGACAGTAAAACGCATGTCATACAGCGCGAGGTCTGGATGAAGATCTTTGGCTATCTCACACACCAGGAGCTGTGTGTCTGCATGAGAGTTTGCAAGACGTGGAATAGATGGTACGTGCACAGCGCACACTTAACTTTGCATGTTAACGTTTTTATGTGCAACATCACAGGTATAGAAAAATAATACCGCTGCACAAAATGTACAAATCTTTAAGAAATAATTTGAAACATAAATCTTTCTTTCTGATGTCAAGGTGTTGTGATAAGAGACTTTGGACAAAGATTGATCTGAACCGCTGCACCTCCATCACTCCGCTCATGCTAAGTGGGATTATCCGCCGACAGCCCGTTTCTCTGGACCTCAGTTGGACCAACATTTCCAAGAAACAATTAAGCTGGCTTATTAATAGATTGCCAGGTACCTAACTATGCATGATTATTGATCTGTGAACAAGGAAAATTCTCTTTCTTTCTCTTGTTCTGCATCAGTATTTGAAAGTGCGGTTGTGTTTTTCAGGTTTGCGAGTGTTACGGTTATCAGGGTGTTCTTGGGCTGCTGTATCTGCACTCTGCACCTCCAGCTGCCCTCTGCTGCGCACCTTGGACGTCCAGTGGGTGGAGGGACTCAAGGACCCACAGATGAGGGATCTCCTTTCACCCCCCACAGACAACAGACCAGGTAACTTGTGGGTCAACCAAAAACGAGCACTGCTATGGATGGGGGGGTTTTATTCCTGCCTTCCGTGCTTTAATGTATTTAGGATGTCTCTTAGTGATTCATTCAATAAGTAATCATCGTGGTTAACATTGCACATTACCTATTGCGTTACCTACCCAGTTCATACTCTAAACTAGAGATTATTTTTCCTGGAAAAACAGGTATTTGTTTCCCCTCAGACCTCCTTCAGGTTTAGGTTTAAGAACTAAAACACGGCTTTAAAAATAAAGTTAATTGCAAGTTTACAGCTTTTAGCCATCCTAAAGATCCTTGTCGACGGTCATGTACCTGTTGACCAAATACTGATCTGTGACGTTCTTATGTGACTGACAGGTCAGCTGGATAACCGCTGCAAGTTGCGGAACGTGGCGGACCTGCGGTTGGCGGGACTCGACATCACCGACACGTCTTTACGTCTCATCAGTCGGCAGATGCCCTCTCTGTCCATGCTGGACCTGAGCTACTGCAACCATATCAATGACCAGTCCGTCAACCTGCTGACAGCAGCTGGGACCACGACCAGAGACTCCCTCACAGATATCAACCTGTCAGGTGAGACCTGGCACCAGAGCACAAGCAGAGTAGGAATACAGCGACTGTAGTGGTTCCTGAGTTGTAAAGGGGCCTAAAAAGGAGCGATACAGTCGTAAGCTTCCTCTGGGACGACAATCAGTTTATTCAGAGAAACCAGTCGCTATGTTGAGATGTGTGCATTTCATCCTCAGTAATCCATTAATTCAGCAGTTGAAGACAAAAAAAGATCAAACAGATAAAAGATGTAAAGACGTATATGCCAACTTCAGCCAAAAACATCAGAATAAAGAGTACATTAATTCAAAGATAACAAAAGGATGGGGAGTTGCCTGGGTCATGTTTATTGTCCCATAAGTAACTTTGTTTCATTAGTTTGTCTTGTTTTCACACATTTGCTACTTAAGAAAGGTAACACCACATGAAATGGAATATAGTTAACGGGGAAAGCTGTAGTTGCTTGTCATCATTGTAAATTGAGTCTGTCCAGTTTCACTAGATTCCATGGGGAAAAGACAGGACCATGTTTTGTTACATACTTTGCATTTGTCCTACTTACATAATCTACATGCATCTCTGTTAATGTTGATGTTATGTATCAAGATAAGAGAGAAAGATAAAATGATGTGATCAGGGAATTTTCTATGGTCACCCTTTTTTAACATACCAAGTTTGACAGATTATTGTTCTCTCTGTTTTCTTTTAGTTTGTAACCGAGTCACAGACCATTCCCTAAACTTTTTTAAGCGCTGTGGAAGCATCTGTCAGATCGACCTTCGCTTCTGCAAGCAGGTGACCAAGACGGCCTGCGAAAGGTTCATCGCAGAGATGTCTGTAAGTGTACCGTTTAGACTGAAAGAGGACAAACTGCTGCAGAAGACGAGCTAGTTACTAACAGGACAACAATTTATGAAAGACTGTCTTTGCACTTAAAGGAACAAGTTTTTTTCTTTTTAAACTGCTCCTGTGATAAGTTTCTGAATCAATGTCACAGTAAACAAACTGAAACAAAAGACAGATTCCTGGACGGAGATCTTCAATGGACTTAAGGAGGTGACGAACATTCACTGGACAGATGAAGAGGAAACGGCATGCATGTATTTGTGTTGCGATTGTACTTTTATAAAGACCTGCTTGTATTTGAGTTTTGGGTTGTTTTATTTTTATTCTTTAAATATTTGAAAATGCAGCATTTTTATACAAGCATAATTTCACGAGTTTCAGTGTCTCTGGAAATGAATATCACGGAGAGACGGCATGGCATGTGAACTGAAAATTGTCCCTTTCCTCAGTTTGCCTTCATACAACAGTGTCTTCTATGTGCCAAAATCTGTATTTGACATTAATATAACTTTAGTATCAGACAAAAAATAAGCTGTACAGAAATAAATGACTAAATTATCATAACTACTTTCCAAATATTTAGAATGTATTTCAAGAATGATAGAACAAAGCTATCAAATTAAATATTCCCGTTACACCCTCATGTCTTCACTTACCTTAATACTTTTATGAATTGTTGAGTGTTGTGTTTAACAGGCTTTTCGCCAACATTTCAACATTAATTTATTGATTTTTATTTTTATTTTTTTACAGTCTGTATTTATTCATTACATAACTTCACATGGACCTCTCAGAGCTGGGTCAAATAATGCTTGCAAATCATTTATCGAGGTTTGAGCCACCCAACACCCAAAAGTCAGCGGCAGGAAGTCTCAGCCATAGCAAACGTGTGACTGACGATTTACCGAACAGACTACCTATCTATAATGCAGTCAACCTCACACGTGTGGTTTTCCAAACAGGTTCCAGAAAAACGTTTGCATATGGCTAATTTGGATATATTTAAATAATAACTCCATACAGTAGGTGTTGTGTGTATCTTGGGGTGTGTTGTGCTGTAACCTATCACCTCAGGTGAATGTGATAATGTTTATATTTGTAAATCCAAATACTAAGTGCTAATATGCATTAAAAGAATTTCCTTTGTACCAGCACTGAGTCTAGTCAGTTTTTGTATGCCAGGCTGACTTGTATTTGAAGCAGATGTCAGACTTTGTAGTGGTTCATGTGACACCTCTGAGGTCACAGCCTCAGTGGGGATTTGGGAGGGATTTGTTGCGATGCTAACACGCACGGCTCTAGAAATGGAAATGTCGATTCCCAAATTATATATCTGACAAAATATTGTGACGTTTTGTCAAGACATCTCTGCTCCCCAGAGACTGATGCTACCATGTGGTTTTGATTGAAATGTCTCTACAACTCCTGGATGGATTGACCTGAAATTGGTACACATAATTATATCTCCCTTAGGATAAACTGTAATACCTCTGATGCTCTTTTCATTTACTCTTTAACACTTCTGATGGAATTCCTGCAATACTAAAGTAATTCTCCTCAGCTGTGTTTATTGCTTCTGAGCAAATGCCAACACGCTAAACTTAGATAGTTACCATGATGAACACTACACCTGCTGAACATCAGCATGTTAGCATCGTCACTGTGAGCGGTTAGCATTTAAAGCTCAAAGCATTGCCTGTGAAACATCCAAATAGACCAAAACCCAAAGAATTACAAATATATAAAGCAGAAATCCTGCAAGTCCTCACATTAGACGAGCTGTTCATTTATATTACTTGATTTATGTGTCTCTTGTGTGTACTGCTGCTGTAGTCCTGCAATTTCCCCACTGCGGGACTAATAAAGTTTTAAAACCAGTGAACCGTAGGTTGAAAATGATCAAAATGGTTGATCGGTTTGGCTTGATCAATTACTCAACTGATAATTTCAATCAGGAGACTTTTAACGATACATTTATTACATATGCATAACATTTAAATAGTGCAAAGTCTTTGGCGATTGGACTCGTGATGCTGAGTTCTGATGATCAGGCAGAATCCCCCTGGAGTCCAGACACTGGTGGTGGTGGTGAAGAATGAAGTTGCTGCAATCTGACGGTGAGGAAGGAGCATGACCGAATGCTGGTTGGAGGTGCCTGTCTGTGGTGGAGGAGGGTCACATCTCATTTTGCGCTGAAATGACAACTGACAGCAACAAAGTGGAGAACCTATTTAAAGGTTGGACAGCAACGATATGATCGGCTTAAGGACACGGTGCAGCATCTGATTGGTGGGCGTCCACT
Source organism: Taurulus bubalis (assembly GCF_910589615.1). NCBI lineage: Eukaryota > Metazoa > Chordata > Actinopteri > Perciformes > Cottidae > Taurulus > Taurulus bubalis. Next base: position 15,758,818 of record NC_136596.1, on the reverse strand, counting down.
TTAAATCAACCAATCAGTTGATAGAGTAATCACGGGGAGAATTAGAGACATATTTATGAATGACCAGCCATGTATAGAGAGTCTTCCTTTTTGAACTCCATTTCAGCACTAATAACTACTTTATCCAAGGTAATAACAGATAAACGGCTCGTGATGCATGAGTAAACAAAAAACGATTTTAATTAAAATCTTTAATTACCAAAATAAAAAGTTCAACATTCCCAAATACAAAGACCAAACCTTGCACACAATTACACCTGTTCCAAATAAAAGTGCACACTGCTCTGCTACTGTTCATTGTAGGGGGAATCTGTACTCTAATAGCAGCAATGTTGTGTGGGTACGGTACAGAGCTGGATACTTCTAAACGGACAGGATTTGGGGGGGATTGAAAGGTAAAGACAACGGGGGGCATAACATTACCAGGTTCTGGTCATGCTCTGATTCAAGAGGGAACTATAGCTCAAGCAAACCGGTGCAGATATATTTCAAACCATTGGACAGGAACATTTAACTAATAATAAAACTAATCGAATCCCAAGGTCATTTCAATAATCTGATACTACACCATTTAAATCAAATGGAAAAATATATATATATATATATATATATACACACACACACATCTCATATGGATCATTCTATGGAAATGTACATTAGCAATTCATTCTATATACCTTCTATACCACAGGTGTCAGTAAACACGTAGCTATATCTTTGAATAGTTAGTTCAATACATCACTCCTACATAAGAGAAAATCAACTACAAAGCATGAAGACACTTCATTCCAATCCCAATAATATACAACAATAAAAAATAAAAATAAACATTCAGTTTCACATCCACAGTTCAGCTGGAAAACAGGGAAGATGGTTGGACGAGTTAGCACCGTTTTTTGTCTCAACTGAAGTGCTGAGACAGAGTTGACAATGGAGGGTTAGCTATTGCTATAATGACACACTTTGGATGACCATTTTAAATGTGCAATGCATGACAATATGCGCTTATATAACAAATAAGTGAATATAATTAATAATGCATTGACTTCATAAATCAGCAATATCCTTGAGTAGCAAAGGAAAAGCACCTTCTCATTTGTGAGCTGAGTAACACCGAGTTTAACTTGAAAAGAAAACAAGCTCAGTGATTTCTTATTCACTTTTTCCAATGACTGTTCGAGGCATTCAATAATGAGTACATTACGTGCTAGTGGTGCATTAACACACAGTGCGAACAAAGTGCTTTCTGCTGAAACGTGCCACACACAGCTGGGGGGAGTTAGAAGAAAAAGTGCATGATGATCCATTATTTCGCACCTTGTTCTTCTCTCCGGTGGTGAGGTTTTCTATGTCTGTCCTTGGTGTTACTAAGATATGTAGTCACTCGCAGTGATGGTTGTAAAGAGAGATGCTCTGAAGCTACAGTTTATAGGCAGGTCTGAGGGTGACGAGTTGTGTTTAAAAAGACTGCAGATGGCTGAGTGCCACACATTCTTTGCTTTGAAAAATATGCCAGAAAAGCAAAACAGACACTTCGGAATAAACACAGATCAGAGATATGTTTACTTGAGAGTTGACTGATAGGCTCCTACGCTCTGCCCACTGGTGAAACTGAAGACAATTTCTTCAGAAAAACACATTTGTCCGAATATTTCAATGTGCAAATAATGTGAGAGTTGTTGGGAATACAAAGAAAGAGCATCCACAAAATAAGTCTTTTGGGGATCCAAAGGTTATGAGCTGCATGGTTGATGTAAGGGGCAGTTTCAGTCTGAGCTGCTGCTCCAAGGCAGGTGCTGCAGCATTGCAGTGATGCATTAGGACTTGAAGACGTGCACGGCCCTCACGACGTACTGCCTGCAGATCGGGCACTCGTTCATCCTCTTGCCGCACTTGGTGCAGGTGACCATGTGACCGCACTCCAGGAGAACGCAGTCGATCACAGCGTCCATGCAGATCCTGCAGATGTTGTCCTCTTGGATCGTCAGCGGACCCTTTTCACCGTCTGATAAAGAGACAGACCAGTGAATGGAAATATTGGGAAACTGCTTTTAACACAACGCTAACGAGTAATATATCATGCACTGAGGAAGGACAAAGACCGGCAACGTACTTTGCAGCTTAATGAAACACCGAATCGTATCCAGTAAGCCCTATCTTGAGGTAAGGTCACGCTCAGATTCTCCTCAAAAATGTCAATGTCTGTTATGGCTATGTGTCAAGGTGTTTCGGTGACGACTACACAGTCATTATCACTTGAAGCGTGCTGGTACGATAGTAAATATATACACAGCTAACATACTGCAATTCTCAGTATAATGTGCGTCACACATTGAAACACATGAGATCATCTCATGCTGTATTAATGTTCCTGGAGCATGAAACAACTGAAATATTCCAATATCTGTTACGGGAAATTATTAAATGATTTAATTTCCAGTAAAACGCTCAGAGACCCTCACAGTAAATGCCATTCCACAGGGAGGACCACATTCACAAAGAGGAAAGTTGGATAACGAATGAGAATGGGTTCACGGTGAATACAGATGTGGTGGCAACACTGTTGTACGATGGAGAGGAGAGTCACAGGTGGGGAATGTGACCACGGCAACAGTGGCAAGGAATCTATAAGCCTTACCTCCGATGGCCCCGTTGCAGATAGGAGGGGGGAGGGCCTCCACTTTAGTGTGGGAGGAGCAAAGCAGGCAAGAGACATAGCATCATGATTCTGAATGAGAAAACTCATTTGAATGACTCTGCTTGTGATTGGTGCAATTTATTGCATTTTATTATTATTATGGTCTACATTATATCATATTGTCAGAGAAGGCAGAGATATTAGGTTTCTATGGTTAAAAACAGGACGTGGTTTCCAATACTGACATTTAGGACAGTGCATCCACTATTTTTACTTTATTTGCACTTTATTATTATTACTACTATCTGTATTCACTACATGTTGGATAGGATAGGAACACACTTTCAAATATTCTGTATGTTTGCACATGTGGAAGAATTGACATTAAAGCTGACTTTGACTTTGATGAGTGACAGCTTACCTGTGGTTACAGTAGTGCTCACATGTTCCACTGCAATAAAAATAAATAAAAATTACTACAGCAACTGACAAGCAATAATTATTAGATTAAATCCTATACTCTGTTTAGTTGACACATTATATAGTAAATCTAATAAATTATAATTTTAAAAAAAGTATAGCCAACAACTGAAACTAAAGCACACAGTATTTATTCAGACTGGTAAATTAAATACGCACATGATTTCCTGTTCTCCTCCGTCTCTCTGTACAGTCTGTTGACTCGCTCCACCAGCTCCCACTTCTCGCAGCACCCTGAAAAGTTGACAAAGTTCCTGGCGAGGATCTCCTTCAGCTGCCTGACAGACAGGCCCTCGATGTCCCTCAAGCTGGAAATGTCTGAGAGAGACGCTCTGGCCCGACGTCGTGTCTGAGGACTGAGCTGAAGGAGCAAAAATCCAGACATTAGGGACAAAACAAAACTGAACCTTGAGATTCACATGACAAACATGGTAGATTAGCCTCATGCAAAACAGTGAGTGGGATACCACATGACATGCAGAGAAAAATAAGTGTTGTGTTCATTAGTAAAAATACCCGACCACTTGATACTTCTTGTGATCAAAAATCTCTTTTTCACTGTGAATCTTAAGAGGTTCACTTCTGATGTGCAAAAAAGCACTTTTTAAATTTGAAGGTTTTAAGTGGTGCAATCTGCACAACCAAACGTTCTGGATTGCAGTTGAATCTAAGGTACATTGGGTTTTATAAAAAATTTTCCATTCAGATCCAGCCAAGACATTGTAAGGATCGTCTTATTTTCAATCCCTACATTGACTTCCATGCACTCTAGAAGTTCCACAGAATATTCAACATAAATTAAATGCAATTGTCAATACTTCACATATGAATGATTTCATGACAGCAGGAAATCTGATCAGTCACATATCACCTCAGGGGTCTGTTCACTCGCGTCCAAGTTGAGGAGAGACACAGATGTGGCATCACCTATATCCTGCAACCCAACAGCAACAATGACAAACATTAGTGCGCACTACATGCAAGGAACAAGCCAGTTAACAGAGGATCAGGATTAGACCATCTTCAGCTCACTGACACCTTGGGAACAACAATGTCTCATACCTTCCATTCATAGAAAAGCTTACTGCTCCCTAAGCAGGCCAAGTACAAGTATTTATAGTGGATCCTAGCTGAGCGCCCTTTTAGTGCCAGCTGTGGTGCTTCTTATTCTCTCTTTCACTTTTTGTTTCCCTCCTTTAAAAAAAAAAATCCTGAGCACTTTCTATTTAGACGGAATGAAAGGATGAGCAAAAACCCTCACTTGCTTTTTATTTTTATTAAGTGTTTCCCAAAGTCTCAGTTGTGACAGCTTGACAAATATATCAGCCTGACATGATGATATGATGCATAAGATCTGTAAAAAAAATTTAACCATTGTCCCTCCAGGCCACCATTATTAAAAATCCAAACTTCCAGGTAATTATTCTACCTGCCAAAATGCTATTTTAAAAAAAAAAAAAAAAAAAAAAAAAAAAAAAAAAAAAAAAATCACACATGGTTTAAAGTCAGTCCCGACCTGGTTGGTATCAGAGCTATCACTCCTGCTGAGCGGCTCCTCCTGGAAGGCAACGAATGCAGACAGCTCTGAGGCCGACTGTGTGGTAGAAGGAGTTGGCGTATACAGGGAACGCGCGTGGAGGCTGCTCATGTCAGGGTCCTCCTCTTCCTCAATGCCTTGGTGACAGAGCACCAAGTCCACCAGGTCTTCTTTTTCCCTGCAGGTATCGGTGGGGATGTTACGAAGCAGCAAGTACTGACGCAGGTCCCTGACTCGTAGGCGCATGAGCCGCGGCCGCTGAAAGGCTGTTGCTTTCAGTAAATGACATGTGGCACAAATGCGCAGATTCTCCTGAAGCACAGAGCACAGAGAGCAGAAGCTCTTCTTGCAGTCGCAGCAAATATACTGCAGAAACAGAGGGTGAAAAAGCAGATTGGACCATTACTGCCAAAACTCCCTGAAAAAAAGAACTCTGCATTTGACATACAAATGCAGCCAAACATTTTTTAATTAACCTTTACTTTAACATTTTTACATTACAATGTGATATGACATTAAAATGAGGAAACAGAAAGACAACTATTAATAAACTAATTACTGGAAAACATATCAATGCAAGGAGATCTTTCCTTCATTATTAAATCACTCACATCTGCTCTAGCTCTCCAGGCACAGAGAGGGGAGGCAGCTCATGTATTTTAAGTGACAAGCATCAAACAGTAATACATGCAAGACGTGGGATTAGACTGGCACAGTGAGCGAGTGAAGCACAGGGTTCAGACAAAATGAGACCCTGAGCCATACATGAACGCGCACTCAGTGAAGATATTAAAGAGCAAGTATGGTGTCCATCTGCCTCTGCAATCAGCTAGAACGGCACAGCCTTTTCATTAGAAATGAGAAACCTCTGGGTGTAAATTGAATTAGGTTTAGGCTTTTTCTCCCCCCCTCTCACACAACTAAATATTTTTTCTGCACAGTGGGAACAGTGGCCAGTTAGTTGTGATCTGCTCTGTAAAAGTATTCTTCTTCTGTTGTAGTTATGACTAAGCTATAAGAACATATTTTCGAGAACTAATAATAATAATAATAATAATTGGTTTATGCTTATACAACCTAAAATGTTAATATAATATCCCCCTATGCTTCTATGCACCTTTTCCCTTTCTCAATAAATCAGTGGCCCAATTAACAAATCCTAGCATCACACAGAAAATCCGGATACCTACCTTCCTCTTGAACACTGAGAAGGCCTGACCACAGCCCTTGCATACAAGACTGGGAGTCCCTGAGCTGGTGGGCGGGTATGTCGAGTACCCCGCACTGGGGGCAAATCTGAAGGGTCCAGCACCGGCCCCAAATCCTGGCTGCTGGCCTCTGACGGCCCCAGTACCCATGACTTCATTCAGCAGACCACAGCATGAAGCCCACATGGACGAGGCCCCTGCCTGGCAGTCAGAAAACACCGTAATATCAGTATTTGCCACTCTCACATTCATGTTGTAGACTGTACTAGCTACCGTATCTTCAACATGAATAGGTGCTGATAGCAGCATTCATGCACAAACAAGTCATATTCTTTGAATAGAGAGTATGGGTGCTAAATATAGACGAGGCAAGTTAACTAAACGACTTAACTCTTAACACAATGAAGCACAAGCCATGCAGACAGGAAGAGCAAACGGCTAGAACTGTCAAAACACTGCAACAGAGCAAACAAGACAACTAAGCTAACGTTAGCTGCAAAGTATTAATGTTTGCTAACCAGCGGACGTGAATGTTGCGAGATAACAGAAACATAACACATATTCAAATACATGTACCCGATTAATTTCAAGCTTAACGTTACAATAAAGTCGAGGTTACATGACAGCTGCCTGGACGACGGTATGATAGCTAGCTACCGAGCACGGGCCACGTAACGCGACATCAAGCAGCTCGAGCTAACGGATGCTACTTAAAGAAAACGACACCTTCATTGCAGCTCCGGCGCGTCTACTGAGAAAGTGGAGGCTGACGGTGTAAACATCGCAGTGTGGAGCATCACTTCTAATCGCCTGGACGCGTCTTGTCTTGATGTGACGGTCGCGACCCGAGCGCAGCTAGCTGCTCATGCTGCTGCTGCTGCTGCTGCTTCTGGTCCAGCAGCTGCTGCCCTCCTCAGCTCATATGTAGAACTGAGTGGACTTGAGACAGGCTTATGTTTTACCATAACTTATAGCCGTCTCTTTATACGGCTCTAAACCCGCATACAACTGAACCAACCTACAATACATAAGCTTTTTTCTTTTTTTTTTTACAGGGGGAGAGCACTATTGGACGAGGGAACAAACGTCGACACAACACCAGATGTACTGGCGGAGGAAACTGCCTTCTTTCTGAAATGTCCCTGTTCAGACTCTTTTGCTTGAGATACAGTTTCCAGTGGCTTCTTGCCTTGAAGGAATTCCTCCATAATTAAACGAGCCTTAAAACAGATTGTACAGGATTGTATTTTCATCTTGTGTAGGTGGGAACTGTAAAAACAAATACACTGTTTAGTCCAGCAGCACTCCACATAGGGCAGCTAGAAGAACCTGCTATAGGGAATACATGGCACTTTCTTAATTGTAAGATGTGTGAGAAGGTTGGAGCTTTAGGACGTTGTGGCTGTATTGCTGCATAAGACAGACTGAGCCAGAGTACAACACAGTTGAAGGATCCGAGTCCGAGTTGTAAAACTGCAATAACAAAACTAATCCTGATAATAAAAGTATCAATAATAAAGTACATTATAGACATACAAAATACATTTAAAAAAGGTATGCTGTTCTACTATTACTTGTTATAATCCGTACTGTTACTCCTGTGTTGTTACCGTCGCCGGTTTATATTGGTATAGTATAAGTTGGTAAGGGTACCTAAGGTATACATTCAGCTATTTTGAAGCGAAGACGCTTCTTTTGTAAAGTGCAATTGTGTGATGTAAACTAAATTACGTAAACACAGGGTTTAACAATTGTACATGTGCAAGTATACGTTTAGTATGTTAATGCATTGCTATTTTACGTTTTTTGTTTTGTTAAGTTAATGATCTGATAACAGTTATGACCACTAGTCGGCGCTGTTCGTGCGTCTGGAGGTGAGAGGGTAAAGGGAGAAGAGAAGATTCATCTCTTACGATCCTAGTGGCTGCTAAACGTTTCTAACGAGACCGGCCAGGGAAAACAACTTGTATTCCCCATAACCCAAACAACGACCTTTTTTTTCTATTTTTTATGCTATTTCATCATTATATAGATTCCGGATCTTTATTGAGTATTGGCAGTTTTGAAGTCAAATTTGATGGAAAAGTCGACGGTGGCCTATCAGGGCTAAATTCCGGTCCGCGCCAATTACAAACGTCTCCACCTGATGACGTCGGCCGGGAGTCACCATGTTTTGATTTTCAACCATGGTTTCGGCGCGTCTACAACTCTCCACTGTACATATCGATGGTCAACAAGTCAAACCCAGGAAATAAGTCCCCCTTTTCAGTTTAAACAATGGAAACCAGAGCCAGTGTCAGCTTGATGATCATGTATGAGGATGAGTCTGTTGATGTTCGTTACGGAAACGGAGCCCAGTTACAACTGTCGCCGTGTGGCTGTGAATTCATGCTGGTAAAACCCTCAGATCCCTCCGGACATCCTCTGCAGAGCAGCGAGAGAACCAGACAAAGGACAAGGTTCACGACCAGCACGTATAAGGTGCAAACATGAATTAGCGTTGTTTTTTTTAGAATTTGTTAGTACCAGTTTTAAAAGGCTCAACTTGAGGCTCCAGGCTGTCCTTTGAAATGTACACGGTCTTCTGTATTATGCATACGGCCCACTTTATGCACAGGATCCACTGTATTAAATATGATTGTGTCATTTTACAGGAGTTGATGGTCGCTGCATTGGCATTCAGGAATAGATATGCTTGTAGACCATACCTGCCGGAGGAGCTCATCCCCGTTGACCACAAGAAGGTACCAAAAGCTATTTCCTAGTTCACTTTTACCTCAAATTATCTTAGGCAATGATATCTAAAGCCTTTTTTTGTGCTTTTCCTACTGCAGCCTTTTTTCAGCATTGACACTGACGTGCTCTGGCCTGAGTTGTCTTCTTGTGATGGTGAGCTCGGACATGGAGAAGATGCTATCATCTGTTCAGAGGGGGGACGTGCTGCATTAATGCTCTCTCCCTCAGGTGAAGAATTCTCCGTCAAATTTACATGCAGCCTCAGTCAGACTCAAAATCAGCGCCACATCATGCAGGGTTTCAGCAAAGACTTTGACAGCAGCTCAGGCATTCAGCAGCAGCAAGGAAACAATCTGATCTATCACACCACAAATGGTGAGAACCAAGAGGTTCATCAGGGAAGCAGAAGGAATGAGTCTATTCGATCGAGGTCTTGCTCTCCTCGGATCAGCAGCACTGCTCAGCCAAAGGTAATCCTTCAGATTAATATTTCTCTCCTTGTGTAATAACTTTGATTAAATATTTGACCTTCCTCCCCCAGCCAGAGAAGATGTACCAATCCACCACAGTGGTCCAGCATCACTCCTGCTGCGCTGTTGCCCCCATCTGGCGTTACCCTCTCTCCTTGGCCCGCCATCTCTGGACGGCTTATCTCTCTACACCTGAAGATGTCGGAGAAGAGGGAACCAGGGATCTCACAATGGCAGACGGGAGAATACAAATGTTAGACATATCCATTGAAGATAGAAGGTCTCACCTTCCTCAGGCACTGCCTCTCACATGTCCATCTCCTCACTGGCACAGGTTGAGTGATTAATTAACTAGCATAAATAACAGACATGGAGAGCACTATATCACAATGTTGACTGACTGATTTAAGCTTCCTTGCTCATGTATTTAAGGTGGAAGTTTATAGAACCACTGGTCAAAAATGAACATTCAGACCAAGATCTTCCAACAGAGTTGGTAAAAGTGATGTGGTGTCAAGGAGTCATCTACAGGTATGCAGGTTTTCAGGTTTAACAAGGACCATAAAGAACTTTGACATTCTGTGTTTTAGGATTTTGAATATGAGATTTTAAAAGCAGAATACCCCTGATTCTAAATTTAAACTGCTAGTTATAACAAAACATGTCCATATAAGCTTGTTTGTGTTCAATGAAGGGATACCTGAGATATATATATATATATATATATATATATATATATATATATATATATATATATATATATATGTATATGTATATATGTATATGTATATATATATATATATATATATATATATATACATATACATATACATATATATATATACATATATATATATATATATGTATATATGTATATATGTATATATATATATATATATATATATATATATATATATATATATATATATATATATGTGTATATATATATATATATATATATGTATATGTATGTGTATATATATATATATATATATATATATGTATATGTATGTGTATGTATGTATGTATGTACACAAACTGCATGTCTCCTGTGTAGGATACGGAGTGGGGCGGTCACAGTCGTCGAGGTTTCCCCGGGAGACGGATCAGTCATCCGCTCTAACGGTGTCCTTGACACTTACTTTACCCATTACAAACCTGAGCTCTTGTCACAGCAGGTACATTTCAGTCTTTCATCATATAACTGTCATACATTTAATTAAAGAACGAATTAAAAGATGCATGCTATCAGTTATTTACAGCTAAAATACAAAACCAAACAGACTTTAATTGATCGTGTCTATCTCGCAGGTAAAAGAGATAACGTACCATCTGAACAACCTTCAACCAGATGTACCCGGACAGCTGTACTCTGTGAGCTCTATTGTGAGACGTGCAAGCAGGTGAGCCACTGCTTCCTCACAGCCAGATGATTTTGATGACTCAGTCAGTGACCATCATGTCACTGTGTTACAGGATCCTCAAGTGCTACAACGAGGCCAAGCATTCACTGAAGCTCTCTGCCACACCCTGCTGCCTTCAAGAGGTCAAAGAAGTAGTCCCTGCCTATATTACTTCAACTGTTAATATCTGCATTGTTTACACAGTGTTCAAGCTTCTAAATGGTTTGCAATTTTCCAGGGAAGACATATTTCTGAACCAGCAAGGATTGAAGAAAATCAGTTCAATCCTGCAGCAGTTGAGCAGCATGCGAATGGCACACAGATGGTAGAAAGTCGGTGAGTTATATTTTTCTGGTAATTCTTTTGGTATTTTATCAATAAATGAGTAATGTCATTTCAATTCCATTTAGGTCAGATCTTGTAGCTGCAGAACTGGAGAAGATAAAAACATTCAACTGTATCCTTTGCAAGGGGCTGTGGACAAATGATAAATTGCCCATGTTATATTATCATATCTGCTGGTAGATCATGCTGTGGAACATCGTGCACGCTCTTTAACAACTTCTGCCCAGTTCTGCTGGAAAACAACCACCTGCTAAGAAGTGAGAACGGTTGTGCACAACCGGAAGGTGGCTCTGCAGAAGAGGTGACTCTTCAACCAATGAATGAAAAGTGCATCAATGAGGCTCTTCAGAAAACATCCAAAGCCATACAGGACATTGATGCTCTCATATCTGCAGCCACACTGACTTGAGAGCGCCTGTTAAGAGAAACGTTTAGGAATAAAAACCCTAACGTATTAGTTTGATACCTGAAAAGCTGTCCCACTGTTTTTCTACTACGTATGTGTCGAGACAGAAATAAAGATTTTTCTTTTATGCCAATGCTGGCACATGGCTTTATTTTGGATTTACTCTTAATTGTCAAAGACTGTATTTATCTACTGACTACGAAAACTACAATCTCTGGCAGGACTCAACATTCATAATGTTTTCCCAGTTGCTAATTATCATGTCTTTATCACCACACAGTCCCTTCCTGTCAACTTGCAGTGGTAGGAAATGGCTTTAACATTTATTTCCTGCCTACACACATGATCAATTGTGGTTGCAATTGCAAGGTGTGACTGATAGGACATAAAAAAAGGCCTCAGTTTTCACTATTTCTGGGTTTCATGAGTGTTAATGTAGGTTGCTACATGCTGTGGTCTTCTCTTGAACCATATGCCTCGGGTGCAAGATACATCTCGGGGCCATGTTGACAGCCCAAAAGGGGCCATAATCTTATTACGTAACAGAGTATGTCTCCAAAATGTTTTCATTAAGGGATTACTTAAAAAAGAAAAATACAATTCCGTTTCCAAATCCTGCTATATGGAATCAGTCATGATACTTTGATGCAAGTGTATTCTCTATTGTAAACAAGAGGCAGGGTTAGTAATCTGGTATATTATTTTATATTGTATGACATTTATGCTCAATATTTGGATCAGAACATTCCTGTTATAGTCTGTCTTTCTGAATTTGAAGATCTTTATATTTCATAGTCCATGCGAACAAATTCTCAGCAGCTGTCAAAAATGTATGTCTTGAACTGTTGAACCATTCATTTTGAAAGGCTAATCAAAAGGTGGATGTTACAGTAGTTCAACCACACTAAGCAGGCAGCACTTGCCTTTTCTGTGAGGATTCATTTTCTTTCTCTTTAAAGGGAAGACCGCTATACCTCTGGGGATTCATGGCTCAATTCAACACAAGTTGCAGCTCTGTGCCAGATGCTTCCTATAAACCAGCAGTTCGACAAAAAGTGTGCGCTGTGTCCTCTGTTCAAGCTAATATCTGCTTTTGATGGATATTTGAAAACACAAATCCAGGAATCAAATGTGCATTTGTCTCCCAAAGTGATGCAGAGTAACAAACTATCAGTGGCACAGCAAAGTTTGAGTCATAGAAATGATGGGGTGGTAAACATCATCAGCGCTAAACTTCCAAAAACGCAGAAACCTAACTACATAAAAACATGTGGAATCCAAAATAAACTCCAAAGAGAGAGCACCATTCCTATGAAGAGGCATCCTGTTGTGCTTGTTCTGGTAATTCCTCCTCCGAAGCCTCTGAGGCCTCAATTCGGAATTAATCGAAAATATGCCAATGATTATAAGAAACACTTTTAAATGCAGTGGAGTGTTATGTATGGTTGATACCTAGGGGTTGACCTGATTATTGCAACTAAGATGCTGTCATGTTGGGTTTACAGTTGAAACCTTAAAAATCTGAAGCGTGTGTAAACTTGAAAACAACACAATGCGTTTTAACAAATAATAACTTCTGAATCTTAAAATGTTAACTTTTGGCTGAAGCCGAGTCAGAGAAGTGTTAATTGTACGCCGCGGACAATCCTTTTTGCAAGTGTTGGTATTCTGTCCATTTAAAACTTTTTGATATACAACCCTCAGGTCTGCTTCAAACACATCACACAGCATCTTCATGATATGATGATAATGATTCATAATAATCTTTTTTTCCCCATCAGAGTTTATCACGAGTTAATCTCACCACACAGTAACTCAGATTTAAAAAAAAACAACAAAAACACAAGTTCATAATGGCAGTCAACTGATAATTATTCTTTACGTTTACACAACTTGAATAGGGTGTTTTTACTTTTACTTGAATGGAGTATATTTAATATTCTGATAAAGTAAAGAATTCACTGCAGAACAGATATTCATTGGGAATTAGTGTAAACAAAGATAGAAAAAAAGCCGAACCTATACTTTAAATGTTTTTGTTTTTCTCCAGACTGCATCTATGAAATGGAGTAATCTACAGTAATGACTGTGAAAATGTAAATGACATGAGTTGGAACCCTAAATCATTTTAATGTTATTTGCAGTGTGTGTACATTGTTGATGAATCCATTACTAGTTACTGTTATTTTGTTTCAAATCACTGTGCATTTTTCTGATTAAAGAGCAAATTAATTCATATGAATGAATACATATGATGTATTAATGGTTTATGATTTATACGGGACATTGGGGATTATAATGATGCAACCTCTTGTTACTTTCACTTTATATTCAGTTTGATACCGTTGAGTTTTAGCAGTCTACGTGATCTGCTTTTACAAATAGATACAAATAATTTTATTTTGAGTAGTTGTTTTGGTTGGTAGATTTGGAAAAAATGTGTAATCGTCATTATTCACTCAAGAAACTTGTTAGTACGTTGAACAGATCGATATGGTTTATTCATTGTTAATGCATACATTCACTGTTAGAATTACTGTGACTATGTTTTTATATCAACAATGAATATGAATACATTCATGATTGGGTGTGGTGAAGTTCATTTTGACCTCTATTTAATATTACAATGGTATATCGAGTTGCTCGAGTCTTCTTCACTGACCATAAATCAATCGCCAGGTCAGATGTAAGTTTTAATCCCTGATAACACTAGAGGGGGGTCTGATCTGTGGGAAGTCTGCTGCTGCTCGCGACAACCCCCGTTGTCTGTTTTCTTTTTCTCGCGAGAAGCCGCGAAGTTTCCGGTGTTGTGTATATTCCTGGAAACATGGCGGCCAGCTTCCGCGGCCGTCCTATCCGGAGTCTTCGGATGCGAGGTAAGCGTGAAAAACTCGACTCACTGGCGTCTGTAACTGTGGCATGTTGCGAAAATATATTTCCCCATGCACGTGTTGACCCCGGTGTGACCCCTCACCGTGTCCCCGGTGTGTGTGTTTTCACAGGTCGGAATGACAGCGGGGAGGAGAACGTACCGCTGGATCTGACCAGAGGTAACGTTGAGCTGCACCACATCACAAGAGATTACTGCTCAAAATGGATGAGGGGCTCTTCTGCAAACAGCAGCCCCCGTGCCGTGAAAACGCAGTTGTTCCGTGCCAATGTCCTGTCACTGATGTGGTCATTTGGTCGGTTCCCCCTTTCTGTAATAACATCGGTAGTGACATCATAACAGGCGGCGGCGGGCTAACTAACTAGCTGGGTTAGCGTCGCTAGCTGCCTCGGCTAACCAGCCGTGACGAAGCTTTGTTGTTTTGATTGGTGTGAGTGGGCAAGATAGCCTGTTATTTAGCCAGCCGACCAGACGTGCTGTAGTCATGCATTGGTCATCCCTGGCTGTGTGAGACGTTTGGTCACAAGGCTGTTCGATGAGTAGCATATAGAAAGCGCAGGGTGTGTGTTTTTTTTTTTTTTGCTCACTGATGCACAGCTGCACAGCCCAGTCACATCTGCTTCTACAGCAGCAGCTCATACCGGTTTGTTTAGCAGCGGTTTCTCTGGAACCCAGGCACAGGCTGGTTTGATCATGTCACCGTGTAAACCAGAGGATGCGTTGCACCCGAAATTGTAGATAAATGCAGCACCAAAAAAACAGCAACAGTATTTTAGACCAGTTGACTTGATACGAGCCCGCTACGTACGGATGGGCTCAGTCTGTGAGCTGTTTCATCCTGGATTTGAAATATAACTCTATGAAGGATGCTGGTCAACCTGAATGTTTAATTTCAGCTCATGATGTGTGTGTGTGTAAAACATTATATATATATATATATATATATATATGTATATGTGTGTGTGTGTGTGTGTGTGTGTGTGTGTGTGTGTGTGTTTGTTACAATCCCAAAGCTCTGTCTGTGTCCAAGGATTCAACACCATGAAATCCCAAATGTCTCGGCAAAGTCTAAGTCGACTGTTTTTTTTGCAAACACACTGACAAGGGACATGTACTCAAATTCGCGCAAACCCATTTGCGTGAGACTTGCAGGTATTAATGGATTCCCATTACTGCCCTGACAACTAATGCACCTTTGGTTGAAAAATATGTTTTAAGGCTGGTTTAATTTCTTCATCTAATACCACAGTCTTCGGTTTAGTTATTTTCTCTTATCGATAAATGAAAATGTGTACATTTTTGTGGTTTGCAGTAGTGTAAAGGGGTTTAATTT